>NC_132900.1:5454818-6087354 GCF_030463535.1 Salminus brasiliensis | reverse complement strand
TGGGGGGGGGGTTACGGGCATCTACTTACAGAAAACGGCTAACGCAAGAAAGACAAACGCCCCGATCAGAAGGAGGCAGTCAGGCTTGTAGAAGCGGATCACTCTCATGAAGAGGACTCGAGCTTTCTGCTCCGTGGCTTCTCTTCCACTTTTCCCGTTAGAGTCGGGCAGCAGCGTTTCCCAGAACAGGCATCCCAGCGCAACGGCGCCGGTACCGACCATCCAGCTGTTGAACTTAGTTAGCGGGTAATTACCGAACAGGGTTAAGCGGCCCGTTTCATACACCGGCCCTATAAAGCAGTGTGCTAAAAGCCATCGCTTCCGCACCGCGTCCTGCCTGATGATCGATGACACCCCGCACAGCAGTACCCATCGCATTACAGACACAAGCCACTGTCTCGCCAGTTGTCGTTACCGTTTAAGCCGCTTGCCTGTATTTTTAAACGTGTTTCTATGAAATCCCAGGTCCAGAGTGTGATGAGGTCCATGCACACGGTCACCCCGAACACCAGCAGCCTCTGCATGTTGAACGGTGGCGCGTGAGATGGCGCGTGAGGTTGATCTCCCCAGCTAAAACCTAAAAACCTGCAGTTTGACTGTATGAAGAAAGTCTACGCCTGTCCTTTTCAGATTTAGCTTAGTCAACTAGCTGACTGGTGAAAGCTGCTGCTGTCTGTCTGGGAATACAACGCTAAGCTTCTTCTGCATTAGTTTCAATTTCATTTTCACTTTAAACAGGGATTTTCCACAGCAGATCACACCGGTAACCCCCTCTCACCCTTCAACAAGGGCAGAAAGCTGGCAGCTATTACGATTAGCACACCCATAAATATATATATATATATAAACTTCTACATATATAAAAAAATATTTATGTAGAAGTAAAAAATAAATAAATAAATAAAATCCACAAAAATAATATAAAAGTGTTGCAGCTTGGAAAGACTACCACTACTTTCTGTTTCTAGCCATTAAGGAAGGCTGTGTCAACCCTACCTGCTTTGTGTCTACCCAGCAACAGATTAGTCATACCTAAAAACACACGGCTTATGTGTCCAATGAAAAACATGTATCTCAATTTTTGTCCGTTTTTAGTTTTCTCTTTAATGGTTTGGACACTGGAGCTGTTCTGAACACCCTGTAAATATTTCTGGAGGAATAGATAAGCTCTTATTTTACATTAACGTCCAGTCAAACATCTTTACCTTCTCCTGTAAAGTCACTATTTTGGAGATGCATGCTTTTCACGCTACCCTAATACTTTATAAAATTTATCTTAACCTTAAAGAAAATGGATTTAACATATTTGAACGTTTTAACGGTTGAAGGTTAGTGCTTTAGTGCTCAGTTTTCACTGAAGATCACTGGATTTTACTGACAGAAATACTACACGTGTTTTACAGTCAGTGTTATTTTATTCTAAATTGACATTACTGCTCTTAGTAACAGCGACAGTGTCAGAATATGGATAAAAATTACAACTAAAACATGTACGACTGTGTTCTTGGTGAGAAGCTCGGTTTTTAGGCTCCACACCATGTTGGCTAGCTAACTTTCCTCTGACTCGCAGTTTCACGTGTCGTCCCTGTATGGTGCGCTTCATAATGCGCAGATGTGATTGGCCGAGTAGCGTCACGTGTGGCACATCCAACGCATGTGATTGGCCGGTGAGTTTTCTGGGGAGCTAAACCTGTACCGTAATGGCTATACAGACTATTAAATAGGCCTGGGTTTATTCCTATGCGTCCCTGTTCTCTGGTGAGCTACTGTTCATTCACATGTGTCTCTATTGCTCACTTTCCCACACCATATGCACACTTTTTTTGCCACATTTTCATTACACAGGACTACCTTTTAAAACTCTTTAAAAGCCTTTTCAAAAGGTGGCCATACTTAAATGGGGGGCAGTAGATAAAACTGGTGTTCAAATTTTGTATTCAAAATCAGCTATTGGTCATAATCCCCAAGATCAACATACTCCAACCAAATCCAAAAGAACTTGAATAAACTGGAATGAACACTTACAAAGCACCAGGAGTTTTTTGTTGACATTTTAATAAGAAAAAAGAAGCAGATAAACACAGTTGTTCTTGGTAAGACGGAGCTGGGTGTGACAGCTTCAACAGAAGATTGTGAGATAAGATTCACTGAAATTAAAACACCTAGTGGGGGCGAAGTATCAGATTCACAAGCCAGGAATAATCCAGAGTTTTTCAACCTAATCTTAGCTAGTTAACCATGTGGCAGGTTAACTACAGAAATTAATAAAACAATGGCGTATTGCCCTGTAGATGGTAAAAGTACAGAAAGCATGTTTATTCAAAACATACTTTCAATAGAAGCCGATGGAGCAGGTACTGAAGCAAGTCCATGGAAAACGATCATAGCACTACAGGCTTAGGTTGAAAAACCATTAAGTATCCCTCCATGGAGTATCCTTGCATGAGTTTACCTGGTACTAGTGTTGCCCAAGACTACCTTACACTGAACCAGGACAGGGTTCAGTTACAGATGTAGATCATGGTCCTCAAACAGCAGTCAAAACAGACTAGAAGCAGGTCTGTGGTGCTAGGCTAAACTCAACTTAGGAAAACGGTTATAAAACATTACAAAAATATTAATAACCACCATATCCTGATGTACACAGACCACTGTTTTATATTTACAAAAATTAAACAGGTGTAGAAAACTGCTTTCACAGACCATTCTGCAAACCCAATGATCATAAATCCATTGTAAAGATGATCTTCAGCGCTTCACACTCAGTTGTTTGGGGGCATTCCTCCTTCAGAAGGTATGGGTGGTCTTAGGTGAGGTGGCAGTGTACCAGGAGGAGGCATGCCAGGAGCGTGTGGCATCTGGGGAGGCGCAGGGGCATTAGGGGGCAGCGGGGGCATTCCTGGAATGCCGCCAGGAGGTGGAGGAGGCACAGATTCACTGGGCGGTCGAGGGCCAAGGCCGGTCATCAGAGGAGGAGGGCGCTTCACGCCAGCAGGTGGTACTTGTCCACTGGGCTGCTGCAGAAGTTTCTCCATCTTGAAGTGGAACTGCAGGAAAAACTGGGAAAAGCAGAGAATTGTTTTAAATACATTGCTAGAGAAAAGTGTACAGTCCAGGGGAAATTCTCACAAACTAAATGTCCCCCGAGGTCCAAATGTGAATTCTAAATTCTATTAAAAAAGGTCAGACACATTCAATAGGAATCTTTTTAAATAATTTATTACAAAACCAACATGAAAATCTTGGGAGTCGTGTCTGGGTGTATAGAGCCAAACTGCAACAGAATATGGGATTGATGATCTTTAACTTAAGTTACTGAAGACCCACCTCAGTGCCTGCGTTTGTACCCCAGTATAGTACTTTGAAAGGTCTTAGGCCACCTGAGAATATGCCATCTAAAGTTATTTATCTAAACATACTAGTTTCCTGGATAGGATTTAAATCTATTACTGAACCACATAGCATTTTGAATTGAGACTCAAAGTTTTCAATGCAAGATTCAAAGCAAAAGGTAGTTCAGGATTTGGATAAACCCCTGCCCAGAAAACCAAGCCAAGAGTTCAGTCGTGTTTGAGGATGTATCTTAAGCAGTGGTATCAAACTACAATTCTGGTAACGCTGATGTCCAAGACAGTTCGGAAGGGGGTTTAACATACCCACTAAGCAAGTAAGTGTGCTGATGGTAAAACTGAACAATTCCATGCAGTGGGTGGAATGAAATGAGCAGGAGGAAACAAGCCTTAAACTTTTACACAGTATAACCTATACACTAGCATAAACTAGAGTAAGCACAAGAAAAGAACAGTGGAAAACAGGTATCAATCGAACGCCGCCTTAGGGTCTTACTTGTTTCGTTTCCCTGTTCCAATGTGTCCAGAACCGACTTTCTGATTTGTCTATCTCTCTGCTCGGTACCTAGTATGGGAGAAAGCAATTATTTCCTAAAGTACAAATAAAACATTGATGTGTATTCTTGCAAGGTGCATGCACTGGTCAATACACTGCTAAAGTGGAACAGTCTAAGTCAGTCTACAGACATTCTTTAAAAGTTGTACAAAAGTTTTAAAAAAAGTATAATAAAAAATAAATAAATAAAAAAAATAACAAATATACCTTAAATGCAATAGTTTCATAAGGTTCTGCTGCCAGGAGCAGATACTGCCAGCGACGGTCAGGAGGCTCAATACGCTGCTCATATGCAGACATGAAACGATGTCTGGGCCCAATACCCTCTGCGATTTCAGGATAGTCAATCTGAGAAAAAGACAAAATGTTATGCCTGTGTCAAACTATCTGTTTCCATCCATATTCTAAACCATTTAAGTTAAGCTAGGTTTAGTAGTCATTGTGCTACCTGGAAAAGCAAACTCTGTTGACCAGTTTCAGGATCCCTCTGTTTTGTTACTGCCAACAAGAACAGAAACATGTTACTAAAAACTAAACAAAGTAAGACAAAGTCAGGTTTCCAGTTAACAGATCACAGCACTTTGGTTTTGTACCTTTGTAACCTGGTCGTCCAATCTTTACAAATTTCTTCACTTCCACCTTCACTTTCTCAGGTGCTGGTTGGGCAGGGGCTTCTTTTGCCTCTTTGGCTGCTCTTCTTGCTCTGTTGGGTGGAAAAAGCAAAGAACCAGAGAAAAGGCAGTTAATAAAGTTAATAAGAGTTAAAGACTCCACAGCTATTATTTTAAGATGTAATTAATTTATCCAGTGCATCATACTTACAAATTAGTCTGGTGCTTCTTTCCTTGCGTATGAGCAAGATAGCTCCCCTAAAGGACAAGCAGTTGAGTGAATATGAATGACAGACTCCATTTGAAAAGAAGACATGAGTATAAGCCTCTCTCCTATATCACTCATCAGGAACACTTGTGACAGGCAAATTGCAATGGTGCAACACTGCAGAGCTACACGCCCTTGAATCTTACCTCATTATTGTGAAGCGTGAGACACAGTTTGCACTCATAGGAGCCCAAATGGTTTTTCATGAAGTAAGGATCCTTATTGATGTCTATTGTTTCCAAAGCCAGCTGCCGTAACCGTTCACGGCGGTCTCGGTTGCTCTCCGAGGCGGAGGCCACCCCACCGCTGCCGGTTTTACCTCCAGCTCTGTGTTGGAAATCCATCTTCAACCACCACGGGGCTCAGAAGCCGAGACTAAGAATCTCAGACTCTGAACGTGCAAAAGTGAGCTGACCTGATTCACCAGACAAGAAAAAAAAAAAAAAAAAAAAAAAACACGGAAAACTGTTTAAAGCAAGTAAGAACTGTTCTGAAAACAAAAGGTTCATTTAATACAAACGCTACAAAATCTATAAGAGAGATTTCTGATCAAAATCAGAAAAACACGAGCGGGAGCGTCTGTAACAGGCTGCTTGCACGGCTCGTGTATGTGCACTATAAATTAAAGAGCAGAGATAGAATACAGTATGTAAACGGTAACAAGCTTAAAATGTCAACTTGAAAAAACATATGCGAGGAAAGGAATCTACAAGTACATTTAGTCAATGATATTTAGTTATATTATTAGTCATATTGACTTATTTCCATTATGTGGGTTCAGCTTCTGGAGTGTTTTGCTGTTGTTCAAACCTTTGAATTTGGACCTCGGCATTTTACATTAGCATTGTTTTTTTTTTCTTCAGACCAAAAGGGTCCAAAAACAAAGTATAAAAACTTCCAGCACCTTAACATACTGTATACGTTCAATTAATACACTCACACCTGCAAACTACATACTGCTCAGACACTACAGATTTACTATAGTTTCTTTAATAGCAAGATATTCATAGTTTGCACTAAAAAAAAAAACTTTGACTTCTAGCATACAGTTACCTTTATGGTAATGTTATAGTTAACTAGCTAATCTATGCACCATGACGACACTAGTCACTTTAAATACACTCTGCTGCTACCTTCTAATGTTGCATTGAGATCTCACTGTATTTTATTTTCTTTTTCTTTTTTTTTTTCATTTTTACATATATTTTTATATATTTATGTATATTTTATTTATTTAAGTACTGCTGTCTGGGTAAAACTGGGTCCTTGGGTACCACAATTTCGTTCCACCCCATGTACCACATGTGATGCGAATGACAATAAAGTCTCCTTGAATCCTTGAATCCTTGACTTTGTGTTTTGTCTATAGGGCATTTGCACTACTGAATGTTTACCTATTTACTAGTGTGTTTTTCTTTTTAGCTGTTTATTTATTACTCATCATAGTGAGAAGTCGTCCATCAGTTTCGGAGATCCTCTGCTAAAAGATGCTGGGTGTTCCTGGAAAGCTCTACTGCAGTTCTATAGGGTTACTCACAACTACTGTGGCTAGTTTTTACTTCTAGATATCCAGTTAGTTAGTTTAAGAAAGTACTTTCAACATGTTCATTTCACTGCAGTATAATAATTCGCTTGATTAAGGGCTGAGGCTTCTCTACAGTCCTCTAACTGCCCATTACAGTAGCTAGCTCGCTGTTGTTTCTCTAGCTAGCGCCCACCTAGCTAGCAAGCTAACACTGCTAAACCTCATTCAAACTAAGCAGCCATTTCCCGCTTACAATGGACATTTCCCTAAAATCTTAGATATCGTATGATAAATACTGAACACACGTCATTCCTAGTGGCACAAAACAGTGGTATTTATGTGATGGAAAACAGGATTTAGAAAAGTAAGTTTGCTACCTTAACGTCCTGCTCACGCTGCTCCCCGCTACCGCTGCGTTGCGCATGCGCTTAACCGGAGGACGCTTCCTATTCCTGTTACTTTGGTACAAAATAAAAGTTCTGTGCGACTCAGTCAGTTAGATGCATTAAAGATACGATTAAAGTACTTATATACAGTAAAATAATGCGGAGACTCCTGTAAGAAATTCAGAGTAATAAGTATTAGCGTATTACTTAAAAATAGTTGCACATAAGAATTATACAACATAGGGTTCACGGTCATACACCGTGTACATACATATACATATACATCAATTCAAAAGTGCACCGAGGAATTAAATAGTATTTACTTTATCAAATAAGTATTCAAACACAAATAAAAATATAAGAATAATCGTGATGTAGAAATATTATATAAACGTGTATTTAAAAGCTGAACATATTTTGGAGGATTTACATTCATTTCACGTGCATGAGCAAGTATTGTGTCATTGCTCTTAAGTGTTATTTCACAATGACCTGGTGATCTAAAAAACATCTCACAATTAATTATGATTAAATAAAAAATATAAAGGAAGAGGGTGGCAAGAGAAAAAAATGCTTACACATAAAACCTATGAACAAACCTTTGAGTTTCTTTCGAAAATAAAAAAAATATATATTGTTAAAATTTTAAATTTACACTGAATGTGTACAACTCCATCGATATTCTGGTTACTTAGAGAAGTAAAAACTTTTTTTTTGCGTTATATAATTTTAAATATAAATAATATAAATAAATTATAAATAAATATAAAGATCTGGAAAAGAAAGATCTTTGGGATGATGATTGGAGGATGGATACAAGCCAAATAATCAATAAATCACATCTATAAATTAGAATCATATATGAAAAATGTAGCTACATAAATAAGTAGAAATGAGTAGAAATATTAAAATAACAGATGCATAAATATATAAAAGCACCTTTTTTCTAAGCAAAAAATATTTTGGTGAAGAACCGTTACATCCACGTCTTTAAACATTGAAAAGATGTTACTCTTCATATATGTAGCTACATAAGATTTTGTGGTATTTATGTGTTTTGGTTTATTCTACGTGTCAGATTCCTGCTTTTATTTTGAAACGACCCTCGCCTGGATGCCTGTTTCTGTGCCTCTTCCTCCACACGGGGCTTGTACCGTGTCGAGTACAGGGCATTGAACAGCCAAGGATCAGCAGGATCTGAGTTTCTCAGCTGTTAGTTGCGTTTTCAGTCACCCGGGGTGCAGAAAACAGTTCAGACGCCAGAGCAGGATACCTATAATGTAGCCTGGTCGCTGTCGTCCTGTAGACATGGGTGGCAGTGGGCTTAGTGGTAGTAGTTTAACTGGCTGATGGAAAATCATGTATGAAGTGGACTGGGCGGCCAAGGTGAACCATCATCAGTAATGCATCCAGGATGGTACAGTTATTAACCATCAAGCCAGAGAACTAGACGACATCCAAGCTTTTAATTTGACCGTGTGACGAGCTTTAAAATGCGGTTTAATGAAAAGGAGCTCGTCTTTCTGAGTCGACAGCCCTCGGAGAAGGCGGCGGAGTTGGGGATGAAGGGACCCAAGAAAGGCGACGGTAAGAAGACACCCATCACAACACTGTTCAGAATCCATTATTAGTGGCTTTAGATTTGGTTAATATTGTTGCTTTAAACGCATTGAGTGAACTAACGACCCCCTGTTCTCCCTCTCTTCTCCAGTCATGAAGAGACGACTGGTGAAGCTAATAGTGAATTTCCTGTTTTACTTTCGCACAGATGAGGAGGAGGTGGGCATGTTGGCTTTTCTCTGTTGAAGGGATTTTATACATGTATTAGAGTAGTGTTGTTAATACGGTTATATACAATGATTTACGTCCAATTAATCCAATAAGTCTGTCAGTCAATCTTTATTCATATAGACCGAGAGACATAAATAAAATGCATAAAACAGAATCCTGGATTAAATCAGTTCAGATTTATTTGTATGGCGCTTTTTATTACTGTCGTTGTCACAAAGCAGTTTTACAGAATCAATAATCAGTAAGAGGACAAGAGATCAACAAGACCCCTAAGACCCCCAGTAAGCAGCCAAAGGCAACAGTGACAAAGAAAAAGTCCCTCAGAGCCAGAAGAAGAAGCCTGCGGATGATGTTTCATGGAGGATGGATACAAGCCAAATAAATCACATCTATAAATTAGAATTATATATGAAAAATGTAGCTACATAAATGACCTTATCAATGAGTAGAAATATTAAAATAACAGATGCTTATAATGCAAAAATAAGTAACAGCACCTTTGTTCTGAGCAAAAAATAAAATGGATTTGAGTGTGATGAACCTTCAATTTAGTGAAGATCCTTTACAGTGTTTACACGCATCTCTTTATAGAAAACTGGTTCTTCTATATCATCCCTTAAAGAAGCTTTTGTAAGTGTAAGGTTATGAATAAAAATGTTTGCATACAACAAAACGATGATATCTGCTCTTACAGAAAATTTGGTAATACTATGAAAAAATTACTAGATATTAATACTGCTGAATAATACTTTTATATAACCTATACTCATTTGCTACAGTTTTCCTCTAAAGCTGTCCTGTAGTACTCTATAATATTGAAACTGAAAAATTATATTAGATCTGTTGGCATCAGCAGATGTTTAGATTTGACCAGTATGTCCAACCAAAAGTCTACTTAACTAAAATAGATAGCAGGGCCAGAAATCGGTTATCTAGACCACTTCCAGGCTCGAAAACAGCTTTTGCACTTGACCAAACGTACAAAACTCAAGAGTTTCAAGTGAAAACTCCTCTAGAAAATCAACAAAGCATGATCAGGGGTGCCTTAACTTTTATGCTTTTTAACTTTTTATATAAGCGTGCATATGTTGTGTATGTTTGCAGCCAATTGGAGCTTTACTGCTGGAACAGTGTCGAGTTGAGAAAGAGGACGATATGGCCTTCTCCATTGGTGAGTCTCATGACCAGTTCAGTATCATCACCTCAGAAGAACAATGGTTTATGTCAGGAGAAGTGCTAAAGTTGTTGAAGTGTTGGAATTTTTTTAAATTTCAGCAAAACTCACTGTTGAGTTGCGAACACAGTGGTTTGGAGGGAAATGGTTCATTGGTTCATTGTAGAGAAACTTGAGATTTCTTCATAGTGGTGGTGAGCAGATGTTTTACCATAGAACCCAATGCATGTGTCTCTCACTATCTCTACCACTATGAACAGTTGACTCGAAAAGTTTGTCAGGAACGGCACGTTTTACACTCCCAAGTAATTGCTCCCAATTACATACCAGTTACTAATACTAATAATTTTGAGTATGGTGTATATAGTACAGATAAAACTGATCTTACTTCAGTATCCAACGTACAAACTCAGAACCAGTCAGTTTTTAAGTACGCTTATGATGGACACTATTATCCCACAATGCAGTGCAAAACAGAAAAGGAGGAACTACTCACATCTGGACCAATTATTAGAAACATGGTTGCCATCAGCAGCCGGAGCCTGAGAAAGCACAGTTGACCTTGCTCTCTCAGGGGTGGGTTGATGGCACTCCTAGTGTGATGTTTGTCAGTACAGGCATGTGTTAGCTGTTGTATCGGAGCTGGGGAGCCTTGCTTTCCTCTGAGTGTGCTGGCTACCTAAGCGATGCTGAATCAGCAGTTCCAAAAAGAGGCAGGGGCTGACTTCACATGTTTTAGAAAAGACTTGTGCTAGTCTTTACCCTACTAGTGTTGGGGGCATTGCTAGTGATAGGGGGAGTTCACAAAATAAAGAAATTATTCTTCTTATTATTGTTATAAGAAAAGATGGCAGATGTCGATTCAAGTGCAGAGTCAATGGTGGCTGGAGTACTTAGCATAGCAACGCTTCCCCGCTTCCTGTTAGTAGAAAACAGGGTAGTATGTTAATATTTGTACTAACCTGCCAAATTCACCCTATTTAGATTAATATATAGCCTATACCTTCAAGTATTATAGTGTTGAGTGCAATTTTGAGGCAGCCTCTGAAAAATATTGTTTATAGATCAACCAACTGTGTAAAAGGCTACTTGTGATTTTGCACTTCCTCTTTTACACCACGCAAACAAGCTTTTATTATTTCAACACCATATCGAGCTCTAAATCCAACTGTTCACCACATCTGCATATATTGTGTTCCTTCTCTGCCGTCAGCTTTTCTAGATGAGGCTGAGAGAAAATACCTGTTTGAATGTGACTCTCGGGAGCAGTGCCTCGAGTGGATAGATGCCATTGTCAAGGCTAGGTCTGTAGTGTTTTGTTTCACATGTTGTATGCAATGGGGTCTTCGTGTGGTCTTTGTGTGGTCTGAACCATATATGTCACATGCCAGTTTCAGTCTGACACATTTCTTTTTCCACAGCTATGAGTTCATGCGCAAGAACCTCATCTTCTATCGTTCTGAGATCCACCGACTCACTGGCAAGGTAAGAGCCATGTTCCTTAATCCAGCTGGCTGGAATACTGCACTGTTTTGTGGTTTTCCTGCTTCTGATTCACCTCAGACACTAATTGCTAGGTTTAGTAGGTGTGTTAGAGCAAGGCAGTCACCACACTATGTTGGACTCTGTCTGCTCTCAAAGACACCAACCATGCCTTAATCCAACAGAGATCATAAACTGATCCCAAAAGTACAGTGGAAGGCATCACTGTATCTCATACAATCATTGATTGTATTTGTATTTGAATCTTTACATCCATTGCACAGTAGTACAGTAGATGTAGGGGTGAGAACACACCCCCAAAGTGCCTGTAGAGAAAATGCCGACAACATTTACTAACCATGGCTATGGTCTCCTCTGTTGAGTCAGTGTATTTGCTCCCCATTCCCCCTTGTGATGGGACCCATTTGAGGGTCCAGGGCATCTATGTAAGATGGGTCCAAGAAATCAAACTGATGACTATCCTGTTCCAAGCGGGGTCCTGAGTCAGTCCATTAAACCAGTGACTTCCCGGTTCCACCCAGTCCTAAGCATGCTTTGCCCACCACCCCCTTTGGCATTGAAACAGCAACTTTCCAATCCCAAGCCCAATTCTCTAGCCATTAGGGCCATGACTGCCACCTTTGACTCCGGGAGTTTGGGTTTCCTGCCCCTTATTTAAGATGGGACCCGAAAGTCGATGGTTTGTTACACTGGTATCAAGTCCGCTTCCCTAACCGTTCGGCAACGGCTGACCCCTTTGATTCAGTGTGTTTATTTTCCCCCCTTTATAATAGGACCCGTTGGAGCAGTACGGGATTTCAGATGAGACACGCTTCCAGGTCAACAGTGGGTTTCCTCCTCTGCCCCCTCCCCCTACATAACCCAGCCCAGTGAGTCAGCACAGAAACGATCCGGCTTGCGTACGTCGAGAGTTTTCAATAAGAAATGAGAAACTGCTGTTTTTATCTCTTTCTATCTAGGCATTTTCATGTAACATGGGTATGTCACTTTTCCCACTTTGTGTGTGTGTGTTATTTTCTAATGATTGTCTAGTTGTGTGTTGGTAACTGTACTTTGGTTTTAAACACAGTTGCACTGTTATGAATGTCAGCTGAGAATGAGCCAGTAACAGTGCATGTGAATGCATTTTTATGAACCATGTGTTTAATGCTGTCACCTTTATAGCCTTCATTATTGTTGTCAGATTGTTTGTGAAGGAATAATGTGGGAGAAAGTTCTGTTGACATATGACCAAAGTCTTAATGGTCACTGCTTAACAATTGAACTGCAGAGGTACTAGGCTGGTTAGAGTGGGCTTCTTGTGGTTTCACTTCACAAAACAGTGCGCTTAGTTCACCCATTTTGCATTCAGCAACACTTTTAGACACCACTTCCCCTAACTCGTGCCTCATTTTAAATGACAGAGTCTTCACTGCTTAGCTGTCCGCATTTTGTTAATTTAAATATACTTTTCTAGCTAGACTAATGTAGCAACACCGGGTTTATGTCTCGATTGTTATTTTGCACTCTTTTTTACAATATAATACCTGAACTGCTATTAATACATGTAATCATACTGCAAGACCAACACTGGCTGTTTCAGGGTAATGTAGTTAAAGGAATATTTCAGAGGAAAATTAAATCTACATACATTGTTGTATGGACAAAAGTATTGGGTCACATACACAGACCTCCTATTCTAAAACCATAGGCATTAATATGGAGTCCCCCTTGGCAGCCCTAACAGCAGGCCTAACCCTGGCACTCGTTAACCCCGCTCTGTAACTTTACTTGGTCTGTGGTTCCTAAACACTTCCACTTTTCAATAATACCACTAAGAGTTGATGGTGGACTCTCTGGGAGGGATGAAATGTCACCAAGTGACAATATTGTTGCAATGGTGGCATGCTATTATAGTCCCAAAGTGGGATTCAGTGAGCCGAAGTGCTTGCATGACCATGTGCTTGATTTTATATCCCCGTGGCAATGGGACTGAATAAAACACTTGTGTTCAGAGCTCAAGAGGTGTGTCCCAATATTTATGTCCATACAGTGTAGTTCTTATGTTGAATCCTAACTCATTTTGGTCTTATTTCAAACTGTTTTTAACATATTCTTTAAAGAACCATATTTGAGTTGTCATGGTTCTGTATACAAATGAACCTTTGAGCAGCTTCTTTTTAAGTGTTTCTTTTATGATGAATGGACTGATAGAAGTGGCCCAAAATGACTTCTGGCAATAAAATTTAATTAAAATATCATATTTTTATATTAGGACAGTTTTCTTGCTACACAATCAAAGCAAAACTGGTTCTTTAGCTTCTTTAACAACAGTGGAACCCTTTTTCTTATATAATAGAACCACTTGAAATATTTACAAGAGGTTTTCAGTTGTAGAGAAGAACCGTTTTACCTGGCAAACAACATTCAAATGAATTGTTGAGTTACGATTCTATATAGAACAACTACCTTAACTGAAGAACCCTTGAAGTGCAATGTTTCAAAGTTCTTAATTTACCAGTATTGTTTACTATTTACATAATTCTTGGGGGGCTCCGAGTGGTCCAGTGGACTAAGGGGCTGTTACTATGATTCAAATCCTGGGTTATGCTGCTTGCCATCAGCAGCTGGAGTCAGAGGGAGCACAACTGGCCTTGCTCTCACAGGGGAGGGTTGATGGCATTTCCTCTCTCATCACTCCTAGTGCGATGTTGTTCAGCACAGGCGTCTGTTCACTGCTGTATCAGAGCTGGGGAGCTGTGCTTTTCTTAGAGCGTGCCGGCTACCTAGTGACGCTACATCAGCAGCAGTTCGAAAAGAGGAGTGTTGGGGGCATTGCTAGTGATCAGGGAGTGTATGTGAACTGGGATTGGGTAATTGGGTAGAAAAATTTGGTAAAATTAGAAATAAAGTAAATTAAAAAAAAAAATCAAGGGTCAATTACATTACCTTCATAACTCAAAACTTGAATTTAGAAACTTCTTCAAAACTAATGAAGCTAACTTCAGACACTGAAAATGTTTTGTTACTTAAGAGAGCAATACTGGTTTGACATATAAAGACAGACAGTGGCATATTTTTTTCCTCCCGTTGGAAATGAACCGCAGGGTTATGCGTATGCAGTCCTATTTCAAATTCAGTTAAAGAACTTGAATGGTCTTTCTCAGAGAAGAGCCTTTTTACCTGTGTTTCACAACTGTAAGCCCACTGCTGGATCCATTTACGTTTCACCTTTGACTTATTTTGTGTTTGTATCATTTTACAGTTCTGAATAAATGTCTTATTGATTTTTTTTTTTAATAAAGCATTTCTCAAAACTTAATTGAGAGATTTTTTCTGGAGACTGAAGAACTGATTGTTCTGAAACTGAGATGAACGTCGCAGAATACTGTGAGTGTGGAGGCCTTCCAGAAAAGAGAGAATGGGAGAAGAACATGATGGAGACTCCCAAGATCCAGAGCATGCCAACTAAATGTTGTCTGTGTTGATTGTTGGGAACTCATATTGTTCTACAGTGTTCTGACCCATTCACAACTGATTGTTAACTGAACGCCCCAGGAGTCTAATCTTTCTCTGCATACAAAGAGCAGAAACCCTACTGACATGAAAGGCAATGGGCAGATGCTGATTCAGCTATCTGTTAGTTTCTATTAGAAGTGTTTTAATCAGCAGATTTTTGCTTATTTTCTTTTTTCCTTTCTGTTTTATATCCATGGTAATCAACCCTGAGCTACAGATGTGTCACATAGAGGTTAGGTTGGAAAATGCTGGAGTGTTGCTGTTTGTTTGTGGATTAGCTATATGGTTGGTCAGTCACTTGAGAAGTCATAAGTGCTTCTATGTTTCCACACACAGAGAGTAGAGTCCTCTATGCAGGGTCAAACTGTCACTCTGCAGTGCCATTCAAGGACTGGTGGGAAAATGCAGCTTTTCATTACAGTCGTTACATCCCATTTTTTATGGTTTAGGTCATAACTAGTGCTTCCTCTAAGTACTAAAAATACATTTGCATCTCAATTTTTGCTGTTTTTCACATTTTTGAATTTTTACATTGTATCTACATTGTCATGATGAATGGACCAGTAGAAATGCTCTAAATGACTTGGAATAAAACATTTGTACATTGACTTCCATTGAGTGCTAAGTTAAGAAGACTTTTTTCCTTCTCCTGGAAAGTTGCCATTTTGGAGACTAGAGTTTTCTGCGTGACACTGATGATCTTCTTATTTACAGCAACCTGCATATTAAAGAAACACGTTGTTCCAGGGGGTTTGTATGCTCAGCCTCTGATGTGTGAAGTTCAGAGGAAATAGGTGTCTGACAGTGGAGGTGTTTGCTTTCCTGAAGCAGCACACTCCCTTCATACACTCTGGCAAGCCTGGCCTTGTTTAAGCTTGTCTGTGTTCCAGTTTTATTCAGCCTAGAAGAAATGAGGTTTGTGCATTTGTCCAGTAACAGTCTGTTCAGAATGTGTTATTGTCCGTGGATGAATCTCATTACGCTGTTTTTTTTTTTGTTTTTTTTTGGTTGCCTGGATGTCTGCTACCCG
Source organism: Salminus brasiliensis (assembly GCF_030463535.1). NCBI lineage: Eukaryota > Metazoa > Chordata > Actinopteri > Characiformes > Bryconidae > Salminus > Salminus brasiliensis. The sequence continues at coordinate 6,071,662 of NC_132900.1, read as the reverse complement.
TTACATTCTGCGATCATTTTAGAATGAAGGGACTGTTATATGGGCCAAAATGGCCTGCAATAAAATCCTACCAACCAACCACTTCTTTAAGAACTGCCGCTAACACATCATCATTGGACAGCTGAACACGCCTGGAGGAGAACATACATAATTTTCATTATAGAGAAGACCATTTAAACATCCACATTATTTGTTTAGTTGCCATTATAATATATTAAACCCTTGAATCTTTTCAAGATGGGCAAACATGTTCTAAATTGTACTGAACATGTGATCATCCGGCTGGTAATAACAGTAGAACCAGGTTTGATGCTGATCCATTATTAAGAAGAACTGTTTACTCAGGCAAAGAAGCAGCATTATCATTACCTTTACATATGAACTCTTGAACCCATTTTTAAGAATGTATAGTTACCAAAATTAGGGTTCTTCAGGGGTTATTTTGTATTTTGAACCCTTCCAAACCTTTTAAAAACCTTTTAAGGGTATATAGATACCATTATTGGTCCACCCCTTTAATAACCCAATTTTTAAGGGTATATAGATACCATTATTGGTTTGTGATTGATAATATACAGCAACAACTATTAAGTAAGACCATTCAACTACATAATTAATGTCCCTAAAACCTTGGAAACAGCACATGCTCAAACAAACATTCAGTAACCTTCTTAGGATGTGTGTAAAGATCTTTATCTGATCTTCCAAACATCCTAAAAAAAGGCCCGGCAGGATCTGCAGTGCTGTGCCAAGCCTTGAATAAAGACAAAACTAAAGTACAAAAGCCAGATGGAACAGCCATGTTTTGAAAGGGCTCTAGGGATCCCTGGCAAGGATTATAATTGCTGACCAGCGCTGGAAAAAGTCACATTAACGTTAACCCGGTAGTCTGGCCGTTCTGCTGCTGCAGTGAGGATGACTTGGTAACAAACACCCTGCTGAATTATTGACGCACGGATCCTCATTAGGTTTGACAGCGAGTGCACTAGTGTGTCCAGCTGCCTCCGGCACAGAAAAGCTCACAGCATGCAGACTCTGTGTTCTCCGACAAACCCACCTCCAAATGTGCTGAAATAGCCAGCGTGTGATAGGGTCTAGAAGGTTCTCTCCCACTGACAGTGTTATCCCTTCTTTTTCTTCCAGGACGTTCTTCTCTATCCACTCCGGGTCATTTGGCTTTTCCAGTCGTACTCTAAGAAAGGCAGTGACAGATAGATTCAAACTCTGGTTCTGAACTCACATTGTTCTAAACATTCTCCTCCATTCACAATGTCCTAGAATGTTGTCTCTTCACGCTGTTCTAAAATATTCTCCCCCACTTACACTGTTCTAGAACACCCAGTTCCCCCAATTCACAATCCCTAGTTAATAGTTCTCTGTTTACACTGTCCTTTAATGTCCTCCTCATACATACTCTTTAAGGATGTCCTCCTCCTGTTCTCATTGTTCTAGAACATTTTTGTCCATCGACACTGTTCTAGGATGTCCTCCCAATTCACACTGCTCTAGAATGTCCCCCTCTATTTACATTGTTCTTAAGTGTTCTCCATATTCACGTCTAGAACGTCCTCCTCCATTTACACTGTTCTAGAATGTTCTCCATATTCACATCTAGAACATCCTCCTCCATTTACACTGTTCTCAGATGTTCTCCATATTCACAACATCTAGAACTTCTTCCTCCATTTACACTGTTCTAGAATGTTCTCCATATTCACATCTAGAACACCCTCCTCCATTTACACTGTTCTCAGATGTTCTCCATATTCACAACATCTAGAATGTCTTCCTCCATTTACACTGTTCTAGAATGTCCTCCTCCATTTACACTGTTCTCAGATGTTCTCCATATTCACATTTATAACGTCCTCCTCTATTTACACTTTTCTTAGATGTTCTTCATATTCACAACATCTAGAACTTCTTCCTCCTTTTACACTGTTCTAGAATGTTCTCCATATTCACATCTAGAACATCCTCCTCCATTTACACTGTTCTCAGATGTTCTCCATATTCACAACATCTAGAACTTCTTCCTCCATTTACACTGTTCTAGAATGTTCTCCATATTCACATCTAGAACACCCTCCTCCATTTACACTGTTCTCAGATGTTCTCCATATTCACAACATCTAGAATGTCTTCCTCCATTTACACTGTTCTAGAATGTTCTCTCAAATTACAATCTTTAATATGTCCTCCTCATCCAGTCTTTTAGGGTGTCCTACTCCCATTCACACTCCTCCAGAACCTCCACGTTTTCTTCATGTAACTGAACATTTATTCTAGAATGTCCTTCTTCATTAACTTCATTAACTAACTGTTTAATTCACACAACATGCCCATTTTACACTGTTCTAGACTGCCCTTTCCCTTTTACACCATTGTGAAACACCCTCCCAGTTTCTGTTCTACAGTGTCCAGCTCAGATTCGCATTGTTCCAGAATGTTCTCTCTCACTCTGGTATTAAACGAACCTGTGAGTTGGAGAATGTTTGACCGGTGTACTTTGGCCTTCATACAAGCGTGACGCACCAACCCTGTGTTTTGTGTTTGTTGGAGGACATTGGGTCAGTGTGCCATGAATACTGTTTCGTCTCTGTCTCGCTTCCTTCCTTTTGTGTTTTGGCACATAAGCTGACTGCACTGACCCGAGACACGCTGCTCATGTGAGACAAAAGGAGCAAACCACAAAGGGCTAGTGTGCTTCATCGGTCAGTGCTGTTGTAAAGAGAAACTTTGGGTGCCTTTTTTAGAAATGCAAAAGCTTGCTAAGAAATATTGTGATAATGAAGATCTAGATGTTTTCAATTTGGCGCTACATGCTCCGAATAATTCAGTCCTATTACACTTAATGCACCCCAAGGTTGCTCTATTAAAAGAGCAGTGCTGATAACCGTAGCAACACATTAACTACTGGCTAAAGGCAAAGCCAAAAATAGGCCGTGCAGTAGTGCAGTAGCTCTGAGGCTGATTCCATTATGGACAATATTAGGATGTCATGGCTTTGCTCTCAAGGGCAAGATATAGATCAGACTGGCTGGATTGTTCTTCTCATTTAAGCAGCTTTAAAAATCAATAGCTAAACACTATATACAACAGGGAAATGAGAGGAAGTTCTCATCAAAGACGACTACAGCTATATGAATCATTGTACTAGCGGGAATAGGCACATTTCTTATTTGTTGCTTGGCTTAGTATAACTTTCATGCCTCAGCAACTTAAGAATAATATGAAACCAGTTAAAGGGGTTCAGTTCAGTTTCCAAGAAGCACTACAATAGACTAAAATGACCTGGATATGAGCTTTCATATGCACCTTTTTTCAGGTACCTTTTACATTAATTAAACAACATGGAACTCATTGCTAAAGCAGGCCCAAATCACTTTTGGTCTAAAAGCTAAAGAAATGAAGCCAAAGTAATGCGCAGTGATGGTGTATATTTCTATGTTGTAATGCACTATATGGGCTAAAGTATTGGGACACCCACTCATTCATTTTTTCCTCCGAAATCAAGGTTATTTAAAAAAAAAAAAAAAGTTTATCCTGCTTTTGTTGGAGTCTCTACTGTCTACTAGATTTAGGAGCATTGCTGTGAGAATTTGATTGCATTCAGTGACCTGTTAGATGTTAGATGATTATCACCCAAGTATCGGCTGGAGCATCATCCATCATTCCAAAGAAAACAATTCCACTGCTCCACAGCTCAATGCTGCGGAACTTTATACCCCTCTAGCCCACGCCTGATATTAGGCAGCATGGTGCAAATGGGTTCATGATTATCTGCTCCAGAGTGTCCTATTCTATTGGCAGTACTTCTCTACAGGGACTAGACAAATTGCTTGTGTGTATTTGCATATCAGTGCCAGCAGTGGGTGCGACCTAAAGTAGTGAATGCATTCATTAGAAAGGGTGTCTACAAACATTTGGACATATAGTGTGTGTGTGTGTGTGTGTGTGTGTGAAACACAACTTTGCGTTTGACACCCTCTGCTGGATTAATGAAGAAAAAGCAGGGGTCCAAGCACTACGCTGGGATCACTGATGGGACAGTATTGTAGAGGAACAATAATTATCACTTTACAACTCATCAAAGGTTGATCTTAGGAAGCACTTCAATCTTATGCATCTCACAGCTCCAGACACGACACATTTATCCGCATGACCCAATTACAGAACTAATTCCCAGGAACGGCACCAGTTCACAAATACGTTAGTGTTGCCAACGGCATTTTTCTAACAGAATCAAAAAACTATTTTTTAACACATTCCTTTCTCAGCAGCTTTAGAAGAGACTCCTAACATTCAGAGCACTCCAACCAAAGGTTCTCCAGTAAACACTGAATTTTGTGAAATATTACACCCTGACTCTATAAGTGACTATATTTCAGAGGAGATATTACAACATCTTCAAATACAGACTATGGGAAACACGCTGTCAGCAGCACTGTAATAAACTGTGAAGCGCATGACCTCGGTGTACTGTAAGCACAGATAATGAGTAAGATATTCATGAATAGCAACTAGAAGAACATGTGAAGTGTTTGGTAAATATTACAGTGACATGCTGGCAGATTTGTGAAAAAGAAGGTCTACCACTATACACTGTAAACGCATTTTCTATTTTCTGTGTAAACATTTACTTGCTAAGTTTAAATAAAAGGGAAATCAAGCAATCCTCTTCTTAATATGCCTGAAAAACACTTCCAAGACCAACAAGGCTTGATCCTCTAAACAGGTGTGATTTGAGCCTCAGTTAGCTGGACGTTCCTGGCTACACATCGCTGTCCATGGAATATTGGTTCTTTGCTAATTTGGATGGATCGCTGTAAAGTCCAACAGCCTTTAACTTTAGCAGATCACTTGTTTCATTCCAGGTTTGACTAGTTCGACTAAAGGGGGCGTGTTCCAGCGATAACTTACAGTATAGGAGTAGAGTACAGCATTGTGTAGCTCAGAGCCAGCCCAAGACATTCTCCAATTATGCGGCTGCCTAGGGCCCCAACGCCCCCAGGGTATCATGATAAAGATATCATGATAAAAACTATATTTTTTTAAAATAGCATTGAATAATAGAACAAAATAGTGTTACACAAGTAAGGCCAAGTTGGGCAAATGCAGACATCCGCCGCTTGGATGGTCGATAAAGGCCTGGGCGTTCTTTATCCCTATGAAAATTATGAAGCATCTGATGCTGAGGTGGTAGTATGGGGGGCCCCCAAATGAAAATCTGCTTAGGGCTCCATAAAGGCTTGGGCCGGCCCTGGTATAGCTCCTCTAGTCTTAAAGACCAAACCACGGTTCTTTATTATACTTTCCTAAAGTTTATTTATAATGATTCATACAAATTGCTTTCAACACATTCTTCACTGCTGTCTATGAATTATCCATGGTTAGATGTTTTTTCTTCCCCATGTTTCTCCAAGTAGTTTTGCACAATATCACAGGGTTTTTAAATTGTGCCTCAGTTTCATGCAATGAACAGTTTGTATTGTCTTGTTCTAATATTCATCATTTGTTGTGGTTTTCTAGTATCCTCTAAATGAACAGACAGAAAAACACAAAAACAGCTGTGTATGACATGCATGTGGGGCAATTCCTTTAGACTGTCAGTGTAGATAAACAGTTGCATGAACCCATATAATAATTCCAGAATATGCTTAACTCTCTTTTACCACTACATTTGGTGATTATCCGTGTGTATGTGAGGAGCAGTGGGATAGAGCAGAAAAACTAAAAAACTAGTTCCTATTATTAGGTGCATTCATTTTGTCCCATTTTTTCAGACACACATTCCATTTTATAGATGTAAATCAAAATAATAAAATTACTGATGGAGAAAGTGAACATCGTCATAGGAAGACTAACTAACACTAGATCGTGCTGTCCATTCACATTTTTAGCTCCAGGTCTGCTCAGTTGACTACTCGTACCCTTGCTATGAACAGCGCAGCTGCAGCATCCTCAAACTCCCTTGCATCCATGGTTGGGCCTTCCTGCAGCTCACCAGTGATGTGTACCTCAGCCATGGCCCGAGCCAACTTGGCGGGAGAGATCTTGGCGCTGGCCTCCAGGAAGCGTGCAGAATCTGCACCGTGCGAGGTGTCCAGCGCCTCCTTCAGGGTCGCCAGGACGGCACGGCACAGTGCCCTCTCCGCAGGCCTCTCGGGACGACTAGCCACAGCTGCATACAGGCACTGGGACTTGCGGATGTAGTCGGCAAATGCAGCACACGTCAGCACGCCCTGCCGGAACAGCTCAAATGGTACAGCCTCATAGTCATGACAACGGATCCTGCGGAGCAGAGGAGCTGCCGTGGTGCCTGACAGACCGCCCTCGCTGCACAGGCACTGCAGCATTTCGCTGTACATGTGGCCTCGGACGCCACCGGGGACACACCGACGAGAGCCACACTGGGTCAGCAGGTCATAGGCCACGCGAATGTTGTTGTTGAATGCGGATCTGAAGCAAAACAAGAGCAAATATGCAGATCAAATCCAAAGGTCTTACAGTTTGATTGCTAGCATAACAGACAGCAATATTGCACACCTCCAGCGTGCAGCTTTTGCAGTCTCTTTCTAATGGTAGATGGCAACTGTGGCAAGAGCTGCCTGTAGGTCCCGTGATGACATTTTAGGATTGTTGGAGACTTCTGTATGCATCCTGAGGTCTGCTCATGGGCTGAACTTGCTTGGACGGCCTGACCTGGGCATCTTGGCCATTGTTTTACATGTTCTCTGCTTATTTTGCATTTGTCTGAGGTTTAAACTAGACAGCATCCTCCAAAATCCCCTCTAACCATATTCTAAACACCTGCAGATGATGGGCTGCACCTGATTTTTTTTTCCGGCAGTAAAAGTAGTACCAGGGTGTGTCCCAATTGCGTACTAAGTACTAACTAGTTTTTGAGGATGTAGTATATTGTGTAGATAAAAGTGTCCGACTTGAGTATACTCAAATATCCAAGATACATATTCAGAGTCTTTTTTTTTTGAGTGTGGTTACGATGGATATGGTTATCCCAAAATGCAATGCCAAAAGAAAGTTAGGTGTTACTTACATCTGGACCAATTACTCCAAAAAACGGTTGAGTGGCAGCGGCGGCCAAATCATCACCTCCTGTTAGTACATTTTCTGTACTAACCTGCCAAACCCCCACTATTAAGATGAGTACATGGTAAACTGTGGTATTAGTATGTGATACACTATTGGGACACTGTCATAATAAATATGTGGGTCTTTACATAATATATGTAAGTATATTTTACATTATTACTTCATTACTACATTTTTTTATTTTATTAATTTAGTTATTCCCACCATCTCTCAATATTGTTTAAATGAAGATCTAACGTCCACATGTTTATAAAGCTATGTTTAAAAACACAAAAGGTTTTCATGGGGTGTCCTAGTTTTTTAACTGTAGATTATTTTTACATTTGATACATTATAATTACTTTTATGAACCTGCTAAATAAATAATAGTATAATAAATATAAGTAAGTAAATATGATTTCAGCTGCCAGCTGACTGACACGGAAATGATTTATTATTTTATATTTATGTATTTTGTTAAAATTATAACTCATGTTCTGGAGATATTCGCCTTATTCGAAATAAAGACTAAATGTCTGGTGATATATATATATATATATATATACACACACACACATATACATATATATATATATATATATATATATATATATATATATACACACACATATATATATATATATATATATATACACATATATATATACATATATACATATATATACACACATATATATATATACATATATATATATATACACACACACACATATACATATATATATATATACATATACACATATATATATACACATATATATATATACACGTGAGTGTGAGTGGATGTTGGTAGGCTAGCTAGCTTGGTGCTAGTACCTCTGTGAGTGATGCGCCAGGCTCAGGTGCCACAGCGCTCTGCTAAGCTGCTGCTGCTGCTCCTCCACCGAGCTTTCCTGCTGCTCTCCTCCATCTCCTCCTCCTCCACCTCCTCCACCTCCACCCACACCCACCGGCCCGTTCTCCGACTCCGAGGCCAGGTTGCTGAAGTGTTCAGCAAGGAAACCTATCGGGTCCTCCGACCTGGCCTCCACAAGCTTTAGCAGGGCGTCCCGGAGCAGCACCCCGACTCCAGCCTGGGCAAGGAACTCCTCATCGCTCTCGGCTTTCACGGATTTGGAGTCGGGCATCACCGAACCCACGCCGGAGCGCCTCTTCTCCGCCATTGTAGCGCCTTAGTGCTACTTTTAATGTAAAATTAAAATGGGACTGTCCATTAAAGCTGTCTGGTCAAACATTTCAGCTAACAAGTACACAGCAAAACGACCTTTTGGGTGTGAAGTGAGTTCGTTGTTTGTGTAGCTAGCTAGCATAACAGCTAACAAGCAGGTGTTGCTATGGGGAGTTGGAAACAGGCGCATGCGCACTGAGAAAGACCTACAAAGAGGTCGAAGACAAAATATTAATCTTATTTATTTATTTTAATTAAATTCATTTTAAAAGTTCTGTTGTACTGTAATTTCTACTACTTAATTAATTATAATATTATATAATGATACACAAAATATTTTAATGTCATACATAGAATCTGCTAAATAAATAATGTAATTATTTCATTATTTATATGTATTTTGTTCATATTATGATTCATGTTCTGGAGATATTTTCCTCATTCGAAATAAAGACTAAATGTCTGGTGATTCAACTTGTAAAAAATAGATATCTATAATTTTCTGGGAATTCTGACATATTTCTCAAAATAAAAGTGCTTTTGTGCCGTAATTCCTATTGCTTAATTAAACAGTATATAATATTATATAATTATACACAATATCTAATTATGACACACTACTGTACAAAATAAATATGTAAATATACAGCTGAGGTTGCCTACGACAGCACAAAACTGTATACTCATACACTGTATACGTACCTTTTACATTTTCATTTAATATTTATCATAAAAGCCAATATTACAAAACAAATCATGCTAAACAATAAATTTTAAGATGTACTTTATTGTGTATAACAACCAACCATCACAGGGTTCCATAAAACACCTTACATACAGAAATCAAACGGCTGTAAAACAAGATCAGCATGGTAATAAATAGCTTAGAAACTAACTTGTATGGTAAAAATAATACCTCATTAAAATAATACATATAAAGGAGCTTGGACCCGTCTTTACTGAACTTTGGAAGAAAAGATATGATTAAGAATGAAAATAATTAGCCTGTAAATTTCTTGCTGTAAAAGCAGGAGAGTTTGCAGTACAGAGGACCACTGAGTCCACTGAGAACCTCCTGCAGAGATGTTCATTTATGAAGGCTTATTTGTACACCTCACTGTAATTAAATACAGCTTGTTATGCTTTATTTATCTGAATCTTCTAAGCAATTTGAGTGTGTAGTTTTACACAAAAGGGGTTTTACTCCACATAATATGGAGTGTCTACACATTTCTCCAGTTTTCACATTTACACCATGACTAAAATTGTGATTATACAACAAATAACAGAAATAGTGATTTCCAAATAGCCCTTCTTCAACAGCCCCTTTTACTGTAAGTCTAAGTTACTCTTTTGCAGTTTCACCAGTTCACCCCAACCTTTCCTTAAGTACCACCACAGCATACATAAATACATGACACTCTCAATGAAAACATTTAATGAACAGTGCAGTAAACAAACAGTGAGGTACACTGAGCATTTGTCCTCTACTCAAGTGCTTATTGGTCAAGTAACATTAGTGCATATAAAGTTGTACCATGTGGTACCACACCAATAATCGTACCATAACATTTCAAAAAGAAGAAACACAAAAAAAAACACCTTTTATAAACACAGGAATCATGAAATTGATTTTATCTTCTGAACAACTTTGTGTTCGTTGATCCCATTACTCTGGACGCAGTGGTATCCATTGGTAAGTTGAACATTCTTTGCGAGCATGGGGTCATAGACCTGGTTTTCAGGGCAATGCATGAAGCTTCTCGCCATCTTGTGCTCTAGCTGCATGTGGTTCTGAGGGGGGAGACCGAGGCAGGCCCTGTGTGACAAAAAGTAAATAATATTATATGTAGTCACTATCACACAAAACCTTGTTTCTCCAAAGTAGCAATTTTACAGAAGACCAAAAAAACCAAACAAACAAAAAACCCCACCCTTCTTAACTTTCAATGGAAGTCAATGTAAAATATTAAATTCTGGAGCATCTCTATTGGTCCATTCATTATGAAATGGACAACTGCCAGATTCACATTATATCAAAAACTGAAAAACAACAAAACATGGATATATATATATGAAATAAAAACTACAATTTTCAGCCAAAAATTTGAAAAGAACAGCAAAAGAAAAAAAATGAGGCTGTTGCGGGACAGCAACAATATATTTTGTATTACGCAAAATTAAAAAATAATAAAATGTAGAATTTAATATATTAAAATCAACTAGACTCCAATTGTATGTTTTAGATATGTTGATATGTTGAGTATTTTGGGAACAATAAAACATTAAGTCTATACTGTACTTACTATACTTTTGTTGCGGAAATTTCTTATATATTATGATTATATATGTATATATATATATATATAATCATAACTGATTTAAAATATTTAAGTTGCACAGGACAAACATTTGATTTTTTATAATGCAATCATCACACATACATTATGGCGGCACAATATATGGTTTATTATCAATCACACTATTGGCCTTTGAAATATAGACGTTATATAGGCAATATAGACGCTACAGTATGCAAAGAATTCCCCTAAGCAATCAGAATCTGTGCGATGTCAGCATCTCTGACTTTTCACATGAGTATTTTGGTGTTTTGTATTTTTAGATGAATCATAAGATCTTTCACTGGATGGCATGGTCTAGTGAATGGTCGCAAAAACAGCAGTGTATCATAATTGTAATATGGTATTCTGTCTATATTACAGGGCCCTAATATGAACAAATGAACTGTTCTGTACCTCATGACATTTTCAATGCAGGCTCGCTGGCGGAAGAAGGCATTGACCACTGGCGCCCCCTGTGGTACAAGTGGGGCCTTGCAGAGGAAGCTGAGCAGAGAAAGGACACTGTGGAAAGACTGGAAGGACTTGTCTTCTTGAGTACAGAATGTGATCCTCTGACACAGCTCGGTCAGGATGACCAGGTCCAGGATGATGGGGCTTGCCAGCAGGGAGTCCTGAAGAAAAGTAACAGAAATTTAATGCAAATTCATGCATTCTCGTTTTTGGTGTCACTTAAGACATTACAGTTATAAATGTCCAACCTCTCTTCATCCCTTACAATTAAATCTAGGGGCTGTTGAAATGTTACAGTGCTTTAAAGGCTGATATTCTGCGGTTAGAGCACTGGGCTACTGATGACTATCTTGTGGGTTTGATACCTGGGTTCGATACCTGGGGATATAGGGACCTAGTGTGTCTGTGTGCAGGTGTTCACTGCACAGATTGTGTCCAGCACAAATGGTGAATATGCTGGTCTTGTCTTGTTATAATTGCAAATTCTGAAAAAAATGGGTGGAGCTACACTGCTGTAAGGAGAAAATGTGGATATATGCAAGTTTGTTTTTGTGACATCATTAAAAATGAATCAAAAAGGGGTTGTTTTTCAGCTTACTTTCCATATGTGGACATTATGAACTTGAGTGAGCGTGAACTATCGGATTTAAAACTTCTGAACTGCTGAAACAGTGAGGAAAATGTGCTTTTTCATAATATGGGCCCTCTAAAACATAGATTGTTTACCCTAAGCAGTGCATGATTGAAATTTGCAAACTATTTACTTATGTAATATAATTTGTATAGGGTTGAATTAACATGATATGGCATAATAGAACAGCACAAATCCCCAGGCCTTGCAATATCACCCCATAGATAATCTAATGTCACTTTCCCCACAGTGTGGTACAGCATAGTACTGTATGTAAAACAGGGTTATACTTGACACTGACTGGCATGTTTTCAAATGCATTGAGACGCTTTAGACCTACATGAATAAAGTGCTTGGACCAGACCCCACACGAGGTGAGCAGAGCACTTTAAGTGTGTTTGAACCACATAATTACAACTAAAAGTGCCAGCTTCCCGGTCATTATAATCACACAGTGGTTTGGTCAGTAAAAATCCTTCACTTAAGAACTTACCTCACAGGTGTTGTGCATGGCAATGGTGTTGGTGCCACCCATCATTATCTCTGAGGTATACTCATCCATTGCCCTTTTGCTGTCTCCCACATAGGGGACGTATTTAATCACCACCTGGATTGACAAATTATACACAGCAATTATCACAACAAATTAGTAAACAGTCAGTTCCTCTTCATGGACACAATCACACTCATTTACCCACATAAAGACAAGTCCATAAAATGTAAAGACTCCAATGGATTTGCAGCAAATAAGTGAAACGCAGGGCAGAGTTTCATGCTTCACACACACTTACACAGTGGTCAGGTTTCTCTCCAGGCTTGTAGAGCACTGGATTTGACTGCACCATGTCGTCCACCACGTTGCTTTTGGAGATCTCCTTAGAGCGGAACTGCTGTGGTGAAGACAGGTTCATGCCATCGTTATTGCCCAGGTGGTTGTAGCTCACAATGGAGGTCGGCTGTAATGACAATGACACACAGCGAATGAAGAAGCAAGTGATATTTTGAGAATAAAAATGACCTTTAATTAATGAAATAAAAGAAGAAAAAAAGCATATCCCCACACATTTGAACTATATAGATTGTTTATTTACTAACCATGCCTGGACAAAAGTATTGAGACACCAGCACATTCAAAAGGAGAGTTTATCTTGTTTTTGTTTAAGTGATTGTCTCTACTGTCCAGGGAAGGTGTTCAACTAGATGTTGAACATTGTTGTGAGGATTTGATTGCATTCCGAGCGTTAGTGGGGTCAGGTTGTTGGATCATCACCTCCCAAACTCATCCCAAAAATATTGGATGGAGCACCATCATTCCAGAGAACACAGCTCCACAGCTCAATGCTGGGGGGGCTTTATACTCTTCTATCCCACACCAGGCATTAGGCATGGTGCCAGTAGTTCATGTTAATCTGCTCCAGATATTTCTATTTGCAATACTTCTCTACAGGGACTAGAAAAGCTGTGTAATGCAATGAGTGCAACAAGTAACTAACTCTTATTAAAAAGTCAGGATTTCCACAAAACATGCATATATAGTGTATTAAGCCACATAACTGGATGCACCATCAAATAGCACAATAGCTTGTGTGTGGGGGAAACACTGCAAGTATGATTTGGTCACAGATTTCTAGAGATACCCTGGACAAGATGAATTACTAATACAGAGACAGAGATAAATAACCATAAAGCAGCAAGTCCTTAAAATTTGCATATAAAGTTAGACCAGCCCATCTTTTCGTGTTTCCAAATTATGGTTGCAGGCGTGTTTTAAGAAAGCTAGCTACAGTGTTCCTTACCTTAATGCCAGCACTGACAAGGAAATCCACCAGAACAGATTTCAGCTTGGTCTGGCCTGACTTGAAGTCATCTCCCCCTATGAAGACCCCATGCCGAACAGCCAGCTCCACTGCCCCAGGCACAAAGGTGTTCTGTGGGGAGCCGTTGATGTAGGCGCAGCCCTCCTGAACACTAGCCACAGCGAAGAGTGTGGATGGAGATACCTCTCCTCCAGCCTACGAGGAAATAAAATGTGACTGAGAATCCTAAGATAATCAAACACTAATAAAATAAAATAAGCAAATACTAATAACTAGTTTATGAAATATAAGCCTGCATTTTAAGTAATGTAACAATTAGCTATGACCTGAGATTAAGAGGTTTAAAGTAGAACAAAAACTACAAGACAGAATCATTGGCCACAAAAATGAGGGCAGGGCAGTGTGTATAAATGTCCTCGTCATACCTAACTGGGGCACTCCTATTTCTGTAGGTGCCAACCAGTTCAACAATACATGTTTGGACAGTTTATGCTCCAAGAAATGACAACGGTTGAAGAACACTTATGGAAAACTACAGCATCTAAACAAAGCAACATCCGTTATGTAATTGTCCAAATAGCTTTGCACTCTAGATTTATAGAGGACAAAGGAAGTAGGCCACCAGTTTTAACTATGTCAAGCACCCACCAAACACTGCAAGCCTCCCTCCATCCCAGATTAGAGTGCCAGAAGGATTAACAACATGTCTGATGACATATGAAACACATTGATTCAAATGTTTTAATAATGATTAAACAGTAATTATCCAAGCTCACCATGCCACAGAGGTCGTTTTAACGAATCTGTTTCTCTGCACACTTCGTAAGCTTTCTTTTACCCTGTTCTTCAATGGTCAGAACCCCACAGGACCCCCACAGAGCAGCTATTATTTGGGTGGTGGGTCATTCTCAGCACTGCCACCACACTGGCATAGGAGTGGTGTGTTAGTGTGTGTGTTCGCAGGTACGAGTGGATTGGACAAAGCAGTGCTGTTGCGCAGCCTCACTGCAGAGATGAGAATGACCCACCACTCTGGCCCAGAGTGGTTCAGTGGACTAAAGCTACGATCAGAGAATAGGACCGCTGGTTCGAACCCCCCTCATGCTGCTAGCCATCAGCAGCCGAGGCTCTGAGAATGCTCTCTCTAATTGGCCTTGCTCTCTCCAAGGTCACATCGCTTTACTGCTCTGTGTGTGTGTGTGTGTGTGTGTGTGTGTGTGTGTATATATGTATATATAGGGATTCTAATGTTTGTAATTTGTTTTGGGTTTGTTCAGTAATTCAGGAAGTTCTTACTGCTGCTGTAATCTTCCATACCAGTCCCAGCCTCGGGCAGAGTTTAGACATGGCCTGTAGTGAGTGGAAATTTACAGCACATGCTTTTTTTAGATTCGGGTTGGAACTATGCCATGCAGGGTTGTGGAAGGAATAGACTCAGAGAGGCATAAGCAATATACAGTAGTAGTATATGGCCACACCATAATCTTCAATGGTCAGCACCCCATCGAAGGACCACCACAGAGCAGATTTTATATAATTAATGAAGTGGCCACATTACAGCACACAGATCTAAAGTAAATCAATCTGGACTCTACGTACTGTGTACTCGTTCTATTTATCTATGTATATTGTTTTACGCTCTTATTTGGACTTGGTTCTAGGCCTATTCTCAGCCTCATTTAGACTAAACTTAGGCTGGCAAAGTCTTTTGATCTTGACTAATCAGCCACCTTTGCTGACTCCGCGACAACAGCCATAAAGTCCTGTCAAGCAACGCTTTCTTTTTGCTATCTGTTATTAGAATGAAAAGCTCTAGATAAGCTTCTTTCTTCTGTTACCTGAATAGTGTTGAGAAGGTTCTCGGCAGTGTCATTGACACCAGGCTCGACATCACAAAACCTCTCAGTGTTTGCAGTCCAGAGCACAATCACTTTCTCCACGCCGCTCTTCTGCTTAAAGTCACGGATATCTCTGCGGATCTGTTCCACCTAAACAGACACAGGATCATACGATCAGCCACAAAATACAACAGCTTTGGAAGGTGTGGAACATACACAGCTGTAAACAGCATTTGCTCCTTTTGTACCTGCTCTGCCCTGGTGCCGGTGAGCACGTTATCAGCCCTATGCTCCTGGTTAGCGGCAATGAAGTCTGGGATATAAATTGAGGGTCTTGGTTTGAGCTTGCTCATGTGTGGACGAAGCATCTCCTGAAGACTCCAGTCCAGAACCTGGGCACGCTCCATAGCACGGCCAAGATCCATGGAGGAGATATCCCAACCTGAGATTCATACAAAGAGGAATAATTAGGACTTCTTAAAGGGGGAGATGCCTCTGTGTCAGATTCCTGGATAATTAAAAGGTTTAGATGGAAACAAAGTAATTCACCATCAGAATTGCTCAACGGTGATAAGAACTAGATTGCTGAAGGTTTAAGGCCTTTACAAACGCTGTCATGGTGTGGCCATATACTACTTATGCCTCTCTACTCTGAAACAAGCTAGTCTACGCCTTCCTCTGGAGTCCCACAACCCTGCATGGCATAGTTCCAACCCTAATCTAAAAAAACACTCAGTCACGCTTTTCAGTCTTGAACTACTAAATCAGGTGTGGTGAAATATGCAGAAGAGCATGTGCTGTAAATTTCCACTCACTACAGGCCATGCCTAAACTCTGCCCGAGGCTGGGACTGGTATGGAAGATTACAGCAGCGGTAAGAACTTCCTGAATTACTGAACAAACCCAAAACAAATGACAAACATTTTAATCCCTTTGATTCACACCTGCTGACTAAAAATGTAGAACAGTGATCATGAAACTGATGCACAAACAATTCTAACTGTAGTCATTATTATGATCACACCATTGTGTTTAATATTATAGCTATCTGAGAGGGCAACATCTCATCACCGTTTAACCAGCACTGTCAGAACTGGCCCAGCTCTTCACAGCTAGTTTAACAACTAGATCCATTTTTATATTTCCAGTAACTACATCTGGCCCACCTCTAAAGTAATTTTAGCTCTTTATTATTATCTATGGGTTATACATTTTTGTCATTCTATCTGGTTGTGATCCTTAAATGGGCAATTGCATTGTATTGATTTTCCTTGCTTGACTGTGATGTTTTCGTACAGTGTCTTTGGGTACCTTAATATGTGCATAAAAACTAAATTAATACAATCTTTAGTAGTAGTAGGAATATTAATCCTACTATTAGTACTGTTTGTATTAACCAGGCAAATAACCACTTCTTCTACAACCACCAGTTGTGCTGTTATATAGCCACTCTTTCCTAAAGAACCCTTGAATATTCTAAGAATGTACCTCAGAGCCCATAAAAAATAAGCTGCTAAAGGCAGATCTGCCTAAACGTGCTATAAATGTGTGTTTGTGTGTAATTTTATATTTATATATATACACACACACATATACACATACACATACATACACACACACACCTATACACACAAAAGTATATTATTTATCCTTTACTGAACACAACATTTTTTTCATTCTATAAACGGCCTTCCTGGACTGAAAACTGACAGCATAAGAGCTTCAGTAGCTATTCCACCAACATTCCATCTTTTTTTATTTACCGTCAAATACGATGTCATTAGGGTGCACCATTGGCAGCAGATCTCTGAAGGGCACAAAGACCTCTCCATTTGGTCCCGACCCCAACGACACAGTGGAAGCCTCCAGTAATGAGCCATAGTAATTAGCGGTCTGGGAGGAAAGAAAGAGAAGGAGAAAGAGACAGTGTGGTAGAAAATCAGCAGGTCAGACAACTGTATACTAAACCTTCAAGTGAATGTTCTAATTATGAAATATTAAACAGTGCCCACTAAAATACTGAAGAAATGCAACGTGGTGCTATAGGAAACTATTTATGCTGTCATTATAACTTCATAGACATGCCCTTTACCTTGACACCAGTCTTGGTTCTCCAGGTGAGGCTAAGTTTATTAGCCAGAACTGCAGCTGTGACGGTGCTGCCATTGTTGCCACCCCATCCCACCAGCATCACTCCCAGCTTGGGTACAGCTCTCTCCGTGCGGAATATGAGCTCAGTGGTTTGGGGAGTCACCTACAGATGTTAAAACGTTTAAATAAATAAATAAATAAATAAATAAATAAAACGTTTTTGCCATTTGATTACACTCTTCAACTACAGGGGGAGCTCAGGAGCAACAACAAAAAAACTCGCTAAAGCTTACCGTGTAGGTGTCTCCATCACTGGATACGGAGGTGGTGTGGTAAGAGTACAGGGACTCGATGTATTGCTCAGTGTATTGCACACTTGGGCAATTGATGCGAATCTTTTCAGGCATGATTAAAAACCTGCAAAAAAAAAAAAAATTAAAATAAATAAATAAATAAAATAAAAATATAGATATATATAGTGATACTAACCCGAAACTAACCCTATACCACAGTAAATGGGCTGTAAATGAGATTATATTAGTCCAAGTCCTTTGTCATCAACACAGCTCATTAATCCCCAAAACTCAGCAATGCTACGCACTTCTCTATGCTTACCCACTTTCAGCGCTTCTCTACGGTGTGATTCTCGCTACCGAGGACTGATGGCTCTCCAGCTCGGATGCCCAGCTTTAAAGCGCCGGCTGCTGTATCTTTCCACTACTTCAACCGGCCAATCAGGTTCAGGACCCAAGCCCCGCCCACCGGCCAATGAAAAGCGAGCTCTTGAAAATTCTAGAATCTTCAAGATGGACAAAAGAGCGCCTTCTCTGACCCGGACAGGTCCAAGCCAGCCTATTTATTTATTATTATTATTATTATTATTATTATTAATAATAATAATAATAAACACATCCATTAGATTGCAGTCATTTGACCTTAATCAATTATTATCAATTATTTATATATATATATAAAAACATGATTTGAAAAAATCTTTATACTATGGATAATCTCCATCTAACCTATTTTTTCCAAAGTTCAATTATTGATCTCATATTTTTTACATTTCTTCGTTTTTAAATGTTCAACCGGGTTCCATGATGAGCACTGGCACCTTTTAGCTGAATATGTTTTTTTATTATTTATTATTATTGTTTTTTAATAATTGTCTGGACATAGTCCAACACAGACTTATGATTAGTTATCCTGAAGTGAAGTACACTACAACACAGTGTTCTTCATATCTGCTTCCTTGCTTGTTGTGTTGTTTTTAGCATCAGCCCATGTTAGTGGGGTATACTATGTTTCAACTGGCCTCATTTATAAGCAATGTGTTTCTGATAACAGGGCAGGATTAGATATTGGATTAGTACTTTCAGCATGAGGAATTTAGCCAGATTTGAAATAATTATCTGACGAGACCAATGTGATTCAAATCAGCACACTTCGCAGGCCTTTGCTGTCTTGTTTTGATTAGTCTCCCTCAGTCTCGGGTTCAGCTAAAGTATTAAAGTAGGCAAGTATTCTGCCTAGAACTAGCTGCAGGGGTTAGAGGTGCATTCAGAAAGAACCACAGACAGTTCCTCTGCTGAAACCTTTGATGCCCAAGTTCTGCTGTACTGCACTGTGGCATTTTGAACAGTAGAGGTCGCAGATGTGCTATTTGTTCAAAAGTTTATACCCCCCCCTCCCTTAATGAGTTACTGTCACATTAAGGTGACATAGTGACTCATTGCACCCACAGGTGTTCAAGTGCATTGAAAGGCATCACCAATAGACAGGGAAACTCTAAGATCACCATGCCCAATGAGAATGGAATATTAGGCCCCTAGCATTGGGCTATGGTTTAGTGGAACTGTATTCTCTGGAGATCCAGAGTTTTCGGGATGATTTGGATTTGGAACTAATCATCCAGCATCAGTTACTGCAAAGCCTTTCAAGTTTCAACTAAAGAGTAGAGGCTACTGCCACAGCAAACTGGACAGGGGCACCCTCCTCATGAATGAACGTTGACTGGGCAGGTGTCTACAAACCTTTGGTAATGAAAATAAGCTTTGGGCTTCAATACAGATGTGACACAAATAGATTTCATAGATCATTGCAGGGGATCCTCCCCCTAGTCGGAAACACACATTTTGACTCCCTCTCATAGATACACACGGCACTCTGCCACTTGACCAGCAGCACATCCAGCCCTGGAAAGACCCTGAGGTGGATGAGGATTTGGCTGCAGTCCGAGTCATGCCAGGTCAGTTGCAATTCTTTCAAGGTTATAAAAAAAAAAGCTTACAGTAGCAGCATTTTATTGATATAGTTGAGATGCTGGTCGACAAAAACACCAAATAGCCAAGGTTTCTTGATAAGCCAGAGTTACTACAGAGCTGAGACAAGGCTGACTGTACAATAACAAGTAGGACATTTGTGAGTCGAGAGATATTTTGAGTGGAGAAATATAAATATGCCTGGTATATTTATACTGATATATTGCTCTGTATAACTTCCAAATATGTTACTGGTCTCCTTTAGAGTTAGAGGTGACAAGAGGTGTATGCACTTGTTTTAACAGAATAATGATAAATACATACATTTTCAGTATTGTTTTAAGATTTATATAGCATCACTGCCCTCATAACTCAAAACCTATAACCTACACATTAAAAAAAAAATTACACTGGCTGTGTTTGAAGTGCTGCCTATATATTCGAAGGCAGGAGGGTACCGTCATGTCCAAATCGAAGTAAATACTTATGAAATGCTGCCTGCTAAGGTACCTTCATCTTGTCGATTTCTGAAGGCAACAAACATACATATATCATGGGATATGTAAAGCCTTATACATATGTGTGTGTGTGTGTGTGTATATATATATATATATATATATATATATATATATATATATATATATATATATATATATATACACACACACACACATACACACACACAAGTATATAAAGAAGGCTTTACATATCCCATGATCATCTGGGTTGTCTCAAGAGGAAAAGCAACATGGTGGAAGCAAGCAGCAATCCATACAAACGAGCTCTGCCACACCAGCTGACAAACTTGTTTAGTTGTGTTATCATTATCAATTAGCATTTTTGGCCAATTAAGTAGAAGGTAGATTAATAAACTTCAATTCAGACATGACTGGGTGCCTTCCTTTCTCAGAATCCTGTCTGACACAGGCAATGCTAATGTCCTACACTGCAAGCTAAAACAGCTGGCCTACCGGTGGCTAACGTTAAAGGGCCCATATACTAGACATTTTAGTCCACTTATGATATTTGCATATTAACATGATGTTTGTTTTCTCCTCCTGTAAAGTTACATGAGGCTTTATTACGACAGCAGCTATTTACACCTTCTGTACATGTGTACCTTAGTCAAACTGGTCAATACCTCTTAATAAATAACCATTCGCATGTGATAAGCGGAGAAAGATACAGTTTTGCTGAGAAAAGTAGAGAGAAATAATGGCAAATCGTGTTCTATAAATGGCTGCAGAACACTTGGCCAGATACACAATACTTCTGAATGCTGGGCCAGCACTGCTGACCTCTTTTCCCTTTCAAGTTGGGCAGCTCTCCCACAGAGATGAAGGCATTTCAAAGCAGCCTACATTCAAACGGTGAGAACGCTTTCATAGCGGTGCCCGGACCGCTCGACATTTCAAGCTCAAAAATCATTACAAGCTTGTCCAGATAATCTGTGCTGTTTTAAAATTAAAGTATATGAACTTCGAAAAGGCCTTAAAGTTAACCTGTAACTAAACCTGTAAATGGGCCTTTTTACCTTGATATTTTAGGTCCCTGGTCACATTAAGCACAATTCACTTTCTTAATCATTTGATATTAAATTCCAAGACCAAGTTACACTATTTAAATTTAATGCCTGACAGAGGGAAAACCAGCTGCAGATGACTGTTTAATGAACCTTTGAAAAGGGGTCGATACAGCACCAAAGTGTCCCACTGATCACTGGTCAAAGCCTAACATACCATTTAAAATTCATTAGTTCCATTAGTGAACCCATAATTTGCTCTCAATAACTAACTTTATTTATTGTTATTTTTATGATCTACCAATTATTTATTTATTTATTTAATTTATTTATTATTAATTTATCTCAGAAACCCATCTCTGAAACCATATGTCATTTATTTACTGATTTGTTTGCTGACTCCTTGAGCAAGTTGAGCAAATACACAGAAAATGTTTACCCAGCATCAATGCTTGTAGCAGAAGGTTACTGTGGACATTTCTAGGACTGACTTAAGTATTTCTTTGAATAAGTAGCTTACCTTCTATAAGTCTATAATGTGGCTAACGGGGCTGCATGAGAGAAAAAGAAATATCCGCCTTTGAATTCAGGAAATGACACAACATCCTGTTGTGCATGTGACTTGTGGACTGTACCAAATATTTATACCAAAAAGGGGTTCGTAAAAGGGCTTTAGTAAAGGCAATGGTTCTACAATATATATGTCTGTGACCACTCAAGGGACCATTTGGCTGCCTCTTGGCCTGGTTAAGGGGGTTCTTCACATTGGTGGGAAACCTCTTGTAGATGGTTCTGGGCCAAACCTGTTAAAAATTGTGGATCCAACAAAGAAAAGGTTGCAATATGGTTATGAGCCAAGTAGCACTTCATAGAGTGTAGATGTGAAAGTGTTAATGTGAAACATCTCAACAACAATGTTTGCTTTCTTGTAGTAATATTTGTTATTTCATCAAATCAACGGATTATCATGAGATCTGACAAAAAATAGGTTGTGATCTTGAGATGAAAACTGTCTGGAAAATTTAATTAATCCATTGCCTTTCTGGACATTCATAGAAAACAATGGTAACATAGGTAACAGTGCCTTTAAATGTGTGTGTGTGTGTGTGTGTGTATATATATATATATTATGGGAACTATATTCTTCTTCTTCTTCTTCTTCTTCTTTTTCTTCGTCTGTCAGATTCCATAGTTTTTAAAGAAATAATCACTGAATAAGGATCCCCATCAGAGCTCCAGCTATGGCCGAACCACAGGAGTACCTGGTGGACGGAAGCCCCCTTATCACTGCAGCCCAGCTGGGCAAGCTCCGCTTGGTTCGGCTGCTGGTGGAAGGAGGCGCTCAGGTCAACGAGCGCAACCAGCGAGGAGAGACACCACTGCTGGCTGCATGCCGGGCTATGAGAGGCGATCAATCCGGAAGCACCATGCTGAGGCTCATCCGCTTCCTCATCAAGAACCAGGCTGATCCTAACGTCCAAGACAAGGCCGGCCGGACCGCCTTGATGTATGCCTGCATGGAGAGGGCAGGTGCTGAGGTGGCTTCGGCCCTCATCTCTGCCGGTGCTGATCCCAGCATGGAGGATTATGCTGGAGCATCAGCTCTGGTTTATGGCATCAACGCCCATGATCAGGACACCATCCAGGTCAGTGGTATTGTCTAATTTAAAGTTGTGTGAAAGATTATGTTGCCCTGTGTTGTCTCCTTTATACCATCATCCTAAATGGGCTTTTTAGCTGCTGTGGGCCGAATATGTAGACATACAGTTGGGCCTATTAGCAAATGTCCAAATGTTTGTGGACACCCCTTCTAAAAATTCATTTAGCTACTTTAAGTTGCACCATTTAGAGAAGTTGTCCCTGTAGAAGTACTGCCAATAGAATAGGATTCTCTGGAGCAGATCGGCAATCGGCACCATGCTGCCTAATGCCAGCTGAGATCTAGAGGGGTGTAAATCCACCCCAGCATTGAGCTATGGAGTAGTGGAACTATGTGTTCTGGAATGATGGGTGGTGCTCCATCCAATACATTTGGGATGAGCTAGGGTGGTGAACATCCATCATCCTGACCTCACTAATGCTCTTTGTCGCTGACTGCAATCAAACCCTCACAGCAATGCTCAAACAAAAGCAGGATAAACTATTTTAATACCCTTGTTTTAGGACAAAATAATGAATAGGCAGGTGTCCCAATACTTTTGTCCATATAGTGTATCACGAAGAACATCAAGATGGTCTTCACAAGCACCTAGCCTGGCAGGGACAAGGTTTTGAAGGTAGCTGTTACTGCCTACAGCTATGGTTCCTAGCAGCAATTGTTGTATTGTCCTTGGGACAATTGTAAAGAACCTTCAAGGTTTGCTGTCAATCATTAATCCAGCTTGACAAAGAGCTCGAAAAATAGTACTCTCTCTTTCTTGCAAATTGCCATGTAAATCCAAGAAGTTTCCTAATGGGTTTACAGTACGTTGCATACCTGCATATCACATAGACTACACCTCTGATCCAGGTTCTGCTGGACGCCTGCAGGGCCAAGGGCCGTGACATCATCATCATCGCTACAGACCTAAGCTCGGACGGGGCCACTGTGACCCGTCGCTACCTGAACGTGCCTCCATCACCCAACACCTCACCCGTCTCGTGCATGTCGCCCTCTGATATTGAGCTGAAGACGAGCTCTCCAAGCTCAGAGGCTGAGGGAGAGAACATCTTCAACTTCAGGGCTTCAGGGAAGAGAGGGAGCAGGGTGGGCTCGCCTCTGCCTCAGGAGATTGAGAACCGACAGAGGCTGCATTCTGAGCCTTGGTTGGCCATCCACAACTTGGCCCACCTTAGCCGCACTTACGAGGAAACCACGAGGCAAGGGGCCGTGCAAGAAGAAGAGGAAGAGGAGGCAGGCAACAGGTTTCTTGTTCAGCAGGTGGAACAGAGTGGTGGTCTGTGCTCCTCGAAGAGAGCAGGCCACAAATCCAGTGGTGGGCGAGTGGTCTCCAGAAGCCATATGGAGAAGCATCACCTGGAGTGTCCATCAGGCCTGGAACGTCTACACAGCCGGAGAAACACTCTACCTGCGCTAGGTGGACAGAACCTGCTTCAGCTGCCCAGCCTTTCCTTCAATCTGTCCAGCTCAGACACTCGCTTAAATGACCAGCCCACCACTATAACGCTACCCCCAGTTCCT
Organism: Salminus brasiliensis; assembly: GCF_030463535.1. Taxonomy (NCBI): domain Eukaryota; kingdom Metazoa; phylum Chordata; class Actinopteri; order Characiformes; family Bryconidae; genus Salminus; species Salminus brasiliensis. Next base: position 6,047,224 of record NC_132900.1, on the reverse strand, counting down.
ATCAGCAGAAACCTCCACCATTCCACCTGTACGAGCTCCAGCTCCAGCTCCCTATCGCTGGTGCCCCCTGCTGCTCCTCGTGAATGCAACACTATGAGGAAGTGGAAGCCTCAGGAGCAGCTGAGTTTGAGGACACAGGTCCGTGGTGGTAGCAGCTTCCTGCCCCCTCTCCATACAAACCCATCCACACGGTCCTGCTCCGGAGAGCCAAGTCCCACACCCAGAACCGAAGAGACCCAAACCCACAGACAGGACGGTTCGAGGGGCCGAAGACCTCCACGCCGCCATTCCATTCAACTGGAACAGATGAGACAAGAGGGCAGCACTGAGGAGATCCTGTTCATCTTGTGAAATGTAAAGCTCAAAACTTCACACAAGGAATCACACACACACACACACACACACACACACACACACACAGGAAGTGATCAGACTGCAGTGTTGTAAAGGAGCTGCGAGCTGATTGGTCAGGGAGGAGAGTTTGAGCAGATCAATATTGGCTGATACTCAGCATTAAGAGACTCGGATTGGACCGGGGGGCAAAATAACCTGATCAGGACTAATATCCCTTCTGTTAAGTAGCTCATGCAGGTAAACAGCAGACTGTGAATTTCCTAGTCATAAAATACAGGCAGCAGATGAGCCCTTTACAGAACAGCTCAACTGATGCCAAATAAAAAAATCTAATCACATGGGCATCAAGACTTATTAAAGACTCTTTATTGTATGAACTGCTGTTTTTAAAAAATATATATCCAATGGACAAAGCAGGTGAGACTGCACATTAATGTAGTTTAACGTTGTTTTGTCATGTCAGCATTTACATGTATGGCATTAAGCAGACGCTCCTATTTAACCACGTTTCAGAGGTAGGCGAATGTCGGGTTAGAAATTTAGCTCAAGGACCTTTGAATTGTTTTAGCGTGGGGCGTTTGCCCAGGCACAGAATCGAACCTCTGTCTACCTGCCTGCAGGGCATCAGCGCTAGCCACTATGCCATACATGTATGGAAATTGTCAACACCTGTAACACGTCAACCAATGACATGCACCGTAAATGGAGTAACAAGAACACCTTTATCATCAAAAGAATCCAGAAGACGCAGCTGAGAAATATGAAGGATGACGTAAGGGGCCATCATCCCTCACCACCATTCACTCTTACATGGACCCAAAAATAGACCTCTTTGTACACAATGACATTTACAATGACAGGAAATAAAACATCTCAGTTCTCCAATCAGTACCTGGTTTCCAATCTACTGTATCTGCATTCCTAGAGGTCACTGTGGGGTCATCTGGACCAAATAAATGACAATATTCTTGACATGTTTCCTGACTAAGAACATCCTTACAGCAGAAGCCATTGGGGAGCTGCATACAATACTGGTCGTGGGGGAAATGTTTTCGCATAGTTTGTAGAGGACAGCTTAGCTGACGCTAAATTCGGAAAAAAATACAAAACACAGTGGTATATACAGTCTTTTGCAAATAAGTGAACAATGTAAAAGTTATTGAAAGTTTACGTTCCTTAAGGATCTTTTAAGGGTTCATTAAGGGGGGCTTTTAGGGGCTTCAATTGTGTTCAACTTTGGAGGAACCTTCAGGAAAGGTTTTTCTTGTAGGTTCCTCAAAGCACATTAAGAGGTTCCTATACAGTTTCCAATTGAAGAACACCCAAAAGGTCCTCTAGGAACAATTTTTAAGGAGGAGTTGGGGTGGTGATGATCCAACATTCTGACGCTTTTCTTGTGGAATGCAATCAAATCCTCACAGCAGCGCTCCAAAATCTAGTAGAAAGCCAGTTACACAAGAGCAGGCTTCCATCTCTATCAATAGGGAGACCAAAATACTGGAAACTGAGGGCTGGTATTACTGCGCCTCGGCTGATCCGATCACAAACGATTGCCAGTATGCATAGTTGTGCCCACCTGGCATTTTAAATGCTTTTCCTGTGATCGCTTCTGATCGGATTTCTCAAATCATAAACCAACAGAAGTCAGTTTGTTATTGTAACATGCTCAGCTGACTCGAGCGGACAGTGGACGGGGTGGTCTCGCAGTTATTGTGAATTTTTTCAGCTGGGGCAGTGATGCTTTGCTGTCGGGGACATGTCAGGGCACTTTGGCATTTAGATTAATGAGAACAATGGGGTCATATGAGTCTCCAACCACCTCCAAATATGGTTTGAGAGATCGGGTTACAATGCATCCTTGAGACTTAATGTACCCCGTACACACTCGTACTTTGTGCTGGCCACTTATGATCAAATCACCCAGGACGCATGTTAACGGCAGGTATAAACAGGGCCTGAAGGTCAGATTACCATTTTAAACTATATTTTAAATCACTTCTAAAATCTGGCAAAAACCTCATGACCCAGAGTTTGGTAGCGTTCGGCTCAATAATGCACAATAAATAAATAAATAAATAAAACATCAGCTAGCATCCGCAGTGCGGCAAATTCGATCAAAAGAGAAAAAAAATGAGGCGATAAAAAAATTAAAAATGATCTTTTTTTTGCCTAAAATGACTGTCTCACATTTGTCTCCTTTTTTCTTCCTTGTTAATCTGAAAAAATGATCCGATCTGTGACTCAAAAACTGTGGGTTCTGTGATCAGTTACACCACTAATGTTAGCCAATGGGGGCATCTGTTAGCTGACATGACACAACTGGCAGTTAGTGTTCTCCTCCAAGCGTGTGGAGGTTCAATGATATAGAGGGAGCTGACTGGTTAAACACATCTCAGAAAAAGCTCATGCTAGTCTTTACCCATCCAGTGCTCTCTGCCATTGTGTGACAGGGTGGACTTAATAATAATAATAATAATTTGTAATTTATCAAAATCCAGTTATAAAAAATAGCAAACTTGCTTAAAATCCATTGCTAAAGATTAATAATATAATTTGCTTTGTAATATCCATGTGTAATCTGCCTTTCTCCACCTACATCACTGCACTGGTAATAAATGATCATGAATTCTGCCCTCAGGAAAACTAGTCTCGTATCAGAAAGAACAAATTACTTGGATTTACAGCTTAAAACCACAGGCAGAATTCAGCAACTGCCCACTGGCTTCTGTTACAAGGGTGTTTTGACTTCCTGTCCCAAGTACAGGGAAACATGATGAGCTTACTATCTGATCATACAGTTCAGACGCCTCAGCAAGAGATTATACAGAAAAATGCTGAAGTATTCCTTTAAGTTAGCTGAGAAATCGTTCTATCGGTTTGGTCCAATACCCTTAGGACCTGGAAAACATGCTCCTTGAGTTCCAGTTAACAGAAGCACAGCCTGAGAGCACTGCACACAGCTCTTTACCACCTTTGTCCACTGTGGAGGCGTACATGCCTGAGGCAGTTATCCTGCCTGGAGAACATTTTACCGCAGAGCTGGCAGTGATACGGCTTCTCTCCCGTGTGGATTCGCTTGTGCGTTATGAGCCGCGTCCTCTGGGTGAAGCCTTTCCCGCATTCCTCACAGCGGAAGGGCTTCGACCTGGCATGGCCGGCTGGTGCGCGTCCCCACAGAGGATGCACGTTACCTAGAGGGTGAGTGTTGGTGGGTAAGTGTGTGTGGGGGCGTGAAACAGGTTCTGCACACGGTTCTGTCGGAACCTGCTGGTATTGCTCTAAGCCAGTACAAGCATCAGGCACGCCAAAGTCACTCGCAGAGTCGTCTTCAACAGGTGACCACATCTGGTCTGTGGTCTTGTGGTCAGATCCAGCTTCTGCATGCACCATCCTGAAGTCTGCCCTCTGCAGGCTGAGCTCCTGATCCACAAGCTCCTCCACCTGCTCCATCTTCATTTCAAACTCCAGCCTGCTGAACTCATCTTCATCACATGCCTGAGGTTGCTGCTTGCCAGGATTCGGGGCAAAGGCCTGGGCTGCACTCGGCTGTTCGGCTGTGTGCTGTGAAGGCGTTGGCATTCTGTGGGCGAGCTGGGGTTTCTCTTCTTTGAGCTCTTGCTCTAAACCCGTGTTGAATGTTTGGAGGTGGCTCCCAGGTGAGGATCCCTTTCTGCTGGGCATTAAATCTGCTAGATGGAGAAAGACAGTTTGGCTTTGATTACAGTATAATTGTAGGTTCTGAAACAGATAACACAGAAGAAGCTTAAAGGGATAGTTTGGTGAAAAATCTAAATATCATGATTTATCACAGACCCTAGATTCAGTCAATCTGCCAACAAATGTTTGGTGTCTGATTTTTGCTTCTTTAGTTTACAACACAAGATCATAGGCTAATGCTGCTAACAAACACTGGACTTAGACTGTCACCAATTTCATCAATGTAAATACATGCCCCAAAAACAACATCCCTCAACCCAATCTTTCTTAGTTTTGCACATACAAATCAAAGTGGGTGTTGTGTGACTAATTATAGTTCCAAATATCAGTTGAATTATTCCAATTATATCTATTTATGCTGTATTGTTACATTGTTAAACTGTTAACATGTTTATGTAGTGTTTTCAGCAAATGTATTAAAGGTGCTGTATACAATTTCAATCCAATATACTTTTTTATTAAATTCAGCAAATGTTTCCTCGTGGTTTGCAGACTAGATAAAAAACGTACTCAGCCCTGGCCCTGCAAACAGGAGCCATACAATGCTGTTCTCAGCCAATCAGCATCATTCAGCAGGCATTCATGCTTGTACACAGAACAGGAGAAGGAAGGGGGCAAGGGTGAAGACATGTGTAAGCATTTGTGAGGTATTTGGATGGTGGAGAGACCTCCAAATTTTCAAAACCACTGGGATGTTGCTCCACTCCTGCTTCACAGGTGGGTAACGTTAAATTTTATTATTTTTTATAATAATAATAATTATTATTATTTGTTTAGTCTAAATTCTCCCTTTTCTCCCAATGAACCCATCCGTTCGTAACTTCCCTCAGCACTAGCAATGCTCCCAACACTTCCTTCGATACACGTAAAAGCCAGCCACCCCCTCTTTTCAAACTGCCGCCGATGCGGCATCACCAGGCAGCCGACATGCTTGGAGGAAAGCACCAGCTCCCAGCTCCACAGCACCAGCTAACAGACGCCCGTGCTGGCCAACATTACTTCAGAAGGATGAAGGGTGAGAGCTCGGACTTCTGAAGGAGCACTGAAAGAGGTTACGGTCAAATATCAACAGTCATTTGCCAGAATCGTATATAGCCCCTTTAATCGAATCGAGTATGTAGCTTTTCTTCTCCGTTCTAAACTAACGAGGCATGAGACTCGTGGGCTGAAGTCCAACCTTTACTGGTAACTGGTTTCAGGTGGTCCTTGATAGTAAAGATGGTTGAAAAGCTCCAGCATCCATCAAACATACTCTGCACTGGTAAGTACGCTGATTAAGCCGGTTGACCAGCGTAGTCTTGACCAGCATAGGGTATGTTTGATGGTTTAGCTTTAGGTCTATCAGCATGATCAACTAGACTAAGCAGATTGACCAGTTTGGTTAACCTGGTTATACCAGTGGTCCAGAGTGATCATGCCGGTCATACTAGTCAACCACCTTGATCGTGCCAGTCATACTGGTCAACTGCCTTGACCATGACAGTTAATGACCAACCTGGTCAGTTTGTTCATGCTGGTGGACCAGCCAAACCATTCTCACTCAAGCACAAACATACCAATCCATGTGCTGGTCAAGAGCTAAGCTGATCATCCAGCTTAACCAGCTTGAGTTATCCATGTATCCCAGTTTGTAAAGGAGCAGACACTGACCTGTACCCAGCATCTCGACCTGAACACCGACCGAACATTTGTCAGCAGTAGCCTGAGCTTTCTTCAGTTCTTTCTCGGTGGCCTGTAGACGTTTCTTCAGCCCTTCTATCTCGTCCTCCCTCCTCTTGATCTCCAGATGTAGAACCACACTGTCTTCCTGAATGAGCTGACTGATCTCTGCCACTGCTGCTTTCGTCAAAACGTCCAGGATCGCACTTATCTGCGTCTGTAACACGACCGCGGATGCCATCTTCACTGTTAAATAACTGCACGGGTTACAACACGATCCGATATTCACCTGATTTCACTGGTGTAACTTTAACATTAGCGTTGTTTTCACACTGGCTGGGAATTACACTACACATCAGCCACAATAGCGCGCGTCACATCCACTACAGCTGAATCTTGGTCTACCACTCGTCAAAATAAAAGTGTTTGAAACTTGAGGATAATAATAATAATAATAAAAAAACCAGATTATATATCTATATGGGTAAAAATAAAAAAAAAGTAAGTTTCTGGTCAGCTGTAAAGAAATTACATATAAAAATAAATCTATATTTTAATAAATAATACATATTATACCACTATATTACTACAGACGTTCTGGAGTCTGTAAGAGATGAACCGTATGCAAACCAAAATTACATGTAATTTAAAAAAATTGTTTCTGTAGGTGGTTTTAATTACAGTTTTGTGTTATTACAGGATTTCTGTAAAGCTGCTTTGCGTTTTGAAAAAAAAAACAAAACAAAAAAAACAACAAAATAAATATACATTTGATTCCTTATATGGATATGCAGTGATTTATTAACAGCATGTGCTTTTATTATATATCATAAGAGAAAATGTGTTGTATGAATATATCAAATATATGACAAATATAGCTATATATATGTACAGTGCCCTCCATAATTATTGGCACCCCTGGTTAAGATGTGATCTTTAGCTTCTAATAAATTGTGTGTTTTTCTAAATAATATAGGACCACGGTGGAAAAAAGAGTAAAATCCAACCTTTAACTCAAGTGAATTTATTCAGTAGGAAAAAAATCCCACATTAAGAAATAATTGTTTAACATCAAATCATGTGTGCCACAATTATTGGCACCCCTGATGTTAATACTTTGTACAACCCCCTTTGCCAACAAAACAGCACCTAATCTTCTCTTACAATGTTTCACAAGATGGGAGATTAAGGTAGAGGGATCTTTGACCATTCCTCTTTGCACAATCTCTCTAAATCATCCAGCGACCTGGGTCCTCTCCTCTGCACTCCACTGTATATGTGACACATTTTCTTAAGATTTTAGTCCTGAGTTTGTGCTGCTTCTGTTTTTCGTCTTGTTGGACATGCCATGAAAAGCACTCTGACATCAGGATTTCACTTTATTGTCTTTATTAATATTAATTAATCATTTTCAAATATGACTTTATAATCTATAGAAACACTTCAGAGAGACATAGCAAAATTACATGTAAAATTCACAGTGGTACAATATTAGATGGAGCAAAGAGCTGCACCATCTAGGGTTCCCTGAGGACAGCTTTAAGAACAACTGACTAAACCAGTACATAAATAGAATGAATCCTGGACTTGGGATTTAGGCTCAAGACATGCTTAGTGACTGTAAACATAAGCACACTTGCACACTTGAAATTTACATCAATAGTTGATCAGCTGATTTAGATAATTCTTCTTCTAGTCTTGTCTTCTAAAGTAGATTTAGCATCTCAGTGTCTAATATATAAACTTTAACAACAGGGTATTTGTATATTATCAAGAAATATGTGACATATTATCTGGACATCCAGATTTCTTCCAGCTCTGAAATAAGACATTTCCAAATACAATGCTAATAAAAATAAGAGCATAGGTGTCATTCCCAACTATGTGTGTATGTATATGATAGCAGGAATTGGCAAATTTGTACTGAAATGATTTAAAACTCAAGGTCTATTCCACTGATAATACAGTCATAATACATAACCAATACAATACCTCATAATACAATAATAATATATAATCATATTTAGATTTGACCATGTTCAAACTACACTAGAATATGTGGGTTCTGTTAGCATCACAGTGCTGTAAATCGACCAATTAAAGCAGAGCAAAATAACAGGACTGCACTGTTCACCCTAACAGACATTCATCTGTTCACATTTCACCCCAACTAAAATCACATGCTTAATTTTTATACATGGAAGAACAACTGAAACTCAGTAAATGTATTCTGTGGAACTATTATAAAATAATGGAAATGAAAAGCACATGGAGCTCGCTGTTTTTCTCCAGTTCACAACAGAAGCTCCATCAAAAGCTATGCAGAGTTCCATCTTCTTCATTTCTCCACACCACCAGGAATCACAGCATGGGTCCTTCCATCAGTAATTCAGTTGTGTGCTGTACAAAACAGCTCAGACTCTCTGAAACACAAGCAAAGCAGGACCAAACCTCAGTGTAGTGTCTTTAACAGCACAGGTCAGACTTGCCTGAGTTTAGGTGCAGTGAACAGAAATGACATTAAGTCAACATGGTTCTACACTATATGCTAACTACTGGCACCATTCCTAATGCCAGGTGTGGGCTAGAGGGGTGGAAAGAACCCCCCTCCTGCTGTGGAGCGGTGGGACTGTGTTCTCTGGAACGATGTTTACCTGGACTGGAGAGACAGTCACTCCAACAAAAGTATCATGAACTATTTTTTACCACCTTTGATTTTGGAAACAGTGAATGAGCAGGTGTCCCAATAACTACCAGAAAGGGTGTCATTATTGCTAATGGTTTTTGTACTATATAGAACCCTATTGTATTAGTAGAGGGCTGAGGGGCTTGTTGTTTACCATATACTTGCAGTAGGAACCAGCGTACAGACTGAGGGCCTTTATTAAATTAATTTATCTATTATACATTTAGGGGGCTGTTTGTTCATCTCATGTCTGGCATGTCCAGTGGACTGTCTTCAGTCTTGGAGTCTCCACCTCAGCCTTTTTTTTGGGATCTGTTTAGTTATTATATACTGTATTCATAATAATAAACTGTAGTTATTTAGCTGGAATCTTTTTGTCAAGTTACCTACTTTAAGACGTGATCACCAGGCGTTAATGTTTTTTACAACATTTCATTCTTTTCATTTTTAAATCCTCCTCCTCCAAATTCATTTAAAACATTTAACTGAAACCAAACTACTGGATTCCTGATTTCACTAACACTGATTAGCCATAACATTAGTACCACTTGCTTAATACAGATTAGGTCTCCCTTCTGCAGTCACAACAGATTCCACAAGACCTCTGAAGGCCTCCTGTGGTATCTGGATCTGAGACATTAGCAGCAGATCCAAGTCCTGTAAGTATCACTGACCCTTAGATGCCCATGACCGCGTTGCCGGTTCACCGGTTGTCCTTTCTTGGACCACTTGTAGATGGAACTGACCTCTGCATGTCAGTAGCACCTTACAAAAGCTTGGAGGTTGGAGGTTTTGGGGATGTTCTGACCCAGTCGTCTAGCCGTCAATTTAACTGAGTCAAAGTGGCTCAGATTCTTATGCGTGCCCACTTGACCTGCTTTAACACTAACATCACCTGGCTGTTCACCTGCTGCCTAATACTGTATATACAGCCCTTGACAGACAAATGCCACTGTAAATGAAGATAATCAGTGTTTTTCACTTCACCTTCAATGGTACTAATGTTAAGGCTGATTGGTGGATATTAAAAAAAAAAACGGCACTACTCACCTGTCTGCTGTTCCTCCATTTACAGTCACAGCCGTAAAACCTAGAAGCACAAATCAAATTAACTAATTCTGTCTGTGACTGGATTCAGTGAATTTGAAGGACTGTTTGTGATCCAACCTTGAGTGATTTCACTGATGCTGCTTCTCTCAGTGTCAGGAAATGTAGTCACATCTGTTTCCATCATGAAATTTGAAAAACTGATCCAGAGATCCGAACAGTGATTTACATTTATTACATAAAAGTAGTGTTTGTGATTATACCTGGAGATAAATCACTGACGCTGAGATGAACAGGAATCTGTAGCTTTCCAGTTTTACACCAGAACCAGCCAGCATCACTCTTCTGCAGTTCACTCATCTCCACCCTGAAGGATCTTCTCCCATCATCACTGATCTGCACTGCTGAACCCTGGGATGTGTTAGTCCTCCCCACTGTGTAGCACCTACTGCCTTTAGATCTGCACCACTGCTTCTGTTCTTTATGATATCCAGCACTATAGAGACACTGGACACTGACACTGCCCCCTTCCTGACCACTCACACTGCTCTCCACCACAGATAGATCAGGATCTGGACACAAAGACATGTGATACTGCAATATGAGAAGCTTCAGATAATTCAGTGATGAATCATTATTCAGTGTGTGCTGTGTGGAATCTAATACCTGCTTTCACTGTGATATATATCTGTTCATTAACATCTCGACTGAGTCCCATCTCCACAGCACACCAGTATGATCCAGTGTCTCCACTCTGCAGATCTCTCATAGTCACAGTAAAGAGACTCTGAGCTGGGTAATCAGTCACTGTTACTTTATCTTCTGTGTTATTGGCATAAGCCAGAATCTTACAGTAGTTGAATGCTGCACCAGCGTGATAGCACCAGTATTTCTTATGCTGTATATATTTCAGATCATAATGACACGGGATGGTGATCGTTCCTCCAGGTGGAAGAGTTAACTCCCTCTCCCAGCTCCAGCTCCCAGTGCCTGCAGAGACAACAGACCAGCCACTGTAACTCCCTGAAAGTACCATATCTTCTTCTTCTAGAGAGCAGTGTGAGTCACAGAGTGCATGAAAATCTACTTACATACACAAGTGAAAATAAAGCCCAAAATGAGACGCATGTTCGTTGATCTTCTGTTGAGTAAGGTGGCAGGTTTTCTGACTTCCTATGTCTCAGTTGTGTTGCTGGCAGTCTGACCATAGCAGCCCAACAATTTCCTGCTTGCTAAATTCACTGAGAGGTCTTAAAAAACACTATGTAAAGGTAAAGACCAGAATATTTCAGTTCTAAACAACACAAGAGGAAGTGATATCAGCATCAGTGAGTCAGGCTTTGCGCTGTGCTTCTGAACTGTGTGTTTAAACCAGCTAAATTTCACATTCAACTTCAGTAACTAACATTAACTCAAATTCAGCTACTTTACAGTAAGTTGTACCTATTCCTGACACAGATGTGCAAATGCACACACACACAGCTTGTCTAGTCAGTGTGGAGAAGGACAGCCAATAGCGTAAGACTCCCTGGAGCAGATAATCATGAACCTATAGGCCCCATGCCTAATTCCAGGTGTGGGCTTGAGGGGTATAAGGCCTCCCAGCATTGAACTGTAGAACTGTGCTTTTTGGAATGATTAATGGTGCTCCATCCAATACTTTTGGAAGCAATTTACTTTTAAAGCAATTCTTCTTTAAATTCTAGTAGAAAGTCTTCTTCCCTGGGCAGTAGAGACCCTCCAACAAAAGGAGGAGGTGTCCAAATACTTTTGTCCATCTAGTGTGTGTATCACCAAAAAGGGTGGCACTATTGTTATCTTCTTCAAAAATGTACAACTGAAAGGCTACAGGTTCCTGTTCGTCTCAACATCAGCGTTTCACTTTCACTATTTTTATTTAACAAATGTAAAGCACTGTTCAGAAGCAGTGGTGCAGATTTAAAAACATGGGATCTTTTATTTTTATTTATTAACAATAATAACATTAAAATCATCATCTTTACCAACAATATGTTGAAAAAACAGCCCAAACACATTATCATATTACACTATCATTCAATTAACTAGCGATGTAAGAAAATATTGATATATTGCAGAATTGTATTATATTATATTGCATATAATATAATAAACAGTATCAGATTTTATGGATATGATAGATGTTTTTAAATCTATGACAGTTTTTCTATAATTTTGCAATATATTTAAAATTTGCAATATATCATAACCCCTGTATCGTGACATGCATCGTATTGCTAGTTTCTTGCCAGTACTCAGCCCTACAGTAAGCGTATAAGAGACTTGTGGGAGTAAAGTTCAACATAATGACCTGCTGCCCTCAGAGAGGAACGTAAAGAGGCCGCAGCAGAGAGCTATGTAAGGTGAACTGTGAAACTTAAATGACCTGTTAACCTCAGACAGGAGCTGAATGTAGAAACCACAGAGTGCATAAGAGACAACAGATCAGATCAGAGGTGATCAATGGTCCAGAAGTACCGACCCTATCCACCATCCACTCAAAAGGTGTGTTGTGACTGACGACCCCAGCCTTCCTGAAGCTGAAGCTGCCGTTTCCACTCTAAGCTCCACCCTTCTCCATCTTTCTGTGTTCCTGTAAGAACATTTCTGCACCTCTTAATCCAGGGTCCCACAGTCCTCTCCCTCCACATTCCTGCACTCAGATGGTCTTAAGCATGATTAAATGGTTGATGTCTATGGCAGAAAATCTCTTGTATGAGGTTCTATCAAGAACCTTATGCTGTAACATGTAATATACCTTGCTGTATTAAATGTATTTTGCATAATTTGTATTGGCTGGCATTTTTAACCAATACCTCTGGAAGGAAGTCCTTCCAGTTGAGGCGTCTTCGTTCCACAACTCTCCAGCATTATTATATTTCTACACACACAGGAAAACACCATTAGTGACAGATCTGTTCAGGTGTGGGAGGTAAAAAAAATCATGTTTTGTGCCACCAGATTATTTACCAGTTCTTCACAAAGCAGGTTTGAGGATCTGAACCTTAAAAGCATGTAAATGTAAAGGCTCATCTGAAGCCCAGAACGATGGAATAACAACGCTAAGTGCTAAATCTGTTACATCAGCTAACCTCGCCTCAGCTGGCATCGTCCATGCTGAGTGAAGGGGGGAGAAAAAAGAAGAAAAAGCAAAGACAGTTATGCTCTCTAGGTTGGTCATGGATGGCTGTGGCATCACCAGTGAACGAGCCTGCGACCTCATGATGACAGAGCCGACACTTAGACAGCTGTGCCACCCGGACTCAGTTTTTATAGTATTGTTTTTAATGTTTAAGGTGTAACAGTATGTGCAGTGGCAGTTTCTTTAAGTATTGTGATACACTAATGCCATATCACAAGATTCAAAGTCTTCAGCATAGATGATTTTGTTGTGTTCATTTCAAAACAGGCCATTTGGCACTGGGGGGGGGATAAGTGGTACTTGTTGAAACATAAAAAAGATGTGTGTGGAATGATCAGAAAACTCAATGTTCTTTTAGGTCCATATTAAACAGTGTTCTTTAACTGATTAACCAATGTGTGAGTCGAGTCATGTTCATTTGGTTCATGTGTTTCACCTGGGACTGGGGGGAACTTAACCACCATTCTGTGCCGAGAATTGAACTTATTAGAGCCTTCAGGACGCCCTGTGGTTCCTCTTTGGTCTCAGGTGTGTTTAGGTCAGCTCAGGCGATTTACCCTCGTTCAGGAGGAGGTTTTCCTGGCTACTTATGCGTCAAGCGAGACTCGCTCGCTTCAAGTCTGGATACTCAGGTCACCCAAGCCCCAGCAAGGCAACCCACGCTCGCAGCAGCACGCTGCTGTTTTAGGTTAGGTCGGCCTGGCCGTTTGGTCTAGCTGCTGGTTCCCCAGCTCTCCTTGTCTATATATTGAGTGCTGCTCAAATGTTCGCTCAGCCCCCAACTTTGTTATGTTCGCCCTTTGTGTTGTCACGTTTCAGTTTTGCCCTCTCATTGCTGCTGATGTTTTTTTGTACTCTTGGTGTTTGTGTTTGTTTTGTTGAACAAACCCTCTTGCATTGGATTCCATCTCTGCCAGTGTTCATCCCTTCAAATCTGGCCTAACACACCATGATACAGGAGGAGAATACTGTTCAGCATGGAGTCTAACTGCCTTCAGTGTGTGGTTAATCGGCCAGACGACAGGGTGATGTAATCGGTTTATTATTATTTATGTATTATTGCTGTAACAGTGGATTCACTATACAGAAGGCTGTCTTAAAAGGTGAACACCAACATGGATTTGATCGGTGATGGACCACAGCCACCAATACACAGCAAGTATGCCAGTGTTAAATCACCACTGGTATTGTTAAACTCACAGTGTTTATTTAACACTATTGTGTGTTGACTTAACACTGGCAAATTTGCTGTGCACCTTCTCCATTAACGGTCAATGAAGAACCACCTTACCTTCAAGCTCGATCACCTGTTAGCTACATGCCCCTCAGAGCTTTAGTATAAACATGACTTGGCTGACAGAAAGAGAGGACACTGGGTAACTTTATTTCCAGACAGGACTACCACTTATGTACAATAATGCCCGACCTGCTGTAGTGCAGCTTGTTTGGGAGGATGCCGGCAGTGATCATTTGCTGCAGTAGAAGCCCAATGTGATCTCGGACAGTTGAGGACTCCACATCGTCCCGCACACACACAAAGAGCTGAGGCGTGCTGTTTTGCTTCTGCACGTACTCCACTGCCTCCTAGAGACAGAACACAGTTAACACACACACACACAGACAAACCCAAACTAAAATACACATACAAACATGACTGTAGGAAAAGGCTCAGATTTCAGGTTAATGTTAATTTATATTTACATTTATGGCATTTAGCTGACGCTCTTACCCAGAGCGACTTACAAGGTCACACATATTACAGAGGTGGGCCAATGTAGTGTTAGGAGTCTTGCCCAAGGACTCTTATTGGTATAGTGCAGCATAGTCACCCAGACGGGGAATCGAACCCCAGTCTCCTACATGGTGTGGTAGCTCACTGACAGCTAGTGGTGTTATCTGTTGCGCCACACCAACCACCATATCCATATGTCCGTGAAAATGCACAGTCCTCTGTTTTTCTGCTTACCTTTAGGCGATTATAGTTGAGTCCTCAATGATGGCTGCTGCTTTTTTCACTTGCTCCTCTTGAGCAAGTGTGTCTGTAGCAGGGTCAGCTGTTGGTTAGTATACACTCTTACCATATGCAGAACTACATTCAATGTTTGTTGCAACTCCATAGACATATTTTCACCTGTCCAGATGGGATGAAGTATGCAGGGTCCTGAGAGTTGACGAACTGCACCTGCTGCTGCGGGTTCAGCATCATCATCATCTGGGAGTTAGGGGGGTAAACATAGGCCGTTGGCACTACATGAATTATGCTGTTGGGGGGGCACCCATGGGGCACTGCTGATCAGAATAGGTCAGCTGTGGAAATACAGCTGCTATAGGAGAAGGAAAGAAAAAGGCTTTAGGACACTCAACCATTACAGACTTTATACAAAGTTCTATATTTTTTGTCAGAAGCTGCAGGGATTCTGGCTGTCCTGGCAGCCGGGAACAGAACAATGTTTAACCTCTTTCCCAACATCATATCTCCAATAATCCACACTGTCCATACAGCAACAAGCTGCAAGACAGAATGGGATATGTTTGGGGGTGGGGATGGATATATTTGTGTTTTAAGGGGTGGATATAGTTGGGTTTTGGGGATGGCTATGGTAGAGGGTGGGGATGAATATATTTGGGGATGGGTGTTGGTATAGTTTGGGGTGGGAATGGGTGTGGGTTGGGGTGGGGATGGATATGTGTGGGAATGGGTGTGGGTATAGTTTGGGGTGGGGTGGAGTTGGATATATTTGAGGATGGGTGTGGGTATAGTCTGGTGTGGGAATGGATGTGGGTTGGGGTGGGGATGGATATATTTTGGGATGGGTGTGGGTATAGTTTGGGGTGGGGATGAATATATTTGAGGATGGGTGTGGGTATAGTTTGGGGTGGGAATGGATGTGGGTTGGGGTGGGGATGGATATATTTGGGCATGGGTGTGGGTATAGTTTGGGATGGGTATGAGAATGGTGTGGGATAAAAATAGAGCAAAAACAGAGGCCAAAAAGACAGTGAACCCGAATGTGTTAAACACACACACACACACACACACACACACACACACCTCAAATACAAAAGTCAGAGACAGACAATTAGCTTAACTACAAGAAGCTGACATTCTCATAACTGATGAGCTGTATGAGTTCTTACCTATCCGGGTAAAATGCAGAGTATATTTGAGGTGGGGGTCCCAAGATGACTGATGGGGGCTGGCCAAGAGGTTGGCAGCCTGTCCGTGAACAAAGTACGGGCACGGATGGACAGAGCAAAACCAAGGTTGCTGAAACATCTTGACGCACTGAGCTGAAGGTGGCGAACAGTTCTCTGATTCTGATGACTCCAAACATTCATGACCAAACGTTGTTACATCACAGTGGCAGACTTACTGACGGTGAGAATTCCAGCAGTGCTGCACTCATACAGCAGGATCCTGTAGCAATCCTGAGCAGCACAGTGCTGTGAAAAAGTGTTGGTACCCATTTAACCACAAAAATTTACAATATATGAAATTGATCTGATCAATAAAGTAGATTTCATATATAACTGTATTAACTAAACAGTCCCACCAATTCTTTCAATTATTTTTAATCCAATTATTTCCAGATTTCTAAATATATTAATAATTATTATACATATATAATATATTATATATTATAAACATGATTATTAATACTATAATAGTTTTATTTCCCAATAATAATAATAATATTAACAATAAATAATTTATAATAATCCCACAAAATGTTGTATCTACCATGTACTAAGCCATTACAAATGATCAAATGGATCAAATGTAAAAAAAAAAATCCACATATTACAGTAAGACTTAAATATTCCATATAATGTTTTGTTTCTGAACAGTTCTGTTTGGACTGAAGAGGCAAACAGGTTGTACATAAAAGTGACATCACAGAAGCAGCCTATTTTTTATAAATGTTTTCCCCCTCAATGTGGCAACATTGCCAATTAACCCACCCATATGTAGCTCCCCCCAGCACATTTGAAAATTTAGCAAAAACTTGGTGGATGGAAAACCTGCTAAAGTCTGCATATACGCACTTTGTCGACCAGGGTGAGCAAATGTATCAGTGTTTAACTAAATCAAGCTGTTTTTATTTCAAACAATTCTGAGATTGACATTTTTCCATGAATGGGGCCCTTGAAACCATGGCAATACCACACATCACATGTGGTAACTACAGACGAACACTTATACAATTATATAAACACTGTATATTCAAAAATATCCAGGCCTTCCTCTGATCCATAATTCATCTACTTTAATGTTTCCACATTCCTGATACAGGTCTGCAATTGTCAACAAACATTAAACAAAGCTTGAATAATCTCCATAGAAAATCGCTAACCAAAAAAAGGAGACACTATGCAGCTGCACATGAACCCAAGGTCACTGTACCCAACTTGCAAGTCACAGCACTGGGTTCTAATACAGTTTTCTATAGGGATGGATTTTCATCCAATACCTTTGGAACGAGTGGGAGTGGTGTTTGTGATGCAGAACTGATTATCCAGCATCAGTGCCTGACCTCACTAATGTTCATGTGGCTGATTGCAATCAAACCCTCACAGCAATGTTTCTACATTGAGTGTAAATCCTTCTCAAGTAGTTACTGCAGCAGTATGGGGACGAATCCCCTATGATCACTCTTGATTTCAATTTCAGAAGAAACGTTGTACAACCCGTTTACACCCAGTATCTGGATTGTATCCGGATATGATTTCAGCCACATGCATTTACACTTGACAGTCAAATGAGTCTCCAATTAGTCAAACTGAAATCTGATCAGTGTGAGACAGAATATGCAATTTTTTGTTGAATGACAATCATTACTGGTGTTTGGGTTGTACTGGGAGGGGTTTACGTTGTGGAAAGTGTCTTGGACAGACGGATGTGTTTACACTGTTATACCATGTGGCTAAAATGCACCTCAGATCAGACCACCTCCTGAAGTGGTTTGAGAGATCAGATTTGGGTCTGGTTTGAATGATCCTTGGGTGAGTTAACACTTTACACTGGCTTGGCCTTATCCAGAAATAATCCTGACACTCAAAACACACAAAGTGACGAGGTGTAAACGGGTCTCAGATATACAGTGTTTCAGCTAAAAGAAATAGCCTATACAGATAACAATAAAAACATTTTCATCTTACAATCAAAATAAAAGACATCAAGGTAACCATCAATATAAAAAAGCAAAAGCAAGAATTAATACATCTAGATAAAGTTCAACTGCGATACTTTACATACTGCAACGTTGGAACGTAGGAATCAACCGCCACCCCAAATCTCCTGAATGGATCTGAAAGCCCCTTTCACACATTATACTTATACCTGGGTGTTCACTGACACGTCAGTGGGAAGGGATTCAGTAATTCAATGTTAACACAAGCCAGAAACTGCTATTTTGATAAAGCTGACCCAGCATTCTACTTGCACGAGACCCCCAACAATACATGAAAACTTGCTCAGAAGCTGCCCAATATTGGACAATATGGTGGCGTCTATCTTACAGCCTTGTTTCAATGTTTTAATTGCAACTGCACTGTTTGAACAGCAATATTTGCACAAACAACCAGTCGCACATTATGTTCACTTAGTGAGGAGAGCCTGTTAACTTGAATATGCCGGTGTGCTGGGTTTCTTTAAAAAATACAGTATTTTATTTTATTAATGTTTTATTTATTCAGGATATTTAAACATATTTTATATTTAAATATCTGAATATTAATAATAATGAAACATTCAAATCTCATTTAAGAAAGAGTTTGCATGATTCCAAGAGTATGCTAATATATTTTCTTTATATCAGTGGCATAAAAGCACAATAATATAATTTGGCACAATTTTCTCTGGGACAATATATCGTCAAGAAGGTTGCTAATACCATCCTATAATTAGTCAATTTACACTCCCTTTTCCAAAATCCCTTTTCCCTAATCCAAAACTCATACAAAATTATAATCAAACATAATTATAATTATTTTAGAAATGGCATCAGCACATGTGTATTAGGTGCCTGAGAAGAGTGCCAGGCCTTGTCTGTATGTACACTGTCCTACATTGTCAGTCTCTACAAGGTACTTTTCAGCACCTCATTACACAGCGATGGGGCAGCGGTGGCTCAGCGGTTAGAGCACCGGGATATCGATAACAGGGTTGTGGGTTCGATTCCCGGACTTGGCAAGCTACCCTTGAGCAAGGCCCCTTACCCTCTCTACTCCCCGGGCGCTGGAGTTGGCTGCCCATACCTGGGTATGTGTGTGTACTCACACATGTGTGTGTGTGTGTGAGTGTGTGTTCACTACCAGATGGGTTAAATGTGCAGGACACATTTTGCTGTACAGTGACAAATACATGCACCTTTTTTACCTTTACTCCAATTTACCCCCATCTCTGGCTGTTTTGCCTACACACATGGAGATTGGCACTAGTAGACCAAGAAAAGTTTGTAGAGTATGTGTTCATAGTCAGGAATGAAAGACAGATCTAGAGGGGAAAATGGTTTCAGTGTTATGTTCCATAACCTCTAGACGAACCACAATAACACCCCAGGTTTTGAGTGTGAAAGGGGCTAAAGTGTCAAACAGCAGGAAAAATCTCTCACTTTGACCATAAAAGCCAACAAAAACCAAACGCTGAATTCAAGTATAAATCGATGCACAGTTTGAGCAGGGCTCCTTACTGCGTAGGTGTGCTCTCCGGAAAGTGTCTCTACACATCTGTGAGGATCTCAGTCCGCACACCTCACAGGCATAATCTGGGGCTGTGTGGCCCAGCATATGTTTTTTATACTGAGACTGGTTGGGGAACCGTCTAGGGCAGAAACTGCAGCTGAACGGTTTCTCGCCCGTGTGCACTCTCAAATGATTGTTCATCTGACTTTTACCTATGAACGTCATTCCACAAATACTGCACGGGATTTCACCTTTCCTGAGATGAAACTTCATGTGGGCTTGCAGTTTCGTTTTGCTGGGAAACTGTCTGGGACACTTGGAGCACATGATCCAGCCTCTGTCTTTTTGTTGGAGTCTTTTATAAGGCTGGTCTTTCTCACTGTTGTCTAGTGGGACGTGTTTTGAGGTCTCGGATACAAACCGGTCTTCAAGTTCACTTGTTAATGCGCCGGGTCCATGCATGTGATTTTTATGGCCAGGTAAAATAGACTTGGCCTCGGCAAAAGGTATCAGCAACGGATTCAGGAGGTGTCTAGGTGGCCTTCCTCTTCTGCCAGATCTTTTTGTCAGCGATTGCACCTTGGACGCTATTTGCAGTTCTTTCTTAGACACACTGTGGCTTAATAGGGTATGGGTGTTACTGGGCTTATTTGTACTTTCCTGTTGTATTACTGCTTTCTTTGGATGCTCTTCAGCTGAGAACATGTTGGGACTCTTTAACGTGAACACCACTGCTGTCTTCCTGGGTCTTCCTCTGCCCCTTTTCAGAGGCATGCAAACAGCCAGATCAGCATGGTGTTTTCTGGGTCGTCCTCTCCCTCTTCTCTGAGGATTTATCTGCGGGTTGCTCTCCTCCGTGCGCGTAGGCTCTTCTTGGTGTGCTGTCAGAGTGCAGCCTGTGCTCTTGTCCGCCTGGGTTAGCTCTGAATAACTGGAATCCTCCTCAGCAGGCACTTCGATCTCAATGCCCTCCTCAGTGTCACTCTCCTCAATGGGTGCTGTAAAAATGTTAGACAGTTACAAACTTAGCAATATTCACCTCATAATTCATATGTATATATTACGGTTCTTTACCGGTGTAAAGATTACTTTAATAAAAATCTTAGATGCAATTTTTTTTAAGGTCCTATTGACACCTGGCACATCTAGCCCACAAAAGTGGTCACTGGAGATGCCGGGTGTAAACAGCTACAGGTCTTCCTGACCACCTGAGATCTCTTGAGACGTATGTTAATAACACATACAAACACAGTCTTAGAGAGCCTTCGGATAAGCCTTAGATTCTATACAGTGAATATAGTCTTAGACATAAAACGGTTCACAGAATTACACAATATCAACGAGGCCTACTGAGATATCAGCCTAACATACTAGAAGCCTCGCAGCCATAGCTTTTGGGTGACACTGACTCCCATTAGTTTCTAGCTATGATAGCTTTGAATCTCCAGTGCAAAAGTGAAGAAGCATACTCCCAAAACCAGATGTGCCCTGGCTGTTCAACTCCACTTAAGGGCTGAAGGGGGTAAGGGGGGGGGGGGGGCACCATGTACATTGGACTTTATTGTAAACCACTGAGAGCTCCAGATTAGATGTAGCTAGCTAATGGACAGAGCATTTAAATGAGCAGACGTGTCCTCACCATGGCCCATCGTTTGGTCACTGAAATCTGTTTCTAAATCTTGTGGTGATTTGTTGTCAGTGTCGTGGGCCTTTTGGTTTTCTTCAAGTGGAATCACACAGTTCAAGCTGACCCCACACTGTACACACAGATAAGCTGGCCCAGAACTAACTGGACCGGCAGGTTCGGTCTCAGCCAACTCGAGCTTCCTCCTAAGGGCGTCAATCTCGTCCTGTCTCTTTCGCAGCTCTTCAGTAAAAGCTTCAAAACTGCTGTCGAAAAGTTTTATGATCTCGTCAGCCGCGGTTTTGGCCGATTTGGCCAGAATACTCGACACGTGGTTTTGTAGCGTTACCATATTTCAACGGGTACTAGTTAGCTAGCTACGTTAGCAGACATACAGCTAGCTGCTAGTGCTAGCTAAACACTCAAACCACAAGGGAACAGTCCTTGCTGACTTAAACGAAGGACACGTTGAACCCAGAAATGGGTGTAATCGTCTCAAAGACTCTTTTTTATTTATTATAAGACCATAATACTAGCTACTGTTAGTTAGTTCGCTAGCTACCTGTTCCTCACTGTTAGCAACAGCTAACATACGTTGGTAAACACATAAACGAGTTGCCCGTACTTATGCTAACAGTCAGTATTTTGGTGCTTGGGCTATAAAAAGCTTGAATCAGTTCTCATATTTTCTATAAGATTGTCAGAACCGCAGAAAAATACAGATTGTCTCCTGAATGAGTTTAGCATATCATCTCCCATCACTCGGTACGTTCAAATTATTCAGGCAGGGCGCTGTGAACGTTTAGCGATCTATAGATCATACACTGAACGGGTTGTTAGGAGGGCAGCATTTGTTGATCTGTGGATCTCTGCAGGACGCCAGGAAAAGTGACCTCCTTCTCTCTTCAAGCGATGTTTCAACAGACTGCAAACCAGCTTTACTGCCACCTGCTGCACCTTGTCAACACTAACTTGACCGGTATGTCCAAATATATCCAGCCAACCTTCTTGATTAGTGGAATCAGATCATTTTAAGACATCCATAAAGCATTTTAGACTGAGGGTGCTGATCTAGGATCTGTTTCTGTGACTGAAAGCTCAACTGACCTGGGCTCAGCAGTCCTACTATGGTGATGAGCTATGTAAATGAGCTATGTAAAATTGCTACCTGTTCTTATTTATAGTCGTGAATAATGACTTAAGTCCATTGTTGTCATAGGGGCAGTGGTGGCTCAGCGGTTAGAGCGCTGGGCTATCGATAACAGGGTTGTGGGTTCGATTCCCGGGCTTGGCAAGCTGCCACTGTTGGGCCCTTGAGCAAGGCCCTTTACCCTATCTGCTCCCCGGGTGCTGGAGTTGGCTGCACGCCGCTCTGGGTGTGTGTACTCACTGCCCCTAGTTCACTAGTGTGTGTGTGTTCACTACCAGCTGGTGGAACTAGCTGGGGACAGGGATGCCTGGGCTTCTGTGCCCAACCTGTTGCCACCACGAGCCAGAATCTATCAAATTGACTAGGTGGATAAGAAGATGAGTTGTACAATAGCCCTGTACGATTCTTCAGAATTTCAAAATTCATGACACCAAGCCAACATTTGTGTTTTGCTCTGTATTCAAATATAAAATAAATGAATGAACTCCTTTTTTTTTTTTTACCAGAAAACCAACATCATAATACATGTGATGAAAAAAAAACAACCACCCATAATTAACACAGTTAACCTATAATAACTGAAACAACACATGATTCTCAAACGTAACTGGCAACCTAATCATTATCAGGCACTCTGTCCACTATGTGGCACACTAAAACATATATAAATCAATGAACAAATGTCCTTAGTAGAGATGTGTGTAGCAATAAAAGGACTAGCTCAATCAAACAAGCTCCCGCTGTGGAATTGCACAATAAACAGAAGGTAGGAGTCACCAGTTAGCATGACTCTGTATAAACTGGTGGTGATCTGCTTCCATTCATTACAATAGAAATACGCCAGCCATGTTTAACCTAACGTCTATCTGTTGCATCTGTAACACAGACAATTACTTTAATACAAATTGAACCTGTCTTCAGCGCCCATCATGAACTTCAATACAACTTCAATACAACAATAATTGTCTCACTTTTTCAGATAATGTGAATCCATCAGTTGTTCTATACACTGGGCCAAAGTTATTGTGCAGTAGACCACTGACCCACTCAGAGCCTCCTTGTATCTTCATTTTCAATTGTTTATCATAAATTGAATCTAGCATTTGTTCTGTACATTGTGTCAGGAATTCCTGATGAACGGACCAATAGAAATGCTCCAAAATGACTTAAAATAATATTGTTTTACATTGACTTCCATTGAAAGTTAAGAAGATTTCGACCTTCTTTTGTAAAACATCCGTTTTGGAGATATGGGTTTTTTGTGTGACAGCTATAATGCATTATACTTTCATTACTAAAGCTGGCATATGGAAAGCTGGCAGAATGAATCCAGTCTGATCCCGTGCCAAATCTAGTCTGAAATACCACACACGGTGTGTGAGCTAGTGTACTTTCCTCTAGTAAAGTGTAATCTGTAAAGTAAAGTGCTTCCATAAAAATAAAAAAAAAAGCTAATTTTAAGCTTAAGTTTTGAAAGGAGAAATATCAGGCCAATCAACCGCCGATGTTTAAGGCTTTGGGGTCAGAAAAGAAAAAGTTGTATCTTTCCACTCTCCAATTGTTACTGTATATAATTTTAAATTGTTATTTTCTAATGAATTATTATACTAAATGTTCTTATGTATATCAAATGACCTTTCTGTCATAATACAGCCCATGCTACAGATGTGGCACATAAAAACTAGGTCAAATGGCAGGAGCTTCTTTGACTGAGCTATTGCTTCAAAATCTGTTAACCAAAAGTGTCCAATTCTATCCACCAAGGGCCAACTTGGCTCCATGTTTTCGGTTTAAACAAGCAAGAGAACATATATGTTCTCCAGCTTTGGAATCAGGAATAAAACCCTCCAGCCACAACAAATATCTGCAAATAAGACTGAACAGCCCTGTTGTAAACAGCCTAAAAAAAAAAAAAAAGACCAAACACACTCTTCTCTGCTTTGTCCTCTGTCCGTCACCAGTAGGTGTACGCCTCTTCCTCAGTGTGGCTGCGCTGGTGCAATTTGAGAGAGTTTAAATGGGAGTAGGACTTGCCACACTCCTCGCAACTGTAGGGCTTCTCTCCAGTGTGGGAGCGCTGGTGGGAGATGAGGTGGGAGTTGCAATAGAAGCGCTTTCCGCACTGAAGACAAGTGTATGGCCTCTCGCCTGTGTGGATGCGCTGGTGGATCTTCAGGTAGAAGCGGGTGGTGAAGGTTTTACCACACTGAGGGCAACGGGAGCTTTTTTCCCCTGTTCCCACCCCATCACTCCTCTGCTCAGTCACTGGAGGAGCTACGAGGGCAGCTGCAGCGTTCACGTGCCGTCCAAGTTCTGTGCCTGGATGATACTGGATGGTGATGCTCTGTCTTGGGCTTTGGGATATCTCTATGATCTGTTGGCCAAGACTTGTATTGGGAGCCTCTTGCAATACCTCCAATCTCTGCGATGCCTCCGATCTCTGTACTTCGTTCATGTTCAAGTCCCCCACCTCAGGGGAATCCCAGAGAACACCAGGTTTGGCTTCATTGGTTATGTATTCATCACAACCTACAAAGGCAAAGAAATGATGTGTCAATGTTTAAAGGGACATTTTGTGGTGATTAGATTTTCGTGTTTTCTTCTGCATGACGGTCTTAACCTGCCTTATAGTGAGATCATTCTTAATTCAGCCAAGATATGTTTAGTGTCTAAAGTTCGCCACAAGACTGATGGTATTCTATAATCTGCAGGGTCCCAACACTGGTTGCGGAGTACACTTGCCCTTCACATTTGTGTTTTCTCCTTCTCCAAACTTTGGGAAGCATTGCTAATTTGTTGGATCAGGCATGTTGAAAGCAGTATGCACTATATTGACAAAAGTATTGGGACACATGCATCTTCATTGTTGCTGCTGAAATAAAGGGTATTAACAAAACAAACAACCAAAAAAAGAGTTTATCCTGCTTTAGTTGGAGTAACTGTTTCTATTGTCCAGGGAAGGATTTATACTAGATTTTGGAACATTGTTGCGAGGATCTGATAGCATTCAGCAACTAGATTCAGCATTAGTGGGGTCAGGATGTTGGATGATCACCACCTCACCTCATCGCCAACTTCCTCATTGCTGGGCGGGGGCTTTATAACCCTCTAGCCCATGCCTGGCATTAGGGGTGTCCAAAAACATTTGAACATATAGTGTAGCTTACATGCATAGCAAATATCAGACACTGAACATGTCTCGCCTGATTGACTACACTTAGTAGGTGGACTGATCTAGGATCTATTTCTCTGTTCTTCTTAGTAAGACAGGGAAATTAGCCTGGATCTTCAGATCCCTGAGAAGCTTTATGAATCCATGTTCTCATCAATATCAGCATTAATGTGCTCTTCACCATTTCCAGATTTGTTGGATGAATCTCGTTCCTCTGCCCAGGAGCCATGGTTCTCTTCTACCTGTGGGTCTGAGGGACAAGAAGAACAAAGCTTGTTGTAGGCCTATATATGTTTTCCACCAGTATAAAAGAAGGACAATTCATTATCTAACCGCTGATCTTCCAGTCAGGAAGGCTGCTTCTCTAACCTTCAGGCTGCCCCTGAACCAAAGGTTATGGTGAAGTAGGCAGTGTTTTACCTTCTCCGTTGACCCATGGCTTCACTTCAGTCCTTTCTTCTTTGACATGAAACGGTTCTACTCCATCGTCCTACATGTGGAAATATGATATATTGAGATATTAGGAGTTAAAAAGAGCAGGTACTTCTTAGAAAGAAAAAAGCTATATATGTATTATACACATGCCTTTGCATTGGAAGACTGCAAGAAATTATCTCTGTGCATGTCCTGGTGCCTTTCCTTAAAGTCTGTAGGTGAGTGAAAAATAGATCATTCAAGGTCTTATGATGTGAACTTCATTCAAAACATTAGCAAATAGCCAGCAAACCACACACGCCAATCAGGTGGTTCAACCAACAAGGAATATAGCTGTTTGTTTGTCACGGTAGCAGCGAACCTGCTGTGCGTAATTATTAAACTGTTGCACGCCTTGTCTCCTGCAGCCGTGATGAAGCCTACCTCGCTTTGTAGACGTGCTGCTAACTTGAATTCCCACTGACCGGAGGTTGGAAGGATGTTGGCGGATAGCTGCCTGTCGTGCTGACCTCAGCTCGCTCTCTGCAAACTGTAGTTTACACATGAGGGACTCGATCTCCATTTGCCTCCGCGATATCTCCGCGCGTAAAAGCGCAGAGTCGTTATCGATTATTTTGGTCATTTCCACCAGGGCGCATTTGGCAAACCTCTCCAGTACGGTTGCCAGCTGTGCGTGGACATCGACAGAAGTGGACATGGTGATAGGAAGTGTAATTAAAACGCCTTAAAAGACCTACCAGCACGAAAATCCGTGTTTCTGACGGTAAAACAACAAGGCTATTAAAGGTTGAATCCTAAACCATGCCGTTCTGTTTCTGTAACCAAAGACACTGTACTGAACGCTATCGTACCACAGCCCTGTTATCGACCTGCTCCTGTTTTTTAGGGCGTCCAGCGAAAATGTTTACATTAGTTTCCACCACCAGTGACCAGTTCCTGGTTCGATGACGTCACACACTTCTTTATCCAATAGCTTTGCGTGCGTCAAAGTTTTACCGTAAAACCCTGAAGTTTCATTATTTAGTACTTAAAAGGAAATTCCACTGATTTTTCAAAGACATTTCATGTAAAGCAAGTGAGTCATTTGAAGTTTTGGTTGAAATGCTTTTTTTTCCCAGAGAAATTTACATAGTCAGAATTGCTGCTAATGAAACCAGACGCCCGAGATGTTTCATTAGGGCGCCCATATTTTAAATATCAAAAATGAGCACCGGGGACGAGAAGGTGGCAGAATGGGCAGGCTGTAAAACAACCCACCTTTCTAGCTTCCAAAAATAGTATATGCTCATTTTTAAGATGGAATTTAAAAAAGTTGTAAAACTGCACCTTGATTTGGATTCTGCATTTCTCAGAAGATTTGAAGGCAGTTGTAGACTGTATGATCTCCTATAAAGAGCCAGCACTGTAGAAAACACGGCAAAACACTCTAAATGCCTTTGTTTACATCTCATACACTGTATGGGCAAAAGTATCAGGACATCTCCTTATTCACTGTGCTCCTGTTTCTTCTGAAATCTAAGGGTATTACAAAGGGGCTTATCCAACTGTCTCTACTGTACTCAGGGAATTTTAGAGTTAGTGAGGTCAGGAGTGTTGGATGATCACCACACCACCTCATCCCCAACTCTTACCAAACTCATCCCAAAAGTACTGGATGGAGCACAATAAATCCAGAGCGCACAGTTCCACTGCCTGGAATTAGGCATGGTGCCAATAGGTTCATGATTATCTGTTTCAGAGAGTCCTATTCTTTTGGCAACACTTCAGCTTGTCCATGGGGACTTGACAAGCTGTGTGTGTGCATTTACACGTCTGTGTCAGCAATGGGTGCAAGTTAAAGTGGCTGAATGTGTTCAAACAGGGGTGAAACATTTGGACATGATGTAGATAACCCTTTCCAAAAATGTTGTTGGAATTGAACCCATTTTACCCCAAAAGCAAGAATCCTTTGATTTGACCAAAAATATATACACCCCAATGTAAAAAGATTTGCTTTATTAGAAGGTAAATGCTTAAACAGGATATATTCATATAAATGTGTTCTTACCCAAACACATTTACACTCCTAAAGATTTACATACAAACTGTAAGGCAGTCATATTTCTGAGATTGGTATACAATGAAATCCAGTTTTGTGTACATTTGTAGCTGTATGATCGATTCCCAAATGAGTCAAACTGAGGCCTAACAGAGGCTAACCGAGGCCACCACTGAGAGCAGTTCTTTTGATTACACCATGTTTTGGAGAGCAGTAGCCTATCATTTTAAACTGCATATTACACCTGAATGCTGTAGGATGGCTGGCTGAAAGGAAAAGGTATGTTCAAATATAAACGTAATTGCATCTGAGAGTGTACCTATTTGGCCAGTCATCTTTAAAGAGCAAGGTCTCATTTTCTGAAATTTGAGATTTTAAATCTATAAACATCATATTTTACACTTTCTTACACAATTCCGTATGTCAGTCGGTTTTCCCTTCCTCCTCCCTCTTTCTCAGAATCGATCCGTCTCTCTGTTCAGCCCTTTCCCATTGTAAGTCAATTAACCTTTCTTCTTTCTCTCTGCATCGTTTACCCGTTGCCCTAGCAACCGCCTCATCGAAACACATACTGATACCACTGGCTCTTTTGGTCTCCCTGTCTAACTCCTGTGCATCCAATCTCCTGCTCCCTCCATCCCATGTCCCCCGTCTTTCTCTTTGCTCTTCCCCGTCCTCCCCCTTTCTGGGCTCCCACCCCAAACTAAGGCACACCTCTCCGGACGAGGTGTCCTCAAGCTTTGACTTCTCTTGGCCTGCCTTGTTGTCCTCCTCCACCTTCTGCTCATCTACATCATTCCCTGGCTCAGTGCTTTGGTGGTCATGGTTTTGCCTCGAGTTTCCCTTTTCTACCTCTTCAGGTTCTTTTGTATCGCCTTGCTTTGGATGTCTGATTGTATCTTTGCCCGGATGCCTTCTGTCTGGATGTTGTCTATCAGCATCTCTTTGTTGGAACTGTTGTTTGAAAGCGGTTATTTTGGAATGCTGTGGTTTAGGGGGTACCACGGGTACAGCTCTTACCTGGTACACTCTAGTATGAGCCTGTTTGGATATAACCACTGTGCTGCCCACGCCTCGTCCAAGGCCCATTTCTATCTCTTTCTTTCTCGGAGGCCTCAGTGGCTTCTCACCACCTGACATGGATTGCTCTGCATTAGTACCCCTGTTCCCTTTCTCATTCTCACCCTTGTTCTCTTGCTCCTCTGGATGATCCCCAAACTCTGACTCTACAGAGTCATAGTTATCCTCTGAAAGCCTGTCCTCACCTTCACTCATCTCTCTCATCTCTCTCATCTCCGTCCTCTCTTCAGGAACACTTCCCTCTTTTATTTCTGTGGTGAGCCCTTCTAGATGACACTCTTTCCTAGCTTCAGTTTCCTCCTCTAGCTCATCTTTCTCCATCTGTTCATCACTCTCTTCCCCTCTGTCTCTTTCCTCCTTCCCCTTTCTGATAGTCAGTTTTTCCACACCTTCCTCATTCCTCTCTAAAATGCTCTGATCATCTCCTCCATCCACTTCTGTCTCCTTTTCGAGAATACCCTCAGCAACCTCAAGCTTGTCCTCTTCTTTAACCTCTTCACTGTCTTTCTCATCTATCTGTTCATTGACAAGTGTCTGTTCCTCCTCATCTTTCACCCCCTCTGACTCTACATCCTCAGTACTCTCCTCTACCCCAATGGCTGAAATGTCATCCATCTCCTCCTTTCCCTCATCAACAACTTCTCTGGTTCCTGTCTGCTCATCTCCCACCTCACTGCTATCAGCCTGGCCTTGCTCGTCATTTTGTAAGGTCAATTCTTGTTGCATTGACAGATCGTTGGTCTCAGCTATATCTTGACTAGCTAATAATGTAACTTCAGTGGCTAAGTCTAGCTCATCTATTAATATAATTTCAGTTGCAACCACGTCAAGGCAACTTGTGGAACCAGCCTGTTGACCCTCTGAGCTTGCAGGTTCCTCTTTGACAGAAATTTGATCATCGGTGTGGGAAGCAATGTTGCTAGGCTCCAGCGAGGTGGAAGCTAATTCTGGACCAAAATAAGTGTCCTCTTCATCTTCATTGTCCATGGAGCGACTCTGTTTACGGCTGAAACCATGCAGTAGGTTAGTTAATTACACATATGTTATACATTTCTGCACAATTTAAAATAGTGCACATCTCTGCCTGTACCCCAGATGTAGTCACCCAAGCAATGTTTGGTGTCCAAGGTTTGCTTTTGGTTTTCACTGCAGGAAATGTTCCATGGTGCTCAGAGTGGCTCAGAGCTCTAATGTACTGCCACTATGGCCAAGTGGTCCAAGAGGAAGCAGATGGCATTTTTTCCATCACTCTTTAAGCGATGGTTGGTCTGTTAGTTGGTTCGGCAGAGCTGGGGACCCAGTTTTCCTCCAATCATTGACGGCAGTTTGAAGACAGACAGTGGCTGGCTTCAAGTGTATCGGAGAAGACGTGTTAAGTCCTTAACTTCCTAATGTCGGAAGCATTGTTAGCTTCGATTGGGTGGGTTAATTGGCATTTGGCAATTAATTTTTGTTATTTTTAAAGCGTGTGAAGGAGACACTGCATAATGCAAAACGTATGCTGCAGAAATTGCTTAGGCTCTAGGTTTCCCACAGGTCGCATTAGAAACGTCATTAACCATTAATTACCAGTATATTGTCTATTCACACATTGGCTCACTCGGACATTACCCAGACTTCGTACTAAGGGGCTGGCAGGATAAGTCAGGGTAATTTCCGGAACTGATTCAGATGTTTGTGTTCAAACGTACAGCTACTGCAGGTAATGTCTGGAAAGATCTGGTCTACCGTGCATGTCTGAAAAAAGCTAGAGTGAGGGTTGTTAGCACAGTGACCGCATGCAAGCTTACCATGTTAAAACCATGTTAAACTGTTAAGAAACAGTATGTCATGCAGTGTCAGAAACCACATGAACAAAGGCTATGTGAGGTTATGTAACATTTTGACATGGTTTGAGGCAAGCGTGATCAGCTGATCATGCAGGTTCCACCAAATTAATGGCTGCAATAATTTTATAACAGTATTAGTATTAGTAACCACGTTAACCTGATAGGCAAACTAAAGAAGCCAAATATGGACACCAAACATGTCTCGTCTGACTACATTTGGAATAAAAGGAAAATTGCTAACTTCATTTTTTTTGCACTGAATGCACTGCTGCCTACCTGCAAGTGTCTTCCTTGTTGTCAGTACTTTCCACCTCTTTATTTGTTCCTTTTAGCATTGCTTCACTCGTCTGTTCAGCCTCCTCTGATCCACTTTCTTCTTTTATGTCCTTTGAGCTCTTGTCCTCTATCTTCTTTTCAACACTCAAATGTTCTAAAGTGTCTAATGGAAGTGGGCTGAGATTGTCCATCCCATTACTGGGGCTCATTTCAGGATCTGTGGAGTTGTCTGATTGGTGGACAGGCGGCAAATCTTGACTGCTGTGGAAGGCATCCTCAGGAAGGCATTCTGATTGGTCGTTGCCATGTGAATCGGCACTGCAGTCCGTGGAGTTCAACGTGTCATTCTCTGGGTTGGTCCAGTTCAACCCCTGGAAGTGACGAGCGGACGGGAGACTTTTACAGAACATGTCTTCGTATTGACCTTTATCAGAATCATCATCTTCGTCATCATCATCATCAGGCTCTGAGTAATCGCCTTCATCAGAGGAAGAAGACGGTACTGGTAAGAAGGGGTGGGACTTGTAAGGTAAGCTGTGAGATTTGCCTGGAAGCGGCCTGTGTGCAGGAAAGTTTGTGCTGGACAGGGCAGATTTGTCCTTATCAAGGTGACTCCAAGATGGACAAGGAGAAGGCTGATTCTGCTTGTTGTCTTCCTCTTCCTCCTCCTCCTCCTCTTCTTCCTCTTCGAAACCAGGTGGCTCTACTGAAAACTCATTCAGCTGGAAAAAAGCACAATAAGATTGCAATTGATACAGAGTTATTATTAGACTCGGATAGTGAGATGAAAATACATCACGCATACCGGGTTTGAAGCAGAAGTGTCCATCAAGTCCAGGAATCCAAAAGTATCCTGGAAATCCAGAGGGAGTTCCTGGTCCGTGTACTCTTCCTCTTTATACAGGAGGGTCATCTCATTTTGACCCATAGCTGCTGCAAAATTTCCCGCTTGCACCCCTGGTTTCATATCTGAGGGATTGTAGAGATGTAAAGTCATAGTTTGGCTGAACATCTAGGCTTGGTATTCAAAGTTATTTTTTTGATGCTAATAATGGAATCTTACACTCTCCAGTTTTTCATGGTGCAAACCACTAAGCGCAAACCATCATTAACTTGGCTCAAACCACTGATTCGATCGAAATTCCATTTATAATTAAGATGCAAACAAAGTCATTCTGAGAGGTCTGGTCTGAAATGGTTAATGTAGACACATATAATGACTAGGTGGGCGGTGATAGAAGAAGACTTTCACAAATAATGTGCTTTTGTTTTGATATCCTAATCTTACCATTGGCAAATTGCATTGTGGTAATTCTTAAAACAAAAATTGTATTAATGGTTTCTGAATAGTACAAAAGACCTAGGAGCTGCCACTATGATCTAAAGGGTCACTGGTTCAAATCCTGGGCCATGCTGCCTGCCATCAGCTGCCAGGGCCTGAAAGAGCACAATTGGCCTTGCTCTTTCCGGACGGGTAGATTACTCCCTCTCTCCCCACATTACTTTAATGTGATGCTGGCACAAACAAATAAGTTGTACTCTGTCCTACAACATCCTCTCCACCAAAAATGGACTTAAAAAATTCCATTTTAGGTCAAAGCCTTATCTCAAAACTATCATAACTATGTAATCATAACTATTTCATGTAATAGTTTTCTGTGATGTAGCTCTAAAGGCATTAACTTTTCAGATATCCACTTCCTAACTCACCAGTGTGAACATTTCTGACGCTTAAGTTTCTGTGGAAACGAGCACTTCCCACCCAACCACTCTGAATGACTTTGTTTACATCCTTACAATTGTGGATTTTCTTTTTACATAATGTCACATGACTTGTTCATGTGGTTCTTGTGTGAAACTGTGAAATGGATGATCTTGAAGTATGAATGTAAGCTACTGAAGGCAACTGCGTGATGATTTGGCCATGCTGTAGCGACATTAGCCTCAGTTGGACCAGTGCACGTAGGTCTGGTACATTTGCAGTATTTAATTGTGTATACCAGGGCTGCCCAAAGTACATTTGTGGTGCTCCATGTGTGTAGTATACAAATAACAAAGGTAGGCAGGTATTAAGTTGAGTTTTTAAAAATGTATTTTAGAACATTATATTTTTGGTACTAGAAGGGTGGGATTAACTTTCTGGCAGGCCTTTTTCTTCATGGACCATCTTTGGGCAACCCTGCTGTAGATCATTGCTTAACTCAGCACTATACTTTACTACAGTTACTATAGTTCACCATCTTACCCATGTAGTCACTTTCCATCGTGTCCTCAGTGAGTGAAGGTCTGTCTGTAGCATTCTGTGCCTTACTTGACTCCTCTTCCTCGCTCAAATAGCCCTCCTCTTCACTTAGGGACACCTCTCTTTCCTCAGACCCCTCCTCTGCCTCCGTTTTAACGCTGTCCCTTTTCTGTCCTTCATTTGGGACACCACTCTCATTGTTGTCCATCTCAGCTACACCTTTAGCATCATCCCCTTGGTCGCCTCCTGTTTTTGGCTCTGTTGTCTCCTTTTCTTCCTCCGCAGGCTGCTCCTTTTCTCCAGCGCTTTCCTGCTTTACTTTCTTTGGCTGCTCCTCCTCTGCTGCCCCCTGTTCCTCCTCGGTTCTCCCATGGAGGACCCCCAGTGCCAGTCCAGAGGTTATGTGGAGTGGAACGGTCACAGAAAAAGGCCCAGAAATGTGCATTCCCGCGCGGCGCTCTGCCTTGCTGGCTGCCCCATGCGATGGGGCCGGTGACCTGTCTGCGCCCGGTGTGCCCCCGGGCTCCAGGCTCTTATAAGTGCCCTGAGTCCCGCTCCCGCCACTCACCATACTCACGCTAGCACCACCTGTACGTCTGTATGTCACTGCATATGTACTGCTAACGCCCCCACTGCCTGGGTTACCGCCCTCTGAGGTTCCAGAGGCTGTGACTAAAGGTGAGGGGTGTCTGGAATCTGAGAAATCAGTCAAATATGATATGTTAACACTCTCTAATATAGAGGAATGTATTACGCTTCTAATACTGTAAAAATCTCTGTAAAAATACTGTAGAAATAGTTGGAACTAGAATGACAACAACATCAGCCTTCTCACCAAACACAATGGGACAGACATAAATACACCACCAGATTTACCATGAAGTTAAAAGGAAATAGTGTTGCCCACTCCTGTTTTCCCTCTTGCGTGAAATTTCCTCATTTTCATGCAGCGTTAGTGATTCATGACACCACACCGTCACGCAAAAAACATGCACATGGATGTCCCTGCTAGTAAATGCAGTTTTTATGTCAAGCACTGAAACTGCCTACTGAGTATCTGGATACTTTTGCTTTCACTTTGATACCACAAATATAATATCTTTTATAAGAATCAGGGCTCTGATTAAGAGATTTCCAGTCCAATTTAGGCATCAAAACAGACGTGTCATTAATATGCACATATTATCAATCATAACTTATTAAGATGCCAATTTGGATTGGTTGTAAGGTCACAGGTTAAAATATAGCTATGCTAAAGAGAAAGAACCATTTCTTTGTTTACTTAAATACCTTTAATACATCTGGCCCATAGATTTTTGTGTATGTGAATGTGTCTGGGTGTCTTCATGAATTAACTGATTAATTTAATAATTTCCCTCCAAATAATGCAAGCAACTATTAAAGGGACATTCCACAGATTAAAAAAAATTCTGCATAAATTTTTTATGTGATTTGATGTGAACTCCAGTGTTCTCGTGAAAATGACTGACTCAGAATCTGTCTCAGTTTGTTTACAGTGGTGATAAAAAACAGACATCCAAAGAAATGAATGCCTTTGAAAGGTCTCTCGCAGAATGATGTTCCATTAAATAGTTATGAATACCGCCAATCCCCATAGAGATTGTTTTAGATCTGACATAAACCAATTTAAAAAATACATGACATATAGGATTGGTTGTTTTGGACATTAAATAGGGACCCCTGCTGACCACCACAGTAAAGAATTCAGATTTAGTAAGTTTCTGAAGGCGCCATTTCACATCAAAACTTTTAAGTACTTCTGAATTAACATTTTAACAATTGAAATGTGGGGGAATTTGGGAGATTTGTTTTTAACCAAGGCAACTAATACTTATTTACTAATGTGGTTATAATATTAAACTGCTGGTGTATTGCAGTCACCATATATAACCATATATAAGTATAATCATACAGTAGTGCTAGTATTCTGTCCATGTGCAGCCCACTGTTCCAGCGCATCCATAAGTAAGCTATTGTTTATTAATAATAGTGCTGCAGTGATTAATTGAGGGAGAAATGTGTAACATAACAAAATGTGACCTTTATTGACCTTCATTTGACAAATATATGAGTTATACGATACTTGCTGCCCCTCCAACAAATTGCAGTTTAGTAAATCGGTTAATAAATCCATAGATTATGGAAATGATTATTAGTTGCAGCCCTATTGTATACAAGACATGCAAATATGGATAGTAATCTGCTGCTGTGTATATATACCTTCCAGTGTGTAGGGTCCTGAGCTCAGAGAGTCCATACTCTTCGCAGGCCTTAGTGAAGTCTTCTCTTTTTCTGGATAAATAAGTAAGGGTAATGAGGTATGACAGGATGAGCACAAAAAGAAAAAGACGTTATCATTAAAACTACTTGTCGAAATAAAGAACTGATGCAAACAGTGATGAACATGAAACTGCATTTAACATTTGGGCACTTGGGAACAAGTACTAGACTGCAGCATGATAAGAGTAAAGTGTCTTGCAGTGTATGCTTTTTTTCTGAGGGTGAAACTCATACCCTTGGTTGTGTATTTGTTCTTCTTGCGGGGATCCTGGAGTCTTCCACCTAAATTAAAGATAGACCTCCATTTTCTGCCTTTTAGAGATCCTTTTCTCCTAAAAGAATGGAAAGACATAAACATGTAAAGCTATACACAGCCAGTCCTGGCTAATGAGAGTTAAAAAGAGTTAATGCTGCCCTAATAAAAAGCCATAGTTGATGAGAATGGCATGTAAATTGTTTCAGTATATTTGCATGTACAATTTAAGTGTGAAATTAACATTTCTAATAATTGTATAAATTGTATAAATGCATAACCATGTATAAAATACTCTTTATGTGCAACCTCAAAGAATACAATTAAGCCATGTGCAGAATTATGGTCATAATTATACATGCTAATATATAAGTATATATAATAATATGATTAAAATCCAGAATTAATGATTTTCAATCAATAGTTGACACATTTTATAATCACATTATAATATAATATATAATAATAATATTATAACATTATAATATGTTGATTATATTGTAATAATTGAAAAGCCTGTAATAGTAAAATTGTCTACCATTTACTAGAGCAGTGGCTCAGTGTAATATGAGAGTTAATACGAGATGTTGATTATATAAGGGATGTTTGAAGTCTCACTTGTCTGTGCCATCAATGATGGCGTGGTAAGGCCTCATGGCTGGAGGGCCATCTCCAGGACTCATGTTACCTGGATACTGGAAAGGCAAGGCCTTGAAAAACGTTTCTTCCTGTCCGGACAGTGCCGAGGGCGAAGGGAGGGACTTTCTTCGCTCAAGAAGCAATCCTGTGGTTATATATAGTGGTAACTTTACATATATACCATATATACTCTATTAGACAGAAAATACCAAACACCTGGTGATGGAAATAAATGATGAATAAAAAATTGAAATCAGAATGCTGGGAGGAGAGGCTTGTAGACGAGCTCAGTACCTGGTTCATCACCCAAATCAGGGAACAGTTGAGCCACGTGAGTTAGAATA
Source organism: Salminus brasiliensis (assembly GCF_030463535.1). Classification (NCBI taxonomy): domain Eukaryota; kingdom Metazoa; phylum Chordata; class Actinopteri; order Characiformes; family Bryconidae; genus Salminus; species Salminus brasiliensis. The sequence goes on along the minus strand of NC_132900.1, from coordinate 6,010,534 downwards.
AATTCCACCACAATAGACTGGACTCGCACCTCCATGAAGGCTGCAGTGCCGTTGAAACCAGATGCCTCAATGTCTTTAGATCTGTAAGAAGAAGACATAGTTGACATTAGTAGACATTTGCCATAAAACACTGGTAAAGGACTGTCAAGCCAGCTGTGGTAAACTCTGCGTCACGCCTGTCCCTTTGTTTGGTTTCACCATGTGCTTCCTAGCACATGCCTCTGTTTGTTTCTGTCATTGCTAGCCCCGCCTGTTCCTTAGTGTTCCCACCTGTGCCTCCTCTGTAGCCACGCCCTCTTGTTAGCGCTAGGTGTTTCTCGTTTGCCCTTGTTATAAGTACCCCTTTGGTTCAGCCTTCCTTTGTCTGGTCTTGTGCATGTTCACATGTTGTTTTCACAGCAGTTCTGCGTTATGTTGGCTTGGCCTGCTTAGTCGGTTTCTGTTTGTTATGTTTGCTTAACCTGTTTGTTCTGTTCCTGTTTGCCTCCTTTATTAATTTTAGTATTCAGTATGTTTGTTTGGTCTGTTGGCTCTGTTTCTGTTCATTTCCTTTGTTTAGTTTCAGTATTTTTGTATAGTTTGTATCTGTTTGTACCACCGGCGTCTTTTGCAAAAAACAGTTAGCTAATGTTTTGAAATGGTGTCTAATAATAATCAGAATGTTTAACGTCATTAAATGTTTAATGCCATTCCCAGCTCAAACATTTGACTTCTAAGCTAAATGGTACGCAGGTAAATAGGTTACTGAACAATTCAACATAATTTGAGGCAAATTGATAGCTTAGCCATGCAGTTTGTGCGATGCTACTTACTACCATAAGCTTCCATTATTATTATTATTTTTTTATGCTAATTAGAGTAGCCTCCCAGATCAAGTGCAAATTTAAAGAATCATATTTTAGGCATATCAGTTATGCTCAGTTTTAGCTGGTATCTGGGGTAAAAAATGGGGTAAAACTTGTAATAAATGTAGCCTAAAACAGCACACTCACACAGCTCACACACGTTTGGTGTTAGCTGTGAGTTCTGTCCTATGGTATAGGACATGTAGTAGTACCGGTTGAATAGTTTCAGCATGGTAGTCTACATTCTGTTCATCTAAAGTGAAGTAGTTCAAAATATTTTCAAAATATGTGGACAAACGTACTGGGACACCTGCTTATTCATAATTTCTTCCGAAACAAGGATTTAAAAGAGTGTATCCTGCTTTTTTGGAGAAACTGTGTCTGCTGTCCAGGGAAGAAGGCTTACTACTAGATTTTGAAGCACTGCTATAAGGACCTCATTCAGCGACAAGAGCTTTAGTGAGGCCGGGATGTTAGATGATCACCACCCCAACTCATCCCAAAAGTATTGGACAGAACCCCCTTCCACTGCTCCACAGCTCAATGCTGGGTGGCTTTCTACCCCTCTAGCACCATGTAAGTTCATGTTTATTTTTGCAGTACCTGCAAATATTGATGACGATATTTGCAGTGTGTGTATTTGCATATCTGTGTCAGCAATGGGAGCAAACTTAAAGTTGCTTACTGGATTCTTTTGTATGGGTGTCCACAAACATTTGGACATATTGTGTAGTTTATTGTAAAGCTTAGTAGTTTTTCATTTTTTTTTTAAGAAATGTTAAAATACTACTGGTATTCGCTGATGTTTTAGAACCTCAGTCATACTAAAACTGTGGCATTTCTACCAAGCGTCACAGAATTGCCATAGTGCCCACTGCACGCATACCTGAGGAGGTTGGGAGCCCATACAATAGCAAGGTTCCGGGCATGCATGTTAGTCTGAGCAGAGTATGTGGACATCTTGACTAAATGTCTCATCAGGTACTCCAGAGTCCTGCAGCAGAAACACGGTTAAAGCACAGTGAATGCTTTCTGAATGCTCTCTGGTACTGGTCCATCTCAACCATATATATATGTGTGTGTTTACTTGTAGTGGAGGCGAGGCAGCTCCTTCAGCACGTCCTTAATCTTCACCAACCTTTCATCTTCCAGCTGAATGGCCACTGCGTCCTGATGAGGAATGAGAATAAGAGTTTGTTCTAAGTTAGAATAACAGTTCTAAGTGAAGACAAATGATCATGAGCTGCACAATGACATGGATTTGTCACTAGAATAGAGTGAACCAGGTCTGCTTGTGGAGGCTTGAGACTACAAGGTCTATGACAGTTAGCACTGTACCAACCATAAAAATAAATCACTGGGCCTAAAACTGGGGCCTCCGAGTGGCTCAGTGCTACCACTATGGGCTGGGGGTCACGAGTTCTCTCTCCTTATATCTCTTAAGTGATGTATTGGAGGAGATTTGTTCCTATTTTCGGGAACATTGCTAGTGCTAGGAGGACCTTCAAAGCTGGGTTAATTGGCAGCGCCAACTTGAGCGAAAAAAAGGAAAAATTTCACCATTGTTTAAAATAAAATTAATATTAAAGATTCCTAAAACTGAAGCAGCTACTCTATTTACATTTGGGGTGTCAGACACTGTTCAGACCAAAGTACCTAAAACAGTAGCACCACCATCTTGAAACCTGATCTTTCTCCATAATTTGGTTAATTTTTATAGATAACAGTTCGGCACAGTGTTAGAAAACACATAAGGAAGTCTATTTGAAATGACCATAGTGTGTGGTGATTGACGCATGCAGTTTGCACAATTGCACAATTCAAAGCTAACACAATGCTAACTCTACTTAGCTTCAATAGCTCTGACAGAAGACCTAACATGTTATAGCTTAACATCCACATCTAAGGTGTTTGGGGGTTGTTAAATAGATCCTGTTTAGATCTAGTACCCACAGCGAAACGGTCGTACAGCTGGTATGTTAGCAGAGGGTTGGGCAGTTCTCTGAAGTACGCCTTACACAGCGAACTGACACAGTGAATGTCCTGCAGGTACACATCCTTGCACAGGTCAGGGTTCCCCTCACTGTCAAACTCAGACCTGCAGGGGAAACATTCACAAAGGGTTGGACACATCAAACAGGAATGCAAGTGGGATCATTGGTGTATGTTTGTGTCACGACCTATTTGAGGGTTTCAGTATATTGTAGATGTTAGGCCTGAGTCATGGACACCAGTAGGGTTGCCCCCACCACCCCACAGTAGCTAAACTATACAGGAATATACTTGGCTAAGAACATACTTTGTTAAGCATACTTTGTTAGCCAATGGTCTGACAGGTCCACCACAGAGGAGCTATCATTCGGGGGGGGTGGGTCAGCATTCTCAGTGTTAGTGTGTGTTGAGCTGGTACGAGTTGATCAGACACAGCAGTGCTGCTGGAGTTTTTGAACACATCCGCATCACCGCTGGACTGAGAATAGTCCACCAACCAGAAATATCCAGCCAACAGCGTCCTGTGGGCAGCGTTATGTGACCACTGATGAAGGACTAGAGGATGACCAACACAAACTGTGGTGTTATTGTAATGGATGATCTGTTTGATGGCACTGTGTAAACTGGACTACTGCACAGGAATGAGTCTTTCCACATCAATTCTGTGATTCTCAGTTGGTTTGAGATACAGTCTGTGGATCATGCAGACCACTGAAGAAGTGAAGATGCACTGTGATGCTCATGGAGCCATTTGATGAAGATATGCCCTGTGACGTGGTGCATTATCATGCTAGATGTGTCCATCTAAGTGTCAAAAACTATAGATGTGCTGAGCCATTATTACACTCTTCAGCAGATATCAAGGTCTCTAACGTGTGCCAAGAAAATCATCAGCCTTTACTGTTGCCTCCAAACAGGACAGCTTCATAAAATCATGCTTCTTGTGTTCCTTCTGATCCTTCTGTCAGTCGGATGCAAATGTGCCTTGGTCAGGCCAATCAACATTTTCAGCTCTACACTGGTACAGTTACTAAGTCTACTGCAGATGCATTTTTCTTGATATTCACTGACAGGATCATCACTTGACATGGTCTGTTGTAGCCAGTTTGCGGCAGTGGTCCATTCTGAGCTGATATTATGTAGCACCAAGGCTGAAATGTGGTTTTCCTGGTTACTGCCCAATTTCTACCATTTTCCATTGACTACGACGATCCAAAGCTATTTTTGCCCACGGGAGGGTGACACGTAGCTTTTTTGGTAAACCTTTAAATAGGCTGCATGAAAATCCAGGATGTTGCTATTTGGAAGATGCTAGAGAAGCCATATGCTCATTGCATTGCAAGACACTAAGGTCACTTGTTTTGCCCATTCAAGTCTGAGGCACATCCCAGGGGGTGGTGGCATCTGGTAGAACAGCCTGATGATTAGAATTACAATGCTTCCACCCACTTGTTCAGGAGTTGTTGCCTGTGTTGTTCAACTTGTTCAACTGCACAGGCAGTCATTACCAGGTCATTTCTATTGGTCCATCTATCACGAACATTTTGCACAATGTAAAAGCACATTTTCTTGGGTTAACAGACTTTAGACCTGCTAAAATTTACTTGTCCACCCAACATCCATCCCATTTACACCGATCAGCCATCACAAACATTAATACCGCCTGCCTAATAATGAGTAAGTCCCCCTTGTGCAGCCACAATAGATCTGGCATCTTAAAGGCATCCTGTTGTATTTGCCACCAAGATGTTAGCAGCAGATCCTTTAAGTCCTCCATGGATCGCATCAATAAGTCTTAGCTGCCATGACCCTGTTGCTTGTTCACCGGTTGTCCTTTCTTGAACCACTTTAGGTAGGTACTGACCACTGCCTGATGTTTTGGAGATGTTCTATACCCATTTTTTCCAGTTTTTAACACCAGCATCACCTTTAAGAACTGACTGTTCACTTGCTGTGTAATATAAATCCCTCCCTTGACAGGCACCACTGAATATAATCAGTGTTTTTCACATCACCTGGTACTAATGTTATGGTTGATCTGTGTATATCATCCTAGAATTGAATGCTCAAGTGCACGTTAACTGATGCTAGACAAACTACTTGAAGGTAAAGGTTGCTCCTAATCACCTGAGAACAAGTGTAAATAGGTGAGAGTGCAAGCACACGTAGACACACCTTAGTTTCTGAGTGTTGGATGACACTCCGGAGAGTCGGTAGATCCCATCAACAATTCCATATTCCTCAATGAATTCACTGCAGCTACGCAGCACCTGGGGAACTTTAAGAAACAGAGAGCAGAGACAACAGTGGGTGAGAATGTAAACTGACATTGGGCTTGGCTACTCCCGTCAAAGGCTTCCATGATATAGCATCATTGTCAACATCACTTAGTCCATCAGTTATCACACAGAAAGCAGTAAGCACTCACTTTCCTGATTGGTCGTGGCTAAGTGCTCCAGCAGGTCGCAGCCAAACACCTTGTCTTTGCTCCCTCCTTTTCTTCGTCCTCTTCTCATCTTGCAGCCCCTCTACCACCACTCTTACACCCAGATGTGTGTGTAAGTGTGTTTGTTTTAATGAGCTCAGTGATATGTCCCACTTAAACCAACCATGATGGTCACCTTGTTGGAATATTCAGTGGTTTGTCTGTGCAGATGAACCTTAATATTTACTGCAGTTTTTGTGTAGTTATGAAATGCTGCCACATTGTGCATTGTACATCTTATGTTGCTGGAAGATACAGTGTGGGGGTCTGGATAGCTGTTGTCACTGCTAAAGAAATCAGAGAGGTATAAATATAGTGAATAAAGTATTATAACAACAGTGGAAAAGCACACAGGTATTAGAGACCACCCTGCGTTTATTTCATTTCCAGTTAAAACAGCCGTTTAGTACAATTTCTTCATTTTTCAGCTTCTGGAAAAAGGTAGAATTTATATATTTAACAGAAATATTGCCCAGAAGCCTCAACAACTAAATCTAATCTAGTCAGAAAAATCAGTGTCCAGGCCAGGGGTAGGCAATGGGTCCAGCACAGTGTGCTGATTTACCTGCTTCTAAACAGACCTTTTAAACCTAGCAATTATCAGGTGAGTTAAATCAGGTGTGCTTGAGAAGGAAAAGCATGAACTTTGCTGGAAACCACCCCTCTTTTCATTACCACACCTTTCATTCTTTTCAGGAGACCCACTTTCATTTTTTTTCATGCAGACATCATCCTAAACACATTCAATGATGTTGAGGTCTGGACTCGAGGTCTAGGGTGGATAGTCCATTCTTCTGAGAACATCAGCAGTTTCAGCAGTTTGAAAATGATCAAATGGTCTGCTTCTTTGTCTGTTTGCTTCCTCAGTAAGAGCTTCTTGATCAGCCCCACATCCTTTCAGACCCACAGCTCTGGGTCGCTTCTTACGAAGAAGGGCTAGACAGAAACACCTGTGGATGTTTTCACATCTGAAGCGAGAGTGGGGCCTGAGGTTCTCCTCAAATCACTCAAAGATGAAAGCTGTAAGTGCTGTTTATCTGTGGACAGTTTGGGTGATCTACCAGGTCTTACAGGGTAGTTTGGGGTCCCATGTTCTCTGGATCTTTGATAATTTAATTATATCCATTTCTATAAAGATCAATAATGTAACACCCATTTTGACTAGAAATCAAACAAATTAAGAGTGGGCTCTGACTTTTGTACAAAATATAACTAACAATAAGCTCCATGTATACAAACTATAAAAACAAAGTATACATACTGTAATAATGTGCTTTATGAATACAGTAGTAACTCAATTTCACTGCTATTTGGATTATAGCTACATAAACAGGGTTCTCTAGCACACCAGAAAAGAACCAACATTTCTTTAAGGTACTGTTAGAACCATGGAACTTGTGAGTGCAAAGGACCTTTTAGAAGTTCAGAGAACCTCAACATCATTTAAAATGTGTATAACTATGTCTAATTAAAGGTCAAACCCAAGAACCATTGAGGAAACTTTAAGACTCTAAGACTGTGGATCCAGTTGATTTTCTCAAGCCTGTCCACCACAAACTTCACAGTACACACAAAAATCAAGCCATACCAACAAAAAGACCTTGTGATTCTTACCTATGACCTAAAAAAATCAGGATGCTTCAGAACTCTGCTCTCAGTTTTGGCAGACTCATGTTGACACACTACCAACATTGCAGTTCCAACACCTTCACTGACAGATCCAAGTGATCCAGAAGGCCCAAATCTTCACCTTTTGACTTTCACAACTCTGGAACCTGTTAGCCCCTTGTCTCCGCGATCCAACCTCAGTCTGAGGACAACGGCTGGGTACGCTGCTGAGTGCCACAGCCTCTACTTCCTACTCTTGCTTTGTGAAAGTTCTGGCTGATACCAGGGCCACACCCTCAGCCTCAATAAATGTCCAACTTTTGGAATCTATCACTACTCATCTATGCACAGATAGCTCTGTTTTTGACAGTTTACCACCCGAGTCCATCATTAAGAAAGCTCTCAATATTTTGAGTGTCCGTCAGCACTCACGGCCATGTCCCTCATTTTCTCTCTCTCTCTCTCTTTTTCTCTCGTGCTGTCTGCGGAAATGAGAGTTCTCAATGCAAGGCCTGCCTCTCGCTCTGCATCAGGCATATGCTGTCAAAGAACCCTCAAATCTCTCCGTACCACACTCCGCTCAACAAGATACAAACCATGGGCTGGTTGACCCCACACCTCCAACGTCTGGGGGGCAAGCCGGTTTCAGAAAGCAGCACAATAAGAAGATAAAGATTTCAACAGAACCCAACGGCCCTTACCTTTTCGTTGCACCGGCACAAGTAGCACCCCAGCAGTACGAGTGACGCAAGAAACCACTAAACTTCCCTTAGTGACTTCCTGGCTCTATGCTCTCTTGCTGTCTTAATTCTCCATTTTTAATACACTCCACTGTTCCTCTCAGGGCCTCTGTGTATCTGGTTATCTGTTTAGCTCTCTGTCTGTTTAGTTATCCAGCCATGATATGGTTGATATTGATATGTTACCACTGAAGGGTCTTGTGTGGGTATTAAAGAGCATAGATTGCTGTATTCATTACAAGGTATTTCGATGTTGATGATTATGTGTAGACTTGTCTTCTGTTGTCTGTTTAAGCATACAGAGGAAAGACCACATTGCACCAGTGAAGGGAAAACTGTGTGATTGCACAGCAGAACAGCGCTGCTACTTTCCCTTTTGTTTTTGTTATGAAAGAAGTCTGCATGGCTGTTATCTCCTCCATGCCAAAAAAACAGCCACCACCACAATGACCAAAAACAACCGTACAGATAACTCTCACCATAATTCTATCATTAACTCATTAGTTTAAAGTGACAGTTCACAAGGGTGGTGAATGAAACCAGGCATCTGAAGAGTTTGATGATCACAGAAGGCTTTCCCACAAAGTGTTTATGAATACATTATCTGACGCATGTTTAATATCAGATCATTGATCATTTTATATATTACATATAAAAAAAAATAGGTGAAAATAAAATGCCAACAATAAATGACTTCTGGTTCCTTTCACCTGCATTGTAAAGAAATCTCAGTTTCTAAGTTTCTCGACAACAAACCATTTCATGCCAACCCACTCTGGCTGACTGTCTGTGTTACCTTCTGGCTCTCTCCTTTTAACTAGGCTGTTATAGTCAGACCTGCCGGAGTCGTCAGACACAATCTGATACTACCCAACATTCTCTGCTCTTCATAAAATTTCTCTCAGAATTAACCCTCTCTTTTTACCTTCTCCGAGTAAATGGCCACCCAGCCCGACCTGCTGGAAGATTGCCCGCTGAGGTCCCTTCTACCTTTGTCAAACCAGCTGCCACCTACCAGTCCAACCAGCAGGCACCCCACCCACCACCACCCATAGCAGACCAGCAGCTCACCCGCCTACCACTGCTACCTGTTTAGTGACCATGTTACAACCATTATTAACTATCTGTTGTATCTGGTTTGGACATTTATATCATTAATGTTTAAATAGTTCTGACCAGAGGAGGATGGGTCCCCCTTGTGAGTCTTGGTTCCTCCCAAGGTTTCTTCCTCCAGCTCTGAGGGAGTTTTTCCTTGCCACTGTCGCCGTTGGCTTGCTCACTGGGGGTCTTTGATCCATCATGTCTTACGTTATTTTCTTCTTTGTCTTCTTCGTCTTTTATTAATCATTATTTATGTAAAGCTGCTTTGTGACAACAACAGTTGTAAAAAGATCTGACTTGACTTGACTTAGTTTACATTTTAACCATTAAAGTATGCAGGAATTTACAAAATGTGATGAAATTCCCCTTTAAGAGACTTGTTGTGTAGCACTAGTTGTGTTTTGGCCCTGGGAAATCACTTGTCTTTCTAATGAGCAAGTAAGTAGTCTGTAAAATGACCCTTAAACCACAGTGTGGCTTTCAACCTTTACTTTCTGTTTTGTATGTTAGTGAGGGAGATTGTGTTTTATAGTGTTTTATTGTGTTCACCTTTTTATTTATATTTTTGAATGTATTCAGTTCAGATCTAAATGAGATCATTATTAATAAGTATGTTTTCCTTTTATTTTCCTTTTTAGTACAAATGATTATGACTGATATGAATGCAGGCACCCATAGTGAGATGTTGATTAGGGCCTCCAGACATTCAGGTACAGCCCTGTGTGGCGGTGCTGTGATACATATTGTCAGTTGCTTAACCAGAATCTGAATGACTAAACAGGCCGTTTACTCGCTATTGTTATGCCTCCAGCAAGCTAATGGTCTGAAGGTATGCCACTCCACCCACTAGCATCTTGCATTAGTCTTAATATTTGTGTTAGCATACCTGTCAGATAATAATAATGTGTTGTAATTATGTGTCTGGCACACCACTGGCCAAATAAAATTACTTACATTTCTAAAAACTCTTTTGATAAATGTTATTAATAATCTAATCTTATAAATGCCATGCTGTGTTGCAGGCAGTGCAGATTCTGTTTGAAACTGGTAATGAATGTGATGCATTAAGTATAGAAGAGGCAGGTGAACAGACGAGGAGAGAGGTGAGGTGTGAGGTGTTGATGGAAGCTGGTGAGCTTTGATGGAAGGAACACGTGTTTTAGCATGTTTCATGTTTGCTTTACTGTGATTATATTCCACTGGAATTGAATCACATGATAATAATGACTATAATAATGACTTCATACAGATTCAGTGACTGATACACACACACACACAGACAGAGAGAGAGAGAGAGAGAGAGAGAGAGAGAGAGAGAGAGAGAGAGAGGCCGCGTTTCACGTGTCCATCTTCCTGGATCAGATCACGTGACTTGGGTCTACTAAAAAGGAAAGTGAAAAAGAAATCTGAACTCAGCAAAATGATTGATTTAATTACCCAGAGTTTATCAGGAGCACTGCTGTAGACTAGACTTACCCCAGCCATATACCTGCCAAACAGTAAAAAATAAAAAACAATAAACAATAAATTACCGTATATATATATATATATATATATATATATATATATATATATATATATATATATATATATATATAAATAAAATAAAATAAATAATTGGCTTTTTTTTGGATGCACTGTGCAGGTTGAGTGTCATGGGTCATGGGTGTAGAACTGTGGTAAGGGGTGAGAGGTGAGTTATATTGCTACATATCGTGTCGTGATAACTGAGGGTACAGTTTATTAAACTGATAGAAAAACTGATTGTTACATCGAGGGAACACTATAATTTAATTTAATTTAATTTAATTTAATTTTATTCTATTTAATTTTATTCTATTTTATTTTATTTTATTTTATTTTATTTTATTTTGTTTTGTTTTGTTTTATTTTTATTTTATTTTATTTTATTTAATAACAACTTCCTCACGACTTAATTTAATTTAGGGAACAATTTGTTGAGCCGAGGTAAAGTTTTAAGTCTCTCTATTTATTTTGGTTAGTTTTAAACTTTAGTGGCTCCGCGGACGAAATCTAATGTTTACGGTAGTGACGTGACGCCCGAGCCGGAAGAGAGAATATGCGAATTTTTGAAGAGCTGGCGATGCGGACAGCTGTCGTATTTACTGCGCTAACTGACCATCTGTGTATATTTTATATAAGCACATATTTAAATAGACTTGCACACACATTAGCGTTTTATCAAGGTTATTTAGCGAGGCCTAGCAGCCTGTGATCATTCATTTGTGCTTGAACGAGACAAGAGACTTGGCTATAAAAATGGCACAACACGCTTTCCAGGAGCAGTTGGTGTCCATCATGGAGATACTGGCCAAAGCAGCCGTGGCTGAAATTAACAGGCGAGTGGACGACAGCTGTGCAGTGATCCGCCTGGAGCTGTCCCGAAGCCAGAGAGACATAGACACACTGAAGAGGAAATGCCAGGTGATGGAGACTGAATTGAGGAAGGCGCGGGTGAGAGGCAGAAGGAAAGGTACCTCTGCGTTTCCTCTTCTTTATAAAGCACCTTTGTTCCAGTTCACGGTCCAGAAGTGAAGCAGCAGCCTCAGTTTTAGTGTTAGGACCAGTGTTGACCCCCTCTTCTGGAGATCTGCTCTCCTTCAGAGCTTAGGTCTGACCCCAGGTCTGACCCCAGCCCACCATCTATTAGGGTAGTCACGATACAACAACAGATTTGGTTTTGATGCCAGTACTAAGCTTAGACTCACAAACCTCGATACTAAGAAATACTAAGTACTCATCCTTATCTGAACACCAACATATTCTCATTATAGCTTAATGTGTTTTTCCTTTATTCAGCATCTTTCTGTGCGAGACTCACTGCATCATTTTTAATTTTTTAATTTTTTTATTTTTTTAAGTCATGGGAGTAATATTACCAGTATATTAATATTTGTAATATTTGTGCCTTCTTCAATTATAGTTTCTAATATAAATAATTATATTTATACAAATAAAGATGTGACAAGTTCAGACAGTATCTAAAAATAAAAATAAATGTCTTTCTGAGTGGTTCATGTCTTAGATTGGTCACAATTTTGCTGAAAATAATATTGTTTATTGCTTTTTTAATTCTTATCTATATTGTGTGTATATAGTGTAAATTATTTATTTATCTAAATTTTTGTAACTGCGTGTCCTGCTATCCTTTTCTGCTGTTACACTGTGAATTTCCCCACTGCGGGACTAATAAAGGATTATCTTATCTTATCTCTTATCTAATACAGAAATGTAGCAAATATAATTTAAAGGTAAAGGTAAAGATGCACATATTTTACAATGTATACTGTACAGCGAAATGTGTCCTCCGTATTTAACCCATCTGGTAGTGAACTCACACACACACACACACACGTGTTTGGGGCAGTAAGTACACACACACACACACACACACACGTGTTAGGGGCAGTGAGTACACACACACACCGCTGAGCCACCACTGCCCCCCACTTAATATGAATAAAGCATTTAGAATTAAGCCATTTTATTGAGGGCTGCACAATGTGTGAAAAATTGTATATTTCTTGTATATCTCTATGTTTTTCAATATAAAAACATAAAGGAATTTTCTCCAGATTTTACTACAAGTCACCAGATGTCAACGGTCCAACCTGTGATATAATTAATAGAGCTGGTTTCATTCATGAAACCCGATTCTCGCATAGCTGGTAATCTAGCCTTCATCACCCAGGATCAGAGTAACCTACAGACATCATACAAAAATCATAGCAAACAGCAAGACTCCCCCGATCTAACCAGTGAGTAATCCAGCTTGTCTTTCATATAAGCAGAACCGAAGGGAGAAGGGAGGAGCTGCTAGCTCCTCTTTAGTCTCACAGACAACACTGTCTCGAGGTCCAGCACAGTTATTAATTTTAGTGACCAAAAAACAGAAATTGGGTTCATTTGTTATAGTTTGTTTTACAAAGTTAGTAAAAGTAATGATTACTTCAATTCTAATAAATTAAGTCTCTCCCAGATGGTGAGGTATTTGATTTTTGAATTCAGCAGTGGTATCAGATCTGTATGGGCCGATATGCAAAGTTCATGTATCGGTGTCTGTATCGGAACAGAAAAAGATGGATTGGTGCATCCCAATTAATTAATGATATAAAATAATTGGTGTTAGATAAATATGTCTTATGTCAAGCAGCAAATGATGTGTTTGATGTAATCGGCTTGATGTGACATTGTATGTCCTGCGATGTGACGTTGCGATTGCGATCCTAAAACAAAATATTGTGCAGCCCTTTTGTATACTGTACTGAAATATGCTAATAATAATAAAATGAAATCCTAGCTTAGGTTTTTACCCTGATTCATAGATGTTTTTTTGTTCAGTTTTCTTCTGCAGGGCCTCTGAGAAGCTGCCTGTGGCTTATCCGAGTGAATGGGTCAGAGACACTGGTGCAGATGTTGATGTTTGCAGAGCTGATCAGACTGTTGGTACTCAGGAGGCGGATCCTGGGCAGTCTGCACAACACATTCACCAAGTATGGGAAAACAAGCTGTTTGAATAATACAAGTACAAGTACAAGTACAAGTTCTCTGATACCCAGATAGTACATTTTTGTCAATAACAAACAAATTGGTAATCGTACAGATTAAAGAATACAGGCCTCTTGTTTTACTGTGTCTAACACATAAACAACTAACTAGTGTCTTTCTTAAGCTCTGAACAGCCCACTAATCTGAGCTTGCCCATTGTTGATGCTTGAGCCCAACAGTGAGCACATAATATGATAATTATGGGAAAATCAGGTTTTGGCCATAGTTCATTTAACATGTTTACAAACATTAATGTAATTGGATAATGAAAACCTCTGGGTTTATAGGACTCAGTCTGTAATCCTATTTGTTTTTGTAAATAAATGATGTAACCCTACTGCAACCTTACTGGACACTCTACACTGTACTGTACACAAAAACGGTGCCATCAAAAATAACTAACATACTGTATTTCTAAAAGAGATCTGTGGGTTTGAGGAACCTTATTTGTGTGAAATAAGTTTCAGCACATTTATTGTCCCTGATTTTAGACTGTCCAGATTCTGGAGGATATGCCTAAAGTACCAATCATCAAAGAGGAGGGAACTGAACATGAGATGTGGACTAGTGGAGAGGGTAAGCAAACTAGAAAATAATAAAAGCTTTATATAACTTTTATATAGATCAGCAAAAATAAACAGTACTGTGGAGAGGTTTTGGGCACCTAAGCACATTATTTAAAAACATGTCTCTCAGTAATAAGTGAGTTTTTCATGTAAAATCTTCAGGTCACATTAGAACAGATGCAGGTAAACATAAATACAGTAAAAAGTAACAAGAATTTGTCATGTTGACGAAAGTAGGGGAGATCTTGTGAGCTACTCTGAAGAACAGAGCTTGGTTCCAGATTTCTCCTGGACACCCCAGTCCAGCCAGCACAGTGTGGATGTATTCAATCCCAGCAGCAGCTCACCCGATTTACCATCATTAAGCTCTGATTTGCCAAACCAGGTGTTGGATTGTAATAATACTAGATTCTCATGGGGAGAGCTTTGGAGATGTTCTAATGAACACTGTGATGGAAAACCACAACTTTATTTGTGAAAGTTATTATTATTTATTCTAATATGAATATTTTATTGAGCAGAAAAATCTTACTGCCCAGATAAGAAGGTTGTTTATTCAAAATTTCATGCTGGTACCTAAAACTTTTGTACAGTACTGTATATTTACACCGTTTTCTCTCGTCAGATGTTCTTGTTCATCCAAGGATGTCTAAAGTTTGCTTATTTCTGTTTCTTCACAGTTTCAGCTGAAGGGCAGTTTCCCTTTGAGCATCGGGACAACTTGCCACACAGCCTGGCTCAGGAGACGCCTGAAGAGCAGAATCAGCTTCATGAAGTCACAGAAAAACCAAGCACACACTTAACATGCACACTGTCTGGAGCACAGCTGGTAAAGAGTGATGAGGAAGGTCTCAGCAAAATAGCCCTGCAGATAAAATCTGAGAAGGACCAAGAGGAGGAAAAGGACGTACAAGAAGTGGTAACGGAAGGATCTGAGCAAAGGATGGGAGAGACTGGAGATCACCTGGAATTTGTTCTGGAGCAAAGGGATGACCGCCTGTGGCCGTCCACTCATGAGCAGGGACATGATGCTGAGGCAGAGTGGACAAACAAGAACTTCACAGATACTCGGCTTTCTCGTGACCACGCAGCCTTTTCCTCACCTACGGAGACAGCTAGGGAGCGCTCTGGAGACGATACCCACCCTGACGAGGATTCTAACATGGAGCTGTATGGTGCCAGACAGGTCAATGCAAATAAACAGCTACAGGCGTCCTGGTGCAGAGAAAGACATCAGTCCAGTTCTGCTGGTAAACAGGTAAACACACAGCTAAACACACCGCAGCACCACCGGACTCCACAAAGACCTGGAGAGGTTGTACACGGGGCCAGCTTGGCCTCACCAACAGGATCCAACATGCCCACACAGGCGGTTTTGGGGTACAGGCGATTACGGACTCATTGGCGCACAAACGTGGCTGGAGAACGGCGCTTCAGCTGCACTTACTGTGAAAGACGCTTCGTCCGCTTCGGACAGCTGAAGGAACACCTACGCAGCCACACGGGCGAGAGACCCTACACCTGCACTCAATGCGGCCGCAGCTTCACCAAGCAGGGCAATCTAATCCGGCACGCCGTGGTGCACAGCGGGGAGAAGCCGTACCAGTGCGGCCTTTGTGGAAAGTGCTTCACTCAGCGCTCCAGCCTGAAGTCGCATCAGAAAACGCACATGCCAGAGAGAGATGCTCTCCCGGGATTACCTGTGTACCAGTCAGGCAGCAGTCGGTCCATCACACAAAGCAGGGGTTTTCTATAGCGGCAGATTGAAAAGGATAGACGTTTGAACTATGGTCATGAAATAGAATTTAGGTTGTCTGTGGTTTACAAATTCAAGAATGAGAAGATGGCTGAGTGGTCCAGTGGACTAAGGTGCTGCCACTATGGTCCGTGGATCGCTGGTTCGAATCCCGGGTCATGCC
Source organism: Salminus brasiliensis (assembly GCF_030463535.1). NCBI lineage: Eukaryota > Metazoa > Chordata > Actinopteri > Characiformes > Bryconidae > Salminus > Salminus brasiliensis. The sequence continues at coordinate 5,994,709 of NC_132900.1, read as the reverse complement.
ATCAGCAGCCGGAACCTGAGCGAGCACAATTGGCCTTGCTCTCTGAGTGGGTAGATGGCTCTGTCTCTCTGTCTCCCCACAGCTGATGCACCAGAGCTGGGCACTTTTTTTGAGTGTGTTGGTTGCCTGGTGGTGTTGCATCTGTGGCTGTTTAAAAAGAGGTGGTTGCTGGTGTTGATGATGTCAGATGAGGTCAGATGTGTCAGTTCTCATGCTCCCAGTGTCGGAAGCATTACATAGGGGGTAGGATAGGGGAGAGTACTAAAGAGTGGGTTGGGTTATTGGCTATTAAAAATTGGGGAGAATAAATGGGTAAAAGAAAAAAAAAAATTATGACAAGATGCGATGCAGCTTTAACAATGTGTTGTGTTTTGTAATGTCTTTTAATTATTTATTAAGATAATGTCATAATGTCAGTGTGCTTAATTTAACAGGTTTGTTTCATAACTGTTTTATTTTATACACTTCCATTAGTCTTCCCTTAGATTCAAATTCTTTTATGTGTTGCATTAATAAAAAATAAAACTTTACTCTCAATTGGATCAAAGGCTTTTGGTAGGTTATTGGTTATAGGTCTGTTTATTCTAATTTAGTACAACTGATATTATATGTAACTTCCTATGTAATGAACACAATTTATGTATGTTTATTTTCTTGTTGTCAGAAACTCATTTTCAACAAGAAAATGCACCATATAGACAAAAGTATTGGGACACCTGCTAATTCTTTCTTTTTTGTTTTTAAAATGAATGGTAATGGTATTAAAAAGTGTATCTTGATTTTGCTGGGGTAACTGTCTCTACTGTCCAGGAAAGAAGACTTTCTACTGGATGTTGGAGGAGTATTACAGTGAGGAATTGATTGCATTCAGCAACAAAAGAGCATTTGTGAGGTCAGGATGTTGGATGATCACCTCTCCACCTCATCTCCAACTCCTCAACTCATCCCAGAAGTATTGGATGGAGCACCATTGTTCCACTGCTCCACAGCTCAATACCTCTTCAGCCCACGTCTGGCGTTAGGCATATTGCCTTTTTTTTTTATTTTTATTTTTTTAAACAAGGGCTAGACAAGCTGTATGTGTGCATTTGCATATCAGTGTCAGCAATATGTGCAACTTAAAGTAACTAAATGCATTCATTAGAAGAGATGTCCACAAACATTTGGACAAATAGTGTACATAAAAATGATGTCACCCTTTACCTGGATTTTACTGTTTATCTGAATGAAAAGGGAAAAACACTCACCAAAGTGGTTCTGTGAAGTGAATGGAAATAACAAACAGGGCCATGACAAAGTAACTTGCCCCCCCCCCCCCTCCACTTTTGCATATTTATCAGACTAAATGGTTTCAGATCCTCATACAAAATGTAATACGACACAGAGAGAACAGAAGAAAAACAAACCATTTTTAATTAAAAAAAATATTTTATTAAAAGAAAACCGTTTGGCCACGCCAATTTTACCCATGTGAAAAAGTCACTGTCCATGTGGTTGTGGCCCCCTTGCACCCTTGGCAGCAACAACTGCACTTTCTATAACTGGACATCAGTCTTTCGTTTTGTCCTGACCCTCTCACGACTCCATTTAAGGGCCTCCCACAGCATCAGAACTTTGACTTGGCCCCTGCAAGTCTTTCTGCATGACCCAACTGCACTTGTGTCAGACCCACATGTCAGACCCACGTTCTTCTGCAGAATTTTCTGGTAGAGAGCTTGATTTCGTCGCCCAGGCAGCAAAGCATCTCCACAGCATCACACTATCACCAAATGTTTGTTGAGCTGTGGAGCAGTGGAACTGGGGATGAGGTTGGTGAGGCTGGTGATCATTCAACAGCATGAGCCCACTAACTATCATCACATCAATGCTCTGGATGTAGTAGAAAGCCCTCTTGCCTGGATGGTAGAGACAGTTACACCATCAAAAGCAGAAATGCAATCTTTTTTAATACCTTTGATTTCGGAAGAAACGTGAAGAATGAGCAGGTGTCCCAGTTCTACAGTAAGAACATCAGCTTGGCCATCAAACAAAAGTATTGGGACACCTGCTCTGCACTGTTCCTTCCGAAGTGTCCCAATACTTTTGTTCCGATAGTGTATAAAAGTGTAAAAGTGGTACCCTGTCCTCAAAAATGGGTGGGTGGGGGTGTCTGGGGACTTCATTGTGTTTTTGACAAATTAGGAATTAGCCTTTATGTCTTTCGGTAATCAGGGGTTTGCTCCATGCAGCTCTCTCATGCATACCATTTTTGACCAGTCTCTTTCTAATGGTGGAATTATGAAAGCTGACCTTATCTGAGGGAAGTGAGGCCAAGCTGAGTGTCAACATTATGAATGTCACCATCTCCCGCTACCGTAATAGTGGAGAAAGCCCTGCAGTTCTCAATTAAGGCCAGGTCACAGATTCAGCAGAACTACTGATTTCTATACATTTCCCAGCACATCAAATTATGTTTTATACCAGTTTAGCCAAACTTTAATTGAGGTAACCAACAGACGAATGAGTCTAATTGAAAATGCATATCATACAGTACTGCTGGAATGGGAATTGGCTAAATTACTACCATTATAGACCACTACCAAACGATCACTGACCATAAGACACCGTTATTAAACCATTATAAGCCACATAGAATCAGTCCTAAATGGTTTACATAACCGTTTGTGAAAATTTAAGTTTGAAAACTGACTAATATTCACGAAATATGAAGTGTGCTGCGCCGCCGCAGCTTCTACAGTCTTTACGGTAGACATCAACCAAATCGGAAGTAGCCGTTCGCGTACAGGAGCCACTTCAGGACGTGTCTTCTCGATTCAGTTCAGATGCTGAGATATTTATATCGTCCTAATATTTTCGCAGACGTGTGACGGTTCATGATTAGTTGGTTTATCGAAGCTAATAATGCTGTCGGAGGACAACGTGACGAGCAACAGCGGGTCTTTCCACAGTAGGCTCGCTTCAGTTATGGCTACAGTGGCGAACTCTGCTGTGGCGGAGATCAGCAAACTGTACGACGACGGTTTGGTCGTGCTGCGCTTGGAGGTGTGTCGAAAAGACTCCGAAATTGAGGCGCTGAAGAAAAAACTCGAAACGGTAGAAAGCGAATTGAGGCATATGAAGGAGTCCCAGCGCTCAGTGACCCCTACTACTCTTCATCATCCTCCCGGTTCTGGAAAGAGACAAGGTAAACAAAGCGCGTGCTCCGTAGGGCTGAACCGATACACCTGTCTATAGATCCGAAACGATACGACTTCCGGTTCTAAATGTCAACGTCAATGATTTTTAATATTTCATTAAAAATTGAGTCTACAGATTTGTATCTATATTACACTCACAGAAATAAATTACATGTAGAAAATAAAATATCAAAAATAAAAACATTTATTAGTATATACCTAGTTTTGATTCCACCAGAGATGCATTGATGTGAGATCCTTGCCTGTATTTTCAATGTACCTGTCCACTGGTGTGGGTACCAGTTTATAAAATACAAGCATTATGCATTAACAACCTGGATTATTATTATTATTATTATGAAGAAGAAGAAATGTAATGTATTAAATGCAGTCTATTTGAGCTATTAGTATCTAGCAGATATAGTTAATACATAATAGCTATTATATATGTATTATATATAGTATAATTAAATTAGTACATGCAGATATTTTAGAGCATATATAGCAGAGCATCACCTAAACATCTGTCCGATGATCTCTCCATTCCTAGTTGGAGAGTAAGAGGCATATCAGTAAATCTGATACTGACCATTTTATGTAGGTGATGTTAGAATATCTGCATTTTATTCATTTTAATGCTCAAAATAAGTACATTTGGCCCAAATGTCTACATTGTATAGATGTATACACTGATCAGCCATAATGTCAGAGACACTGATTATTGATTATGTTCATCGACAGTAGCATTTGTCATGGGGTTGATATATTAGGCAGCAAGTGAACAGTGAGTTCTTGAAGGTGATGAAGGTGTTAAAGGCAGGACAAATGGGCAAGCATAAGAATCCGAGACACTCTGACAAGAACCAAACTGTGTCCCAGTGTGCAGTAGACAATACCTACCAAAAGTGCTCCAAGGAAGGATAACCAGTTAACCAGCGACAGGATCATGGGCACCTAATGCTCAATGTGAACCATGGAGGCCCGACCTCACAACTTCCAGAACTTAAAGGCTCTGCTGTTAACGTCTTGGGGCCAGATACCACAGGACACCTTCAGAGGTCTTGTGGAGTCCATGCCTTGAATGGTCAGATCTGTTGTGGTGGTGGCACGAGGGTGATCTACTCAATATTAGGCAGGTGGGGTCTGGGATGCAACAATGCAACATATAGCATTGTATTAAACTGCATCATGACTTACATCTTAGCTTGTGGTTAAAGTGTTAGCTTGGGGACAACAGATTGGGTATAGGTCTTGGAATCAGCAGATATGTCCATGGAAATGAATGAATATTGGTCTCAGAAAATACTTCCCAAAGAAAAGAGCCCTGTAAAATCACTGCAGTAGGCCTCTCTAGGTCCAGGGTCATACCTGCACTATATAACCATCATGTGATCTTGTAATAAGTGTATGCATATACTTATCCCCCCTCCCTTCCATCAGGTCAAGGAGAATGCCTGGAGAGGACCAATCAGCACCCCGTTTTGAAACATCTTCAAACACCCGATGCTGGCCTGTGCAGTAGAAGAGCAGAGGTTCAAGCAGGGAAGCAGGGTCATTGTGCACCTTCTGAAGGAAGAAACCTGCAGGCCAGCGTCACAAATAACAAGGACAAAGACACACATGGTCCGCTTCAGTCTCCTGTCGAGGATCTAAGCAAGGTAGCCTTCAGTGATGAAGACTTCAGTGGACTAGAGCTTCAAATGAAGATGGAGGGGGAAATACAGTCCGGTCTTCTAGACAAGAGCAGTGACTCATCTGGTCCGGAGTGCATCGAGGTCGAGGACAGAGACACACAGACATGGTCTAATGTTGGTATGGCGAGCGACGTGGATAATGCCGAACTGCCCGAACAAGCTCCTCAGTCTACGAATGCAGAAAGACATCATTTGCTCCCCACCGGACGAAGCGCTGGCGCAGGCTTATCGCCGCAAGTTAATCAAAGGACAAACGGCCTCAACGCAGAACCGATAAGGCAGCAGAGCATGATCCAGCCCCAGTGGAATGAGGCAGCACCTGTAGACTTTAACACCATACAGCAAGTGCAGCAGCCACTGTTTACGCAGCAGAGAGCAGAAGGCATGAACCAGCAGAGGTTGCCATTTCCCACATCGCCTCAAAAAAACCCAAGAACTCATGACTGTGTCCCACTGTCCTACAATAATATTGTTAATCCGAACTGCAACAGGAGTGTATTTACAATGGACGATATCAGTTTAGGTAGAGCCACGTCACCTCAGCGGAGAAAGCCTGTGAAGGAGAAATGGTTCATCTGTTCGTTCTGTGGGAAAAGCTTTGACCGATTCAGCCACCTTCAGATGCATCAGAGGATTCACACTGGAGAGAAGCCCTTCAGCTGCAGCACCTGCGGGAAAAGCTTCTCCCAGCAAAGCAACCTTCGTACACACCAAAGAACCCACAGAGACGTCAGACCTCAGACTAAAGCTTTTTGAATGGGAGCAGAAAAGAAACAAAAACAAAAACGCTGGACAATGAAGTAAACTTTTTATTCCCTAGAAGTAATCCCAACACCTGTTCATTTCAGTTTCCTAAATTAGACGTGTCTTTATTTTTTACAATAAACAAAAAGTTGACAACTTCTGTGTCAGTCGTTACAAAATGTGCAACAAAGTACAAACAAAAAAAAAGTTAGGAAAAAGAACCATATTTCTTAAACCATTTGGTCTCAAACACATATTTTACAATCAATAATAACGATTTCAGATGTTCAACTGAACATCTCCAAAACATATTACCCAGGTTCTGCTCCTGATGATCTATCCACCCTGGGATGTGTAGCTCAGACCCTAATCCTCCAAAGCTCAGAATCATGAAAGCCTTCCAAAGCTTCTGAATACTAGAGTCAGGTGTGTTGGATCTGAACTCTCTCTAGAGGAGGACTGATCTTCAGGACCAGGATCTGGCGCCCCTGCTCCAAGACATTGATGAGAGCAACTTGGTTGCTAGACTCAGACTCAGTACTTGAAACTAAATCCCTAATAGAAGATTTAGGCAGTGACTTGGTAATGCAGTATTGAATTGTGGATCAATATTGGAAATCAGGATACACTGAGGTAGCCTAATTGGTGTTGAAGCGGTCAGAGCTCAACAGAGGTGGCCCCAACATTCGAAATGGTGTCATTTATGGCACTGCAACAGCTGGACATTCCTCTGGCAGTAGAGCTTGTTAGTGATCAGTGTTGACATTGTGCAGTTTCGAGTTTTTTGACTCGGCACCTGAACAAACTGTGGTGAACTCAGCCAACTCAGTGGTGCTGACATTTGCTTTAGAGAATCTCCGTTCTCTCTCTCTTTTTTAGTTAGACAGCCTGGGGTCGGTCCTTTCCATGGTAGCCTGTAGACTTTTCTACATCTACATCTGGAGCGCGACTGGTCACAGCACGGATTACACAAGACAACAATTATGCATTGTGGATATTACCATTTGAGTGGTCTTCGAGAATGAGCAATTAGATACTTGGTTGGAAATCCCAACAAGTATTCAGATCCTACTCAGGCCATGACCAGGCCATGAGTTCCGTCATTCCAGTTCAGGGACTCTTGAAACACTTGCTAGCTAATGTGCAGTCTGCATTATAGGCTGTAGAGTCAGTCAGTGCTTGTTCACTTTAGCGTTTTCTTTCCTCAGGTATGCAAACGCTAACTGCTGCTATTACTACCTTTCATGTGATAGTTTCCTCATTTCTCTCTGCTCCATAGTGTAGAACATTTGGCTTTTAGGCCTATGATATTTTAGAGTAGGTCTATGTTGAGTGGTTTGACGTGGGCCAGAGCAACCCACAACCCATGTTCAGTGTTGAAGTATCTAACCTGCTAAGGCAGGCCAAGATCATTGGGTGCAGTTAGAAGCTGGAGTTCCTGAAGGTCAACCCCTTATGGAATTGACATTTGTGTGTCTTGAGGAGTGTAGAGGGAATGAGCATTTGCAAACTTGCATAAAAGAAGCAGCAAGCAGGCTAAATCTAAGGTTCTTCAGGCCGAGCTTTGTTGATCTGCACAGTTTGTTCTGAGAGATCCTGGATGCTGGAAGCAGCATGGAAAAGGAGCACAAAAGTAAGAAGCCACGCAGAAGAATGCGTCCGTCCTTGTCCCTGTGGTGCACAGGTAGTCTCGGTAAGTTGAACAGATCAGATGATTTGGCCTCGCGGGTGAAGAATTATAGCACCGGGGTGAGGCTTTGGCCTGAGGAAGCCGTTGCTGTAGTGGAAGTGGTTTGAGAGCGCCTCCGAGAGCTGATAGGGGCTGGGGTTGCAGTCGCCCTCCTCTCCCTCAGTCACTCCCTCTCGCTGTCCCCATCCCTCTTTCTCCATAGCTCCTTCTCTTGGAGGCCCTGAACTGATGGACAGTGGTGGGGGGCTCTGGTTCCTTTGAAGGGAATCCGAATCCTGAAGGACAAACCAAGCAGACACGGAAAGAAGGATGTATAAGTAAAACATATCACATTAACCGTACGTCTTTCTTCATACGCTGCACATGCATGCATATGAATCTGCATGCTGTGTCCAAAATTATCCATATTTTGGCAATATGTACTGAACCTAGCAGTTCTTCTTTACATTTGTGATGAGTGGACCAATAGAAATGTGTCAAAATAATTTAGATCAGCAGCTAATATTCACTATGACAAAAGTATTGGGACACCTGCTCATTCATTGGTACTTCAGAAATCAAGGGTTTAAAAAAACAAAAAAAAAAACAAAGAAGAAGTTGATCTGATTGATGTTTGTTAGGGTAACAGTCACTACTGTCCAGGGAAGAAGGCCTTCTACTACATTTCGGAGGAGTATCACTGTAAAGATTTGATTGCACACAGTTTCACTGCTCCACAGCTTAATGCTGGGGGGGGGCCCACAAATTGCATTAGACTTGGTGCCAATAGCTTCATGCCATCTCCGAGTCCTATTCTATTGGCATTACTTCTTTACAGGGACAAGACAAGCTGTGTGTGATTTGCACATCTGTGTCAGCAATGGGTGCAACTTAAAGTTGTTGAATGCATTCATTAGAAGGGGTGTCCACAAACATTTGGATAAACTAATATAGGGTAACCCAGCAGACAGCAGTACTAGTAATGGGTGCTCTCCATTCCTGTCTGGTTGCTTTGTGTCAGAGCAATTTTTGTAAGTTTAATGTAATACCACTTTCCACGTTGTCCTGATGGTTCTGTATTATTCAGCTTGTCGACAAATGCATGTGTAAAACCAACCATTAGGGGGGAGCTTACAGTTTAGTCAACTTATATTTACAGCAGTGAATTACTCTCCGCAACTGTAGGGGGAGCCCACAAGCAGAAAATACCAATGCTTGGTTAATGCTGCTTTAAACACCCAAAAGCTCTGGATACAATATTTGGGCTTTGGAATAAATCTCAGTGTAACACGGTCACAAATATTTACTGCCACATATTTATGCCTAACATTGTTTGGTAAAGCTATGTTTCCCCAAAAATGATGTCCATGCATAAAAAGTCTCACCATAACCACAGTGCTGTTCGTTACAAAGGATTCCACTCTGCGTCGGCGTTCCTCTCTTTCCACTTCCGTTTCTTTCCTCCTCCCGCTCCCGCGATAGGCTGGATAGATGGCTGGGCGGCCAAGGCTGTCGTACTCTCCATCTCTGAGCCCATCCCTCTGGTCACATAGGGTGGAGTTTCCCTGGTGGACGAGGGATTGAGGTCAATGTGAATTATGCATTTTCTACTAAATAAATTCTGTTACACAAGACAGCAGATACTCTTTGGAATGTGCGAGATGAGCATAGAAAAAGCATTCCAGGGACCAGTTGTAGCATAAGCGTAAAGAACCTGTAAATTTCAACCCTACCACACCTTAGAAGTGTTAACAATAAAGGTTCCTAAATGGTTCTCAGCTTGCATGTGCAGTTTAAGCAACACGTTTTAATGGGTATAAAACCTTTATGTATAAACCTGTATGTCTTAAGTATGCTGAGGTTCTTCAATCTTGAACCCTATCAGACCTAATGTCTCACAAAACTAAAGGTGAAACTAGAACTGAAGAGAACTGAACCGAAACTGATCCAAAACTGATCCGAAGCCGTCTGAAGATATAGAAGGGATGCGTCGTACCTCTAGTGACAAGAAGCTGTTTTTGAGAGCGCTGTCTAGTCTGATTAGGGCACATTCTTCAGTCTGGAAGGAGAACACAGTGGAGAAGGGAGAGAATCAGGCAGGTAATTGCAAAACTGTCTAAACATCAAGTTAAAATGAAGTTCAAGGATTTACGACCTCGGCGTGCCACTAGCGCTCATGTGCTACGGTTTCAACACCTGTCCTTAAGACAAGTCAGTCCACATATTTGCTGTACAACCCAGTGGTTCTTTCCAGCCAGCATTTTACACATTACCTGATCCATAAACAACCTGAGCTGAAATTAAAACAAAAGGTTTACCTGGCATTCATTCAGAACCACATTCTTATGCTCACTGGCCACTTTATAGGAAACACCCAATTTGCTGGTGTACACAATTAGATTCATTTTTTCTTTTGTCCTATATCTGTGGAGCTGATCTGCAGAGCACCTTTAACTGTGTGTCTTTGGCTTGTGGCCAACTGATCTGAATATGAGTACCAACACCACACACACAGTGGTGGCTCAGTGGTTAGAGCACCGGGCTATTGATAACAAGGTTGTGGGTTCGATACCCGGCTCGGCAAGCTGCCACTGTTGGGCCCTTGAGCAAGGAGTTGCTGGGCGCTGGAGTTGGCTGCCCACCGCTCTGGGTGTGCATGTACTCACTGCACCTAGTTCACGTGTGTGTGTGTTCACTACCACAAATGGGTTAAATGCGGAGGACACATTTCGCTGTACATTGTACAGTGACAAAAACGCACACCTTTAACTTTACCTTTTACACACACACACACACACACACACACACACACACACACACACACACACTCTCTCTCTAACCCAATCAACTTCCAGAAAGCTCCCCTAACGCCACTCTCTAACCCAATCAACTTCCAGAAAGCTACCCTAACGCCACTCCCTAACCCAATCAACTTCCAGAAAGCTACCCTAACACCACTCCCTAACCCAATCAACATCCAGAAAGCTACCCTAACACCACTCCCTAACCCAATCAACTTCCAGAAAGCTACCCTAACACCACTCCCTAACCCAATCAACTTCCAGAAAGCTACCCTAACACCACTATCTAACCCAATCAACTTCCAGAAAGCTACCCTAACACCACTATCTAACCCAATCAACTTCCAGAAAGCTACTCTAACAAATTAACGTCCAGAAAACTACCCTAACACCACCTCCTAACCCAAGTAACATGTATTATACTATATAACGTATAAACTTTTAAGTTTACCTAAGCTTACAAAACAGTACCTGTATCCTGGGGTCAGTGCTGACTGAGTTGAGTCTCCGCATAGAGGCCTGTCTCGACAGATTATTCATTTCCTCACTGATGGAAAACAGGGGAGGTTAGGGATATACATACACAAAAGTACAAAAGGTACAGGTAGGACTGTGGCCCTATTTGCAGCATATGTTATCATTTAGGAATGTATACTGTGGGTTACATTCATTGTCTTAAAGTGTGTAATGCAAATAGTGTCAGACTCACTTTTTCTCACTGAGCTCCCTCTTAAGCTTCCTGTTCCTGCGTCGATGGTGGCGGTTCACCAGAAGGATGATGAAGATCATAAGAAGTACCAGTCCCCCAGCAGCTCCCCCCACTATGATGAACAGGAGGTTGTTGAAGGAGGCCTGCATCCGAGCAGCTTCTGAGCTTACTTAAAACATAAAGGAAAGAAAAACACTTTTTAATACTTTATCCCTACCACATGGGGGCAGTGTGCGTGCACAAAGATACAGTATGTACTACAAGTTTTACAACACTGACTCATGGCTAGCCATAAAAAGTTAATTGAAGGTCTGATTAGAAATTGCTTCAGAGATCGTATGTAATTTAGGCAGAGAGTGAAAGTGAACGCCTTCAGTGAGTAATCGGTGCCCTAATGCATTTTTCAAGGGAATAAAAGCAAAACAATAATAATACAATAGGACTGATACATAATGGTATTTCTCTTTGTTTCCTTGCCTTGACTATTCATAACATAGCTATTGTTCCAAAGAAACCTATATATAGTCTTGCTACCAAAGCCACAGATACAATGGACTAATGTATTACACTTACAAAAGGTAATAAAAAGCCAAAGAGGAACGTGAGGTAAAAAGAATGGCTGTTTATCACCAGATGGCCTACTTTGTAATTAAAGGTGCTGTAATTTTTTAAGGCTCTGCTTCACTTCAATTTCTCGGACACTGACAGAGTCATTCTGGTAAAGAAACTCATGTGTCACTCATGTGCAATACAGGTGTTCATTCACTTTCACATTTACAGAAACCTTCTAGAGGGGTAAGTTGTAACAGTCGCTAAAAGTACAAGCTAATTTAACCTCCTAGACTCTGCATGCAAGCCCACAGTTCAGTTCTTCACTCTTATAACTTCATTGCAGTCACATTTACTATCAGTTTTATAGGCCCTAAAATAGGACCCTGTGGGACTCCAATAGATTTGTGAAACCAAACCTTTACCAAGTGATTCACAATAGTTTTGGTGTCAAGTTTCAAAACTGAAAAATAAACCAGGGTTAAAGGACTTCATACAGCTCTGCTGTTTTGAGCTTTCCTCAAAACATTAAAATAAAATAGCCAAACAAATTGAATTAGTTAAAAGAAGCAGTGTGAAACCTGGCACATATCCACATAATAAAAATGAAATGCAAATATATTTCCATTGAAGTTCAAAGAGGAGGTTTATCTAGATTAAACTGGTGGAATCAGGTGATCTCTGGCTCGCTTAGGATAAGACACACCGGCTCTTTGCAGATAAGTTTGGACACTCGTAATGTAAATGATCTCTGTTCTGATAGCCACTCACACACTCTTTGTGCGTGTGATGGACTGGTTGATGCTAGTCTGCTGGAGGCCAAATAGGCAGGTACATGTATGTATGTAAAACAGTTCAGTGAAAATTCAAATAAACATGATCTAGATGCAGTGTTTGGTATCTAAAGCTTCTTTTTCTTATAGAAAAGACAATGCTAGGCTAACACAGCTAACAAACACTGGATAAAGATCGTCACCAATCTCACATATCAGTAAAAATGGACCAAAATGGCTGCATCCAGATCTTAATTTATTTTGTGAAAAATAAATAAATAAATAAAATCACAGAACTGAATAACAGACAGCCATTCTGAGCATCCATTTTAGTAGGTCTATCCAAGCCGTTTTACTAAATAACTTTAACTTCTTCACATATCTTTACTATATTTCTTTAATTTCATCACTACTACGTTTCTTAAAAAAAAAAAATACTTCAACTTTGGGATAAGGTTAAAGTCCAAATTCCAGTGTTTATTATTATATAAATAGAAATATCAATGATCAAATAACTTTTCATATCATTACGTCCTCTGTTTACCCATTCACAACAACACTGTGAGCATTTATTACACATTAAACAAGCAAAACATGACCGGTTATATGATCTGAAAGTCTCTCAGAGAGATGCTTACCTGGAATCTCCACGTTAATCTCTGCCCTCACCGCCCCCATGCTATTCCTGGCTTCGCATTCGTATACACCCTCGTCTGTCTTATTCAGTGGGCGAGTAAAGATGAGCCTGTTTCCATCCACAGACACACCTTCAGGCAAACCACTGCCCTTCCTATACAAAATAAAACAAATGATACAGTCATTATTTTCCCATTACACCACCTAATAAAGGCACGTCCCACAAGGTCACATTAATCCACCACCTCCAGCGCAGTAAAATTCATCTCAGACATTGACGTTCTCAGAGTCTAAAAGTGCCAAGCGGTCTGAAATGCTTTTAAGATACAGCGGGCAGCTATTGCATTAGAAGAGTGACCAGGTGACCTTCATGGTGCAATTCCAGTAGTCGTTTCACAAATATTGAAGAAAAGGTAGTCACAGTTCAGTTTACATAGTCAGATGGTGTGACCTTAGAGGTTAGTGATGTGACAAAAATATTTTACAACAGTAATTTGTATTAAATTATTTGAATAATATAATTTTTCATTTTTTTCACAATTATTTTTATTTAAATGTTTATTTTTAAACATATAATAATCTTGAATAATCTTGGTCATTTTAATGCAATAAAATAAGCAACTGGTTATTGTACAAGCTATAAGCAATAGATCAAAAACTTTTATTATTCTGAAAGCCTTGTGCCGCTGACCCTCAGGTAATGCTCAGGTGTCCTGTGTCAGAATTTGAAAAACTTGATGAAGTTTGATATGCTTTGTTGCTGAATGCAATCAAATAATTACAGCAATGCTCATGAATCACTACTCAATGCAGAGCCAGTTACTTCAACAAAAGCAGGATACATATTTTGAATACTCTTGATTTCAGAGTATCTAGTGCAAGTCTCTAACTGCCTGATTCTACTGGTAAAAACCCACTTCCTCCAGGTCATTCAATTAATGTGCAGTTAATGAACACCTTCAAAAAGACTAAAAGGGGAAATGTTCCCAGCTCCCATATTATTTCTGGGCACAAGGTTTCGACCATTACGACTTCAACACACACACACACAAACACACACCGCCCATGAGAAAGCACCAGTGCAGAGAAACTGTACTTAAGTGAAAGTATGGGTACTGTGTGAAAGTCTTCCTTAATTATACGCGGAATGTAGTTAGGAGACAAAGATCTACTTAAGTGAAAGGTTAAAAGTAGTCTATCTACACTCAATATGGCCGCAGTTTAACGGGAAGTCCCGCCCTTTAACTTGTTGGAAAACTGAAGGTTCAGAAAAGGCCAGACTCCCCCAAACTACAAGGAAACAAAAGCCCAGCTATTGGCTTGCTATCTTAATAGGCTAACGCTGTTCAAAATGTGACTACAAAGGGTGGGAGGCACTGCGGCCACGCCCACTGAGTGGCAAAAAGACAGACAGAGTGGCAGCGTTAGCGTTCAGCGTGAATGCCGGGAAAGAGCTGCTGTGCTACCGACTGAATAAGCTGCTGAATCTGTTTGTACAGAGGCTCAGCCGGTGAGGGCCCTGTTTAGGGGCCCAGCAACCCAACACCTGACCACGCTGACACACACACACACACACACACACACACACACACACACACACACACACACACACACACACACACACACACACACAGGGTGCAATTACACATTCTCACCAGAGGTGTCTCTAAATTCCCAAAACTTACAGACTATCCCTTTCAGTATTGTAAAGATGGGCATTTACCCAAGTATTTTCCATTTATAGAAAGTAGAAATAAAATATACAATAGAATAAGCTATATAGGCATTTTCACTTTTTTGGCATAAAGTGACTCTGCATTAATTGTTTGTGTAAAATGTGTGAAAATTGAATGATGAATAGACCAATAGAAATGCTCCAAAATGACTTCATGGACATTTTACATCGACTTCTTTTGAAAGTTAAGAAGCTCCTTCTTCTGTTCTTTTAGTCTCCATTAGTGTTTATTTACCAAACCTTACAGGTCTGATTTCTCAGCCATGGATTAAACCTAGTCCTGGACTAAATTGCATTGAGTCATTGATGATTCACCAAAATTGTTTCAGTCTAAGCTTAGCCTTAATCTGGATCTGGGAAACTGGCCCAATGGATCACCGAAGCTCAATTAAAGTAACAGTTTGGCAAAAAACCAAATTTTCACCTTTTTTCTCCTTTTACTCCAAATGTAGTCGATCAGTCCAGGCATGTTCGGTGTCTGAACTTTGCTTCCCTAGTCTGGAAAGCTAATTTTGCAAACAACTGTACACAATGCGGTTGATGTGGCGCAGATAATACCACTACCTGCCAGTGAGCTACTGCATCATGTGGGAGATCGATTCCAGGTCTGGAGAAGAACGTCAGCTAAATACCATAAATGCAAATGTAAATAAATGCAATGCAAATGTCAATGCATGGGATTATTCCTATAAATCACGCAATGCACAATGATACAACAGTCATGTGTGAGTCCGGTATTCCCTGATCCCAGTCACATAAATGATTAACTCACTTCCTTCATAACACACAACTACAGAGGTTCAGATGTTAATTTCTATTTGTGGCGCCTCTCCTCCCTGGAGCCATTAGATCTGTGAGCTAATGAATGACTTCACCTTCAACATCTCTCCTCTTTTTTTCCCCCCTAGGCCGACCCGGCAGGCCTGTAATGAGTATCTGTGAGTAATGCACAGAGTGTGAGAACAGTAGGATTGTCTTCAAACCCTAAAAACCACCACACACGTACACACCCACACACCCCAATTAGCAGGGCACAGGACACACCCCGATACTGAGTGCACAGACACCTACACCAGCAAGACCCCAGTCCTGTACTGAAAGGGCTGTGTTGCCATGGCAACCTTAAACCCCCATGGTTCTCATATTTCACCATGTGTAACCACACACACACACACACACACACACACACACACACACACACACACACACACACACAAAAATAATGTTAAATGAAAAGCCAGTTCTCTTAACCGATCATATTGTGAAATAAATTGGCATGTGCAAAAGTAACGGCACATTACATGATTATTATTATTTTTAATAATAATAAATAAAGCAGTAAGATGTGCAGAAAAAGTTGTTGCCCAAACATTAGGAACATAATTTCCTTTGGTCCATTTATCCTAACATTTGACATGTACAAGAAACAACTGATGAAAACTGGATATGAATCAGATTCATATATGTTTTGTATGTCATGACTTTGTGACACTGTGAATCTGACAGTTTGATGATGAATGGACCAATAGCAATGCGCCAAATATCTTTTACATTGACTTCCATTGAACGTTAGAATGTTCTCTCTGAGGTGACTCACCAGAAAATGGTCCTAATCCCACCCCCTTACTTACAATATATCTTTATTATTTTTTTAAATACGATATAACAATTCTAAAAATATTTCATTGCTGTTATGCAGTTATTTTTCACACAATGTTGATGTCATTTGAATGTTCTTTATATTGTATTACAAGATGACTGGACCAATAGAAATTATTTAAAATGACATGGAATTAAATTAAATATAAAAAATATATGGCTCACTGTGAAATTCAGAAATTAATGATTTTAAAGTGATATATCCTTCATTTCTAAACAATAAAAACAGCATAACTGTACTTCGAGAATCCACATGACCGGGAGCGCAGCCAGTTACTATTCAGTGCTGTTGGACCAGAAAGACAGACCTTTTCCTTGTTCAGTGGATGAGTGCCCAAGCATGACACAGCACTGCCAAGTGCCACATCAGCCGGCTGTAATAATGTCTATGCCGAGAGATGAAAGATTGTTGCAGTAATTGCACAGGCGTCGCTGCTGAAGCCCTTCTGCACGGCATCTCTAATCAGAGTAAAACCCTGTCTTTTGGGGCGTCCATTAAAACAATATTTAAGGAGCAGTATGGTCATTTAAAGCTTAGGAAGTGTCTCCCCCTGTGCTGCTCCCTCTCTCTCCCTCCTTTTTTTCTCACTCTCTCGCTCTCACCCCCCACCCAGCTCGTGTGAAACAGCCTCCCGCTGGCTCTTTACTCACTCGCAGGTTGTAACGCTACACCTCGGCTTTTATTTTACCCTCAAAAGAGCATTTGAATAAACAAGGCTTTTCGAGTTTAATACCTTTTGTGTGCGTGTAGTGCGATTATGTGTGAGGTAAAGTGAGAGCAGGAGGGCGAGGTTGCTAAATTTGTGCTTTTACTCCTGATCATGCAGAGATTTCTGCAGTGTCATGGATTCCTTTAAGCAGGACTACAAGCAGCAGAGCATATCACACAAAAGGAAGGGGTACTCACTGCTAATTGGTTGAGTATACGCTGCCATTATTTGGTAGCTACATTGGCTTCACACACTATATGGACAAAAGTATTTGGACACCTGTACATTATACCAACAGGAGCTTTTATGACATCCCATTCTAACTCCATAGGCATCAACATGGATTGGGCCTTCCACAAACGGTTGGAAATTTGGAAACATACAATTGTCCACAGTGTCTTGGTATTCTGAAGCATTAAGATTTCCCTTCACTGGAACTATAAGAGACCTATAGGCAACCCCTGAAAACAACACCTTAGCATTATCCCTCCTCCACCAAACTTTACAGTTGGCTCACTGCAGTCAGACAGGTAATGTTCTCCTGGCATTCGTCAAACCCAGACTGCCAGATAGAGACGATTAAATGAAACACCTGAACTTAATTATTTAAAGTATGTGTCCCAATACTTTTGCTTAATTTACTTGAGCTGAAGGGAGTGAAAAGGAAAGTACTGACATTATAATACAGTTACAGCAGCCAAAAGAGCAGACAGAGATTCAGGCACACAGACACATTTGGCAGATGGACAGACAGGGAGATGATACCTGGTCCAGGTGAAGTTTTGTGGTCGGGGATTCCCTCCGCTCTCACACCTGAGCTCCACTCCCTTCCGGCTAACCGACCAACTCTGATCATAACCAACAACCACAGGATCCGGGGGAACTAAGGACGAGAACACGAACACACACACACACACACACACACACACACACACACACACACACACACACACACACACACACACACACACACACACACACACACACAAAATGGGACTGGCTCAGGTTAGGCTTAAGTTCACATTCCAGGCCCTGTTTCTCAGTTCTGATTTTTCACTAAGATCTGATCATTCTGCTGTGATGGTTCACAGGTCTGTTTAAAGTGACCCATATCGGCCTTATCAGTGTGAATTCAGCTGCTCTCTCAAAAGACACGCATGCACAAACACTCAGACGAGGCACTGACTGATCACAACAGAGATACATGTATGAGAGGTGAAGGGAACAAAAATGAATTATGATCAGAATGTTCTCAATTTATTATCTGATCTAGGAGCACACAGGGCACGGATATGAAGTGGTCAGACTGGTGTAACGTTATGGAATTAGATTTGTGCCACATAAACTCTGGCTGACTGATATCAAACAAATGAAGCGTGCACATTCCTACAGACACTCCAGATTGAAAGGCCATGGTTTTATGCGATTTCTGAGTATATTTGTAAAAGCAGCACATGAACCAGTTCAGTCATAAATCAGAATGTGGCAAGTATTTAAGTTGGACCACTGAAGGCTTTGCTTAACAAGGTTATATAGCCAGTTCTTAATTTTACGATACTGAGCTGTACTACATTGTAGAGTTTGAACCTAGGCAGGCCTGGAAAGACTTCCAAGCTAACTTCAATGCTAGCAAAAAGCAAACAAAACCCCACCAGTTTCAGTAGATGCAGGCACTTAATTCATTGGCTGCGTAGAAGACTGGCTTTATAAACTTCCACACATTTACAAAAGAAATATGTCCAAATATTTGTGGACACCCCTTCAAACGAAAGCATTCAGCTACTTTACTTTGCACCCATTGCTGATACAGATGTGCAAATGCACACACAACTTCTCTAGTACCTGTAGAGAAGTATTGCCAATAGAATTAGACTCTCTGAAGCAGATACACATTGGCACTACGCCTAATCCCAGGTCTGGGATTGAGGGGTATAAAGCCCCCCAGCATTGAGCTGTGAAGCAGTGGAACGGTGTTCTCTGGAATGATGGATGGTGCTCCAACCAATACTTTTGGGGAGGTGGATATGAAGTGGGGTGGTGATCATCCAACATCCGGACCATTTATGCTCTTGTCACTGAATGCAATCAAGTCCTCACAGCAATCTTCAAAATATAGTAGAAAGCCTTCTTCCCTGGACATTAGAAATATTTGCTCCAACAAAAGCAGGATAAGCTGTATATTTTTAATACCCTTGTTTGGAAGAAACTATGAATGTGCCGGTGTCCCAATATTTTTGTCCAAATAGTGTAGGTCAGACTAACCTGTAAATACATTTATAAAAAAACAACCTCATACCACTTCAAACTGAACTATACACTAGTTTTGATACGTTAAACTGACCACACTTGAGCGGTCAAGTATACTCACAGTGCACTACCAGTGTGTTCTTGAGTCTTTGCGGTTGCTGGAGAGCAGGGTGCCACACCAGGCAGTCCAGCCGCTGGCCATTAAGGCTCCGAAAAGGGTGCAAGAAGAAGTTTGAAGTGACCTTATCTTCTGAGCTTTTGTTCTGCGACTGGCCAGGGAGGTCAGTGTCCCAGGAGAGGTGGGGCAGAGGCAGCCCGACCGCACGGCAAGTGGCGGCAATGCGGAAAGACTGACCTTCATTCAGAATGACAGGTTCCAGCATGGCGATAGGCTTCCCTGCAGAATGAGAGAGTCCAGAAGAAGAAGAAAGGAATATTTAGAGACGTAAATATGTAGCCGGTCAGCAAAGATATGTTTGGTGTCTGAAGTTTGCTTCCTTAGTAGCTAAATGAGGCACAGGTAACTGAATATTGTGTACATTAGCATCATGCATGTTACATGCCTAAATCATCACACAGTTAACATCAAGCAATATCGGAATGCTGTAGCTTGAATTTTGTCTGTAGTTGGTTGAATTTCATATAATTATTCATTAAATAAGAGGAAGAGGAAAGGAACGTTCAGAGGCATAAATATGTACCTGCTTAAAAACATATATTATGTGGTACGTGACACTGTATGACCCACTGTTCTCTATAAACATGGACTGAATTAGCCTGTCACATTGCTAAAAACATGACCAGCTATGATCAAACGTTTGTTTCTGTACTTTGTGGAATATTATAGAAAAAGTAAGTTGTGCAGTTTTAAAAACCATATAAGCGAACATATTACCAATTTCACAACACACTTGAAGACAAGTGTGTGATTATTTAGGCCTCTTGCTCAATGCTTATGAGTGCCTACCATTACAGCTTCCATTACCTTGCCGCCTCAGCCTTGCAGCTCCAGTAGAAAAACAGGCAAATTTCAGACACAAAACATGTCTTGGCTGATCGACTACATTTAGGGAATGGAGATAATTGTGTAAATTAGATGTTTTTGCCAAACACATGCTTCAAAAACTCCCTAAATGAGGCAACTTTAGTGTTAGTCTAGCTCATTGGTTCTCCAAGCTAGTCCTACACATTTTAGAGTTCCCTTCTGAGTCAACTAATGAAGAAATCACCCAGCCCTTACTGAGGTGAACTACATGTGTCAGAGCAGGGGAAACACTGCAACACGCAGGACTGTGATACTCCAGGACCAGGACTCAGGAGAATGGGTCTGGGGGATAGTACACGGCAACTTACATGTCATTTTCACAGATGTCATTACAGCAGTGTGAAGTAAGCATTCTAAATCTGCTACACTGAAGCTGGTGTGTTTCCATAAAGACTAGATCTACAGTATAATAAACATAATTAACCTACTGCAATGATAATAACAATATTGTCAGGTCACTAACAGGCCAAAGCTATACATTATAAACCAAGGTGCCTGGGTCCATTTTTTTATTTATTTATTGGGTTCATGTATTTTGATGTTCTCTTACATATTTGGAAGGCAGAAAGAGAGTACTTACTCCAGACAGTGAGTTGGATTCGTTTCTCGAAGTTTCCTGTAGGAAATGTAGAAATGTGGCAGGTGTACGTGGCCTGGTCAGACTCCTTTGTGTTCAGAATCAACAGCGTAGAGTCCTTAAAAGGGTCAATACTCTCAAAGCGCACCTGTCCAGTAAAGCCAGGTAATTCTACACACACAAACACAAACATTGAGGTTCAGTGAACACTATGGCAACACTCGGAGTATGATGTGGACTGGAACATGCAGACAATTATATATGGCCTAAGGGTTATGCCAAAGGGTTATGCCAAAGGGTTATGCCAAAGGGTTATGTTAGAAATTTCATTAAAATCAATCCTAAAACATGCAACACTCTTTAAAAGCTTTCATTTTTGGTCTATATTCCTCTGCAGTGGTGTAAAAAAAGAGCCAGATCAATTATGCTGTCTGATACATCTAGACATAAATGGGTGTGGCCTTCCTGGGGATCAAATGGGCACTCTCCCAAGGATAGGGACAGCTGCTATTGTACTGTTTTTATTGTACTGTAGGAAATGCACAACAATGTGCATGTGGTCTATGGCAGAGTGTGACTGGATTTCATCACATTTGTGCTGTACGCATGTGCTTAGTGTGGTCATCATAAGCCAGAATTTGTGCATGTGTGCAGTTTCAGTGACATTACAAACACATAAGCTCCCTTACATTTATGACAGATTTTTTGCTGAGATCAGAACTTTCATAAAATGACTCGATTAATGAGCCTTGTAATGAACGTAGCCTATGTCTTGTTGCCTTTACACATGCCAGGTATGTATGTTTCACAGAAGCCCTTCCCAAGGCTTTCCAGGAATCATATAAGGGGTGAAAATTACATAACCGTGACCAGACAACAAGGGATCCCAAGGCACTACAGGCCTATATGAATCGTAAATATGCTCCACTTGTACAGTCTATGTAAGTGTGTGTGTGTGTGTGCGTGTGTTTAGGCACCTTGAAGTCCTTCCGTCATGTGTTGAGTGATAATTTGCTCTTTGACCCCGTCACTCAGCTCTCGGGACCAGGTCACCTGCACCACTTTTCCTGGATCCTGTACCTCAAACTCACAGGGCAGCCTCACTTGTTCATCAGCAAACGCTCGCATGGCCTCGGACAGGACAGGCTTGGCAAACTCACCACATACACACGCTGTGGAAGAGGGTTTCGGGGAAAACACAAGAGAGAATGTGTCAACATAAACAAATAGGACGCTGTACAGTAAGATAATAGTAGATGATGGGGGCGGGACAAATGATCTATTGTTAGATGCAGCACAGTCTTCTCTAAAGGGAAGTTTCATGAATGTCAACCAGATTTTTACAGCTGTTGGAATAAAACTCGTTTTGTCTCTAAAAGAAGGAGGAAAAGACTTCCTAACTTCTTAACTTTGAAAGAAAAAAAGATTTTATCACAAGTCATTTTGGACCATTTCTACCATTTCTACAACTGAGTAATTTTCCACACCTTCAAAAGTCAGTCTAAAAACCCATTTGTGCTCAACGTTAAATATGGACAAGGACACGAAGACAGACGGAGCCTTCTGTTTCCACCCACCTCCTCCACTGTTGCCATGTTTGTTGCCATCAGAAACTTTCAGAGACTCTAAACTCTATTCCGTGCCAACATGAAGGACCTAGACGTTGACCGCCTATGTCAAATACATTCAACAATGCCGAGGTCTGGAATCTGGGCAATTGTCAATTGTGCAACTGTGCTGAGAACACAAGAGCTTCTTTGCACAATTTGATGAAATGTTCTTACATACTTCCAGACTCACAGAGCCTGTTTCCACCTGGCATTACCATGCATTTTTGGGGATCGGACCATGTTCTGATTTTACTTGTCCACATGAAAAGCCATCTGTAAACACCCCCAAGACGCACTGTGACAGCAATGCATAGCCCGTCACATTTTCTGATAGAGGCGTTCTGGGAATGCAAGAACCACCTATTGTTCCATGGCGTTGCAGAACCCCTACTGGTCCTCTAAACTGTTCAGTCTCCCAGAGCAGGACGGTTTTAATGAGAGATGTGTGTTGGTGTGCCTTTTTTTTTATTATTTTTTTTTTTATCTAGAATTCAAACAAGTATCTCCTGAACAATGAGGAGCTTGTATGTAATGGTAGTTTTAACTGGAAGTGAAATCCATAATGTCGTTATTGAAGGTCTGCAGCCTTGCTGTAAATCACAGCAGACTTCATGCAGAAGAACAGAAGAATAGCTGAGTGCAGGTGTGAGAAAAAGGCGGGGGCGGAAACAGGTTAGTGCGTTTGTTTTGTCTTGGTGTTACGACTCTGGATTGCTGGAGTTTGTGGGTGTCCGAGATTAGCGTGTGTGTGTTTTTGTGTTTTGAGGTGAATAACCAGTCTCTTCAGTTAATGTTCAACTTTTTCTATCATGATTGATCACGTTAGACATACAGAAGAGGCACACACTCACACACTAACCACAAGGACATGAACGACTCGCAAACACACTCGCAAGGACATTCTCACACTGAGCCACTGAACTGACTTGAATCACTTGTGTGCCTCATTTCCATATGAATGAAATACAGTTCGCCTCTCAGTTCATATACGTCAGAGTAAACCTAGACCAAAATCAGGAATTTAAGAGCAATGTGTTTGTAATACTGAGCCTTACCCTGATATTTATTTATTTATTTATTGATTGATTGATTGATTGATGGACAAGAATTGTGCAGTTTCTGTTTGATGGTAGATTCTGTACATTGAGCCTCCTGCAGGTCCTGTGATGGCATTTTAGTTAGTTAGTTTACTTCTGTATTCTTGGGCTGAACCTGCTAGGACGGCCCGACCTGGCCATGTCGGCAGTAGTTTTAAATGTTCTCCACTGTAGAAAGGCTCTGCTACATTTCCGCTAAATGTCTGCTACTTATGAGAGCATTTCAATTCCCTACCTTTCTGAAGGCCTCAGATAGCTCTACAGATCTGGCCATGGTTACCAGACCAAGGCTATGTTCACATTAGCAGGCTGAAATGAAGTGAATTCTGATTTTCTGCCTTAATGTGACACAGATCTGATTGTTGTTTTCAAATCAGAGAGCCACTTTCACATGTGGTCCTAGATCAGATACGTATTCACGTATTTGTGGGCAAGCACCATGAATGTGAACGGACAGATCAGATTGAATGCATTCTTTCACCTGTATGCATGCGCTTAGTTCAACAACCAAAACCCCACCCAGTACATTTACATTGTGGCATTTAGCTGACGCTCTTATCCAGAGCGACTTACAAGGTTTCTCGTATTACAAAGGTGAGCCAACCTAGTGTTAGGAGTCTTGCCCAAGGACTCTTATTGGTGTAGCGCAGCATAGTCACCCAGACCGGGAAACAAACCTCAGTCTCCCAAATGGTGTGGTAGCTCACTGGCAGGTAGTGGTGATATCTGTTGCGCCACACCACCCAAACACCATCCCAGTACAACTGATTAACACCAGTCATAGTTGCTGCACGACGAGTGGATTTGATTATTCCGTCCCGCAATCAGAATTCAGTCTGACTAACCGGAGACGCATTTGACTACAGAGTGTAGCCAAAATTCTTATTAGGATAGATCCAGATACTAGTCACGCGAAGTGACCAGGTGTAAACGTGTGACAAATGTGTGCTGTTTCAGGTACAGATTCGTTCACACTGCACGCAGATACAGGAATTGATTATGAGGCTTGTAATGTGAACGCAGCCTAAACATCTGCAGTTTAAGCTCTAATCATCTGCAGCTGATACTAGGACTGCTGATTCAAAGTTTAGCCATTGTAAGTAGTAAAAAACGTGTGTGGGGGGTGTTCTAACTTCTAGCCTAAGAAAATGTCTATTAACTACATTTGACCAGGGGCGTTTGTACACAACACTACTATTGTACTTATGACACACACAGAATTTGGAGAGACACTGCTGTACCTCTCTGCTTGCTCAATAATATTAATTAGTAATATTATTATTAATATTATTACTATTATTAAATATTTCCTTTGCGGTCTAAAACATGTGAAATTGTGATCTTGTCTTTTCATCATAGATAACAGGCTTCTAAAATGAGTAGTTACTATGCTTTGCAGATGCCTCTGCTACTAGTTAGCATAAATAAAGCTCATGCTAACATAACCGATGCTTTTGCCCGTTTAACTAATGGCTTTGCTTAAGTGGTCTAATATGAGCTAGTTTTGGTAGGTGTTAAAAGTGGCCATAACCAAAAAAATACAGCTATAAACTATCATCACTTTGTCTGCGGCAATGTTTGAATGTCCATCACTCTGCTTAAATAACCGAAATGCACTGCCTCTGACTTTTGGAAAGACACTGAGGCACTATGGGAAACGTAGTGCCTGTAGTAAATTTACATGGCGTATCCTGTAGTTCTGCTCAACAATCCAGAACTGACAATTGACTTTTAAAGACATTGCTTCAGTTGTGTGTGTCTAGTTATTATTACCTCCATCTCTCAGTATTAGTCAAAGAAAGAGGTTTTCATGGGGTGTCCTAATTGCATTAATACTGAACCTGCCAGTTCTACACAGCTCTGGCTGTATCAGTAAAAGCACCCCAAATGTTTCTGGACTTCCTCTGAACAGACATGCTCAGTTTTCACTAACTAGACAAGACAAAAAGAGCTTTTTGTTTGCCACCCCCTCCTCCCCGCAACCACTCTCTCTTAGTGTGTGTGTGTGTGTGTGTGTGTGTGTGTGTGTGTGTGTGTGTGTGTGTGTGTGTGTGTGTGTGTGTGTGTGTGTGTGTGTGTGTGTGTGAGAGAGAGAGAGAGAGAGAGAGAGAGAGAGAGAGAGAGAGAGAGAGAGAGAGAGAGAGAGAGAGAGAGAGAGAGAGAGAGAGAGAGAGAGAGAGAGAGAGAGAGAGAGAGAGAGAGAGAGAGAGATGTTTGCTGCTCTACTGGCATTTCCTGTTCATATGGATATTTATCTATCACACCTCCTGTTACACTCAGACACACAGAAGGCACTCAAACACAAACACGCTTGTCATGCGACTCCTCAGTGTTTCCAGAACAATGCAGGTAAGCACTAACACACACACACACACACACACACGCGCACACACGGATGCAGAGTAAACTCTGGCCAGTCCGACAAACACTTTCAACAGATATTTAATGAGTCAATGATTCATCATTCAGTCTTTCGCCACAGTCCCTCATGGTGTCCCCTGCAGCAGGAATGCCACTCTTCTACTCTCCCAGTTTCCTGCTCTCTGACTCACCTACTCACACACAAGCTCACACGCAGGACTTCCTCTGACTCTTCACCTAGACCTGATCCAAACATGAACAAAATCTTTGTCTCTTTTAGGTTTTCCAATAAGCTGCAATATTGTGAGTACCAGGGAAATGCAAACTAGTTTAAAGAGGGCATCTGGTCCTCAAAGCACTAAATACTACAGAGCTGCCACTATGACCCGGGGGCCGCAAGTTCAAATCCCGAGCCATGCCGCTTTGCCATCAGCCGCCGGTGTCAGAGAGAGCACAATTAGCTGTGCCTTCTCCCCTCATCTCCCTTAAGCATTGTTGGCCGGCACAGGCGTCTGTTAGCTGGTGCGGCGGAGCTGAGGACCTGACGCTTTTCGCAGAGAGTTTCGGACGCCCGGCAATGTCGCATTGGTGGCAGCTGGAAAAGAGGCGGTGGCTGGCTTTACGTGTATCGGAGGAGATGTGTGTTAAGTCGCTACCCTCTTAGTTTTGGGAGCATTGCTAGTGATGGAGGAAACTACGAACAGGTGGGTTAATTGACAGAACCAAATTGGGAAAATAAGTAAAAAACATTTGACAGACACATCCAAATAAATAAATAAAGAAAGAATGAATGAATAAATCACTAAAGCACTAAATATACACTTAGAGCTTTCTCTCTCTCTCTTGCTCACACACACACACATACACACACATACTATAGAGGAGGAAAAAATCTTCTAAACTTTTAATAGAAGCAATTTTAAAGTAAAAACTGTCAAAACTGGAGATACAAGGTTTTGTGCAAGAGAGACAAGATATTAAAAATAAATAAATAAAGTAAATAAATAGAACGAGCAGAGGTGTGTCTAATTTGACTTGAGGGCCTAAATTTTTGCATGAGAAGACTGTATACCTGCGTACACACACACACACACACACACACACACACACACACACACACACACACACACACACACACACACACACACACCCAGTTGGACATTTTTATATTTCTACATGAAGCTTAAATATGGCATTTTATTTTAAATGCAACACTGGGTAAAACAATAAATTATTAAAGGTGCCACAATATTTTTCCCTGCTGTACATACCCTATATGGACATAAGTATTGGGACACCTGCCCATTCACTGTTTCTTCCTAAATAAAGTGTATTGAAACTTTTTCGGAGTAACTGTATTTACTGCCCAGGGACGAAGGCTTTCCACCACATTCTTGAGCATTGCTGTGAGGGTTTGACTGCATTCAGCAACAGAAGCGTTAGTGAGGTCAGGATGTTTAATGATCACCACCCCACCAAACCTCATCATCCTCAACTCCTCCCAACTCATCCCAAAAGTATTGGAAGGAGCACACACAGCTCCACTGCTCTACAGCTCAACGCTGGGGGGGCTTTTAACCCCTCTAGCCCACGCCTGGCATTAGGCATGGTGCCAATAGCTTCATACTTATCTGCTCCAGAGAGTCCTACTCTATTACCAATACCAATCTTTCTCTACATGGACAGGACCCGCTGTGTGTGTGTGTGTGTGTGTGTGTGTATGTGTGCAATTGCACATCTGTATCAGCAATGCATTGATTAAAAGGGTGTCCATAAACATTTGAACATATAGTGTCCACTGTACGTCTGGGATGAGGTGGGGTGTCCAATGCTCCCCCAAAATCTAGTAGAAATCCTTCCCTGGACAGTAGAGACAGTTACTCTTGGTTTAACCCTTCAATTACACAATAAACAATAAACGAACAGGTGTCCCAATACTTTTGTCCACGTTGCGTCCGTGTATAGTCATTATTAAGTGCTTGTATCGGTCACTGAAATGACACTCACCTAACACTCTTGCCAGCAAGAGACAAAACCAGGTCAGGCGTGCCATTTCCTTTCAGGGTCCACGAGTCCAACTTCCTCAGGTATAAATGGACACCCAGCAGCAGCTCCACCAGCAGCTCCAGCAGCAGCTCCACCAGCAGCTCCAGCAGCAGCTCCACCAGCAGCTCCACCAGCAGCTCCACCACCAGCAGCTCCACCAGCAGCAGCTCCAGCAGCAGCAGGCCAGACAACACGACCTCTCCAGCTGTGTAGAGCAGCCGGCACTTCACCCTAACCCACCTCAACAGAAACACCCTAGAGTCCCATACTCAGACACTCCACTCGGTTGTAAAAGAGTCCCATTAAACCTCGCTTCTCCCGGCTTTCACGGCTCGTTTATCTTCTCCATATCCAGCTCCTACATTCCCGGTGGAAGGAGACTCACCCAGGCTGCTTTATCCGTGCATTCAGCCAAACGCTGGGTGAGACAGACTGAGCGCGTGCTGTGCTACCTGCAGGTGAAAAAGTTACTCGGTCGCGTGCACGCACCTGTCTCGCTCTCTCGCTCGCTCTCTCGCTCGCGCTCCGCCCACTGCCCTCTCCCCGCCCGCTCTCCTCCCCCTGCTCGGAAACTTTAACCCGCGTGTTGACTTCGACCCGTCCAGCTGTGCTCATCAGCCTGCTGCTGCAGTGACCACTTCAGAAAGCAAACTGAAAGTGGGGTGTGTTTATGTAGCGTGTGTGTTTGGAGTGTGTGGAGAGTCCAGAGAGCTCCTGAGCTTTGTTGAGGTTGTTTGTTCATGCAGGCCTGAAGCTGGAGGACCAGCCTGACCAGTTCTAATGAAAATCGAGCGGCTCTGTTCTGACGGCTCTCCTCAGGGGAAGGAAGAAGTCTAACTGTAAACGAAACTGACTAAAACCCAACATGCTGCTACAGGTGGGGCAAAACGGACCACCAGTCTCAGACAAAGGTTTTGCTTCACCTCGGGGCCTTCATTACCTTCACACCTAGGAGGCAGTTCTAGTAAACGCGGGCCATTCGAGTCCACAGCCCTGGATTAATGCACAAGATATGCCTTACAGATAATTAACAGACCTTAAGAATTTCAGTGTTTAATGTAAGTTAGTTAAAGAGGGAAATGTGTGGTTTTGAACATGGCCAGTTTCATATTTACATATGTTGGCTAACTGGTACATAACTATTTGCATATCTGTTGACCCTGTTGTGTGGATATATAGAACCTTATACATACTGTTTATATACTGCTAAGTGCATATAATATACGAATATATAGCTATATATATATATATCTGGCAGCACTGGGCAGCTCCTTTAGCGACAGGCTGCTTCACCCCAAGTGTGTGAAGGATCGGTATCGCAGGTCCTTCCTTCCTGCTGCCATCAGACTGCACAACCAGCACTGCTCCCAGCGGACCACATACACACACACTTAACTACACACACATGTTCATGTTCAGGGAATACTATGTGCAATATCCCACCCCCATGTGCAATTAAGAGTCTTTTGCTGTAAATAATATTGTTTATTGCTTTTTTAATTCTTATTTATATTGTGTATATAGTGTAAATTATTTATCTAAATTTTTGTAACTGAGTGTCTTGCTATCCCTTTCTGCTGTTACACTGTGAATTTCCCCACTGCGGGACTAATAAAGTACTATCTTATCTTATCTTATCTTATATATATATATATATGCACTTAGCAGCCCCCCTCAAAAAAAAAAAAAAAAAATATATATATATATATATATATATATATATATATATATATATACGCGCACACACACAACTTTTTTACTTTCACAGTGTCAACAGATATGCAAATAGTTATGTACCAGTTAAATATAAATATAAAACTGGCCATGTTCAAAACCACACATTTCCCTCTTTAACTAACTTGGACTAACTTGTCGTGAAGTGCAATGATTGTGGTTGGATGTATAAAATGTTTTTAAATATTACCAAAAAAAAAATTTTTTTTAACTTAAAGTGGGAGTCAATGTAAAAATATTGGAATCCAATTCATTTTGGAGCATTTCTATTGGTCCATTTATCATAAAATTATGACACAATGAAAATAACAGCCAGATTGAAAAGCACATTTTTACATGACAGCAATGATATATGTATTTTTACAGCAATGATATGCAGTGTTATATGTAACAGGATATAAGTATTAAATTGGAGGGTATAATTGTGTATATATAATATTTAAAAAAGAAACTTTCACTGGACTGTGGACAGTTACGGCAAGAAAAGCAGAATGCAGATTTATTAATGCCCTTGATTTTGAAAGAAACAATAAACCAGCAGGTGTCCCAAAACTTTTATCCATACAATAAATGAAGTGCTTGTATCTCCAGAAGTCCAAGAAGGGGGAAAAAAACTTAATGTTCAATGGAAGTCAGTGTAAGAATATGTTAATCTAAGTCATTGTGGAGCATTTCTATTGGTTGAAATTTTGGTATGTCAGCAAATTCATGAAAAATGGCGATACAACAAAAGTTTTTGCATGCCAGCAATGATATAAATTGTATAACACTGCAGTCCATTGCTGCAAAAATACTTATTCCATATTAGAAAAATGCTAATTTAAAGTTAGGTGAGTAGGAGGGATTATTGGGTCATGTTCTGGTGGGAGAAATGATGAAATAGAAAGGTTCTGCCTTAAATCATTAAGTCATTAAGAATCATTTGATCATTTTAGGCTGTGAAACAGTGACATCTACTGGGTGGCTGTAGTCTGTACAGTATGAGTAAAACCCATCCAGACACCTCCTTTACTGAGATTTCAACTGCTTTTAAGATGCACTGCTAAGACACACAGCTTTTTCACTCCGTCATCAGAGTGGTATAAAGCCACCCAGTGGAACTGTGTGTTGAAGCTCCATTCAACGCCTTTGGGGTGAGTTGGAGCGGCGTTTGCAACCAACATCAGTACCAGATCTCACTAATACTCCAGTCTTGCACAAATGCAATCAGATCCTCACAGCCATGTTGCTTGTGCAAATACAAGCTCCCTCTTATTTCCCTTGATTACATGAAACTCTTTTGCAGCACAGTTGAAGGAACCCTTTGTAGCACCTGTGTTTTAAAGAATTTAATGTACACCGATCAGCCATAACATTAGTACCACTCACAGTTGAAGTGAATAACAGCGGCATCAGTGGATAAATGGTCAAGCATAAGAATCTGAGACACTTTGATAAGGACCAAATTGCAATGACTAGACGACTGGGTCAGTCCAAAACATCAGGCCGGGCATGTGGGGTTTTTCTGGTATGCAGTGGTCAGTACCTACAAAAAAAGGACAACCGGTGACCCGGCGACATGGTGGTCCCTGGTGCAATCCATGGAGGCCCCACCTCACTTACAGGATTTGCTTTTAACGTCTTGATTCCTGATACCACAGGACGCCTTTAGAGGTTGTGTGGAGCCCATGCCGCGCAAATGGTCAGATCTGTTGTGGTGGCACAAGAGGGACCCACTCACTATTAGGCAGGTGGTGCTAATGTTATGGCTGATCGGCTGTGAAAAAATTGCCACACCCCTGGATATTATTTATTAAAACACTTTAGTTTATTCTGATACTTGCACTTCTGTACACTCATTACATTACACTCCTAAAACAAATTCCTTACATCAAATAGTCAAATACCTGTTCAGCAAAGCACCACTACACCAGACAACCTATACTCATATGTAGAATATTACAAGCCAGTTCCATCTAATCTTAACTAAAATGATTAGATCTAGATTTAAGGACATAGAACTATACTCTCAGAACTGTTAACAGATAAAACATGTTTAAAAATATGTTAAAAGAAGATCAAATATGTTAATAAATGATATAAAACCCCAATTTCCACAACTGACGTGATTAGGAATACTTGGT
The DNA here is from genome assembly GCF_030463535.1 of Salminus brasiliensis. Lineage (NCBI taxonomy): Eukaryota > Metazoa > Chordata > Actinopteri > Characiformes > Bryconidae > Salminus > Salminus brasiliensis. Next base: position 5,963,014 of record NC_132900.1, on the reverse strand, counting down.
CTTGCAGAGCTGTTCTCAGTATAAAGCTGGAGAGTTCACTCATGCAAACGCTTTCTTCTTCTTCACATTGAGGGTCTCATAGGTATCCTGAGCGTGGGGCTTCAAGCCCTGATAGAGAAAGACAGATAAAAAAGAAGTCATATTTTCATAAGAAGCTTCATTTTTCAAATGCTAAACAAGTCTATACTGCACATACACTATACGGACAAAAGTATTGGGACACCTCATTCATTGTTTCTTCTGAAAAGCAGTGGTAATAAAAAAAGAGTTAATCCTGCTTTTGTTGAAGTAACTGTGTCTACTGTCCAGTGAAGAAGGCTTTCTACTAGATTTTGGAGCATTGCTGTGAGGATTTGATTGTATTTAGCAACAAGAACATGAGTAAGGTCAGGATGTTAGATGATCACCACCTCATCCCCAACTCCCCAACCTATCCCGAAAGTATTGAAGGCATTAGGCATGATGCCAGCAGGTTCATGTTTATCTGCTCCAGAGAGTCCTATTCTATTGGTAATGCTTTCATTAGAAGGGGTGTCCACAAACATTTGGACATGACTATTATATCAACAAACAATTTATCACATTGGAACAGATGCAGGAAAACATAAATACAGCAAAAAAGTAATGTTGAGCTGCTGGTTTAGACTGATCAGCCATAACATGCCACTGTCGCTGTTGGCTGCTCACTTGGGGTCTTAGGTTTGTCTTTTTATGATGTTGATTTCTTGTCTTTTACTAATTACTGATTGTGTAAAGCTGCTTTGTGACAACGCCAGCTGTAAAAAGCTCTATACAAATACATTTGATTTGATTTGACATTGTACCCAGATGCCAGTGTTATTCACCTCACCTGTTAGCAGTAATAATGTTATGGCTGATTGGTGTATACTGCACATATCATCATAAAGCTGCTTTTTTGACTCAGTAGTGGACAATAGTAGATGTTCTATATACAAACATCTACAAAAGGTTTTCCACATGTGTAAAGAACAGGCAATGGAAAAGACAACTTCTGTAGATGGTTCTATGCACCACCAAAAAGGGCCAAAAACTCTTTTTTTCAGCACTATATTAGTGATAATATCTGAAAATATAATACTAACATTTTTATGTTAAATATGAATGAGCTTTTATGCTAATTAATGTAAAACTATTTTAATAAATATATGTATTTGCTTTTAAACATCTAAAGAACCTTTACTTGATGTTAAATGTTCTTCATCAAGAAGCTCTTTTCTTTATCAAGGACCTTTATCAGGGTTCTTCATACTCACACATCTCTATTATAACTTTTGTTAGTCACTCTGGAAAAGAGCGTCTGCTAAATGCCGTAAATCTAAATGTAAATAACATAGAATGGCAACTCTATGGCATCCCTCAAATAATCAGCATAAGCACCTTTATTTCCAAGAGTGTACCTAAAGGCAGTATGGCTCTGTAGAGGGTTACTTTTAATGTACATTCATGATACAAGAAGTTATTTTTGACAATTTCTGTCGTCTGATATTTTCAAATAGTGTGAACATAGTGTAAATACCTGGAACACGTCAATTAAAACTTTAAAACAATGATATATTATATATATATATATTCTTCTGTATGTGTTACTGTACCTGGTAGATGCCTTCCCCTTGCTTCTCCTGCTTTAAGAGAGTAAAAAAGACAGTGTGTGATTATGAACATCGGACAGTAGAACAAAGACATTTCTGTGAACACAGTTTCTCAACAGTGTGGTTACTGGTGTCATCTTTTTAGAGGGAAACACCAGTTCCTGTTTCTGCCTCTAACCTTTGAAAATACTGAAAATACTGCATTTCAGGATGAGCTCAGAATGAGTTGCGGGATTAAATAGTCAGTAAAGTGAGCTCTCTTTATAGGCCTTTAACCAGCGTGAGGTTTGCTGCACTGGAGCTCAGTGGAAATGGTGAGATGTTGTACATATAAATACCACTGATAGTGGTCACTACACAACACACAGGAAGCAGAACCGAGAGCTAACAGCGCACAGAGGAAGTGAGGTCGAGACAAGGGGCATACAGGCCGACAGATAAAACAGACAGATAGACAGAGGTTGAAAAAATGAGGCCTACCTCTGGAGCACTGGCATTGCCTCCACGCATCTGCACAACATAAAATGATAAGAGATGGCTGTTGATTATGTTTTCAGAGGCATGTGCACGCAAAAAGAAATGTGACCTCAAACGCCTGATGCAACACCATAGATGAACCAGAACTGCTTATGTAAGCGACTTTTTAAATGGAAGGATCTTTAAAAATAAAGTCTTTAGGGAAACAAAAGTGGGCTTTCCATGGTATCACCCCAACGAACCCTTCTTGGTGCCTATATTTTTAATACTGTAAAGTCAGCATACTGGTATGTTGTTGCTGTCCTAACAAAAACAAATGGAGTCTCTTCAAAAATGCAGCTTTTCAGGAGAAAGATAAACATTCTTTAACTTTTAATGGAAGTTATTAATATTAATTAAGTTTTTTTGCCTTTACTTTGGGACCATTGCTTCCTTTGTCCGTTAATTCTCTCACAAAGCAAATGGCAGCTCAAATGTTCAAATAGTCTTAAGGATTTTGGTCCTACAGCAACTATATGACCAGACTCTTTTGACTCAACCCAAAATGCACTCACAGCTACTAGTGGCATACTTTTAGTTTAATAAAAGTGCTCCAGCGGTTCTTTGAGTAATGCCATAGTAGAACGTCCGATTCAGGCTTGTTTTAATAGATCGGGTATGGACTATTTTAATCCCAGTCCAGTTCCGAGTCTTTGTTTTAAGCACTGTGTTCAGAGCACTATCTGGTGTCCTCAAGGCAACGTTAACGGACATGGATGCCCAGCCGGCTGCAGTTGAGGTTCTGCAGTGTGGAGCTATTTTACAGTGGAACCTAAAAACAGACCATAATATCTGACCCTTTTTAAAACTATCACTGAAACACTCTGTTTAACCAGCGGGAGAACCGGAGAACTGCTCGTCTTTCTGTTTTTAAACCAGCACTGAAGAATTACTTCCACAAAAATGGTTCTTGAAGTACCCACAAATGGTTCTTGTATGACATCACTCAAAAACCCTTTTGTAGCACCTGTATTTTTACAGATTGTTGGTTCACTCCTTGGTTGTGCAAGTATCAGATGTTTATGGACGTTTGGAGGTTCCTACACTAGAGTGCATTCTCAAAACCTCCACGAAGCCCATCAGTCTCTATTTAGCGGCATATAATTATCAGATATTTCGATCTTAGCAGAAGTCGTCAGACTCTGGAGACAGAGGTCAGTGTGTGTCACTACAGCGGATATTTATAAGCGCTGCTATTTACAACATCACTCAGAATCTCAGGCTCTGGCGCTAACCATAAATGGTCGGCGATAGAATCACTGTCTCAGCCTTCGACAAACATCACTCTTACAAATGAAGGTGAACTGCTTTCCGTTCCCCAAAGAACCTTTCATTGAGTGGCCGTTAAAAGAAGCATTTTTGTAAATGCTAATTCAAAGAACCTTTTTTGAAGTTTAAAGAGCCACAAAATGTAAGATCTTCTCTTGTACTCTCTAGAACTGTGCATTCGATCCAAGAACCACTGAGGAACTGAAGAACTGAGAAACTGAAGAGCATAGTAGCGAAAACCTGACTAGAATATAGAATATAGGCTTAGACAGTGAGCAGAGCATGTGTGCAGTAAATGAAGAATGACCCACCCTCAGTCTGCAGTAGAGGACGGTCAGAATAATGCCGTAGATCACCAGAATCCCATCCAGAATGTAACACAGTCCACCTGATTCAACGGCCGCTGAAAGAGGGTGCAATAATATGTAATTAGTAGGATTACTAGCCCATTCTTCTCATATCTAACATCTCCTGTGTTAGACATCTCACATGTAACATCTACTTTGGTCCATATGATCTCAGAGTTTGCCTGATAGTAGATATGCCATTTTTAAAAAAATCAAACCTATCAAACCTATGATTATAGCTATATAGCTATGATTATAGCTATAACCTATAGTGACCTTTTATCACCTTATTCTCAGTATTTTGCTCGTGACACAAAAAACATGACCGATTTTTACCAAAACAAAGAAAATCCAGCCTAAATATTTAACAAAAGAGAAAATCATTTACAATCAAAGCTTGGTCAGATGTTCCTTCGGGGTGTAACTAAAAATCTTGGTCAAAAACATATCAAACACATTTATGAATGTTTCTCTGTTTTTTCCATTTTTTTATACACTAATCAGCCATAACATTAAAACCACCCGTCGCCCCGTCACTCGTCGCACAGAGCCTTTGAGACATCGCCAGCATTTACCGAGCCTTGGGTGCCCATGACCATGTTGTCTTTTCACAGGTTGTCCTTCTTTGGAGCACAAACCTTTACTGGTAGTGAGCACTGTAGTGACCACTGCATTCTGGGAACACCCCACAAGACCTGCCAGGTGTTTTGGAGATGATCTGACCCAGTCGTCTAACTCGTCTAGCCGTCACAAATTGGCTATTGTCAAAATGTCTCAGATAAGTGTCTCTTAAGCCTTTTCCTACTTTATCACATCACCTTGAGGACCTGACCGTTCATCTGCTGCCTAATATGTAGTATATCCCACTTATTGATGGGTGCCACTGAAACCAGATAATAAATGTTATCCACTGCACTCCACCGGTTTTAATGTTCTGGCTAATCAGTTTATGTATAAACAATAAATAAATACATAAATAATAAAAAAAAAACCCTGTCCCCATGTTCAATTCAAGACATTATCTGATAGTATGCTACATTTATATTTAAGATATTATGGAAAGAAAAGTATTAATAATTATTAATATTAGTAATAATATTATATATTAATAATAATTTACTAATATTAGAAACAGCATCTAACCAGAAATGTCAGTGCTATCAGTTATTTACTCCATATTCTCACTCTACATATATAAAAAAGTGATAAAAAAGTGAAAAATGATATATATATATGTTAAATCTTAATATTTTATAAAATATTTTTATATTTTACACACTTTAAATCTGGAAGTTGTTCTGTATATTGTATCAAAAATATTTTTTTCCCTTCTCTTGTAAAGTTGCCGTTTTGACGGCAGTATCTCATAATATACTAAATATATGAACTCATTATAAAAATGATCAAATCTGTCATTTTTGACATTTCTATGAAGAATTCACAGAGAAATAAGTCTGACTCACACACACTCAAAAAAATGCAAATATTACTTAAACTACAGAGGAACAAAGGACCTAACAACTATTAACAACTTTATCCATAAACAGTGTGGAAGAATATTCTTCACCTTAAACTCCTCTGACCCACCAAAACTCCATCAGTAACTTAAAAATTGGTAAAATATGGGTGGATCACACTGTAACTCTGCCATTGACCAAATGCAATGGTGAAACGGATGACCAGATACCAATAAAACTACATTTGCGTTTATCTCTAAAATAACCACCCAGAGGTCAACAGGTCTTACCAGCACTTCCGACATTCAGCAGCAGGACAAGAAATATACCTAATCCGTACATTCTGGCAGCGCAGGCCTAAACGCAGAGACGCTGATGGCAGAAGCGATGGCCGAGCAGACAGAGTGTGGGGCCTGAGTGTGTGAGTGTGTGTGTGCATATCTAAGGCTGTGTGAAAACAGTCCTTCAACAGGAAACTGTGGGTTGTGACAGAGTAGCCGCTCCACGCTATTAAGCTGAAGGGCACAAATGTTCTCACACCATTATCTCTCTCTTTCTCTCTCTCTCACTTACTCCTCTCTCTCTTTCTTTTGCTTGCATCCCTCTTTCACTCCCCTCTCTCTCTCTCTCTCCCTCTCTCTCTCTCTTACTCCTCTCTTTCTTTCTTTTGCTTACTTCCCTCTCTCACTCCCCTCTCTCTTTCTTTCTCTCGCTTACTCCTCTCTCTCTCTCTCTCTCTCTCTCTCTCTCTCTCTCTCTCTCTCTCTCTCTCTCTCTCTCTCTCTCTCTCTCTCTCTCTCTCTCTCTCTCTCTCTCTCCCTCCCTCCCTCCCTTACTCCTCTCTTTCTTTCTTTTGCTTACTCCTCATTCTCTCTCTCTTCATTAAACCACGGTATAATAATCATAGCATATATTTAGATTGCTTGCTCACTCCTCTCTCTCTTTCTTCTGGCTTTGGGAACTGAAACCAACAGCTATGCTCCCTGTTCCTAAAAATCAGTGCTGCAGATGACCCGACAAACACATGTCTATCTTCCTTTCCTTGCTGTGTTTCTAGGGCATGTTGCATCTGGTCAGCTTCTAGACTTCAAAACTTCCATTCTCAGTTTTGGCAGACAGTAATGCACTTCACATTTCAGGATCAATCCTTGGACCATTACTGTTTAGTTTCTATACACTACACTGACACCAGCTCATTCATTGTGTCATACCAAATTAGGGGTATTAAAAGGAGCTAATCCTGATATTGTCCGAGTAACAGCATTGCAGTGAGGATTTGATTGCATTCAGCGACAAAAGTGTCAATGAAGTCGTAATTGGATAACCACCACCCCACCTCATCCCCAACCCCTACTCATTCCAAAAATACTGGATGAAGCACCGCCATCATTCCAGAGAACACAGCAGTGGCACTGGCATTAGGTATAGTGCCAATAGGGTCATGTTTATTTGCTCCAGATAGTCCTATTCTATTGGCAATACTTTACAATACTGGTTTTCCGGTGCTGTAAACCAGCCAATAAAAGAAGCTTTTTACTACAAAACCTCCGTAAAACATAAAAATCTGTTTCATTCTGAGGCAACATAACAGGGTGGTAAATAGGTTTGTGCAACAACATCTGAGCATTTTCGCCCCGACCAGAATTATATACTTACTATTTATACATCAAATGCAACATAAACACTCAATGAATGCATTTCTTTGGCATTTCTAAAACTGTTGCAGAGAGATATTTTTCCTCTACTTCTTTCACACCTCTCTCTCTCTCTCGTTTTCTCGCTCTCTGTCCCTCACTTGCTCTTCACACACACACACGCACACAAGGTGCTAAAATAGATGTAAAAGCTGAACTCAACAAATGTACACTAAATTGTTGGTCAAATTAAACACAGCTCATGCCATTCTGCTCGAGTCGAACACACAAAGTCATGTCTAAATTTGTAGACCACTTCCTGAATTTATAGACCACAGGCCACCCCAGGCTGAGTCTAAAACAGGCAGTGTTTAGCTTGCCTACGCTTACATGCAACAAAGAGTGGGGTACCAAGACCCTGCTTCGTTATGTCATTTTACTTTCTGAAAATGTAATATGAGGTACATTGTGAAGTCTTTGTCCAAGAATGACTTGTCTGCAGCTTTACGTCAAAGCAAAGATGTGAGTAAAAGGATATGATACAGCTTAAGGAAGTAGCTGGCGGCAGTGGGGGACAGGAATGAGTCAAAGCGTTTAGAGGTATGAAGAATGACATGACGAAATATGAAGAGTTCCTCTCAGGGATGAGCAACATGTCAGTCAGTTTCAGTGATATTTGTGTGTTTGTGTTCATTTCGTAGATGATATTTAGGCCCTGGCCACATGTATCGGGATTAAAAACAAAAAAAACATTTCCTTATTTCTGTCCACACAGACGCAAAACCACTTGCATGAGCATGTTAAGTCCTGAATGGAGCAACAGTGCCTCATAAAGAGAGACATCAAAACACCAAGAAGAAGGAAGAAGAAAACAATGAGGTTTATTCCCAAATTACACACTACTCCTTATGTAGTGTATTTTACAAATGGAGAAATAACAGATCTTAATATAATGACTCATTTTAAATAACTTATTAAATTACAAATTTCAATGTAACTCAAAACAGAGAAATATATATTTGTAATAGAACAGTATTTACAGTTATTCACATGAGGGAATCTGAAATCTAGAGCTGTTGTGTGCTATTTAGTGCGTTGTGACGTCAGGGTTTTCATAAAGCTCAGTTTTCCCCGTCAACACAACAACACTGAAAACAGATTTCAACACTGATTTCAGAGTTTACTAAAATTAGAGAAAGCAAAAATGGCACTTTCGGATGGACGGGAGGCCAAAACAGACAAAACCTGAATCTCAACCCCACTGAACTAATTTTGAATAGTGCTGTTAACGTTAATGTGTTAATCTTTTGTTTACGCAAATTAATCATCTCACCAAGTTTGGCCCCAGCGTCCTTCTGTAGGTCCCTCTCTTTACAGGGCCTAGTGACGTATTAGAGGTTTTATTCAGCAATGCAAACACAGCGTCCCTACTGTTGAGCTCAGAGGGTAGATTACACTTTATTTTTTGCTGAAATATAGATTACATTACACACACACTCACACACTGCTGCTCCTCTCTTAGCTCTTAGCTAATCCAGCCCAGTGACTGACCATCCATTTATCTCTTAAAAAGTAGTTGAAGCATTTTGTCTATTAAAGCTTCTGTGTCCGAACTTCGTTGTGTTCCCACATTGTTCCCAATGTATGCCCACATTTATTTGTTCTCCCGCCCAAACATTTAAGGACGTGCTAGCTAGCACTTGTCAAGGGGTGAGATACACATAATAGGCACCAAGTAAACAGTCAGACCTTCAAGTCGATGTGTTGAAAACAGTAAAATTGACTAAGCTTAAGAATGTGAGCCAAATTGTAATGGATCAGAGCATCTCCAAAACATCAGGCAGGTCTTATGGGGGTATTCATGGTATGCAATGCAGTGGTCAAGGCCTACCAAAAGTAGAACTGGCTGCAGGGTCATGAGCACCCAAGCCTCACTGATGCAATACAGTTATTACATGTGATTCTTAGAGGCACCACCACTTTCTGGCATAAAGTGGTCCGTACCACTTTACCACTTACAGGATGGTAGGTGTCTTGGTGAAAGATACCACAGGACACCTTCAGAGGTTATGTGGAGCTCATGCCTCCATGGGTCTGCCCTGTTTTATACAGTATTTATTTTTTAGATGTGAAGTAGGATTGTGTGAAACAGTGAATTAGATGGAAAACAGATGCATTTATAGTGCCCTCTAGTGAATAGCTAGAGCATATGAGGGACTGGGAAATGGATCCATCATTCAATACAATGACTATTCAAGGCCAGAGTCCCATGGAGACAAAATGCATAATATTGTATGGGGTCAGTGTTTTCTTCTTCTACTCCGATGCTACGATACCCCCATACTCTTAAATGAATCGTATGCCATTGAACATGTTGGGGATCACAGAGGTTCAGAATGGACTCCTTGATTGCCTATACATTCCTAGTTGTGGAGAAAATGTCATGGATGCATCATCACACCTAACATTTTTGTTTTGCAGTTTTGTTTCTGCTTCTCCGTCATTTTCCTCTTCTTACTTCTATCTTGTGATTTTTCCTTACGCGACATGGCTTTATTTTTAATCTCCACGTGTTTCCTCTGGTTGTTGGTTTGGTCGTGTCCACAAAAGCAGAAGAGCCTAGTTTGGCTGCTGTCTGCTTTGGTGAAATCATTTTGCCGAATTTACACTTAAAATAAATAAGACCAGAGAAGACAAACTGCCCGCTATCTTCGTTAATGTCAATAAACCAGCTAGCTATATGCTAACTAGCTAACATTACTACACTAAAAAAATATGGTTGAAACCATATTCGACTAAAAACAATAGAAATAATGTTATGTATTTGGAGTTATCCAACACCAAATACCAAATTTGGTTGATAAGCTAAAGATAAAGCATCACTTAATAACAGCTAGCTATTAAATGATAATATTAAATTATATATATATATATATATATATATATATATATATATATATATATAAAATATATATATATAATTAAATCTTAGATATTAAATGTTAGCTTGATAACATTAGTTAGCATAGCTAGCTACAGTGCTAACTAGCTAACGGTCGTATTGTGTCCGCTGCACGCGGCGCGAAATTATCGAGCACCTCGCAGCTTGAGGGGCGTGTCTGCGCCCGTATACGAAAGCCGTGCACTTCAAATAGTCAATAATCAATAATTCTCTTCTAAAGTAGATTACTCTCATAATTTCAGTTTTTGTGTAAATATTTCTGTGAAGTCTGACAGTAGTTAAAATATTTCAAAAAAAAAAAAAAAAGTATAGTAGTATTATATGTCTAGTATTAAATATAGTAGTTTATTTGTGTCTATTAACAATGCCATCCAATCACACACTTTCTTTTTTTAATAACTGTACTCAGATATAAATATGGAGATTAAACACTCGACATTAGCTACACCATGCCCCGGGGTAGGCACATGCTGGCTGTGCACAGACTGTTGCTCTTGCCCGATTGGTTGGAAAATATAAAATAAATAAAGATTATTCCAGAACAAAAAATGACATGAAGAGAATGTGGGGATCTACAAGCCAACCTCACTCAGCTGGCTAAAGTTTCTGGCTGGAAAAATTGGGAGGAGTACTTATTTATTTAGCTCTTACAGAGTGATGCATAAACCTAAATGCAGCTAGGATGAATGAATCAGGACAGAAGTGATCTTTAAAAACAAATCAGGAAGATGTCCACTTAGGAAAGTTTTACAAAATGCAAAAGGTCAAATAATCTCATTTTTTAGTACAAAAGTAAAAAATCTTGTAATAAATGAAAAGAAACTGAATCTTTAGATGTAAAATAAGCCATGTTTATTCAGTAATCAAGGCATTGATTCCTAACCTCTCTGTTTCTCAGAGAAAAATAATGACATCATAAATCAAAAGATTTTAGCTCACTCGTCATCATGGAAATAAACAAAAACAAACGCTGCCATCATTGTTGATTTGGTTCTTCAAAGCTCGGTGTCTCTAATCTGGAAACATGGTAGTTGCAGAGTCATTTACAGTTACAGTGAGACAATAAGCCCAAAGCTTCTGTCCACTTGGGACTGAAGAGTTTAGTAGTGGTCATACAGGTGAAAGGTCAGAGATTACATTCTCTTCAGGACAATTTGCACAGAGAAAGAAAATCAAATGAACTCCGCTACATCTATTGCACATACTGCATTCACATCCCCACATGTACGTACACACAACCACACACACCCAGGATGTCATGCTCATACGTCTACCACAAGTCACAGTCACTCACACATGTACACACTTACATACCCCTGTTAATGCTCATACGCCCTCATACATACATCCAAACACACGCACACAACAAAATAGTGCCAAACCCAAAAGTACAGTAAGCACAAATAAAATCTGGCAATTAAAAAAAACGAGAAAAAAAGTGAAAGAATATGAACAGCTTTCTTTAACCCTGGCCTTAATCGTGTCCAGTTCAGACCAGTGTGGCCAAGTTCAGTTACAGTCTTTAAGTGTATGGTGCTTGTTCTGTATCTGTGCTGAATAAATGTATTTGAGAAGGGTGTGTGCATGTATGTAAACAGTCCTACTAGATGGTCCTTTGCTGTTGGCGCGCAAACGTCAGTCACGTACGTTTTTAATGCCAGAGAGTCAAGAGTGGTATCGAATTCAGTTACAAGCTTGGAAAATGTCAAAAGTCTGTGGTTGTGGATGTGCATGTATGTGCATGTGTGTGTATTGTGGATGTGCATCCGGTACGGGTTAAAGCCTGGATGAATTCAGTAGGTGGTTGCTGGGGCCTCGCGGGTTGAGCTAAACAGAAGCTCCGCCTTTGAGCTGATGAAGTAAGTCACCACAAGAGACACAAGCAAGACAGCCACGCCCACTCCCAATGTCATCATCTTGAGGCGAGAGAAGACAAACAACATATTTATGTATTATTATACAAGTAACCTGCACGGGAGTTTATATAGAAATTAAATAAAACAAATGATCAAAAACCCTTAAGCGATTACAAAATGACAGCTTTAAAAGTATGTTAATCTCAGCAATGACAATACCTCAAGCTGTGGACTTGCAACCAGAAAGATGCGTGCTCCTATGGTCTTCCAGCGTGACTCTGTCCATGTGGAGTACTCCTTGGAGCCGTACTCCAGAAGCTCGAAGGCAGGGGACAGTGCTTTGGCCAGGCGCACAGATGCACGTACACAATAAGAGTCTGTTGTGCCATTAGCCGAGACAGGCCCAGATATCCACGAGTATGAGTACAACTGCAAGTGAGAAAGGAAAGGAAGAGATATTTAATGGTCTGTGACTAATTCCATATTGTAGGTTCATTTGATTTTTCTATATGATGATTATGATGATGCTGGGCTTCAAATAGAAATAAAAACAGGAGAGCATTTATATTTTAGAGTGGCTGCTTCGCCCAAAAATGGGGCGGAGGCATTACAGAAGGAAAAAGTACCCAGCTGTGCTGCTCTCTATCAAAGCAGCAACTGACCGATTATCAAAACCATCCTTAGCAGCCCTAGAATGGGCTGTAAATATCTATTTTGGCCAATTATGAGGATATGAAACTGTGCTTTTTTGCTTCTGGAGTTGGACACGTACATCTTTGCTCAGGCCAGGCACATTGTTAGGGTTCTGGCACTGACTCTGGTTAAGGCTGAGGACCGTCCCGGTCATGTTGGCTAGAATAAACTGCACAAAGCGAGTTACGCTCTTCACAGTGTTATCCAGCCGCAGGCCGATGTAGTACTGAGGAGCACCAGACCCTGCAGAGGACAGAGAAAGAAGAGAATTACTAATTACAAAAAATAGCCATTTCATATATGTCATAATTTATAAATATCAATATATAAAAAAGTGAGTTACCTTGCGTTTTTTAAGGTGGTAGTAACTTCAGGCTTCTGCAGATGGCACAGGTATGATCGGGCTATAAATGCTGGCCGTAAATGTGGCGTGTGCGACGAGATTCACAGATTAAGAAGAGTAGTAAAGTGCAGTGAAGATGTGGAAAATGGGTCGCAAAGCAGATGTTAATGATTAGCAAAAAGAAGTGATTGCATTTGTGCGTGCCAAAGACCATAGGGTGGAGGGTGTAGCTGAATCTGCAGGTGTATGAAAGTGTACAGTTATATGGGTCTACCCGTAGTGGCAGAAATCCCAGTGTACAGTGGCACTTCCATACACCTGCAGATTTAGCCATTTCCTTAAGACGATGGCCTTTGGCAGGCCCAAAATGCAATTATATCTTTATGCCAATCAATAACATCTGCTTTACGACCCATTTTCCACACAACCCATTTTCAACATTTCTCAATCTATGAATCCAGTCATACCCCGCAGGTATTAATAGCCCGATCATCCTCGTGCAACGCCAGCAGCAAGAACCTGACGTTACTACTACCTTACCTCTGGGGAGCTTTATATACATAATAACTTTGTTTATTAAATTCTGTTAATTAAGTGCAGTTATTAAAAATGTACAGATGTGTGTTCTCTATGCAGGAAAAAATATGATTTTGAGCTATGGCTTCTAAACACACCTAGAATTGAACCGCGTCCAAGCGCCTCAGGGGGCAGTAGGGAACTGAACCAACTATTATTAGACTTGATCAGGAATCCATACAGCAGCTTGGCCACCTGGCAGAAAGAAAGAAGAGAGGAAGACAGAGCAGAGTAGAATAGTATAATGAGTTATTTCAGTTCCTCCTAAGCTTAGCCATTCCACTCCTTCTGGCATCTGATCATATGAGGAAAGAATGACTGTCATGTGATGTGGTCATGTGACTCACTGTCTTGGTGTCTGCAGTGATGTTGTTGAGAAATCGGTCTTCTCCTCCGGCCTGCTTATACAGTGAACGAGCAACTAGAGTAGCCACTTCACTGAGAGACTAAACAGAGAGGGAAATTAGACATTCAGAAATTGGTGAAACTGGGCATGCTGGGTTCCTAATAGAAAGAGGTAAAAGGGTGTATTGGCCTGTTTGGAATAGTGAGTTACTGGTACCTTGGCAGCCTCTGTCTCATACTCTAGCTGTTCCTCTGGGCTCAGGCCAGGAGGATACGTCACATTCAGGTATTCAGGCGTGTCATACAGACTCTCATAGTACCTGTATCAGACATGCAGAAAGATTTTGACTTCTCAGTAAATCAGTTTATGATTTCTAACCACACCCTTCAAGTACATTTCCAGTAGGTCAACTGTTCCAGTTTCAACATACACTATATGGACAAAAGTATTGGGACATATTGGGTATTTCTTCCTGAATCAATGTAATTTCTAAAAATGTTTATTATGCTTTTGTTGGAGTAATTATCTCTACTGTCCAGGGAAGGTTTTCTCCTAGATTCTGGGGCATTGATGTGAGAATTTGTTTACCGTGCACCTGGCATTAGGCATGGTGCCAATAGGTTCATGTTTACCTGCTCTGGACTGTGTGTCTCTGGAAGAGGTGTCCACAAACATTTGGACACATACTATATGCACAAACGCATACTTTTGTCCATTTAGCGAACTCTAGTACCAGTTGGCACACGTTCCTAATTTCCTACCACACAGACAATTCTGTAGGTGGCTCAATCAATCATATGCAGCACCTGTTGGTAAAGGATGATCGGTGGTCTGCAAACACCACGCCTGGGATAGGCCGAGCCCGCAGGAAGCGCTGGAAGGAGGAGGGAGGTAAGGCCTGAGTCGTGTCAGGCTCGTCCACTGAGAGTTTGAGCGAGTCAGCTGCAGTCCGGATGTTTGCCACCAGCTTTACAACCTGAAAAAAAAAGAAAAGAAAGGAAGAATGAAACGAACTAGGTCCTGCTATGAACCTATGAACTCCTATGAACCTTCCTCACTTACCTCCTCGTTCACCGAGATGTTTTTACGTGACACAGGGTCTGAATGCATCCACAGATTCTGTCCGTTCCTCAGCCCAACCTAGAAACACATGGATGTGCGAGTATGAGTGCATGTTTTTGACATTTTAGGGGCATAAATGTCTTGACTATATAAAGAAACTAGAGACACAGGAAGAAAAATAGTACATATAATGCATATTGGAGGCATTAAACATAGGTACTTGCCTACATATACAATGTGTATGTAGGGGTAACATTACCTAAGGCACTTACATGCAGTAATGCACATTATATATGAGTATTATCATTTCATAAAGTTACACAGTACACATATAATGCATATACATGGACAATATTACCTATAAAGTAATTACAGTACACACACACACACACACACCATAGTACGTATATGTACTTGCATACACATAATACACATGGGACATTGATATAACACATAATTAGTTGTATAAGTACATAGGTGGCCATTACTATGATATATGGTCACCCTTTTAACAAAAATAACCCAATATTAGTGTGTGTTTGAGTTTGTGTGTGTGTGCTTGAATGCCTCAACACTAACCTGTCCAATCTCCAGCATTGAGTGCACGTTGTCCAAATCAATCACAAATTTAGCGTTCTCCATATCATACACCATCCGGGAACTACCAATGTAATCAAAGGCTTCCTGAGATGAGAAGGAAAAGACAAGAATTACACACACCAGCGTATGGCAGATAGTGTAAATGCAACCACATTGCATGTGATCTAACATAAAGAACATTAAAATGATCTCAACTGAGTTCGATTATTTTGTAACTAGAGGAACCACGCATGAGTCTGAAACAGTCGATAAATCAATAAACCAGTTTTTTAGGAGGACTTTTGGCAAAAAACATGATCCCCAGCATTAATAATTATTATAGCAATCAAGTCTAATTTATAGTAACATTCCAAACTTACCCCCTGGAAAAAGGTGAAGAAGATATTGCGTGTAGGAGGAGCTTCTTGAGTGACAGGATACAGAGCCTGAGCGGCGGCCAGGAGAGTCACGATACCAGAGACTGTTCCCTCAGCTGATGTAGCAATGTCCCAGAAAAACGACCGTCCATCCAGCTGTGTGTGTGTTTGTGTGAGAGAGAGAGAGAGATAGAGTGAGAGCATGAGAGAGAGAGAGAGAGAGCGATTATCTACAGCTAGACAGAGAACAGAAGACTCTATTGGCATTGATATGGGATTCCAGGGCTGATGCAGACATCTTAGACTCTCTCATGTTCATATTTGCTGACGCACATGCATGAACATTTATAAAATCTATGGATAAAAGTATTGGGACACCTGGTCATTCATTTTTTGGCATTAGGCATGGTGCCAATAGGTTCATGTTCATCTGCTTCTATTCTATTGGTAATACATCTTGACAGGGACTAGTCCAGCTGTGTGTGTGGGTGTGTGGTCATTTGCACATCTGTGTTATCAATAGGTGCAAAATAAAGTAACTGAATGCATTCTTCTCACTTCCTGGAACTTACCCTGGTCGCTGCTATGACCACGCTCTCGTTCTCTTTGTGGCCCTTGACGCTACTGTTGAGCGGCCGGATGGACGCCCACACATTGAAGTCATTGAGTGGATCACATAGTTTCTCTGCGGAAACAATAGGACCACAAGTTTGCTTTCATAGCCTCTGGTTTTCTCAGACAGGGATTAAGCCTTGTCCTGGACCACACAGCGTTGAGGTGGAATGGAGGACCCACACAAAAACCCTGTATTTCATTTTACCACAAGTTGAATCTCATGATGAATGTGACGAAACAATAGAAACAAACAAAACGACGCCCCCCCCCCCCTCCCCCAACTGTAAAGCTGTAAACTGTGCGTGTACCTGGGTTGATGCTGAAGCTGTTCTGTAGGTCAGTGCGCCTCATGCAGGTCACTGTGTCCGTGACGGCGTGCATGTGAGAGAACAGCTGCATGGCACAGAGCGGGTACTGGGGTGCAGTGCCATTAACACGCATGTTATGATCCTCATAGCACTGCCAGAAAATGAAATATGGCGTTAGTTATATACAGCATCTATCCGTTTAAACTGAAGCTGGAATAACACTACTTTTTCTATTCTGAAACCAACATAAAGCGAACAGTTCTGCTATGTTTAAATAAGATCCATTCATGCCATTTTACTCAGTGTCTCCCCTTGTTCACATTGTTTTTCCCAATACAACTTTGAAACAAAGAAATTAAGATTTTGGCCTGTATTTACAGAGGTGAGATAATTTGTCGCAGTCCGAGTCCAGCGTTTGTTAGCCACATGAGCCTAGCATCTCTTGCAGACTGTGCAATAAGGCTGTACATCTTATTGCATATAAACACAACACCTTCATTTACACAAATGCACAAAAACACACACACATACCTTGCGGATGACCTGGGTCTGATTGTCATTTTGGAGAAAGAAGATGGGGAAAGCAAAGTCTTCATAGGACAGGTTGTTTCCCAGAGGATTCCACAATGTATTATTACAATTGGCCAATTCTGGACCATAGCGGTCTCCGTACACACCTGACAGGAAACAAGCAGAATTTATTCTATAAACCCCTACAGGCTTGTACCAGTCATTACAACCCAAGCTTACACACAATTCTAGCTTTCTTCTCATCTAGCTTTACAGATGTTCATTGACTACATCATTCAATAATTAAATAATTGAATATTTAACAGTCTAACAGTCAGTTTAAAAGTCTTTGCTGTTTTAATACAAACTCACCTGTGTTCTGGTTGGGGCAGGATGTGTGTGGGGAGAAGCCATCAGCTGGGGCTGTACTGGAGCTTATGACAGCCACACCTGCAACCCTGCTGGAGTTCTTCATCCTCGTCATGGTCGGCCTTCACAAGAAAACACACCAAAAACACAACTATGAAGAAGTGTAAAGAATGACAGAACTGAACTTAGTGCTGAGGTTTGTGAGTATGCATGCGTTAGAGCTGTTCAGTCATACTGAGGCTACAAGGGTGCAATATGAGAAGATGAGCCTGTTTCATATCCCAGGTGTTTCAGAGTTTTGTGAGGGTTTGGATGAACACTTGTGGTCCAAAAAAAGTTACCTGTAGTAGCAAATATATCAAATATATGCACCTGGTGAAGAAAGCTGCCTCCATGAGTACCATGTAGGGAGGATGAGGTCCACTGGTGAGGATCCACTCCAGGTCTGCTTCTCCCTCAAACACATGGAGGACCCCAGTGTCCCCAGATATAGAGGCTAGAACACAGAGGGGGACACTGATGAGACATGTGTTACCAACTGGTGTCCACAGGAATTTTAAGCTGAAGCACTAGATCACACAAAAACTATTATTATTATATGGCAATACTACACACAATGGTGCCTTAATGCTGTATCCAGTGTTATACTGCCAGCAGAGCTGTACTGTTGCTCTAATGTTGAGTGACTTACACTGGCAGCCTATCTGATGTGTGGCATTGAGCAGCCGGACGCATGGGACTGTGTTGTTTAGCTGAATGTAGATCTTCTGATCTACAGAGCTACAGCTCACATCTAGATCAAAAGGAAATGAACAAACATGTAAAAAATGTAATATACAAGACAGATATGATAACTTTATTACAAGCAAAACTCATAACCAGTTATGTTTTTCAGGCCTAAGATACTGTATACATCATCTACATTTGTGTACATCACCCCTGACAGATACACCACACGGACAAAAGTATTGGGACACCTGCTCATTTGCTGTATCTTCCAAATGAAAGGGTGTGTATATATATATATATATATATATATATATATACAGTGAGTCCAAGAAGTATTTGATCCCTTGCTGATTTTCTTCGTTGGCCCACTAATAAAGACATGATCATTCTATACTTTTAATGGTAGATGTATTCTTACATGGAGAGACAGAATATTAAAAAGAAAATCCAGAAAATAAATCTAAGGAATATATATTAATTGATTTGTATTTCATGGAGTGAAATAAGTATTTGATCCCTTAGTATTCATTAGCAGTTCTGGCTTTTACAGACCAGTTAGACACTCCCAATCAACTTGTTACCTGACCTGAAGCCACCTGTTCTCACTAATCACTTGTGTGAAAAACACCTGTCCACAGAATCAGACAGATCACACAGATTTCAAGTCTCCAACATGGGTAAAACCAAAGAGCTGTCACAGGACCTCAGAGTCAGAATTGTTGACCTTCACAAAGCTGGAATGGGCTACAAAAAGATTAGTAAGGTGTTGGATGTGAAAGTAACAACTATTGGTGCAATTATCAGAAAGTTTAAAGAGTATAACATGACAATCAACAGACCTCGGCCCGGTGCTCCAAAGAAGATTTCGCCTCGTGGGGTGGCAATGATGCTGAGAACAGTCAGAAATCGTCCTGCAACCACTCGGCAGGAGTTAGCAAATGACCTGAAGGCAGCTGGGACCACAGTTTGCAAGGAAACAATTGGCAACACTTTGCGCAACAATGGATTCACATCCTGCAGTGCCCGAAAGGTACCCCTGCTGAAGAGAGCACATGTGGAGGCGCGCCTCAAGTATGCCAATGATCATTTGAAAGATGAACCAAGTTATTGGGAGAAGGTTTTGTGGTCAGACGAGACCAAAATTGAACTTTTTGGCCTCAACTCCACCCGCCATGTGTGGAGGAAGAAAAATGCTGCCTATGACCCCAAGAACACTGTGCCCACCGTCAAGCATGGAGGTGGAAGCATAATGTTTTGGGGGTGTTTCTCTGCCAAGGGTACAGGGCTACTTCACCGCATCACTGGGAAGATGGATGGAGCCATGTACCGCACAATCCTGAGGGACAACCTCCTCCCCTCTGCCAGGGATCTGAAAATGGGCCGTGGTTGGGTCTTCCAACATGATAACGACCCTAAACATACAGCAAAGGCAACAAAGGATTGGCTCAAGAAAAATCACATTAAGGTCATGGAGTGGCCCAGCCAGTCGCCAGACCTCAATCCGATCGAAAATCTATGGAGGGAGCTGAAGGTCAGAGTTGCCAAGCGACAGCCCACCAACCTTCATGATTTAGAGAGGATCTGCAAAGAAGAGTGGGCCAAAATTCCCCCTGGTGTGTGTGCTAAACTTGTGGTTAACTACAACAAACGTCTCACCGCTGTGCTTGCAAACAAAGGCTTTGCCACTAAGTATTGAGTGTGTTTGGCAAGAGGGATCAAATACTTATTTTCCTCATTGAAATACAAATTAATTAAAATATATTCTTTAAAATTATATTCTGGATTTTTGTCTTGATATTCTGTCTCTCCATGTTAGAATATATCTACCATTAAAAGTGCAGAAGGATAGTGTCTTTATTAGTGGGCAAACAAAGAAAATCAGCAAGGGATCAAATACTTCTTGGACTCACTGTATATATATATTAAAGAGAGAGAGAGAGAGAGAGAGAGTTGATCCTGCTTTTGTTGGAGTAACTGTCTCTACTGTCTGTACTGTGAGCTCCGGATGTTGAATGTTCACCACCCCACGTCATCCCGAACGTACTGGATGGAGAACCAGCCGTCATTCCAGAGAACACGGTTCTTCCACTGCTCCACAGCTCAATGCTGGGGGGCTTTATACCCCTCTGGCCCACATCTGGCATCAGGCACGGGGCCAATAGGTGCATGCTGATCTGCTCCAGGGAATCCTATTCTATTGGCAGTACTTCTCTACAGGGACTCAACAAGCTGTGTGTGCATTTGCACATCTTTGTCAGCAACGGGTGCATCTCGAAGTAGCTGAACGTATTCATTAAAGGGCTGTCCACAAATATATGGACAAACAGTGTAATAGTAGTCTACATTTGTGTACAGCACCACTGACAGATATTCAGGCCCAAAAAGTTGAAAATCAGAGGCAGTGGTGGCTCAGCGGTTAGAGCGCCGGGCTATTGATAACAGGGTTGTGGGTTCGATTCCTGGGCTTGGCAAGCTGCCACTGTTGGGGCCTTGAGCAAGGCCCTTTACCCTCTCTACTCCCTGGGCACTGGAGTTGGCTGCCCACCGCTCTGAGTGTGTGTACTCACTGCCCCTAGTTCACTAGTGTGTGTGTGTGTGAGTGTGTGTTCACTACCACAGATGGGTTAAATGCGGAGGACACATTTCGCTGTACAGTGACAAATACGTGTACTTTTACTTTTACTATGTGCATGTACCCACAATTCCTGCATTGGTGCACTATGATTAAGGGTGTCCCGTCATGGAAAACTACACACAGAAATTAATGTAATAAATAAACAGCAGCACAAAAACACCATAAACTCCATGATGAACAAAATGTTGCATATAGGCCCTTTAATCTTAGCGCGAGGATCCTTCCCAAGCCCAGACACGCGCCCAGACGGTAACGTTTAATACAGGTTGAGATACAATAATAATAAAAGAGTTGAATGTATAATATTTAATAAAAAAATAAAGAGACAACACCTAAGCATAATATAGCAAAATATAGCTAATCGCGTCTGGGCGTTTCTCACAGGGCGAGGGAGAGTGGAAGGCGCAGCCGGCGTTCGGCTCGACAGCAGCGGATTGAAATGGAAAACGACGCCCGAGCCATCCTGGAAATAACAATTAGGTCAGGAAACGGTGTCAGAGCAGACCAGGTGTTACTTACACGTGTGAAAGAAACTAATGACCAACAAATGAAGCCATTTGAAGGACTCCGGACCCATCTTCCTTCTTTATATTCACGGACCAGGCAAAACAAAGGAAACGGCCCTCTATTTTTTCCGGGTCCGCTTTTGGTGTGTGCTGTGCGGCGCCCATGCACTGCCACCTGCTGGACTTCCATTTGCAATGAATCATACAAATATTATACTTTTTCTTTGTATATATTATACATTTAAGAGGACAAAGCTACAGAATCCACTTTTTCACAAGCTTTTAGCAGTCAGCAATACTATTATTTTAGGTATAGTCTATTGGATTGTCCGCTTGAAGATTTTTAGGTGCGCATCTTTCCTACAAGTTACGGTAACTTTAGAAAGGTCGCTAGCTAGTTCCTCCGCTTCTCCTGAGCGCTGTCCGGGAACAAAACATTGCAAACATTGAGCGGGTTTACACTCTTTTAGTCCTTTTTTTTAATAATTCACTTTACCCACCTCTGCTGGGCTGAGGTGGAAGTAAAGACTACGTTTTAATTTTGTAGTTTAGGAGTTGTTATGTAAAGCAGATGGATAACATGCCCAACAGTGTTGCTCTCCAAAAACAAATAGCATCCATCATGGACGTGCTTGCCAAAGCCGCTGTGGCAGAAATCAGCAAAGTGGTGGACGATGGCGTGGTCATGTTACGGCTGGAGATCTGTGAACGAGAAAACGAAATCGACACCTTGAAGAGGAACCTGCAAATCGTGTCTAATGAGCTGCGGGCTACTCGCCGTGCTCTTGTCCGGGAGTGTGTTAGTGGTCGGTCGAGACAGCTGGAAGGTGGCTAAAGCTTTGATCTGTTGAAATAATAAGCTCCAGAAATGATCACATAAGCTTACTTTTATAAAGTTCTAGATTATAGAGCTTGTGAAACTTGTGGGGAAACTATACTGCTTTAGTATTGTGGATAAAAGTGAAGTTGGCTCTTCCCCCCCCCCCCCCCCCCTGAATTTTCCATTCCACCTTAAGTGCTGCATTGGAGACCGTCCGGCAGCTTCAGGGTACAGGCTGAAGTACTGTAGTATTTAAGGTGGAACGGAAAACTGGAAAAGGGAGCAAAAACTGCATCCTCGTGATCATAGACTGATTTAACCAAAAAGTTCAGTCTAATCTTGGACTTTTTTAGGCTAGGATTAACCTAGTCTAAGAAATTGGCTAAATATGATCATAGAAGGTTATAACAGAAGAAGCCCTGCATGAGGAAGTGCCTGCAAACCTTTGGACCTCTGTTGGCTGTTTTTCTGACCATAGTGTTGGTCTAGGTCTAGTCTCTAAAACTAACCAGTATTGTATTTGAGCTGTTAGCTACATCTATGAGGACTTTGAAATATCCGAAACATCCAGCAAACAATCTCTTCATGGTTGTGTTTACTGTAATTTGTCTTCTAAATATTACAGGAGTCAAAGAAAAAGACCAGAGAAGAACCGAAAAGGAGTCTGGAGGGGATGATCTGAACGTGCAGAGAGAAGCTGTCAGCACGTCAGCGCCCAGAGTAAAGGTTAAGCTTGAACGTGTTGAAGATGATGAGGAAGTGCAGGTGGTTCAAGATGCAAGCCAAAATACAAGGACGGGACTGGCCTTGCCTTCTGGTTCTACTGCGAACGAAGAGCTCGCCCAGGTGTGGTCGTCAGAAGAAAACACGGAAATGCACTCTCCTGAGTATTTCCGTTCCACATACGATCAGACAAATCACCGGTCAGATCCTGCTGTCTCTATGGAGAGGAGTTATGATCCACTCAAGGACAGAATGGAGGCAAGGTGTCCAAATGGAGAAGACATAGCTAGACACAGCGAGCCCTCCACAGATAGCCTGCATGTAGCTACAGATGACCTACTGAGAGCGCCAAATGGCACAGGCCTTCAGCACTCCCACTCACACCCACACAATGCACTCATACACCCACACCCTGAGGGTCACGGTAACTTCAGTGCCCTCGGTGTTCCTGCCAGAGGGAGGCCAATGAACAGGGCAATGGACGTGGATAAGAGACGTTTTCCTTGCATGTTTTGTGGCAAGACTTTTGATCGGCTTAGTCACGTGGAGAGGCATCAGCGCATACACACTGGGGAGAAGCCTTTCAGCTGTGGGTTATGTGGCCGGGGCTTCACACAGAAGAGCAGCTTGAAAAGCCACCTGAAGACCCATCGAGGTGAGACGTGCTCTGTTAGGGCACCTGAAACACACTTGAATTAGGAAGTTTAATCATATAGTAGGTAAAACTTAAATTTCAGCAGTCAGAACTCATTGGTTTGACTAATTTGAAGTTATATATGATAATACAGGTAGACTCTGTGCTATGTCTCTATTTTAATACAAAAGGGTGGATAGAATAGTATACACCCTATACACCCTAAGTAGTTGTATAGTTATGCTATGAATTTATTATAACCCCCCCCCACCACCACCACCACCACCACCAATACACAAATTATAGGGTGCCAAAATGTGGATTACTGATATAAGCTATTGCATACATATAGTTAGATCAAATAGAGATCAAATCTGATCTGTTGTGATCAGATTCTTGTTATCTGCCTGTAGCCAGACATCTGGACATCACAAATCTGCATGGGTCGCTGTGTTGCGTGCTGGTCACCAGTGTAGCCATGCTGGTGATGTGCCTTTCACTCATGGAAGTAGGGTACATCATCTCACCCTCAGACGCCCTGTCAAGTCACGGTTCAGAACTCTTGCTGGCGCTTGCTGCTTGGAACCCCGCACTTCCGTCACTCTGGATTTGATGTGGTCGTTGTTTGTGGCAAAATATGCTTTCAAATCCGATTTCAGCGTCGAGCATCCAGACTGGGACGTGTCTGTACAAATCCGATTGTAATTGCATCTCAAACCACCTTAAAATGCTATGATTTCATGTGGGTTTTTTGCTGTTTAAACTGTCAAATCTTTCTGGGTCCAATTTATATAAGACAAGTTGGATTTCGGCTGGCCGCCTGAATGTATTTCTGGTTAATTAAATTTTAGTGCAGTGTGTGTGAAAGTTTGAAGAGGGGCGGGGGGAATAATAAAGCACAGCCTTATTTTTGGGTTGGGCAACAGTCTAAGTGTTGGTTCTATCATCGGGACATGGGGTTTCATCTCCAGTAATGCCACAGCCAAACTGAATGTCCATGTCCATTAAAAAATTATTGAATTATTGTGATGATATTTATGCCACATATGGTGCCACGGTGTGGTTGAGCAAGAAAAGCACAACACTGTGCAGGCATCTTGCCTACCAGTACCGGAATTGCCCACCCCTACCCTAGGTCTACTAAGAAAATGTGTGCTGTCTTTGCAGTGTTCTTTAATTTTCACATCATTTTCCCCCTCCCTCTTTCAGTTTCTGGGCTGCCTGATGAAGACAACCACTTCAGTAATGAATGGCATATGGCGCCTCATTGTGAGGAGCAGATCGCTGCCCACTCATACATAAACAGTCAAGAGACACACACTGAGGACCAGAATACACACGTGTCGTGTCTGACCCAAGAAAACACTCACTTCATCAACCTAGAGGATGAGGGGTTGGAGCAGCCAGTAGATCCGGTAGATCACCAGTCAACACTTACCAATCCAAACAGCAGCCCAACAGATGGAACCGAGAAGTATGCTGACTTCTGTGAGATAGAAGGTACTGATGACGAGGTGGTTTGTGTGCTGGAGGATGGTACGAAGTCTGAGGAGAAAAATGAGGATCAGAAAGACCAGACAGTGAATGATTTCATACCAGAAGAGCCTAGACGCCTCAGCTCTGGATCTGAGAGCGTAGAGGGTGAGGAAGACACACAGGCTCTGAATTCAGTAAATGCTTTAAATGCAGCTGCCACTGAAAAAGACCTGGAGTACTGTTTACCTCAGAGCAAGTATCACTTAGAGGCTACCTCAACCATCATACACTCATGGGAAGCTCCTGCAGTGTCCAACACCAAGGGTTTTGAGGGCAACCACATTCATGTGAAGGAGGAAGTGGAAGACGATGACATATCAGCAATGGATGAAGAAGAGGCTAGTCGAGAGATATGTTATTCTTTGCAGTCTGAGGAACACAACGTAGCTTCACCCATAAACCACATTTCGACAGCAGCTTCTCTTGGGACCACAGAGGCAATAATGGTGCCAAATTTACCTTCCAACACTACACCTCAGAGGCCCAGAGTTGCGAACGGGGTGCAGAAGAGGCGAGAAAGGCGCTTCTTCTGCGTTCACTGCGGGAAATGTTTTGACCGGATGAGCCACCTGGACCGGCACCAGCGGATCCACACCGGAGAGAGGCCCTACAGCTGTGGATTGTGTGGCAGGGGCTTCACTCAAAAGAGCAGCTTGAAGGGCCACATGCGGACACACGTGCAGGAACGGGCCTTCCACTGCTCCGTCTGCGGAATGAGCTTCCCCACACGAGCTGGACGCTACCGCCACTGTTGCAACCAAATCGAAACGACAGGCTACTTAAGATAACGCTAAAATTCCTGCTGAGGTTCTGCTGAGGCAGAAGCTGTGTTTAGTTTAGTCTGGACATGTCTGCCAGGAAATGTCTTTTAGTGAAGTAGTTCTTGGAACTCTTTAGCACTTAT
This sequence comes from Salminus brasiliensis, assembly GCF_030463535.1. Classification (NCBI taxonomy): domain Eukaryota; kingdom Metazoa; phylum Chordata; class Actinopteri; order Characiformes; family Bryconidae; genus Salminus; species Salminus brasiliensis. Next base: position 5,937,098 of record NC_132900.1, on the reverse strand, counting down.
ATATTCTTGTACAATCCCCAGAACGGGCTGTTTTAAACCGTGGTTTCTCACATGAATCCTGAACAGTCTAAAATTGACAGTTGGCAAACTGCTAACTAGCATTTATATCTTGGCCTTGATCTTGGTATAAATGAGTTTATCATTATTAAAGCTGTGGTGTGCAAAGCCAGTCCAAAGGATTGGCGTTAGAGGAAATTCAGGCATATTTGAATGAGTACAGGATATGTTACGCATACTGGATTACTGGATATCTGACCCACATCCCTATGAAATACTGGATCAGGACATGCCTGTCATATAATATTCGTTAGGGTAGTCTGCAAACAAATGTGAGAGATTGTCATTTTTTAATAGATTTTATTGTTGGATCTTAAAGCAGCATTATGTAGCATTTCTACCTTAAAATAGCAGCTTCCTGTTGATGCTTCTTTGACCTGTAGTAGGGAGAGTAGCAGCACTATTGCTGCTACTCCAGGCTGTGAATGCCAGAAACTGCATGGTCATGTACATTTTTTAATATTACTCTATCGCTACAATCTATCACTAGCAATGCCCCCAACACTAGCCGGTTGAAGACTAGCATGTCTCCTCTAGCACATGTGAAGCCAGCCCCTGCCTCTTTTCAAACTGCCACCCAGCATTGCTAGGTAGCCGGTGCGCTCATAGGAAGCTCCGATACAACAGCTGAAAGATCCCTGTGCTGACCAACGTTACACTAGGAGTGATGTGGGATGGAAGTGCCATCAACCCACCCATGAAAGAGCAAGGCCAATTGTGCTCTCTCTCAGACTCTCTTAGGCTGCTGGTGGCAAAGCGAAATGACCCAGAGTTTAAACCGGCAGCCGAGGGGCCAGGAATGCCAATTTTCGCGTAATGCTGCTTTAACTCTTGAATCCACTTGAAGCTGTTTAGTTTGAGGAAATTAGTCAAGAAAGTAGATTAGCAATATTTTTTCAACTCTCTGTCATACCTGGACAGATCCAAGGTGATGTGTCATTTTGTTACTGTAATTACATGTTTCATGTTGTTGCCGAAAAGACAGAAATGACCAAACTGATTTACTGTAGCAAACTGTGCCAGTCGGTGTGTTTCTGAGTATGTCTATAAATAAGATGTTTGTAATCGTTTCTGTCACCTCTTTCCAACCATCGCTCACTAATGCATGGAAATTACACTGTTTCATTGTGGTTGATACTGGCAAAACATAAACAGAACATGGTGAAAATCCCTTTAGTGAGTGTGGGACCTTAATTATTATCCTGTTTTCTCTTGGTTGTTCATGTTGCTAGTTTGTTCTTCATGCACTTGCCTCACAAGACATCTTTGTGCAAAACATTTTACATATCAATCAGTATAATAACTCTGCCAGCACGGTCAGAGAGACAAAACAAGACAACCATATTCACCATTAGTGTTGGACATGGGTGGAATTTGCCCTCCACCTTTAACCCATTCATGCAGTGAACACACATGCCCGGAGCAGAGGGCAGCAATCACTGCAGCACAGGGGGTATCGACCCCACAACCCTGACCCTGTCATCAATAACCTGGTGCTGAACCACTACTGCCCACAAAAATAAAATTACTGGAAAGTATGCAGTCGAGATCCCCACATTTGGGATATCTGCAGGGGTCCACACAGCCGGAGTGCAATGGCCTCACCTTGCCTTCTTGATCATGGTAAGTCCATTAGGTAGGTGTAGTGTATACGCAGAGGAGCAGAAACTCAGAGACACTTGGTGAATGTCAGAAACAATATATAGGCCTCATAACAAAGAAGTGTGGTGTACCTTGTAGCTCGTTCTGTAGCTAACGTCAGTATTTTACCCTGAGCAATATATTTGGACTAGGTTACAGTGCCTTGCTCTTGCCAGTCATAGAAATGGACCCAGTTTTTAAAGGAATAATTTAGCAAACATATTTTTTTTCTGTTATTTTGAGCTTCAACTTTGTGGCTAATGTAGCTAGTTGGCAAGTAATGGACGTTTGTGGCTTTGCTATTCAGTCCAGGGGTACCCCAAGATTGCCTACTGGCTAAAACTGACTTGCTTTTGTGGATGGTGTTGTGTAGGGTAGTGGATAACCACACCACTCCCCCTGTGGTAGGCAAGCACACTATGCAAGTCACTGGCAAGATGCCTAACATGAGTCAAAGTAGCCAGATGCCATGAATTTACAGTTTTTCTGACAAGATTTGACACATTTACCTATAAAAATGGGCAAAACAAAGACAGTCTAGGATACAAACCCTAGTTTGAGAAGCTGTGTCATACAATGTCTTACCAAAACCACACAGGCTTGAAGCATGAGGTTAAAGGCTTTGGTACTGAGGATGTATTGTAAGGGTAAATTGCATATTTTTACCCGACCATAATCTGAATGAAGTTATCTGAAGTACGGCACTCTCACATGTCGTTTATTTACCATGACTCGAAGGGCTGGTTTCCCGGACTAGGGTCACTCTCTGTCTGGGAAATCGGCCCTAAGTGTTTTAATCCGGTGTCTCTTTGTTCTCAGGCCAGCCCATATGGTCTACATTTAGTTCCAGATGAAATCCAAAGGCCATGTGGGTCATTCTACAACCTTTAGGTTTGCAGGTTAAATCAGCCCACTGATTCCCGGCCTATTCCACTTGTGTTTCAAGTTATCAGGCATAATATATGCTTTTCATTACATCTTCTTTAAATCCAATATTGCATTTTCCTGTGAGCCATCCTACGTTTATTGCTGTGTTATAAAAGGACATGCCCTCACAGTAACCGGGTTGAATTAGAGGTCGGGTACATCTCACTAAAACTTCAACCACTGACTTTCTGTACTCCATTCTGAAGCATGAATCATTTATTCATACTAAGAAGCAGTGCATACATGTTTTAAACGAATTTGCATGAATTGGCCTAGGTAAGAACTTAGTGTTGTTGTAGTAGTTGAATGAGAAAGCCCAGAAAAGTGCATAGTGTGGGTTTCACAGAATTTATGAGTTTGGTAAGCTAGCACTAGCTCGAAATGTAATGTAATGCTGATGTAATATTTAAGGGAGCAGCTCTACGAGACTCGGGTGTATTACGGTAATTCCACTCCGTTCACCTGACACCGCACATAGCAAAGCGGAAGGAAATCACGGAGCGAAGAAGGCGTCTCTGTAAACACCGCTGAAAGAGTGCAAGGAGAGCATCTGAATGGACTGAAATAGCATATATCGCCATATTAAACGAGTCAGTGCTAAAAGATGCCAGCAGCACATCTGGCTATGGAGGCTCAGATCTGGTCGGTGATGGAGAGCTTGGCCAAGGCAGCCGTGGCTGAGATCTGCACCCTCATAGACTCGCAGTGTGTGGAGATGCGTTTGGAGATCCGCAGGGGCCAGAGCGAGATCGAGTCTCTAAAGGGGAAACTGAGGGATCTGAAGAAGGCTCTGAGAAACCAGCCTGTCCCCACAGTCGCTCCGCTGCACCCCCCTCTCCTGGGTGAGTAGTGCTAGCTAGCTGCCACCGCTCGTTTACCCCCTTTAAGATGTGAGGGGTAGGGGTGGGCTGGTCGATGCTGTATACCGTCCTCGATCATCACATGCAAATATTAGCTCGAAATATGTTTTATTTTGTACGTGGTATCTGCATTTTCTGTGTTTAGCAAAATATCACATGTATATTCATCTTTAAAATATAAAGCTGCATCTTCTGACATGTCTTGATTTCTAGATATACATGCTGATGATGTCCAGCAGGAGTCTGATTGTGAGGAGGAAGAGGAAGATACAAAGACGAGTTCCTCTGGGCTGATGAACTTTCAGGAGGATTGTCTTCTGAGCTCTGGGGACAAACCCCGGATTCTCAGTGACTCTCTGATCTCTGAAGATAAAGCGGACACTGGTCTCAACACTGCTGCTGTAAAAGTGGAGGCCGACAGTTACTCTGTGTCCATAGCAGAGTGCGTCTTTCAGGGCTGCCAGACTGACCAGAAGCTATGCACAGACGCACAAGGCCCAATGATGGGTAAGAAGCTCATGCTGTCAGAAATGTTTACCATAATCACTGCATTAGTAGAATATTTCCATACCATAATCAATTAACCTATAGAGGCTATGCACGGTCACGCCCACAGAGTGGCAGAAAGGCAGGCTGATTGATTGGCAGTGTTATCTATGGTTCAGTGTGAATGCCGCTAAAACGGTCAGTGCGACTGACTGTACAAACAGATTCAGCAGGAATTCAGATCTGTCCTTCAACAGAAGATGGATTGCTGCAGTTCACGGAAACAACTGCAATCCAGACACCGAAACAGCTCACTGAGTGGCGAAGGCACACACTGAAAACGGGTGGGGAAAGAACCAAGCCCACTGTAGTTGTGAATTTAGCGACATGCTGAGTAAGAGGGAAAGCAAGCAAACCGCCTGAAAACAGTGGAAAACACCCCTAAGACCCAGCTCTAACAAGCTTACTAAACCTGGCAATCGACAGGTGAGTTGAATCAGGTGTGTCTAAGCAGAACAAGCACAGAACTGTGCAGGAATTGCCCACCCTTGCCTATGACCATTCACTGATCTCAGATATGAGGCTTTATCTTTTAAGCAGGTGTGATTTGAGCCTCAGTTAGCTGAGGGTTTCTGGTTACACATCACTGTCCATGGGCTACTAGTTTTTTGGTCATTTGGATAGATCGTGGTCGAGTCCAACTGCCTTGTCCAGCTTGAGCAGAGAATTGCTTGTTTCTGTCCTGTTTTGGCCATTTTCCCTAATAAACGCTGCAACCGGTTGCAGAATGTTTTGCCATTTAGTCCGACCAAAGCGTGGCGTCAGTGCGTCCCCACTATTAACTATTATCCCCACTAATGACAATTATATATGTAATATATTTTCCCCCTGAAAATAATCTGAAGACATTTATTTTGTATTTTAAAATATTTATTTATTTAAGTAATTATAATATTAATGAATTATGTAATAATAATGAATAATAATAATAATAATAATAATAATTATTATTATTATTATTATTACAGAAGTTACTGTGGCCAGAAACAGAGCTAGTCAATATAAAATAAAGTAAATAAATATAAAGATATTTCTCAAAAATAACAACACAATAAAACATTTAAAAGTATTTAAACACTCGATATAGGAGGATTTGTCCATTCCATTTTGTCCATTAATTATTGACAGTGGCATTCTTTAATAGTGCGTTGCAATCTGTTGCACTGTATTCCCCACACTAAACAAAATGCCCTGAATGAAACACTACGATACTGTAAACCGGGAGTTTCTTGCAAACTAGATGTAAACAAACGTGTCGAATGACAGTGAGAATATTGCTATGCTGGTGGTGAGGCTTTCTGCACAGAAAAAGCCAAGAGGAAGAATGTGGATGAAGCCTTGGCTGAAAAGAAGGGGTCAACAGGGCTTTTACGTACTGCAACACAAGCTTGAGGTGAATACACTCATACATACATACACCAGTCGGTCATAACATTAATACCACCTGCCTGATATTCAGTGGGTCCGCCAGAATAGATCAGATCATTTGAGGCATGGACTCCACAAGACCTCTGAAGGTATCCTTTATGTCCTATAAGTTGTAAGGTGGGGCCTCCATGGATCGCATCAATGAGCCTAAGGTGCGCAGGTGGTTCTTTTCTTGGACCATCATGAGCAAATATTGGATTATAGACACCCCAAGCTACAGAATAGTAGAGTGGGAAGATCATGGTTAAAGATTCCTGATACTGGGAGACCTTTTGGGATTTTGAGATGGAGCAAATCAACCTCAAAAATGGCCTGAGTATTCTAATACTGTGGGCCCGGCATTACTGTAGATATACTGTCATTACAGAGCACTTAATATCTTTGCCAAAGTTGCCATTTGTCAGATGGCTCTAGTCAATCATTGTTAGCTTTAAAAATAATCTGTAATCATATTCGTTAATACTTTGCTCTTTGGTCATGCTTTCTTATCTCAAAATTGATCACACGTTTTTTTTTTTAGGAGACGGCGACGATCAGTATGCCAGTAAAGAAGACTTCCACCCTCAGTCTCTTTATTCAGAGCAGTCCCATCAGTCTGAAGAAGCATCGCCATGCAAATATGATGCACTGTTTAGTCATATGACTGAGCAGAGGAACGGGGAAGGGAATCTTAGTAGGGTGGAGTTTAAGACTGAGCCGGAGGAGGAGCCTATAGCGAAGAGGGTGAATGAATTGGCGCAGTGCGAGATAACGGACAGCGATGGTTTACCATGGCCCTTTTTGACTGCTGCAGACTTCGAGACACAAGGTTGTTCTTCTAGGCTGGAGCAGATTTTACATGCTTCCCAAACTGACCCCCAGCTATTTCCTCTCGCAGGGACCAGTGAGAGTTTACCCTCATGCAGTATTAAGCATGCAGTGGATGTCCGGGCAAAACAGGCGAAGGCAAGAAAGGTCCAGGACCGAATTCAAGCCAGAACCTTCAAACAGAACTCTGCCAGTTGGTCGGCGATGCTGACAAAGGTGAAGAACCTGCCAAAAGGCAACACGCACAAGCCGCTGCCTTGTTCTTTTTGCCCTAAAAGCTTCAACAACGCGTCTGACCTGAAGAGACATCAGCGGATCCACACGGGCGAGAAGCCCTTTGGCTGTGCGGTGTGTGGGAAAAGGTTTGCCCTTAGGGGAAACCTCATCACACATGAGAGAGCCCACAGTGGCAGCAAACCCTTTACATGCCAGCAGTGCGGGAAAAGCTTTGCCCATGGCTCCAACCTGACAGCCCATCAGCGAGTCCACACTGGAGAAAAGCCCTTTTGCTGCTCGCTGTGCGGGAAGACGTTCGCTTGGCATTACCCTTTCAAAAGACACATGGCTCTGCATGGTCAGAATGGCCCAAACCCAGGACTGTAGGGACTATTGCTGCCAGGCCAGGTTTTCTCTGACACACCACCAAAAGCTTTCAGATAACACTGAAAAAACCCCATCATGCCTTGACTTTACTTGTGTACAGTACTGTGCAAACATCCCAGACCACCTTCCATTCCTTTCAGAATCAGGAATAAGCAATAAACATACACTGATAAGCCATGGCGTTTAAACCAGCTGCGTAATATTTCTGTGTAGGATCTCCTCGTATCAGGAGCTCTGAAACATTGAGGCATAGACTCCACAAGTCCTGTAAGTTGTGATGTGGGGCCTCCATGGATCACATCAATGAGCCTTGGTCGCCCATGACCCTGTCGTCAGTTGACCTGGTTGTCCTTCCTTGGAGAACTTTTGGTAGGTACTGACCACTGCATACCAGAAACACCCTACAAGATGTTTCAGAGATGTCCTGACCCAGTTGTCTAGCCTTTAGTTTTGGAAGTCAGAGCATTTTCTGCTTCTCACCATCCAAGTCATCCCAAACACATTCAAAGATGTTGAGGTCTGGACTCTGTGGAGTTCTGATTCTGAGACCAGAAGAAGATTTAGTCTTTAAATTTTCTTCTGTTTTTTGGTCTTTTGATATTTTCACAGTACGACCTTCTTGATCAGCCCCACATCCTTTCAGACCAACAGTGTTCAGTCCTTTACTCAAGGTGAACGAATGGACTGAGGCTTCATGTTCTCCTCTCTCTCTCTCAAAGATGAGAGCTTTAAAATTCTATGCTGTAGACAGTTTTGGTGGTCTACGAAAATTTCATGGTTCTTAAGAATCCAGTGTTCTCTCGTTTATTTTTTTAGTCCTGAAATGGCAACTGTTTTTGCAAAGTGGCCTCTGACTTTTGCACAGTACTGTGATTTCCACATGAAAACAACATTACCTAATGTAACACATTACTCAAGTGCAAATGTACAGGTTTGTGTGAGGTCATTCAGTCCAATGCTTTATTGAGTGCACCAGCTGTGGAGGAGTGGCCATGCTAAAATGTGCCCATCGCACTTTTCGCACATTATCTGTTCCTGTGGCAGTGTTTCATCAGGAAATATGATGTACCACTGGCCAGTATAGTGTTGTCTAAAGCCCAGAATGAATTCACTTGAATTCACCGACTACAAACATTTGCCCTTAAAAATATATTAAAGCTAATAAAATCGATGAGTATTTGATTTCTTTTTCTTTGTTTTATTGTAGTTTGTTTGTTGTCTGACATGTCAAGAACCTGTAACCTGGATCTGTTTGGGGCTCTAAGTGGCTCAGCAGCCAGCAGTGGCTCATGTACTGCCACTATAAACCGGGGGTCACAAGTTCCTATCTCAAGCCAATGTTACTTTGCCATCAGCAGCCGGAGTCTGAGAGAGCACAATTGTGCTCTCTCCTCTCATCATTCTGGAATGATGTTGGCCAGCACTGGCATTTGTTAGCTGGTGTGGCATTGCTGGGCACCTGGTGCTTTTCTCCGAGCGTATCGCCTACTGTCGATGCCACATGTGTTAAGTCCCTATTTTACCTTATCCTAGTGACGGGATCTTAAAAAAGATCACCCTTTGGATCAGATGTTTTTAAGATAAACAGCACATGTTCAACCATTTGACTGGTAATGTATATGTTACAATGGGATTCCAACCTAAAACATTTATAAAAGAAGTCATGTGACCTCTATCAAAGTAAGAGAAAAACACTAATGAGCTGCTAAGTACATTTTAAACTGATTTATTTACTTTTAATCAACATTTAAACCTGGGTCTGGGCTCTTCTGGTGTTAAAATGAATAGTGATTCCCCGTAAAGCAACCATTTCAGAGATACAAGGTTTTGCCACAACAGTGATGATATAAGTAATTTAAAAATGCAAAACGGGCAGTTAAGAATTTTTATAAAATGCATAATCTTTGGTTTTTATTAATACCTATCAGTGTTGTACTCGGTTGTGAAATACAAAAAAATGTCTAAACCTGGTTATCCTGGTTATTAATGAGTCCATAATGAGTAATATCATTTTCAGCAGTATAAAAGGTTTAATAGATAACCTTTTAGCATGAAAAGTCCATTGGCATTAATGTCTTATATGTCAGAAGGTCTATGTATGCAAGCACTAGATGGACACAAGTACTGGGACACCTGCTCATTCACTTTCTTCTGAAATCAACATTATTAAAAAAACAAGTTTACAGTGTTTACAAGTTTACAGTTGGAGTGACTGTTTCTACTGTCCAGGGAAGACATTCTACTAGATTTTGAAGTTTGAGTTTTGTGGTGATGATTTGATTGCATTCAGCGACGATAGAGTTAATGAGGTCAGGATGTTTGATGATCACCACCCCACCTCATCCCTAACTCTCCACCTCACCCCAAAAGTATTGGATGGAGCACCATCCATCATTCCAGAGAACACAGCTCCACTGCTCCACAGCTCCTCAATGCTGGGGAGTATTCTACCCCTCTACCCAGCCTGACATTAGGCATGGTGCCAATAGATTCATGTTCATCTGCTCCAGTAAGTCCTGTTCTATAAGCAGGACTTCTCTACAGGGACTAGACCAGCTGTGTGTGTGTGTGCATTTGCATGTCTAAGAGTAGCTGCATGTATTCATCAGAAGGGGTAGAAATGGAAAATCCAGGCCCAGCAGAGCTGCCCAGGCTGTCCTGTGGTGCATTTCTCTGTAGTGGATCTGTAAGAAGGGGTGTCCACAAACCATTCGAACATATAGTGTACATCGCATACATCATTTAAAGAACGCTTAGTAGCACCTTTCTTTTTAAGAGTGTCATAGTGTCATTGCTCTGGTGCAAATCTACAGAAGCACATAAGAAGCACCCTGTCATTTTACCATTGCAGTATATTGTTTTATTTGAATGCTTTGCTGTTTTTTTCTGACATCTCTTGCTCAGGTATGAACGCTGATGGTCTCCACCAGGAGCCTGACTGCAAGGAAGAAGAGGAAGATGATAAGACGAGTTCCTCAGGATTGACGAACTTACAGGAGGATTCCAACCGAGAACGTCTGAATTGTCTTCTGAGCCCTGCAAACCAACACACTCCGTTTAGACAGCCCCAGTTTCTCAGTGACTCTCTGAACTCTGAAGATAAAGCAGACACTGGAGATACTGCCAATGCTGCTATAAAAGTAGAGTCCAAAAGGTACTCTGTGTCCATAGCAGAGTGTGTTTTTTATGGCTCCCAGAATGATCCCCGGCTGTATCATCTTGCAGGTACCAGTAAAGGTTTGCCCTCCTGCAGTATTAGGCATGCAGTAGATTCCCGGGCAAAACAAGTGAAAGCAGGAAAGATCCAGGACCAAGCCAGAACCTCCAAACAGAAATCTGCCAGTTGGTCGACAATGCCGACTAAGGTGAACAAGTCGCTGCCCTGTTCCTTTTGTCCTAAAAGCTTCTACAGGCCATCTGATCTGAAGGTACATCAGCGCATTCACACAGGCGAGAAGCCCTTTGGCTGTGCTGTGTGTGGGAAAAGGTTTGCCATCAGGGGGAACCTCATCACCCATGAGAGAGCCCACAGCGGCATCAAACCATATACGTGCCAGCAGTGCGGGAAAAGCTTCGCCCATGGCTCCAACCTGACTGCACATCTGCGTGTCCACACCGGAGAAAAGCCCTACTGCTGCTCGCTGTGCGGCAAGACGTTCGCTTGCCATTACAATTTCAAAAGACACATGACTCTGCACGGTCAAACTGACCTCACCTCATGAGACAAGACAGGTTGGGTCCAAAGATTCATGCTGTTGGAGCCAAATTCTGACCCTACCATCTGTGAGCCTCAGCAGAAATCAAGCTACGTTTTTTGTTGACGTCTTCAACAGTCCAGTTTTGATGAGCCAGTGGTGAGCCACTGCACTGAGCCTCAGCTTTCTGTTCTAGGCTGAAAGAAGTGGAACCTGCCATGGTCTTCTGCTGTTGTAGCCCAACCACCTCAAGCTTGGATGTGGTGTTGAGCATTTGAGATACTTTTCTGCTCACCACAGTTGTACAGAGTGGTGATCTGAGTTACTGTAGCCTTTCTGTCAGCTCCAGACAGTCTGGCTTTTCTCTACTGACCTCTCTCATTAGTAAGGTGTCTTCGTCTGTAGAACTTCAGCTCTCTGGATGTGTTTTCTCTATTTTTCACCAAGTCTAGAGACTGTTGTGCTGAAAATCACAGGAGATCCGCAGTTCCAGAATTCCTCAAACCAGCCTGTCTGGCACCAACAATCATGCCATGCTCCGAAATTACATATTTTGCCTGTTCTGATGGTCGATGGAAACGATATCTGAAGCTTATTGCCAGGATCTGCATGCTTTTATGTACTGCACTGCTGTCATATGATCGGTTGATTGGATAACTGATTGATTGACTTGTTGTACAAGTGTTTCTAATTAAGAGCTTATCCAGAGATTAAGAGATTTTTTGCATGTGAGATCTTTCCACACCTCCAAAGTTCAAGTCCCCATTCAATGATGTTGAGGTCTGGACTCTGGGGCGACCAATCTGTTATCTTGAAAACTCCAGCAGCTTCATGAGTTTGATTTGTTTTTTCATTTTTTTGTCTGTTTGCTTTGTCTGTAAGAGCTTGATGTTCTCCTCTCTCTCGAAGATGATGACTCGTTCTCTGATGGGGCAATTTTGATGGGCTTCCAGGTCTTGCTCAGTTGTTAATGTCCTATTCTCTCTGTATCTTTTTATCCATGCTCATCTACCTACCTCTGTATCTTTAGCTATATCATTTTTTGAATGTTTTAGAAGCATCTCTGTTGATTTATTCTTTAAACATTAACGGTTTTAACTGAAAAAAATAAAAATGAAAGATGTTTGCCACATGAACACAATATTATATCCGCATTCTACACGATTTTTGTCTTTCACTTAACCTATTTTAGTGATAACTGTGCGGATGTAATACGATACTGCACATGGTTGCATAGGGGTGGGCAATATGACACATTTTTGATACAAGCGAGCGTATAATGGACAGGGGAGTTGTATGGGGAAGCCCTAAAATAAATAACTTTCATTGTTTAATATTTTCTTTAAAACCTTAAAATACTTTCTTTAATCTTTGTTTATGGGGTCCAAAATTACTGGCAGCACCCTGATCATAAATATCGTCAGTGCTTAAAGAACACTGCCTGCTGCACCCTTAAGTACAGAAAGTGTAATTGGTGCTGGTTTATTGAATCTTCAAGCTTCAATTACAGCTCAGCTTGACCCACCATCCTTTAAGATCCACGGAAGACAAGCGTCTAGGCTTTTTCTGAACTTCCTCTGGGTTTCCGAACAGCAGAGTTGCTCACTGTCTTCAAACGCCAGCTGTAGACCCACCTCTTCCAAGAGTACTTGGTCAAAGTGTAGTGCAGAGTATTGTGGTGTCCACACTGACTTTTGTATTTAGTATTAAATAAGCTTAGAGGTATATTTGGCATCCTAGCTGTATACAAACTAGCTGAGGGTATTTTCTGAGTAAAACAGTGAAGCACTTTTGTCACTCTGGATAAGAGCATTTGCTAAATACCGTCAATGTAAATGTAAATTAGATGATTAGATGATGCAGCATATAAGTCTAAGTATATTTAGTATATACTGTACTCAGTACTCAATAGTAGTTTTTAACACTTATTTTACAATCAGGAATTTGTCTTTAAATATTGTGATCTACAGCTTTACCATATCGCCCAGCCCTAGTGTTGGGTCAAGTAAATTCAGTCTGTGCTTTGTTGATTGTACGAGTCCTAGAGGGGTTGCCATGATGAAATGTGAACTTTTAGCAGTTTCAACATGTTAGCTGTTTCTGGAGTGGGACTGTGATGGTGTTTTAGCAGGAAATGGTCATCACTGCCATTTCAGAACCCTTTTAGCCCACTATTTAAATCTATTTGAGACACATAATATAAAGTCAGTAGGCCTTTATATTATGTTAACGTTTCATAACAAATAGACCAGTAGAAATAGCAAAAAAAACAAACATGATAACTTTAATTTTCCTTTTTCTGTAAATGTAGCATAAGAATAAAGATTAAAAAGACAAAGATTTAAAGGTTTTGTCACAACAGTGATAATTACATATAATTACATGTCAGTTCACAAATCCCAACTTTATTGTATTTGTATTGTATAATCATTCTTTAACAGTACTGTACTTGATTATATAATACATAATGAGACCATAATGAGGAAATGTAGTTGTCATGAGTATACAATGATACTGTTTCTGTTTGCATTAATTACAGCATAAAAAACAAAGAGCATGCCAACAGTAAACTGCATCTTCATCTATACCGAATAGAAGGGATTGATTGTGACTATTATAACTGTGCTGGTGACGGCTTGTTTTAATTTATACCCTACAACAGTTATTCTGTGATATTAAGCGGTTATTAACACATTATTAACACATTAGTTTCACTTTACAGTGTGCCTTAGGGACTATATGATGCAGATTCTAAAATCCAACTATTACACATCGTCTCTATTCACACTTATCAGGATATTTTGGAAAAGTAGCTGTTTCTCAGTAGTTTGGTTCGAACACATGCTTCCTGCACTGTATTTAGGACTATTTTGGCCGTTATGCTTCTTGAGGAATTTGACAACAAGCTTTGTGATGTACTACTGCCCCCTGCTTGGAAGGCATAATGACACAAGCGTTTTAGAGTCCTGTACGTGTTCTTGTGTAGGCCAAGAGATTTCCAGCTGGAGGCAGGGAGAAAAAACTACATTTTCAAACATATCCGGATATGTGTGAAGAGGGTCTCAGACTATAAAGGTCTAAGGATGAGACAGACAAAATTGTCTCTCCAAAGGGTGTTTTTTCCGCATGGAAACATGGACAAGCTTCAAAAAGGTGAGTGCTTTAAAAAGATAAGAAAAGGTGGTGCAACCACCGGTCTAGTGCCTCTGCTGGCTGGTTGCATATGACCTGTAGCTCCACCCATCCCTATATGCTTCAATGACAAATCAGACAATTGTCCGTCTCATTTTTCTCTTCTTAACTGCATTTCCATCTCCAGTGTCTCCAAATTCCAACAATTAAATATTGGCAAAGTTTTCCCCCAACATACTGTAAGGTCTGTGAGAAGGGGGCGGGTCTACCAACTGAGTAGGTGAGTCTGGCTCCTCCTCTGGTCTTTACTGTGCAGACTCGGGTTTCTGACTTGGCAGACAGTATTGGCTTAATTTCTATAGAAAGAAATGGAAATAGACAGCCATTCCTCATCTGACTAGCAATAATTCTAAGCTAAAGCACTGCAGGCTGCTGGTACTATGAATTTATGAAGTCTTGTATTTTTGGCTGTTAATTCAAAAGCTTTGCCAATATGCACACAAGAGCTGAGAGAGCTTCAGATGTTCAAGGTCTTGCTTGTTTCAACCATCACTACTAATCAAAGAAGCAGTCCTCTGACTTGCTTAAGAATTACTGAATGGAGCACTGACTAGCAAGCAGAGGAGCTGCATTTCTAACTGCAGTTGTTATGGCAGCTGTCAGGACAGTTAAAAGCTCTGGTCCAATCAAAGAAGTTAACTTTGCCATCAGTCCTACAGGTGCCGCTGCAGGGGCCATGAAACTAAAAAGCATAGGTAGACACCCTATCCCAGCCCCTCCCAAAAAAACGACAAGGTACGTCAGGACTTTGAAGTAGAAAGGATTTTTATACCATCTGCTTCTGTCTGAAGCCTTTTCCCGCTCTTCTTCTTCTCGTTTCTGTTCTTCTTCTTGTACCCACAAGTCCAGTTCCCTCAGCTCTTCTTCAGTTTTCTGTATCCTCTTCTTATCTTCCTCTTTTAGCTGTCTGAGACTGTCCTTTTCTTTCTCAAGAGCTACTTTCAGGCGCCTCAGCCTGTGTGGATCTGGATACAGACTCTCTTGTTCATTTATGAATTCTCCTCTTATCTGACTGATCTTGTCTTGGATGTGCAGCCTGCATCTTTGTATTGCTTGCCTGTCCTCCTCTAAGGCTTTGGCAATACTATCCCTGCGACGCTGTCCTGTGTTCTGTACGTCTTGCTTGGCTCTCTTAATAGCTACAGCTGTCAGAGCCTCTTTGTTCTGATCCAGCACTTCTATTACCTTATCCATGATCTGTATTTTCTGGTTGGTGAAGTGATGGTAGTCATTCTTCACCAGCAACTCATCCAGCTTCTTCAGAAGCTCCGTCACCTGGTCTTTGTTTTCCGAGTCATTGTTGTTGAAGGCCAACAAGCGCCCGCCGAATTGTCGAACAACACTCTGGATTCTCACATCCTGCTCTGATATGAACTTCTGGATAGGCTTTCCTTTCAGCTGGTCTGCATGGGTGAATATGATGATAGTGTGATCATTGATGTTCCCTTGGAAAGCCTCCAGAATCAGTTCTACCGTCCGCTGCTGCTCATCTGTGAAGCGAGCGATCGGTATGATGAGTAGAAATGCGTGGGGTCCAGGTGAACACATGGCCATACACCTTATCACTTCCTGTTCTACTTCCGTATCCTCCTTCGAAGTGTCAAACCACCCAGGTGTGTCAATAAGTGCAAGACTCCGCCCCTGGACTTCACCACATTCCATCTGGCATTCCTTCGTCACTGAGCTCATGCTTACTTCGGATAGGAAACGTTCGGCGCCCAAGATGGTGTTTCCGGTGGCACTTTTCCCCGCCCCTGTTCTGCCCACCAGCACCAACCGCAGTTCAGCTGGAATAGAGGAGTGGGCAGGGCTGGTTAGGCTGGATGAGCTCATTGCTGATTCAATTGTGTGGTGGGAGCCAATCCGTGAGGATGGTGAGTGAATCCCTTGAGTTTTCCTACTGGACATGGAAGATACTGTGGGGCGATTCTCAGGCTGAGGAACATTCATCTTTGGATGCTGTTGTGGGTGTGAAGGCAGTCTCTTGTCAGATGGCACCTTAGTCTCTCTGTGAGGTTGGGTATTGCGGTGTCTTGGTATTTGCTGCCTCAAAATGTGCCCTTGATATTTCCAAGAAAAAATATGATACATGGATTAAATACAATAAATATGCACATTATATATTTTGTGCATTCACACATACACTATATATGTCCAAATGTTTGTGGACGCCCATTCTAATGAATGTATTCAGCTATTAAATGCACACACACAGCTTGCCCAGTCCTTGTAAAGAACTACTGCAAATAGAATAGACTCTCCAGAGCAGATAAACATGAACCTAATGGAACCAGGCCTAATGCCAGGCGTGGGCTAGAGGTAGGATTTAAAAAAAATAATAATAACAATAATAATAATAATAATCTAATCAAATTGGCGAATTCTTGACCATGTTGATTATTTAGACTTTTAAAAAAATTCTGTTCATTATTTTTTATTCTTTTCCCCTAACAAACTAAACGAACTACCATATGTGTAGTCACATGACTCTGCCCCGTCCAGTTGGCAACATGGAAGCACTAAGCTTGGGACCATTGTGTTTATGTGCTCTTAATAAATATGAGCCCTGGGACATATCTAGTTCTATGGCTGACATAAAAATAGATTTAAAATATATAAAGATGAGTAAAGGCAACAATATTATTAATTTTATTTATATCTATTAGATAGGATGTGTATTGTCGTTCTATGCTATTACTAGAACTAACATCTCAATAAATAAAAAAACAAAAACAAATAAGATCAAAAAGAAATTCTAGATTATAACAATGAACATGAACAATTTATTTAAATATTATTAACAGTTATCAAACCTCAATCAATTCCCTTTCCCTGAGCACCCTCAGTCCCTGCCGCCCTTTCACAACGTAATGTCTCTGTCTCTGATCCTAGAGATGATGAATATCAGAAAGCTGGCGGTGCGTTGTTGTGATGTATAGATGATGCAGAGGCGAAGGCTTGGCTTAGTGAGGGTAGTAGGGCAGTCCAGCTCAAATATAGTTCAACATTGATAATAATAATAATAAATAAATAACTGTACAAGTACGTACTGAAATGGCCAGTCCAGTCACTCATTTAGCACTTATAAATAGCTACTTATATAATAACACTTAGAAATAGCTGCTCTACCGACTGAGGAAGCCACAATTTTTAAGGAAACGACCAACCCCCATTATCATTTTTGACCAACCCACCTTCCAATGTTTGGGTTTAAGGGGATAGTAAAACAGCGAGCTGGCATGGTTGTCTTCATAAATCCACTCAGAACTAATTCTATCTCGTTACCTTCTCAGAGAAAACGACTGCCCGCTCATTCAGCCCGACCTGTTAGAAGACTGACCACTGGGGTCCCCGTTACCTGCGTCAGACCAGCTGCCACCTACTAGACTGACCACCAGGCTACCCTGCCACCCATGGTAGGATAGTCTGGTGGTCGGGGGTGGTTTTTGTACATGGCATGGTGCCAATAGGTTCATGTTTATTATCTGCTTCAGAGTCCTATTCAATTGCTAGTACTTTTCTATAGAGACTAGACAATCTATGAGTGTGGATTTGAACTTCTGGGGCCAGCCATGGGTGCATAATAAGAGGCTACAACATCAATAAAGATGAAGTACATGTTTGAGGACATTGGGACTATATTAAGTTGTTGGTTCTGCTTCATTTAATGATTACAGGGATTACAGTTTCAATGTCAAAAGCAAAACAATTGCTCAATGCAATCTGTTGCATTTTAGAGGCAAAAATTGTACGTTCTACTGTAAAACATTGATTTGTCAGCTACTTTCTCATACCTTTGCAATATTAATAGTTGCACTATTGTATAGCCATATTTAGGGCTTGAAATAAACAGTTTGCATTGTTTGCATTTTTGTATCCTTATGTTTACAGTTTGAAATAAACAGTTTTGTACTTTGTTAGCCAACTGTTGATTTTTATTTTATTTTATCACACAGTGAGATAAACCCAGAGGTGTCAAGTAACAAAGTACAAATACATTGTTATCTTACTTAAGCAGAAATTTGGTTAAATAAGCTTTACTGGAGTAAAATATTCATTTCAGCCAACTTTTTACTTCTACTCCTTACATTTTCACACAGTTATCTGCACTTTCTACATTAATTTCCATTTGTTTTCATTACGGCTTGTCATTTTTCAAAAAAAATAAACAAAACAAAACCCTATCCAGATAAATTGCGCCATCTGGAAAGTGTGACACAACAGACGTCAGTAGTCTAGTATGAAGACCTGCAGTGAAACGTCCCGACTAAACCCCACATTTACATTCAAATAAAGCTTATTGATCACACGCCTCTGAAGTTTGACTTTCTGCAGCTTTACAAAACTTCTAGACAACGACTCCTCATATTTTCCTCCATGAAGCTCATGTTAATGCTCAGTAGAGCACAGAGACGCTCCTTTAATAGAACTGATATTACTGAAATGCTTCATTTTCAATGGGCAGATCTGCAGCTGAAACAGGAGCCTAGTGCAGCCCAACATTTTCAACATCAACATTTTAATAGAATATTCTCCTCATTATGGCTTTTAGAGAAATGGGGTTTTGGGGAGGGTGCATTATTGACCCCTGTGGTGCGGCCTAAGCTTTTGGCCATTGTTTTTTTACTTCCATTACTTTTACTTTTTGAAGTAGTTTTGAAACCAGTACTTTTACACTTTTACTGGAGTAAAAAGCTTAAGTTGATACTTCAACTTTTATAGAAGTCTTTTAAACCCTAGTATCTCCACTTCTACCTGGGTAATGCATAAGAATACTTTTGACACCTTTGGATAGAACAATTGTCCTCATATGAAAAAACAACAACTTCCTGTACAAAGACTAAGTTAGGTTTTTATACTTGCTAGGTTCTACTAATTATTAAAATAATAATAATAATAATAATAATAATAATAATAATAAAATAGCTGGAAGAAATGGATCAACGATGTACTTGAGCATTGGTTTAGGTTACCTTACTCACAGGACTACTTCTAAAGTCTGGAAGATAACTCTTACCTCTAGAAGAAGTGTCCATTAAATGAACAGAAATCCTCTAGCAGAAGGCACAGTGTTGCTTCTCTGAGCTGCAGGGTTGAAGTGGCTGGTGAAGTCCAGGCGTGATGAGCTGGAGGTCTCTGGTCGAGCTCTATCAGACTTCTCAGGAAAACGAAACTTTGTGGGATTTCAAAACGACGCTCCACCCCTGAGCCCCCCTGCCCAAAGCAGATAGAGCAGCCACGTGACAGATGGCTCCTGTCCTACGACAGGGTTGGACTGTCCGGTTGTTCCTCTGCCCGCGTCTATCTGATAGCTGAGCGGAAAAGAAGAACTTCTCTGAGGGTATAAACTGCAGAATTTACAGCTGAACCTGTTTCCACCCAGCATTCACCCAGCGTTTCTGCAGCTCTAGCTGGTAGCTGGTTTTGAGATGGTCCAAGCGGGTGGCTGAATGGTTGGTGTCCAGGCAGGCCAGCAGAGCATATGTCATACTGGTTGGCTAGTTTGTTAAAGCTGGTTAACTAGTTTAGTCAGTCTGGTCATTTAAGTGGACCAGCGTGGTCAGGCTGCTTATGCTGGTCAACCACCTTTTTATTTTATTTTATCACACAGTGAGATAAACCCAGAGGTGTCAAGTAATGAAGTACAAATACATTGTTATCTTACTTACTCCTTACATTTTTGAAACCAGTACTTTTACACTTTTACTGGAGTAAAAAGCTTAAGTTGATACTTCAACTTTTATAGAAGTCTTTTAAACCCTAGTATCTCCACTTCTACCTGGGTAATGCATAAGAATACTTTTGACACCTTTGGATAGAACAATTGTCCTCATATGAAAAAACAACAACTTCCTGTACAAAGACTAAGTTAGGTTTTTATACTTGCTAGGTTCTACTAATTATTAAAATAATAATAATAATAATAATAAAATAGCTGGAAGAAATGGATCAACGATGTACTTGAGCATTGGTTTAGGTTACCTTACTTACAGGACTACTTCTAAGTCTGGAAGATTACTCTTACCTCTAGGAGAAGTGTCCATTAAATGAACAGAAATCCTCTAGCAGAAGGCACAGTGTTGCTTTACTGGTTGACCAGTTTGGTCATAATCTAAACCATCAAACTCAAAACAAAAAAGGATACCATATACTGGTCAAGCAGACAATGCTTCCAGCAGTGACCTAAAGATTAGAGGAGTAGGTTTAAGACCAGAAGGTTGTCGGCTTGATCCCCAGGGAAAGTGCCTACGAAGAAGTGCTTTCTATTCCACCAGAATTTACAGATAAGGTGCCCTTGAGCAAGTCACCTAACCCTCAATGTGCTTCTTAGGTGGTAAGATAGCTCCAGCTCCATGACGTGTGTGTGTGTGCACTTAATGTCATGGAATGGTTAAATGTGGAGGTAGAATTCTGATATCCTGCTGTGCAATGGCTGTAAAGGATGGTCTTATTCTTAATCAGTGCCCCACCCACCCACATACACACACACACACAACAAGGCCAAACAGACATAGTTTGCCTGAAATGAATTTATATTGATATTTATTGTGAATTAGCAGAAGATATCCCTCACATTCTCGTTCTTCTCATGTTATAAATCTCTTAATTCAGCATCAGACACAAAAATACACCTCTATAAAACGCTCAAGGAACGTACCCCGTTTTAAAAAAAAGTTATTAAACATAAATACACTACTTAAATATTTCTTGAAGAAAAAGCACTGGTAGGTATCCAGTGGTGGACTTAATAATGTGACTTTAAAAAATAATAATAAATAATTAAATTAGAAGGTTTACATCTCTAATTAACTTTTTTTTTTTTGCTAACTTTGTTGTTTTAGGTTACATCTGGAACAGATGAGACGATTAAGACATATAATAAATAATGAGGTTTAGGGGATCTGTTAAGATAATTACAGTCAAACTTCACTCTCTATAAATATTACAGTGTCCATCACTGTGACTGTGCTGGTTTGGGGGGGGCTGGTTTAAGACATTGCGCTCTTAAGTTCTTCAGAACAAAGTTTCCCGCAGGAATGTAAACATTCAGAAATACAGTAAAAGAAAGGGCCAGAGTGTAAGCAACCTATTTAAACAGGTCTAGTATTTTTTTGAAGGCTGCTAAAAGGTTGGTTGGCTGGAGTGCAAGTGGCTAGCAGTGCAACAAGCAGGTCATTCTAGCAGGATGGGTCTTCCACTCTGATGTAACATACATACAAGTACTACCCAGGTGCTGCTTAGTGCTAACAATGGTGTGCCTCGCCATTTTTGTAGTCGTTAGCCAAGTCGATGCGGGCGACCATTGTGGACACCAGCTTGACCAGCTGCTGGGATCTCTGCTCTCCCGTCTGCAGAACCTCCTTGTGATTGGCCTTCTCATGGCTATCGTAGTCCATGACAGCCTGGTTGGAGATCAGGGAAAGGGCAAAGACTTGCATTCCACAGTGACGAGCCACGATCACCTCATGGACTGTGCTCATGCCTGAAAGAAGGAAATGCAGGCGTTATCGAAACTCCTTAAATATGTACTATATATCCACCAAAAGTCTGTGGACACTCCTTCTAATGAATGCATTCAGCTACTTTAAATTGCACCCATTGCTGACACAGATGCAAATCCACACACACACACACACATCTTTGAGCTGTGGAGCAGTGGTAATGTGCACTCTGGAATGATGGATGGTGCCTAGACAAAAAATATGCAAAACTATACTATATTTCTCCACACTTTTTCATCGCATAGCTTGAAGGACAATGTGACAGTGTAATCCAGTGTGATCCAGACAGTAAATCATAAAAAGTAATTCAAAACTATAAGTAAAAGTACAAAAAAACACAATTACAAACAATTAAAATCTTCCGCCCCTTTCAAGCTGTTTAACCATAAGGGTTCATATGAAGACAAATTCTTCAGTTCTTCATGTTCAAAATCACAGAATTACACAGCAGTTTTGTAGTAATTACCTAGCATAAATACAGTATTATAGAATTTATAGCGTTACTGAATAAATAACCTGCAGTGAAAACCCCATTGCACTCAACAGACCTGGTACCAGGCCTTGAAGAAAAAAGGAAAGCACTTGCCTAAATCTGCCACAAGACGGCACCATGTGTACAGCTTCAGCAGCCATGAGGAAAATGCTTTTTTGTGAAGCAGCAAGGTGTCAAATTCTGGGGAATCTGTTTCACTCATACGTTGGCTGAGGTTTGCTTTCAGTCTGAGAGTGTGTGTTTTCATTCAGAACCCTGTTTGCCTTGGTCAGTGCTTACTTTAAGTTATGATACAGTGGCACTGATGTTTTAAGCATCTGTGTTCATGTGTTCTATTTTCACGGCAGCAGTTTGTCACAGGAAGGCAAATCATTTCCAGTTTTTTTAGTGCACGTTTGTAACATAACAGAATAATTAGAACAGCTGTGCTGAAAGATATGGTCATTAATATGAAACACTATAAATGAAGGCAGTAATGGCTAGAGTATTACATCAGGGTCAAGTGTCGAAAGGGTTAAAATGACAAGCTGTTCTTCCTCGAAACTCACCAACAGCATCGGCGCCTAAGCGGTGGAGCATTCTGCACTCAGCAATGGTCTCAAAGGAAGGCCCCCCCAGCACGCAGTACACACCCTCCCTGAGGAAGTCAGAGTAGCCAAGCTCCGCCCCCACCTCCTGAGCAAGCTGCTGCAGCTTCCTGTTATACGCATCTGACATGCATGGAAAACGAGTGCCGAACCTGACAGCAGAGAGAGAGAGAGAGCGAGAGAGATGAATGTAAGTTTATAGTCCACACTGTTTTAAATAAAGGTCCTATAAAGGGTTCTTTGAGCGATGCCACAGGATAACCACTTTTGGTTCTGTTAATACTATGTATATGTGGGGCAGTGGTGGCTCAGCGGTTAGAGCGCCAGGATATCGATAACAGGGTTGTGGGTTCGATTCCCGGGCTCGGCAAACTGCCACTGTTGGGGCCTTGAGCAAGGCCCTTTACCCTCTCTGCTGGAGTTGGCTGCCCACCGCTCTGGGTGTGTGTGTGTGTACTCACTGCCCCTAACACGTGTGTGTGTGTGTGTGTGTGTGAGTGTGTGTTCACTACCAGATGGGTTAAATGCGGAGGACACATTTCGCTGTACAGTCCACACTGTACAGTGACGAATACGTGCACCTTTATCCTTTACCTTTTTATCCTTTATATAAAATGGGATGTGTGCATGTGAATAACCTTTAAATCAGGGAAGGATTCCTTTCCAGATATTAAAAGGTTCTTCACACTCACACATCACCATTAAAAATCATGGTTCCTTGTAAAAACAAAAGGGGTTCTTCTGTGTCTTGCTCAAATAACCCTTATTTCACCTTTATTTTTAAGAGTGCACAGTAAAACATCTGAGAGTGTCCTCCCTCACCTCTCGTCATTAGATCCACATAGGGGATTGTTTCCAGCAAACCCAGGCATGTTGATGTGATCTTTGATGATCATGATATCTCCAACTTTGTAGTCCTGGTTCAGGCCGCCCGCAGCATTCGTCAAGATGACCGTCTCGACACCCATCAGCTTAAAGATGCGCATGGGCATGGTGATCTAATATAAGACATATAGAATTCAGTAACCAAGATCTAAAGAACCATGACTTGATATTGCCCTTCTTTACTGATTTATAGATTCTTTATAGTCACACACGCTTCTCAAAAGTGTATGTATTATAAGGTACCACTCAAAGGACCATTTATAGTACCTTATATACATATTTGTTCATTTATTTATTATGTATGTATTATTAATTGGGTATTAGAACTCTCTCAGAGTATTAGATAATGAGACAACACTGTCCCTGTTGTTCTAATATGAGAACATATCTGTGTGTGAATGTGCCTGAATGTCTTCTAAGACAGGTGTTACAATGCCATGAAGGTGGAGACTATGTGGGAAGTCCTTGTTTCCAACACAAACACAGTGAATGCTATGTCAGAGCTTAGAGGCCTTGTATGTTGCGTATGTTTGGTACGATGGTCTGCTTAAGTCTAGTTTAGTCAGATTAGGCTGTCAGTCAACTGATGGCTTTGAGCCAATGCAGTAAATAAGATGCTATACATGTCCTATCGAGTGTGTTTAGCAGAATTGTTCAATCAGAACTTTGCATTGTGGGTAATGTAGTGTGTTCATGGCAAAACAAACTAAGTTGATCCTGAAGTTCACCTTTTGGATGGGATATCCTTCATAGAGGTGGAACCTTCCCTGCATGCAAACACATGGCTTTCCTTTAAGAGTACCAAACACCAGCCGGCCAGCGTGACCATGCACTGAAGGACACACAGCAACCAGTTAGAGCAGTGACATTAGGAAAAAAGCTTTGAGCAGCGAGTGTTAATTATCATTGCAACTGGATGAAACTCAGTAATCAAAGCTACAATATGTTATTGCGATACTGGCCTTTTGCAATAACTGATATTATAGAAGACGTCAATATGCCATAAGCATCCCTGCCAATCAGAGTTCCAGGTGAGTGTTTTACATATGTTTGTATATTCCAACATATGTACATAATTTAGTTCTAAATAATACAGGTCCTGTCCTATTACTGTTGTTTTTTTTTTTTACATGCAAGGAGTATCGCAACTGCAGATTGTAGCAATATAGTCTCAATCCTATTAGTTCATCTACATGTATACGGTAGGGCTGCATGATATGGACGTGCAGTTCTACCATATACATGCAGATATCATGTGGTGGACATGAAGCAAGATACACAGGATGTAGAGTCTCACCTGTGCTGTGGGGAAAGTTGGGGATATCGCTGTAATTGAAAATCTTCTGATCCTTCAGCATGTCAGCCAAGCCCCCCAGGCCTGAGCCGCACACAATGCCCAGCTGGGGGCGCACCGGAGCCTGATCCAGGAGCCAGTCAGCAGTCGCCTTGCACTCCTCGTAACCGTATCTGAAGCACAGGAAGAGAGTGTAAGTGCACGTTAACAAACTGTGGCGTAAATTCCAGTGGGCAGACAGCCTGCAAACACAGTGTGTGTCATGAGAGAACAAAGACAGACGTTCGGAAAATGGGAGAGTTTCAACACAGCAGTAAAATAAAAATGGTGTTTGTTTGAGTCACAAGAGAGTCAGGCCTGAGCCGTGTGTTTTTCTGTCTCTGTGAGAAAACGGTTCAGTGCTAAAGAAGAAAATCAGCATGATCAATGATGGCCAAAGTTGGGGGAGCTGATTTTATTACTAGATTTTATTATTAGAGCATAATTTGAATTCCCTGTATAAATACACTGAACATAGTGAAACAGTCATTTTACATATTTTAAGTCTGTGTAAATATATATATATATATATATATATATATTTGAATAACTTTAATACGTTCAGGTACTTTTTCCAGCATAGTCTAATAATTAGAATATAAATTTCAGTATATTACTATTACTATTTTTAATTGCTGAAAAGTATTAGTCTACTATCTGTTTTTTATGCATACTCTGCCTTTAACACGTATTCACATACACACACACACATACACACGTCATTGCCGTAATCATTCCTAACATTACAAAGTGTAATCAGTATTTTAGCTCGTATGACTATCGTTTACTGTAAACATAGGTTTCAGATCATGGGAAAATAAAGCTGTCACTTTCTACTGAATCATGCCAATGTCTCTGAATACTTTCAATAAAAGTTTTAGTTATTCATTTGACATATTAAAACCATTCTACTAACTGCTAGTCGACCGATATGTTAGTCTAAATCAGGTAAGGAGCAGAAAGCCCCTACAGTACAGAATTCAAATCTACAGTGTAATAACTGTGTTGGGAAGCAACCTTGAGAATAAGAAAGGTTTTTAAATATAGGTTATTAAATATAGATTATTTAAGTATAGAGTATACATAGATAGAGAGACAGATAGATACATATGTAGATAGACTGAAAGATGTAATACTTTATTCAAGAGGAAATGTCCCTTTCATATTCTGTGTTAACACACTATTCAGTGTGTCTGAGATGCTGATGAGAAAGGTAAAGGCCCTCCCCCCAAACCGAGGTTCCAGGAGAAACGTGGTGGAAAGCACGTCCCTGCCACAGCTACATCACACATGGCATCAGTTCTACAAATGTGGTCCATTTCACTGGTCAAAACCAGTTCACCGTACAGCAGTAAACTACATCTTACTACTATGGTGCTACCATAATGGCTAGTGTAATACCATAGTATTTTATGGTATATAAGGCCTCAAAAACAGTATACTCCAAAATACATAAAGTGATGCACTGAATTGAAACTGTCCTTTTGACATTAATTTACATAGTACACACACATCCCCACATGGATAGACAGATAGATAGACAGAAAGACAGACAGATTGAAAGACAGACAGGTAGATAGATAGATAGATAGGTAGGTAGATAGATAGATAGATAGATAGACAGACAGATAGACAGACAAATAGATAGATAGACAAACAGACAGACAGATAGACTGACAGACAGACAGATAGATAGACAAACAGACAGACAGACTGACAGACAGACAGATAGATAGATAGACAGACAGACAGACAGATAGGTTGATAGATAGATAGATAGATATATAGATAGATAGATTCAATTCAGTGCATCCCTTTTTTCAGCAGGGCTATTATATCTTGCGTTAACACTGGTCTGAGATGCTGATGAGAATGGTGAAGCCCCTCCCCCCAAACAGATGTTCCCGGAGAAACGTGGGGGAAATCACGTTCCAGCTACAACTACGTCACACGTGGTGGTGGCATCACTTCTCCAAATGTCCCTTTCATATTCTGTGTTAACACACTATTCAGTGTGTCTGAGATGCTGATGAGAATGGTGAAGCCCCTCCCCCCAAACAGATGTTCCCGGAGAAACGTGGGGGAAATCACGTTCCAGCTACAACTACGTCACACGTGGTGGTGGCATCACTTCTCCAAGTGTGATCCACTCCACTGGCTAAAACCAGTTCACAGTACAATTTTACAGTACTGTATTAATTATCAGTCTATTACTGCATAATAAATTTCTGTTATATCTAAAATGGCCAAAATAGAAATGAAATAACTGAAAATACATTTTGTAAAAAAAACCCCAAAAAACCCAGAAACTAATAAATTATTTATAATTTAATTAGTGTTGATTATCTGTGTTTTTCTACTGATTACATACAGACGATACAGGTTATTATTTAAGGTAATCTGAATATTACGAAAAGCCCTAGCTAGCTATACTTCACACGTCTACTGCATGAGGAGCGGTTGCATCATCCATCCAGTTATGGGCATCACTGGACGCATGGTTCAGAGGAACCACACCGATATCATCACTTTTCACCCTCTTTTATCACGTGTTTGAGGACCGAGCACCTGCTTTCCCTAAAGACCACAAATTAAGCTCATTACAAACGATAGTAAAGATGAAGTCCGATTAAAGAAGAGCTGCTCAAACTTACCCTGAGGGCTCTGGAAACATTGTAGTTTTTTTCTTTTAGGTCTTCAAAACAGAAATAAAGAGTGTCTTTGGTAAATATTCGAGGCTGTAGTGCAGTAAGTAAAGGTGGACCTCAGTCGTGCTTCGTCGTTTCCCCTCGTTTCACGGAGTGGAATGATCAGAGTTTCCGATAGCGGAGAAATGTAAGTCACTTCCTCCTGCATCACATCAGCCAAGCGCTCCTATTGGCTGAAAACGCGGGCGTTGGTTCTGAGATGGATGCTGTGTGAATGACGGTCATTCACGGCCAGCGTGTGTGTGTGTGTGTGTGTGTGTGTGTGTATGTGCTGGAGGTGGGACTAAGAAATCTGAACAGAATCAAGTAGCTAGCTAAAATATCAGCGATAATAACAGAAGTGCGTCATTAAAAAACAAAATGATAACAATAATGACAACAGAGGTACAGCATATTTTTTAAATATATTTTTTAATATGTCCCTTATTTATCTATCTCAGTCCACGCAGTCATATTTGCTTTAAAAAGTCATTTCCGATAAAAATAAATAAATAAATAAATAAAACGGGCCATCTTTTTTCCAACCTTGATTCATACGGGGTACAACACGGCACACGGGGTACACGTCTGCCACGTCTAACTCAATGAGCTCATTTTCTTCATTTGCCATCATACTTTAACATATTTAGTACAACATAGGTGACGTTGCCTAAATACCACAAAATGCCGTTTTCTTTGGACCTGTGAAAGTAGCATACTAACGAACCGATTCCTTCACGAGTGGTAGCTGGCTTCCTCCATTTGCCATCTTTTTATTAGCTATTATTTTTCCTCAACACGATTATTATCCGTCTGTGGATGTCTTTAACATCTTAAATACAACATGGCTACAGGGGCAGCGTTGCGTAGATTATTATTACCATTACCGCAAAGGTCGTTTCCACAGGACCTAACGCTATAAAATGGCTCCAGTGATGTTACTGAAAAAAGAATCAGTTCAAACGAGCCGATTCCTTCAAGATAGGAATACTGCTAGAGCTAGTTAGCTAGCTACTTAACCTAAAATGATAATAATAATGATTATTCGTCTTTGGATGTGTTAAACACAAAAAGCACAACATGACCACAGGTGTAACGCTGTGTAGATAGCTAGATATATTACCACAGAAAGTCGCTTCCACAGCACCTAGCTAGCTACCTATAAAGCGGTTTGAGTGATTTTACTCAAAAGAATCAGTTCAAACGAACCGATGCTTTTACGAGTGGTATATTGGTACGGTATCTTTTTTTTTTTATATTTGACCTCGACCTTTAGCATTTTACCATTACCGTAAAAAAACTGCTCGGTTTGAGCGATGGTACTAAAAAAAAAAGAATCAGTTCAAACGAACCGATTCATTCACGAGTGGAATATTACCAATGCAGTGAGCTCACTTCCTTCACGCTCTTCACAGGTGGAAGCTGCAGTAGTCAGTGTTGCTGGTAAACTTTAGAGTTTGGCAATAACTTAAAAAATTTTGCAAGTGCGGAAAAAACACAGTGGCTTACGTAGCTACATGCTGGGACCTTGTTAGGTGTGACTCACGGATCTCTGTGTGTGTGTGTGTGTGTGTGTGTGTGTGGGAAAAAGAAGAAGACAGAGACATAACAGAACCGAGCGATTAGTTCAGCTTATATAAACACCTTCTTCCTGCGTGTAGTCTCTATTCTGTGTGTGAAAATATGTGTTTATACAGAGGGGAGCAGATATGGGTCATCATGTTCTTAGCTTTCTCCTTTACTTTCTAGTGTGTGTGTGTGTGTGTGTGTGTGTGTGTGTGTGTGTGTACGTGGACACTTACAGAAAGCACTTCAGTTAGGTGTGAAGACCGGTCAATTAGAAATACTTACTTTGGATCTACAGTTATTGGTCATTTTATCAGAAACACCCACCATATACAGCAGGTGCACCTTGTCAATTTCCAATCACCGAATGTAACCCATCTGTTGCTATACAGTCTATCAGCCCCTTTCTATCCCTTCAATTGGAAAGTACCACAGTAGGCCAGATAGTAGGCTACTTGGGGGTCTGTCATCCCCCCCTGCACCTCTTTAATTGAAAGTACCACCATAAGCCAGATAGTAGGCTACTTGGGGTGTCTGTCAGCCCCCCTGCACCCCTTCAATTGATAAGTACCACCTCTGGCCAGATATTAGGCTACTAAGGGTCTGTCAGTTCCCCCTCGACCCCTTCAAATGAAAAAAGTACCACCATAGGCTGGACAGTAGGCTACTTGGGGGTTTGTTAGTCCCCCTCCATGCCTTCAATTGAAAAGTGCCACCACAAGCCAGATATAAGACCACCAGGGGGTCTGTTCTCAGCACAGCAGTGACACTGATATGTTGGTGGGTGTTTGGTCATGTGGTCAAAGGCTGACCACTGATGACAGACCAGAGGATGGCTAACACAAACCGTACATGAAAGTAATGGTTTCTAACTGTACAAATAACAGAGTCTTAAATTGTACTTAAATTCTGTTACCCACTTCAGAATGATACACAATATGTCCAAAAGTTTGTGGACGCCGGTTTATTCAATGATTCTTTTTCTGGATTGCCCCCCTTTCTTGTAACAACACACTTTACTCTGTGTTGTAAGATTGTTTGGCATCTTAAAGTAGTTGACGGGGGTGGTGGGGGCATTAAGACATCTAGTGTATTTCATGTTGAGCAAATGTCTTTATTAGTGTTTTATGTTGTAACACTTCCAGCAGAGGGAGCAAATCACAACCCCAATTGCAGAAGTACACTCTGGGCTGCGGTTTTACTTCTACGTTTTAAGTCATCTACCCCCATTAAACCTGATAGAATGGTTCAGTAATAAAAAATGTCATTGTGAATTCTGATTTTGATCAGAATTTGTTTTTTTGTGTACAAAGCCCACCTAAAAAGACCTCGATAGGACTAGTCAAGACACAGGAAGAATAAATATCTGTGGTTTCAGTGACCAAGGGCAGTAATTTGCACAATTTAGGGGCAGTTTGTTTTAACAATTAATTAAGCAGTTGAGTTGAAAACGAAGATCTACGGGTGAAATTCATGGAAAACGTAAAAAGTCCACACTACAGTGATATTATATCATGAAAGTAGGGCGTTTAAGTAGAAGCATGCATGTTTTTTTCTGATCTTAAACAATTTATTGAAACAAAGGCCAACAACAGTGGTGGGTATGCCTCAACAAAAACTGTCAATATCTCATTAACTTCTTACGTCTTGTGCCCCTGAGCATCAATTACAGCCTGACAACGATGTCTCGTGCTGTTCACAAGTCGACTTATTGTCTGCTGAGGCATGGCATCCCACTCTTCTTGAAGGGCGGCCCTCAGGTCACTGAGGTTCAGGGGTACAGAGTTACGAGCCTCTACATGGCGACTCAGCCAATCCTATAGGTTTTCAATGGGATTCAGGTGTGGAGAAAGTGCTGGCCACTCCATTTGAGGTACCCCAGTCTCCAGTAGCCCGTTTCCTAATAATGCGACCTCGATATGCTGGAGCATTGTCATCCATGAAGATAAATTTAGGGTCTGTGTTGTTCAAGCAGAGGCTCAGTGACTGGGTTAATGATGTTATTTGAGTAGTATGGGCTTTACACTGTACTATTCACAAAAATTCTGCATTGACTAGCCACACCTGCCCACACTGTGACCACCCCCACCAAAGTCGACATGGTGACAACAGTGTCTGATGCATTGCGCTCTCCTTGAAGTCTCCAACATCGCTGGCAGCCATCATTTCTGCTCAGCGTTTCATCAGTGAACAGCACTAAGGCCCACTGGTACCTTGTCCAGTGTAAATGCTCCCTGTGCCTGGTGGTGCCACCAGGTACCCTTGCACTGGCATGCAGACCACGCTGATGTAAACGATTTCTAATGGTCTGATGTGGCACTTGGGTGCCTCTCCCAATGAAGCGGCCATCAGTGTGGGATGTGGCCAAAGCACGTCCACTTCGATGCCTTTCTGTGACTCTTCCAGTCTCTCTGTGTCTCTGTTGATCAACATGGCGCCCCCCAGAGGTTCCAAATGTTGACGTTCCCATTTGTGGCCGTGTAGACGTTCTGCCAGTTATCAACCCTCTAATATGCATTTTTAGATACACTGAGAGGGTGTAAAACTTGCTGATATTGAGACTGTTTTACTCTTTAAGAGGGTAGTTATTTAAAGCTCCTCCCACTGAATGTCACCAGAGGAGGGTTTCACCTGGAATGTCCGTAGCAAGCACATATCGGTTCGCTGGCTTGATTAGGCCAGCAGCTTACTGACTGTTTGTCACTGCTGGTCCACCCTTGGACCACCCACATGATTGTAAGGAGTAAAAGATCTAATATATATAACTAGTTTTTAATCTTTTTAAACTTGTTGTCTGTGATGCTCTGTGGACTGGTTATTGTTAGTGCCTTTGGGTTTTTGAAAAGCACTATTTAAGAATAATGTATGATAAATAATAATAATAATAATAATAATAATAATAATAATAATAATAGCTCTTGTTGAAAGGCAAAGTATAATAATAATAATAATAATAATAATAATAGCAACCATAATGATTTTAATAATGCTAATAATTATTATTATCATACATCACTTTTCAACAAGAAAAGTGTTATTTTTAATTTAATGTTATTAAAAGTTGTTATTATTATTATTTTAAATACACAGAGACTTTTATTTTAGAAAGTAATCAAGACAAATATTACAAACAATATTTCTTAGATGAAAATGTTGCTGAAACTGAAAATGATTTACTAAAGTCATTTATAAAAGATAACAAAAGTAAGAAATGAAGGAAAAATAAGTAAATTGGACTGTTGATTAAAAAAAAGCAGTGAAAAGTGGCATGTTGTTGAATACTCTGCATGACCACCACCAGGCCGCCCAGAAAACGCTGTGCAAAATGCCAGTGGATGCCAGCTTAGCTATCCTCTTGCTATCAGGGATGTAACCCTTTTTATTTGTCATAAACAGGCAAGGAAACAAACAAACAGACAAACAACCAGGAGGATAGAATCCATAATCTAGCACTACCATAAATGAGTTACATGGCATCTCTGTCTCTCGCTCTTTCTTTCTCTCTCGCTCTCACACTCTCCCTCATTAATGGATGCTGTGTCACTCTCTCTGTGCTGCAGTCTTTATGCCGCTCACGGCCTCCCCCGTCTTTGTGTGTCACAGAATGTTCTGTCCGGCCTCTTTAGGGCTCTGAGACCACCAGGAGAGGAAGTGCTGGAGCAGGGAACAGGAGGAGAGAGACCGGGAGAGAGAGCGAGAGAGAGAGCTGCCTTGACACATTGGCCGTGTCCGAATAGTTGAACGAAACTTCCTTACTTCCTCTCCTTTCTGCTTCCATTGAGTTTGCCTGATCTGGTAGCCATGCGGATCCACAGGCTCTGCCAATCTATTCAGCGAAGCCATGGGCTACAGATCAGCCAAAATCCAGGAAAGGAAGCGGACAAAGAAAGTAAATAATAAATGAAGAGATTGATGAGATAAATGAACAACTAGACAAAGCAACTGAATGGGGGAAGGATTTGTCATTGCTGTGTTTAATGTCTTCACATGAAACCCTGGAGTTTTACTGTATTTTGTGCTCAGAAATAATCTTTGTAGCTCAGTTAATGTGTGTTTTTCAGATGCTTTAGTAGCTTGGAACTGTGATTGACAGGCCCACAGTTCACAGGCCTTAAAGAGGATGGTGTTTTCCCACTTTTTATGGATTTCTAAAACGTGCTATGTGGAAAATGGGAAAATAGGAAGTAGGCTAGTAGCGTAGATGTGTTTGCTTGCGTTCTCCTTTCTCGCTTGCTACTTTGGACGTCTCAGCGTGTTCACTGTTTGTTGTTTCCCCGTTATTATTATTCACATTCAAGATTCAATGAGTTTTATTTTAACCACAGGCTACAGTGTGGGTAATTATACCTTTGCTAATGACCCCTTTTGCTAATCACATAAATTGCTGGCATTTTCTTTGAGCAGAAGAAAACTGAGAACTGACGCACAAAGAGGCTGTGAGAGAAAGAGAGAGCGAGAGAGAGAGCGAGAGCGAGAGCGAGAGAGAGAGAGAGATGTCTCTATAAGAGCAGGTTGTGTGTGGCTCTGTAGCTCTGTTGTGTGTCGTGTTTGTGTGGTGGTGGTGATGAAACTAAAGCACAGAGAGGAGTTTTGGTGTGTTTTCCTGTCTGTCTGAACTTCAGGGCTAAAGGTAAGCTACAGCTGAACCCTTTCTGGAAAATGCTTCTCATCCACACACACTTTTATCCAGCTTTGTCAGTTAGCAGGATAGTTTGAAGTTTGCGCATGAAGTTAAGTGGATTGCTAGCAGGCTGCTTCAGCACTGTGGCCAAAAACACACTTTATGCTCTACACACATGTTCATGTTCAGGGAATACTATGTGCAATATCCCACCCCCATGTGCAATTAAGAGTCTTTTACTGTAAATAATATTGTTTATTGCTTTTTTAATTCTTATCTATATTGTGTATATAGTGTAAATTATTTATTTATCTAAATTTTTGTAACTGAGTGTCCTGCTATCCCTTTCTGCTGTTACACTGTGAATTTCCCCACTGCGGGACTAATAAAATACTATCTTATCTTATAAGTAGAGCAGCCGAGTATAAGCGCCCACTTTGGGAATATTGTGGGAATATTTTAAACCTGGGACAGTAATAGTGCAAACCTTGCCCATGTTGTATCCATCAAAAACATGTTTTTAACCTTTTATTTACTAAAGACTTGTCTTAGGAAGAGTAGATAGAAGGTAGAAGTACAGTAGTGGAAGTACAGTTACTGCAATGCCATGCAGGGCAGCTTCTTAGAAGCCTAGCATCTACACTATGTGGACTGTTGGATAACAACTGTCTCTACTGCCCAGGAGATATGGAGGATTTCATTGCATTCAGCGACAAGAGTAATAGTAAGGTCAGGAGTTTGGATGATCATCACCTCACCTCATCATCCCCAACTCCCAACTAATTCAGATAGTATTGGATGGAGCACCATCCGTCATCCCAGAGAACACAGTTCTCCGCAGTGCTCTGCAGCTCAATGCGGGGGGGCTTTATACCCTTTAGCCAACGCTTGACATTAGGAGGCATTGTGGCAGGGTGTTCATATCTAATATCGAGGTTTATCTATATATCTGCTCCAGAGAGTCCTATTCTATTGGCAGTACGTCTAGACAAGATGTGTTTGTGTGCATTTGAACGTCTGTGTCAGCAACGAGTGCAACTTAAAGTAACTGATTGCATTCATCAAAAGGGATGTCCATTAACATTTGGACATGCAGTGCATTAGTATTGAGAATTGAGGTAATTGAGATTCTTCTTTTTTGATGCACATTAATGGATGGAGGCATTTTAGGTTGTTGTCTTTTTGAACTGTGGAGGCGTTACTCATTAAAAAACTCGGCTTCAGCTACTGAATGAAGACACTGTGGAAAGAGTGCTGCATTTTGACTTTACTTCGGATTGGAACTTCATTTCCACATGAATAAATGGAAAAAAGATTTACTCAATATGAAGTACGCAGAACCTTTAGAAGGAAAAGGAATGAAAGACGGTGCGAGGCGGAGCACATCCGAGGAGCTCAGTGGGAAAATCCCCTTAAAATGCACTTCAGACTGTATCAGAGTGTATCACTCTAAACAACTGTAGCTGTTTCTACTCTGACACTCTGTGGCATTCTCTATTCAGATTCGCAGAGCTGTGTGTGTGTGTGTGTGTGTGTGTGTGTGTGTGAGCAGCTGTGGCCTGTATAGGCTAAGTTGGGAGAAAGAAACAGAAGAACGTTAGGAAAGTGAAGGATAAAAGGAGGAAAAGAGTGGAGAAAGATGGAGAAAGTGGAGAGAGGGAAGAAAAGAGTAGATGGAGAAAGATGGAGAAAGTTGGGAAAGGGAGGGAGAAAGTAGAGAGAGAAGGAAAGGGAGAGAGAAAGAAAGAGGGAGACATTGAAGAAGGAGAGGCAGAAGATGGAGAGAGAAAGAGAAGAAAAGGGTGGGGGAAATAAGATGGAGAGAGAAAGAGAAGGGTGGATAAAAAGAAGATGGAGAGAGAAAGAGAAGGAAAGGGTGGAGAAAAAGAAGATGGCTAGAGAAAGAGAATGAAAGGGTGGAGAAAAATAAGATGCTAGAGAAAGAGAAGAAAAGGGTGGAGAAAAAGAAGATGCTAGAGAAAGAGAAGAAAAGGGTGGAGAAAAAGAAGATGGCTAGAGAAAGAAGAAAAGGGTGGAGAAAAAGAAGATGGCTAGAGAAAGAAGAAAAGGGTGGGGAAAAAGAAGATGGAGAAGAAAGGGTGGAGAAAAAGAAGATGGAGAGAGAAAGAGAAGAAAAGGGTGGAGAAAAAGAAGATGAAGAGAGAAAGAGAAGAAAAGGGTGGAGAAAAATAAGATGGCTAAAGAAAGAAGAAATGGGTGGGGAAAAAGAAGATGGAGAAGAAAGGGTGGAGAAAAAGAAGATGGAGAGAGAAAGAGAAGAAAAGGGTGGAGAAAAAGAAGATGAAGAGAGAGAGAGAAGAATAGGGTGGAGAAAAAGAAGATGGCTTGAGAAAAAGAAGAAAAGGGTGGAGAAAAAGAAGATGAAGAGAGAGAGAGAAGAATAGGGTGGAGAAAAAGAAGATGGCTTGAGAAAGAGAAGAAAAGGGTGGAGAAAAAGAAGATGAAGAGAGAGAGAGAAGAATAGGTTGGAGAAAAAGAAGATGGCTTGAGAAAGAGAAGAAAAGGGTGGAGAAAAAGAAGATGGAGAGAGAAAGAGAAGAAAAGGGTGGAGAAAAAGAAGATCTAGAGAGAAAGAGAAGAAAAGGGTGGAGAAAAAGAAGATGAGAGAGAAAGAGAAGAAAAGGGTGGGGGAAAAGGAGAAATAAAGAGTGGTGAGAGGGCGAGTGGGAGTGGAGAAAAAGAGAGAGAGAGAGAGCTGATTGTGAGGGGATGGAGAGACGGTGCGGTTCAGCTAACGGGGGATTATTATCCACTTTGGAATACTAATGAGGGCCATTCTGACATCCCATTCCCCTTTCTCCCCCTCTCACTTTCTCCCCCTCTCACTTTCTCTCTCTCTCTCTCTCTCTCTCTCTCTCTCTCTCTCTGTGACTCTCTGTCTTTCACTCACACACACTTTTTGTTTCTGATCCTTTGTTCCTTTCATCTGTGTTGTCAACAATGCTTCCCATTATCCAGGAGACAGATAGATAAATGGAGCGAGAAAGAGAGAAAGAGAGAAAGCAAGACAGGACGAAAGGGAACCAAGATCTGAACTAGAATTTGATCCAGTTGATCCAGAAAAGGTGATTTGTGGGATCAAAAGCCCATCATATATACCTCTTTTTTTACCTCATTGTTCATAATTAATATGAAAAAGGAGTATTCAGTAACTACAATAGAAACTAATAGTTAAGAGAAGTGAGTGTTTATTTTCTTGAGTAAAAAAGTTCCAAAGTTCTCCTTGTGGAGTCCAGTATTATTTAGAGTTCTCCTCATATCAACACCTGGTTTGGTAAATCAGTGCTTGGTAAATCAGGTGAGCTGCTGCTGCTTCTGCTGCTGCTGATGATGGAATTAAACACATCCATACTTTGCTGGCTGGACTGGGCTGTCCAGGAGAAACCTGGAACCAAGCTTTGTTGGACAAAAGTATTGGGACACCTGCTCATTCACTGCTTCTTCCAAATTTATCCTGCTTTTTTGGGGTAATTTGGAAGGAGCATTGCTGTGAGGATTTGATTGCATTTAGCTACAAGTGCATTAGTGAGGTCAGCATGTTGGACGATCCCAATCCCACCTAATCCCAAACTCCCCAACTCATCTCAAAAGTACTGGATGGAGCGCCAACCATCATTCCAGAGAACACAGTTTTCCACTGCTCCACAGCTCAATGCTGGGGGGCTTTATACCCCTCTAGCCCATGCCTGTGAGATATGAAATGACCCTCCGATTGTAGAATGACCCAACTGTAGTGTTGCGTGTGGAGTTTAAATGTGCATTAAAGTCAGAGAAAAAGAGGGAGATACAGAAAGGGAGAGAGAGAGTGAGAGTCTGTGTGTGTTAGAGAGGGAGAGGAAAACAAGTGAGGCCTGAAAGAAACAAATTAAGATTCTGTTATTGTAATTATCCTAATTATAAACACTGCAGCTTGCGTAACAGCAGGGACAGTCTGGCGGGTCCGAACAACTGCTTACTGTGTGTTTGTGTTTGGACATTTTCAGGACACAAATAACCTGACTATTCAGTGCAGGGGTGGGACAGGGAACCGAGAACCAGCGTCCAGCACAGTTTGGTGATTTCTGTGCTCTAACACACCTACTAAACCTGGCAATGATGGTGAGTCGAATCAGGTGTTTGAGCCGGAAAATCACCAAACTGGGCAGGAGTCCAGCAGTCCAGGACCAGAACTGGACACGCTCAGTGAGCTTGGCGCTTGTGCATTGGAGTGATGTGTGAGAAAACAGAAGAGCACTTGTTCCTCTGTTATTTGAGTTATATGATGAGTCACACTATCAGCCAAATAAATGCACATTTCCTCATGTGCATTTAATAGACCCACTGAGTGGGGGCGCTGTGAGGCTGATTAGTGATGTTATGCTTTAAAAGCAGGTGGGGGAAAAAACAAGCCATCATTGCTGTGAGTTTAGTGACGTGCTGAGTTCGATTTATAAGCACAGCAAGCAAACCTGGATGAGCCAGTCTAATAAATGTGCCTGAAAACACTGGGAGACACTCCTAAGAAAGAGGCTTTATCCTCTACACGGGTGTGATTTGAGACTCAGTTAGCTGGAACACGGTCAGTGCTGTGGTGTTTAGCCTGATAGCTAACTTCTCTAAGTCTAGATAGCAGGCTACAAGTCCAAACACAGCAGAACCGATCTCTCGTTTCACCTTTCTGTTACTCCTAAGTCGCTCAACTTCAGTCTCTCACAGGTTTATATCGTCAACACCTAGCACCTGTTCTGGCCTGTCTGATGCTTGGTAAAAAAGTAGCCGAGCTAGTCAAGCAAAGTCTAACTTTCTGTCCTTCCAGTCACTCAATCTAAGTCATTCTCACGTTATAATTGAGATTTCTCTCTGTATCCTGCTTACTAAGCTAAAGCTAACCTGCTTCCCTCTCCTGATTCAGAGCAGGATGAGCTGGTATTGGAAAAAAGTGGGTACCGCCCAAGCCCAGTGTACACTATTAGAACAGTACAGGCTTGAATGCTTGTCCAGTGACAGCTGTGACAGGTCTGGTGCCAGGTTCAGTGGCCTATCCTAGGTCTTATTGCTGGTCCAGTGAGCAATAAAGGGTCACTAAAGGGTCCCCACGGCAAGTGGAGTGACAGAACCGGTGGCAGATCTAGTCATTAGTCCAGGGAAAAATCCAGTGACATGAGCTAATTTCTTTTTTTCTTTTTAAAAATATTTTAATACATTTATTTTATTTTATTTATTTATTGTTTCCAATCCTTTGGCCTGTTGTGTCTCAAAATGATTGTTTGGCAGAAATACTTTTATTTTGACAGAACTGGGTTCTACAATGCTAGTAGGATAGTCGGTGCAAAAGTGGATAAAAATTATATTGTTAGATATTATTGCTAATTAAACATTTTTGCCCCTGAAAATTGGTTTCAGTCAGATGACCCTAGTGTGTGAGTGTGTGCATGTGAATAAATCACTCCTGCATCAGTCATTCCCAAAACACATGTGATTGGACCACACAAAACCACTACTCAGTTGAGCAGTAAATGAGAGCAGCTGAGAGAAAGAGATGTTCTTGTCTGCCAATGGCTAACAGGCCTAGCAACAGAAGGATGATCATGTGCAGAGAGAATTAGGGGAAAGGGAGAGGGAGAGTGAAGGAGATGGCCAGGTGGATAGCCTGGGAACTTGGAGAAAGTGACTTTTCTCATTCACTTAATCCCTCTATCTCGTCCATTCATTCCTTCCAGCAACAAGTGGCCTCTTTGTGTGTTTAAAGCAGCTCCCAAGTAAAGCTATACTCTTTCCTTTTTTTAATTCGTCTGATAGAGATGCTTTGGCAGGTACTTTCCCCTCTTGTGGTCAGGTGGTGGACAACAGTGGAGAGGTCACACTCAGCCCATTTAAAGCATTTTAAATGGAGGTTTGGATGGAGGTTCATTAGGGTTGGCTCTCAGGCATTGCCTCAGAGAATTGCATATTTGCACACTATTGTGTTTAAAGGATATACACTATATGTAAAAAAAAAAGTATTGGGACAACCGCTCATTCATTTTTTCTTCTAAAATCATAGGTTTTAAAAACGTTTGTCCTGCTTTCATTGGAGTCCAGAGTCCACTCTCTACTGTCCAGGGAAAAAGGCTTTCTACTAGACAGGAGCATTGCTGTGTGGACTTGGTTCATTCAGCAGCAAGAGCATTAGCAATGTTGAATGAGCATCAGCCACCTCATCCCCAACTCCCCAATTCATCCCAAAAGTATTTGATGGAGCACCAGCCATCCGTTCTTCTACAGAACACAGTTTCTCCGTGTATACCTCTCCAACCAATGCCTGAAATTAGTCAAACCTGAAAAATTACTCAACCTGGACTCACAGCAGCACAACAATCGCTAACACTTCGCATTTGTGCTCTTTTATTTGCAGATGACTTCATCCACGCCCTCCGGCTCGCATGGCTCCTCACACCAGAAGGTGTGCCACTGTCAGACGCAGACAGACGCCCTGAAGCCACTGCTGGGTGGGTCGGGGGCCACAAACCAGATGCTTCGCCGCCGACGGCGTGTGCTGTCCAAGGATGGCCGGAGCAATGTACGCATCGAGCATGTCAGTGGACGGGGCGCTCTGTACCTGCGTGACCCCTGGACCACCTTTGTGGACATGCAGTGGAGGTACAAGCTGGTCCTGTTTAGCGCCACCTTCGTTGGGACGTGGTTCACCTTTGGCCTGTTGTGGTACCTGCTGGCCCTGGTGCATGGAGACCTGCTGGGTAAGCAAGCATTGCTTAGCAGCCCACTGGATCACTGGGCAGGACAGGTCAAAACACCTGCCAGTCTAATCAACAGATACAATCTGAGCATTTGTCTTTACCTCCCCTGCAGAGTTTGAGCCTCCAGCCAACCACACCCTGTGTGTGATGCAGATGCAGACTCTGACAGGAGCTTTCCTGTTCTCCTTGGAGACGCAGACCACCATCGGCTATGGCTTCCGCTGCATCACCGAAGAGTGTCCATCCGCCATCGTCCTACTGATTGTTCAGCTGCTTATTACCACTGCCATGGAGATCTTCATCACTGGAACCTTCCTCGCCAAGGTGGATTATTTTTATTTACACTGACCCACACACACACACACCTAGTGCATATATATTTATTTACTCACTAAGCACTTTATTAGGAACACTATACACATACTAGGGCCTCATAGCACAGCTTCAATTCTTCATGGCATGGATTTCTTAAGATGTTGGAACATTTCTTTGACATTCAGGTCCATGTTGACATGAGGGGCAGTGGTGGCTCAGCGGTTAGAGCTCTGGGCTATTGATGACAGGGTTGTGGGTTTGATACCCGGGCTCTGCAAGCTGCCACTGTTGGGCCCTTGAGCAAGGCCCTTCACCTTCTCTACTCCCTGGGCGCTGGCACTGGCGTTGGCTGCCCACTGCTCTGGGTGGGTGTGTGCTCACTGACCCTAATTCACTAGCGTGTGTGTGTTCACTACCACAGATGAGCGCAATGCGGAGGACACATTTCGCTGTAGATAGTACAGTGACAAATATGTGCACCTTAATGATTTCGTCACACAATTATTACCGATTTTTCAGGACCATCAGGACCACCGTCATGCTCTAAATTTCAGGTTCTACCACATCCCAAAGGTGTTCTGTTGGCTTCAGATTCACTGAACTCATTGGCATGTTCATAAAACTAGTATGAAATGGTGCTTCATCATGCTGGAAGTAGTCGTTAGAAGATGAGTAAATTGTGGCCATGAAGGAAGGAACATGATCAGCAATGATACTCAAATAAGCTGTAGCATTCAAGTGATAACTGATTGCTATTAACAGCCCAAAGTTTGACAAGACCACACCATTACATCACCTCCATCAGCATGGACTATTGACACAAGGCAGGATGGGTCTTTGGATTCATGCTGTTGGTGCCAAATTCTGACC
Organism: Salminus brasiliensis; assembly: GCF_030463535.1. Classification (NCBI taxonomy): domain Eukaryota; kingdom Metazoa; phylum Chordata; class Actinopteri; order Characiformes; family Bryconidae; genus Salminus; species Salminus brasiliensis. Next base: position 5,895,746 of record NC_132900.1, on the reverse strand, counting down.
ATACCATCTGTGAGCCTCACCAGAAAGCTATGATTCTCCAGGCTTCACCTGTCCAGTGTTGGTGAGCCTGTGCCCACTGCAGCCTCAGCTTTCTGTTCTTGACTGACAGAAGTGGAACCCAATGGGGACCTCTGCTGTTCATCTGCCACAAGGACGTGCTGGTTTCTTGGACTGGTTTTCTGAGACATCGGATATAAGACTCTTTAGTTTTGGTGTACAAACTACTTCCGTGACCCCATACCTCACCCAAAACCAGGGGAACCCTCCTCTGGCAGTGGTGACTAGAGCAAAGACATTATAAACCTACTCAAGCATTATTTAGCTGGTTGTAAAGCTAAGTCTTAATGCTCTGTCTTTCTGTCCCTCTCTTAGGTGGCTCGACCGAAGAAACGTGGTGAGACAGTCCGCTTTAGCCAGCATGCGGTGATAGCCAGTCATGACGGCCGGCCGTGTCTCATGATTAGGGTGGCGAACATGCGCAAAAGCCTCTTACTGGGCTGCCAGGTAAGGAAGGGAGGGGCTTGTAACCATAGCTATAGTGTCTCAGGCTGTTATTCGATCCGTCCCCTGACTCAGTTTGGTAGGTTATCTGCAAAGTCTTCAGTCACAAGTCGCTGGGTGTGTATTTTGTATACACACGTAACCGAAAAGCTCTGTGCAGATGACCGGGAAGCTGCTGCAGCCGTGTGTGTCTAAAGAGGGCGAGACAGTGCGTCTGGACCAGAGGAACGTCACCTTTAGTGTGGACACAGCCAGCGAGAGCCCCTTCCTCATCCTCCCACTCACCTTTTACCACACCATTGACAATGACAGCCCACTTCGAGCATGGGCCGCCAAGGGTACGCTTACAATACATGTGCATGTGATCCATATGTAGCTACAATTTTTAGGGTGATTTCAGGAGAATAATCAATGCTTTTCACTTTACCTGTCCTTTACATGAAAAGTAGAGGACCAAGGACTGATCCTTGAGGAACACCTTTACTGATCGCAGCAGTACAGAACTTTAGAAGTTCAGTCTAAAACTTCCTCTCGTTCTGTCTCAGGTGGGGGATGGACAGACCCAGAGCTGGCTGACTTTGAACTGCTGGTGATGATGAGCTCCACGGTGGAACCCACCTCCGCCACCTGCCAGGTGCGCACCTCCTACCTGCCCGACGAGATCCTGTGGGGCTACGAGTTCCCGCCCATCGTCTCTCTGTCTCCGATGGGCAAGTACGTCGCAGACCTCGCCTACTTCGACAAGGTTGTCAAGGCCAAGACCCCGCCCCTTTTCAAAGACTCACCACCCAGCAGGCGGCAGAGTGTCCATGGTGGCGGAGGGGTGGAGGGAGGGGACCCGGAGAAGATGCAGTTGGAGCAGAGTTACAGAGAAGGAGGAGAGGAGCGAGGCCGGATGAGAGACAGTAGCCCCTTCAGCGTTAGGATCAGCAATGTGTAAAGCACATCCGTTCAGGCCTACTGTATATGCACAGACGTGGAAAAGTTCATGGACTAAATGGAACTGATTTGGAGGGTGGGGTTGAAGAATGTACCTTAGTTCTAATGTCAATGACAGTACTGCTATAATGTACATGCTGCACTTTAGAGTCTCCTAAACAAAAGCAAAACTGGATACACTGGAAAGCTTGTTCTAAACTGGCTGGTTTGACACTTTAACACTCAGTACCTCTCTTGTATTTCTGCTAAAATACTGGAACCATAGACATAAAATTGTAGTATTTAATAATACAAGTTTTAATCTTGTTGCCATTATGAAGCTAATAGTGAAACAATAGCTCCCTCTAGTGGCTGTACTGCCCTGAACCACATCGAGGAGTTTTGCACTGGAACCTTAGGGAAGCAGTCCAACTGCTGTTACCGCCTGGACGTCGAATAGATAGACCTTTAGCTGTTGAGGACATACATAGACAGGGCTAATAACGTGATGGTGGTGAAGATGATGAAGGTGTTTGTGAAGACAATGCAATAATCATTTTGAAAGGCGTGTTAGTTCTCATAAGGACTGAAAAGTATATTTTCAAATGAACAGAATGTTACTGTAAGTTTCCATATAAGCTGCTTAGCTGTTTTTGATCATCACACTATTTTTTATGAACTGTGATAATTTGACACTGTTTAATGCATTTTTTTTACTTATAATTACAGCACTTATGAATCAGATAAACTCTGAGTTTATTTGATGTGTTTTTGAGGGATTTAACAATTTAAAGTGATTAAAAAGCTGCATGGACCTCTACCAGGACAAGGCCAATAGCACATCACTACAATGGCACTGCCACTGCTGTGCTGAGAGTGGGCAGTCACCTAAATGAGATCTGGATAGTGGTGGTGGAGATACACAGATACACTAATTTAGTCGAAAGCAAAGACATACAGTGGGTCGGTTCTTTTTAAACAAATCATATGAGTATTTAACATTTGGTATCTACCCTCCTAAAGAGGAAGTCCACCCAATGTTCATCATTTCTACATAATAAAATTACGATGAAAAATTGAGATGAGTGATTTAGTGTGTAAATGATGGTGAATGAGACCAGACGTCTCATGATGTCTCTAACAGCTTCATCATGACATGACAAACACAAAGTCATTTCATTTTACATTGATCCCCATTTTGCAATCATCAAAATTACATACACAATTTGGACAAAAGTATTGGGACACCTGCTCACTCATTGTTTCAACAGAAATCAAGGGTATTAAAAAAGAGTTTACCCTGCTTTTGTTGGAGGAACTGCCTCTACTGTCCAGGGAAGAAGGCTTTTTACTAGATGTTTTTACTAGAACATTGCTGTGAGGATTTGATTGCATTTAGCGACAAAAGCATCAGTAAGGTAAGGATCTTGGGTGATCACCCCTCCAACTTATCCTAAAAGTATTGGATAGAGCACCATCCATCATTCCAGAGTACACAGTTCTTTCACTGCTAGCATTAGGCATGGTGCCAATAGGTTCATGTTGCTCCTCCTCTGAGTCCTTTTATATCTGTGTCAGCAATGGGAGCAACCTAAGCTGCACTCACTAGCTGAATGCATTCATTAGAAAGGGTGTCCACAAACATTTGGACATGGTATCTGTAAAAGAAATGAACATTTATTAACATATATTAACATTTATTTCACTACATACCAGCAGCAGTATGTTGCACTGTGTAACGTTTAATGGTCTGAAAAGTGCGGCCTGCCAATTGCGTGCCACTCTGTGGAGCTGGAGTTAGAGACACTGATCGCATCTTGGAATCTTAGATAAGAGCCTACATCCATGGCATTAAGTTATTTGGAAAGCATTCCAGCTAAAAAAGACACCTGGCTCTTATCAAAATACAAATGTAAATGTCTTGAGTTTACTATACTTGGAACTTACTGGAACTAAGATTGGACATGCACTGTAGGATAAGATGAGAGGTGGGAAGAAACAATCATCAAAAGAAGTGTAATGATGGAAATCTAGTGACCGATAGGTTTCAGAGCTGTTTTGCTCAAGCTGAGAATCTTCTGAGAATAGATGGCGTAAATGCAAAGTTTCAGGATGTTTTGAGTCTAGAATGTTCTCATTTACATAGGATTTCTGTCATTTTATACTGTTGATTATACTTGCAAAGTCAGCTAATTTGAATACTGAACAGCTAAACATATTCCTAGAAACACGTTGTGATTTCAACTGTCAATGCCACAACTGCCACAATTCCCAGTGGCACAATGGCCTTAAAGGTTTCCTAAAATGTTGCTCTTTAAAAAAACACTGTAAGCCTACCACACACGGCATTCATAGTCCAAGCTAAGCACCGTTATACATGAACTCAGTAATGAGTAGATATGAAATTAAAATTCTTTTTGACTATGTGTTTTTTAAAGGTTTGAGCTTGACACATTTTTTAATTCGAATTAAGCAAACCATCACTAGAAATTGATATTTCATTCTTTTATCCCTTCTTTTGGACACATGGCATACACAAATTCCATGTAAGCTAAACCTGATCAAAAAACAGTTATTGTTTCTAGAAAAATCATCTTTCCATCTGATCCGCATTTTCCTGGTCAAAGTCACAGTGGGTCCAAGGGTTATCCGGAATCACTGAGTGCAAGGCAGGAATAATCCCTGGATGGGTACTAGTCCAACACAGGGTACATTTTAAAGAAATGCATGTTCTGTGCTTCTTCATTTTTCTTTTTTTTAATAGACTTACTGTGTTTCTCAATTTTTCTTTTTTATCAGAAGTTGTGTGCTTCTCGATTCCTACTTTTCTAAAAACATAAGTTCGGAATTTCTCATTTTTCTCAATTCTCAATTCTTCCATTTTTAGAACAGATGTCCTGCACTTTTTTTTTTTTTTAGAATAGGTCTGCTTTTCCAAATTCTACCTTTTTTTTTACAACAGGCTTTTTAAGAACCTGTGCTTCAGATTTTTTATCTTTTTGTGGTAAAACCTCTGTTTTTAAGAAAATACAAAGATAACCTAAAAGCAAGATATGAGAAGAGATTTATTAGCAGTGCTGAGAGGATGAGAATTTGAGATGTGTATGTGAATTAGGAAATATCAGAGACGTATGTGAGACACAGTGCTGCTGGTGTTTCTAATAAAAGCAACAAATTGGATATATGACTCCAGAGAAATTCTGAAGTTACAGAAGTTTTGTTGTTACTGTAGCACTGCAATGGCTGAAAACTAGAATGTGTATAATGTGTATAATGATCCTTCATTAGGGAGAATATACACCTAGCATTAATTCTCCTTATGTCAGTTATATCTACTGGATAGGGAAAGCAGAGGTGCCATCTATATGCAAATAGAGGCCAGTTGTACAGGTCCTACCTGATACGTTCTTCTGATTGTGAATGGAATTATTTACCCATGAAATCTTTTAATAGAGGGCGATGGACCTCGAACAACATCCCAGTTTGGCATGGTAAAGACTTTTCAATTAAACTAATAACATTTATCAGGTGCATATGGATGCACTCTTAATGTCAAATTAGAAACTGGTATCCAAATGACATTGTAATGACCTCCCCTCCACACACACATTAATTTATGCAAGTTACATAACAAGTATCTCAGAAGCTGAAGATCTCAGAGGACAGAAGGAGCCCCATTGAGGTTTTTAATGTGGACCAGTCCGGGCCTTCAAACCAAAAACGGGCAGGACTCCAAGTCCTGGCACACTAAGACAGAAACTCTTGAGTGCCATATTACTAACACACGTGGGCCTGTGTCTAATACCCCTCCTGTTTCCTGTGGTCATTTCTGGGCCAATATACTAAAAAAAAGTCTGCATTTTAGTAGACTAAAAAAAGTCTACATTGTAGTAAACTAAAATTCTACGTTGTAGTAGACTAAAAAGTCTGCATTGTAGGAAACTGAAAAAGTCTACATTGTAGTAGACTAAAATTCTACATTGTAGTAGACCAAAAAGTCTGCATTTTAGTAGACAAAAAAAGTCTGCATTTTAGTCGACTACAAAAGTCTGCATTTTAGTCGACTAAAAAAAGTCTGCATTGTAGTAGACTAAAAAGTCTGCATTGTAGTAGACTAAAAAGTCTACATTGTAGTAGACAAAAAAGTCTGCATTTTAGTCGACTAAAAAAAGTCTGCATTTTAGTAGACTAATAAAGTGTGCATTTCAGTAGACTAAAAAAGTCTGCATTTTAATAGACTAAAAAAGTCTACATAATTGAATAATTCTGAAAGTCATTCAGCGAGGTTTCTTATGAAACACACCTAAAATGCATCACATGTAAAGCTAACACACAAACTGGTTTAGAATACTGAAAGTAAATTGCCTGGAAATGCCAGTCTGACACACTGTACTGTTGAGATAAGGTTTGGGCCTATACAATCAAGGTGGAGAGATACATGCAGAGCATTGTAAGGCAAAATACTCCCCAAAGAGGGCTTGACTCAGTTCAGCAGTTTTATATAAAGCCTATAATTAGTTTAGTCAGATACCATCAAAGTAGAGAGCAGGAGAAGCTTGCAGCTTGCAGAGGATAGAGGCCGGTTTTCATTGAGCTAATTTTTAAAAAATAAACAAAGAAAAAAAAAAGCAGATTAAATTAAGCTTCAGGTGTGCAGGCAACACACACTGCTACTAGTCACATTCAAGACAAATCGTATTTTACAGTATAGATAGATATGCTCCAAAAAGTTTGACTAAATTTTACTATATTCTAGACGTTTAAATCTCATTGATTTCCATTGCAAATGAGGAAGGTATTTCTTTTTTTCTGTAAAGTTCATATTTATTTTATTTTTTAATACTCATGTATGGTGCTAGGTGAAATATTTGTATTATGTAGAGATTACTTTAAAGGGGCATCCTTATTTTTGTAATTGTACTACTACCACTAATACTATACAATAATATAATACAATACTTGTACAATACCATACTACTACTACTGCTACTACTACTACTAATAATAATACTTATAATATCACCATGCAAGTTTTGCATTTGACGCAGGTCACACACAAGGTGTTAAAGATCAGAGGTGATTACTATTGCACTTCTTCTGAACTGCTGGATGGAGGAACACAGTGAGGTTCTGCAACATAGAAATGTTGTAAAACATTTTAAAGGATGTTTTGAAGGAAGTACAGCATCAGAAAGTATCTACAGTATAAAATATAATATTAACTGTGTTAATAGATCAAATGAATAATATCCTTTGGTGGTGTATGTGTAGTCTATGTAAAGTGGTGTGTGGTGTTGTTTGTGAATGTGATTAATAGAAGAGCCACATGTGGTTCCTTTAAAAAAACTTGTTGAGTGATGCAAACTGTCTGTGTTCTTCACTGAGCTGAACCAAGAAGAATGCTTTTTTACATTAAAATGATCACAGTTGTAGGAAGTTCTGTAATATAAAATGAATGCATTATACAGCGCTGGAATTCGACTTATGGGTATGACGACAGAAGAGAGAGAGAGAGAGAGAGAGAGAGAGAGAGTAAGTCAAAAGTATGATTTATTTGGCTGAGATAAGCAAAACTAATATTTGAACACTATCTATCTGTCTATCTGTCTATCTGTCTATCTATCTATCTATCTATCTATCTATCTGTCTGTCTATCTATCTATCTGTCTATCTGTCTGTCTGTATATCTATCTCTCTGTCTATCTATCTGTCTGTCTGTATATCTATCTATCTATCTGTCTATCTACCTGTCTGTCTGACTATCTATCTATCTATCTATCTATCTATCTATCTATCTATCTATCTATCTATCTATCTGTCTATCTGTCTGTCTGTATATCTATCTCTCTGTCTATCTATCTGTCTGTCTGTATATCTATCTATATATCTGTCTATCTACCTGTCTGTCTGTCTATCTATCTATCTATCTGTCTGTCTGTCTGTCTGTCTGTCTGTCTGTCTATCTATCTATCTGCCTGCCTGCCTGCCTATCTATCTATCTATCTATCTATCTATCTATCTATCTATCTATCTATCTATCTATCTGTCTGTCTGTCTGTCTGTATATCTATCTATCTGTCTGTCTGTCTATCTATCTGTCTGTCTGTCTGTCTGTATATCTATCTATCTGTCTGTCTATCTATCTGTCTGTCTATCTATCTATCTATCTATCTGTCTGTCTGTCTGTCTGTCTGTCTGTCTATCTATCTATCTATCTACATATCTGTCTGTCTGTCTATCTATATATCTATCTGTCTATCTATCTATCTACATATCTGTCTGTCTGTCTATCTATATATCTATCTGTCTGTCTATCTATCTATCTATCTATCTATCTATCTGTCTGTCTGTCTGTCTGTCTATCTATCTATCTATCTATCTATCTATCTACATATCTGTCTGTCTGTCTGTCTATCTATATATCTATTTGTCTGTCTATCTATCTATCTATCTATCTATCTATCTGTCTGTCTGTCTGTCTGTCTGTCTGTCAACCTATCTAGCTGCACTCGAACAAATGGATGCAAACGTCGCCCTCTGGTGGAAAAGTGTCCTAAAGTGAACATTTCTGCTGTTTAGGTGAAGTTGACACGAATTTCAGGCACATGCTGCTTGTTGCTGCCGAGTAGATTTATATAATTTCATATAGAGCAACACCCAAAAATATGTTAGTGCCAACTGCATAATCTACAATTGTTAATCTCATTGCCATTAAACTCATGACTCACAAGTCTGACAGACTCACAGTCAATTGTGACCAAAAACAAATAGCCCTTTTGGAAAAGATCTGTAGTCTAGTAACAGTGCAGAATGTTCTGTATCAGGAGCCAGTAATAAGGAATACAGGCGACAGTAACGTATAGATTATTAGATAAGTACTATAAGAACTATAACTTTAGACAAACTGACCTCAGAAGCTTTCGCCAGGACAGGACACGGTTTGTGTTTTCACCCAAAAACCTTGTATCTACAAAAAGGCAACTTTACAGAAAAAGGAAAAACGTCTTAACTTTAAATGGAAGTCAATGTAAATAGTTTCGTTTTGGAGCATTTATATCGGCCCATTCTTCATCAAATGCTGCAATGTAAAGAACAACGGATTCAGATAATATTAAAAAGTGAAAAAGCTTTTGGCTGAAAGCGATGGTATGAATTTGCAAAGACAGGGATATGTTTTGTACGTGTTTCCAGAAAAGCCTAGCTACTTTACTGTGAACTGAAATAAATGAAACGAATAAAAGAAACGTGCATTTTTTAATAAACGCACCGAAACGTATGGCGACATTTGTTGAACTCTGAGGTCTCACAATAACGCAATAAGAAGAGTGTTGTATATTTCAGAGGCTGTATTTTAAGCCTGGCCTGGTCTGATATTAGACAGATTACTCACGGACAAGTACATTCATGGAGCTGCATGTTGTGAATATTTGGTTTTGTCCATCCTGAACATCAGCCGCGTGCAGAGATCAGTGCGCTGATAAACTGCTCCATCACACCGTGAACTTTCAGAGAATGTCGTTTTCACAGATCTTGTACAAACAGCATTGGTGGGATTGGAAAACACGGGGGTGATTTTCAGCCCTTTTAACGCTGTCTTTACAGATTTTGAACAATTCCCGGAGCTGTGCGAAAGCCAGACCCCAGCCCGCATTTTTACAGTACTGTAAATACTGATGACCCTCATTCTTCCATTTCAATAGAAATCGGAGGAAACTCCAATTCGAGTCCGATTCGACCACTATTGCAGGAAAGAGAAGACGTTCACTCTTCTAAATTTAAAACTACTAAAAAAATACTACAATTCTTTTTGCACGCCAATATCGTAGGCACTGCACATTTCATAATGCAATACTGCGTTGATTTGTTTACGCATTTCGCGTAAATTATTGCAGAATATTTAAACTACTGCATACATTATATAGCGTTAATGTTTTAAGCTTTTATATAAACTTCAAGAGTAAGTGGCACGTTTTCCTAGGAGCTCTAACTTTGCACATTCTAGTTGAACCTTTCCATGAACTCAAATACTCTTTTATCCATTTGCATTTTGTTTACAATTTACATCATGTGACCTGAAGACGACCCGACTGTTCATCAGTGTACAGTTCAACGGCATACTGTTCAACAGCATACAGCTACAGTTTACAGTGGGAATGTTTAATCGGGAGGAGGGGAAAATGCTAGAACGGATAGATATATAAATAAATAACTAAATAAATAAATAAATAAATAAATAAATAAATAAATGACGAGATTACTGCGTTATGAATTCGATCTGAATTTTTGAATCTCACTTTTTTATATAGAAATTCCAATACAAAATAGCTTAATAAATCTATAATACGGTCGACTATGTATTATAAGCTCACGCGCTTCTCTGGAATGTAAACTTCCCAGTAAAACGCAACAAATAAATAAATGAACCAATAAACAGCTCAATGAATTACGTGTTAAAAACGTGTATATCTGGAGCGCAAGCACCTAATCCAGGCAATCCTGAATATAATTTCTATATGTTTGTCCTAAATTGAACATATCTGAAACGTAGCTGAAATTATCTGAATTATTTGATTGTACTTTTACTGAAATCCGTTTATCAATACAAACATACAAACAGAAATATGTATCACATATGTTTAACGTTATATATATATCGTTGCTGCCACGGCAACTTTACAACTAAAAATTGGTGGCTTGGTGGATTTTTTTTGCAGGACATAAACGATATATATCATACATATATTGCATATATGTGCTGTTGTTGATATGTTTACTACATATATGTGTACATATTTGATACACATTCCAATTCTCTTATGATATTATATATACATATACGTATATGGTTGGGAACGCTGAAGTTAATAGCCTACTATCACACTGGAAGACACACATTCAGCTGTAAGAGACCCAGGTAATTGCACGTGCATGTAAACATATAAATATTTTCCTAAATGTTAAGATGATGTCTTAACCTGAAGCACGATATAACATTCAGCAATGACTACAGAATAAAACGAATATTATACAAAATATAGCCCAAATCGTTCTGAGGGGGCATCACAGTATTAAGTAGCCTAACAGCACAATCCAGATTCTAATAAATCGGATTACACATCTATTTTACTTTGAGCTGGGTGATAAAACATCTAACCCATTATTACAGTTCAACGCCTACATTTAGTAGAATGCGAAAATATGTAAAGCTTGACTCTGATTGGTGTAAAATTGTGACATTTTGCATAATAATAATTTGAACACCTAAAAATACATACTTCGGTGTTTAAACATACTTGAGATAAGCGGTCAGCTCCATCACCAGCTCACCTGATTTACCATCATTAAGCACTGATTTACTAAACCCCCTGTTTGATGATATAACTTTATATAACTATAAAAACTACTGCGCCCCTATGAGCAGAGATTTAACAGATCATTTAATGAACATATTGATTCAAACCACCACTTTTTGTTTATTACTCTTGTTTGAATTGATTCTAATGTTATTGTTGCACTAAGTACATAAACATTTATTCAGATAAGAAGCTTTTACATTTTAATTTCGTGGGGCCTAAACCTTTCCCACAGTATTTCTTTTATATTTACATATATATTTATTTATTTATTTGCCTATATTACAATTGGTGACTAGCTTTAATCTGATGAAATGTGTTTGTGTCTTATTTTAATATATGGAAAGAACATTAATAATTTGAAAATATGGACATCCATGGGTTAATACATGCTATTTTGCTTAAACGTAGTCAAGCTCAGTCAAATCTCAAATGTTTATATTCCCCTGCCCTCATCTTCATTTAGCATTTCCATTTTTCCCTTTTCTTTCCCCCTGTTTTAAATTACAGCGCCTCAAATCCAGTCTTTGACATTCCCACATGCTGCGAGTCTTCATCTTTTCTAATGTTAAACATGGTCGCTTTTAAGTTGCATTGCTGTGTCTTTGCCTCGTTCTCAACGTGCTGCACGAGCCTGAGGGAAACTTGCTAAAAATATATATGACGTCATAAATGGTTTAATAGATATGTAATGCCTTTTTTTCTTTCCATTGTTACAACTCAGCAGCAGCGGACTGAACAGAGGGGTTCACGCCAGTCCAGTTAAGCACTGCTCGGGTTTCTTTGGCCTAAAAATCTTCCCCGTCAAGTTTTAGTGTCCCTGTTCTGTACGGCACTGTAAGGCCCAGTAAAGCCAAGTCACCAAACCCATCTGGACGTCATTTTCTCTCTGGAAAGACGATTGCACAATAGGCCATGTAAGCTTATTATGTAATTACAGTTTCAGTAAGAAAGTAGTTTTGCTTCTTCCTCTGTTTGTGTGTTTTGATAAGCCAGTCTTGCTTTCATATCCTTTAATCTAAACAGAGGATTTTCACAGCGTTCAGCTAATCTGTCCACGTGTGCTTAATTCTAGAAACACTATATATATATATATAAATATTTTTTTTTATCAAGTCCCGTCAAGTTCTTTATTTCGTTTATGAAACGTAATCTATTATTTTCGTCCGGTCGATAAATAAAAATCAAATTCAAGGTAAAACTAATAAGAATACAAACATAGTATAGTAAATATAGTATCAGTTTCTTTTTTATTTACACGACTGTTTAATGCTTTTTCCCCACACTATTAATATTCCATATAATGAAAGAATATATAATATTAGTAGTTGATAATATCTAACAATTTTTGTAAAAAAAAAAAGTCAATCAAATAATAATTATATTTATATATATATGTGTGTGTGTTATTTAATTTCTATTTTAAAATGTGTGTGTGTGTATATATATATATACACCATATATTTATATATAAATAATTCTATAGTTATTCTATAGATTTTTATGGATTCCTTGCTTAGCCCCCATTCAGGATTTGGCACGCGATTTCTAAATTAGGAAAGAAAATGTATTGTAGTATTATTAATAACACATTTGTTATTATTACTTTCTATTTTTCATTGTTATGTTTTTTCGGTGTTTAACATTTCATTAAGCCATTGGTATTTATTGAAGAGGTAAATGCAGTATAATCGATAACAGATAAGCTAATATATATACATATATATATATATATATATAGTGGTCTACAAAGCGAAATGTAATCAAAGTCTTTTATTTAAAATAAGTGCTGGTTTAACATGGTCCCAACAATTTCAATAAAGTATCAAAACAGAAAAAAAAACAAATCATCTAAAAGAGGTCTGGTGATTTACCATTGTTTTTTTTGTGTAACAAAGATATTATCTACAGAGCTATTGTGTCAGAATGCTAAAATGCTAATCTACACTGGGGGCAAAAACAGCCGGAACTACTTTAGGGTTCACAGGAATCGTAAAAAAAGACATAAACAATAATAATAACAATCACTCAACTCCACGAAGCTGAATCGACAGAAGTCCAAACACTTTTTGGCCCATACACTCCAAAACTGCGGTCAGGCTTTCCACACAAATGTCCTTTCTGCTCGCGCTATTTTTTTGACCCCCTTGTCGGGTTGAAGAAATGTAAAAGTGACCCTTCAATCAACGTCTCAGACCCGGAGGCATTCAGGAGGAACAACATTATGACTCCCATTTTTTGTCTCTCTCTCATTTTCTCCTCTCTCTCTTTCTCACTTTCCCTCCCTCAAATGTCAATCCGCGCGTGCAGCGCCGAGTGCTTGGCCTCGTGCTCCCAGTACGAGTAGAGCTCGGCCGGCTGGTGCTGAGGATGATGAGGGTGGTGATGAGGGTGGTGGTGAGGGTGGTGGTGATGGTGGTGGCTCATGCCGTTGTACGAGTTCATGACGTTGGGCAGCCCCACGGCCTGCATGCGCGAGTACGGGCTATAGGCCGGAGCCGTGATGCCTTTGACGGCGAGGGTGCTCACACTCGTGCCTCCTCCACCACCTCCATCGCCTCCTCCGCCTCCTCCTCCTCCAGCTCCCACGGCTCCTCCGTTACCCATCTGGCAGGGCGCGTAAGGCACGTGCGGGGGCGGCGGAGGGGGCGGTGGAGGAGGCTGCGGCTGCGCGAGCGACCAGGTGCCGTTCATGAAGCCCGTCTGGATGTACTTGGGCGCGGTCAGGTAGCCGTAGCCGTCAGCGCCGAAGAGGGCCTTGCCTGGCTGGAAGTGAGCGGCTGTGGGCGGCCTGAAGGGCCGTTTCATCCGCCGCCGCCGCCGGTAGTTCCCTTTCTCGAACATGTCCTCGCAGGCCGGGTCCAGGGTCCAGTAGTTGCCCTTGCGCTCGCCGCCGCCCTCACGCGGAACCTTAATGAAGCATTCGTTGAGGCTCAGGTTGTGGCGGATGCTGTTCTGCCAGCCCTTTTTGTTCTTCTCGTAGAAGGGGAACTTGTTGATGATGTACTGGTAGATGCCACTCAGTGTAAGGCGCTTCTCCGAGCTCTCGCGAATGGCCATAGCGATGAGGGCCACGTACGAATACGGGGGTTTCTGGGACGGGTCGGTTTTGCCTCCAGCGCCTGGATCCTCCTGCGCCACAGTCTGCTCGTCTTTGGTGAAACTCTCGGCCTTTACCGGCTCGCCGTCGTGCGCCATCAAAGCCATGGCGTCATCTTCTAAGCCGTGGTAAGATGCCATCACGCCTGGAAGACACCAAAAAAAGACAACTAGAAACATCAAAATAAGCCAAAGAAAAGCAAAGCAAAGTATTAGTTAACTAACCAAGCAACTTCTGCTTGCTGACATGAAACATAAAGCTTAAATATTAAAGCCAAACATCTAAAAGTAATATCTCTGTGTATATAAATATAAACAAGTGCAAGAAACAATGTGAACACACCAATAAACAGATATGCAATTCTGAAGATCTAAACAAAACAGTTACAAAAAGAAAAGACCAATTAAGACATCTGGATTGTTGAACTTGGTTGTTGCTCTGGAGACCTAAAATGATATAGAAAAGGATTTTGCAAACAAAACAATTAAAATGCAAAAACGCAAATCGACCTATAATTCTTCCGGTGTGAATTGTGTATATATAACTCTGAAGACCTCATACATAACTCTAACATATAAAAACTAAACATCTAAAAAGAACATATAGCAAAAGAACAGACAACTTTGGTTGTTGCTTTGAAGACGCAGAGCAAAACAGTCCAACAAACAAACTAAAAAACGCAAATCCATGTAAATCCATCCGTTTTTTTTTCATTTTTAACTCTGAAGACATTCAAATATAATACCAACATATTCAAGTTCATGATACGAAAAACTAAACAAACAAACATAAAAAACACAAGATGGACCAAAACGCTCATTGAGTCATATTTGGTTGTTGTTTTTGAATATCTAAAACGCAAAGCATAACTTTCAAAAATCTAAAATCAAACTGCAAAAACGCCGATCATTGCATCCTATTTTAGTTTTAACTCTGAACACTTCAAACATAAAGGCAACAGATCAAAACCAAATATCTAAAAACAACACGGAACAAAACGCAAATCAATACATCTTTGGTTGCTATTTTGAAGACCTAAACGAAGACAAAATATAAAAAAACAAAACAAATAAAAGCAAGACGTAAACTTTTCGTTCTGGATCTTTTTGGCTGCAAAGCCAAACTCTCAAAAGAGCCACCAAAACAGCAAGAGAAAGCGTCAATCAAAACACCGAAACCTAAGACAAGCAAACACCAAAAAATGGAAAAACGCCAATCAAAGCACCTGTGGTTGTTACTTTGAAGATCTGAAACATAACAAAAACAAGCCAAAACATCAAAACAAAACAACCAAAAAAAGGGAAAACACTAATCAAAGCACCTGCGACGGCTGCTTTGAAGATAAAAAGAACGCGGAGTTTGTTTGCCAGCTTTACGCACCTGATATTTAGGAGTTATGTCTTCTTTTTTGCATGCCTTCAAACGGCCTGAGCTACTCGAGAGCCATGGAGGTTTCTCTGCGCGTCCGTGGTGCTTTCTTAGCAGATGGGACTCCTGTTTTTCTCTCTCTCTCTCTCTCTCTCTCTCTCTCTCTCGCTCTCTCTCTCTCCTTCTCTCTCTCTGGTCTTCCCCTGCTGAACTGTTGCTCTGAAAGTCTCGTCTCTCCTCGCGCTCCTATTCGTCGTGTTCCGCTTTCGTCACGTTCTCTGTCCTCCACTGGCAGCCTGGATTGAGCTTCAGCGCTCGTGCGAGGCTTTTTTTTAACCAGGAGAGTTCACTTTCCCCTTTTTACTGTTACATCTTACTTAATTCCCATACATGCAGCTGCTTTATAGCATATATGCACATATATCATAAAGGATTAGCCACATATATACATATATTTGGCATACATATAGTACATATATCATATATTTATATACCTATCATATGCTGGACACATGCAACCGCCATTGCAAGTTAGCTTTATTTGCAAAATTAACCCAAAAAAAAACAACAAAAAAAAACATCTTTAAGCTTATTGCAATTCACCAATCAAACAATACTCATTTAAATAGCTTAACACAACTAATAGAAAAGTGCTTTCTCCACATTTAACACACAATGCAACTTTTAATGATGACTGCAGTCTCAGAATTACTCAAGCATCTTTAGTACTCAGTAGAGCACCCTTCTGCTGTTAAGACCTGCTGGACATGATGCATAGTCAGATGCCAGCTTCTTACAGCATTCTTGAGGAATCTGAGCCCATTCCTCATGGTCAGTGGCCTCCAGTTTGCTAATGTTATTGGGTTTGCTGCTGTAACCACCTTCTTCAAATTCCACCAAAGATTTTCTTTGGGGTTCAATACAGGTAACTGTGACGATCACCCCAGAATTTTCATGACTTCTTTTGAAACCAAGCCTTGGTGGACTTTGAGTTATGCTTGGGATCACTGTCCTGTTAAAAGGTCCGATGACGCCCAAGCTCCAGCTTCCTCACAAAAAAGCAAAAAAAAGACATTTTCTCCTAGGATTTCCTGATCCTTGACTGAATCCTGCCCTCCACACGCCGCAGGTTTCAGAGCCAGAGGAAGAAAACAGCCCGAGAGCATCACTGAGCCACTGCCATGCTTCACTGTAGGCAGGGTGTTCTTTTCAGTGTACACTTCATTCTTCCTCAATCAGACATACCAACCGCTGATCCATAGGACTGAAAAGCTCTAGTTTTGTTTAACCGCTTCACAGAACTGAATCCCAGCTTATTTTACTGCTTTATAGCAGATTAAAGCCGACCTGGTTCAGGTAGTGTAGCCAGTGGTCCTTTAACTTTAAACTGGCAAACTATGCTTCCAGCTGTATCTCTAGGAAGGTCAGTGTCTTTGCTATTTGTTCCTTGTTTGTGAAGGCTATGATCTCTTCTCAGAACTTTCTGGACAACTCTCTTGCCCTATTTCTAACATACAATCAAGTGTCACAGTCAACAAACCCCTAGCCAGTCCAGGTATTTGATGGTGTGTTTTATCTTAACACACCTGGTGCAAACAATGAAGAGCTTGATTTGCCACCTACTTTGCAAACATGTGCTCTTATGAGGGATTCTGGTCAGGGGGTTGGATAATTCTGAGACTGCAGTCGTCATTAAAAGTGCTGTTTAGTGTTGAACTTGGAGAAAATACTGTTGGATTAGTTGAGATATTTAAATTGGTCTTGTTTGATTGGTTTATTGCAAACAGCTGAAAGTTTGCAAACTTACAGTGGGGAGAGAGGGTCGAACGTTTTGATTGCAAATGTGCATGTCACATATTGTCACTATCCCACATTCACTTTTTGGGACATAATATTACTTTGGCAATTGTTCTGTACATTGTGTCCAAAGTTCATGATGGACCAATAGAAATGCTCTAAAATGACTTGGAATAGCATCTTTTTACATTGACTTCAATTGAAAGTTAAGAAGGTATGTATTAAATCTGCCAAATCAGTTTCAAATAAGTTGGAATAGATGTCACATATATTTCAATATGTGACAAATATATGTTGTATATAAGGGAATTCCATGCAGTCTAATATATTTCAAATATCTGAACTCTATATATTCCCATATTTCAGATTTCCATATGAGTTGTACCATAAACAAGTGCCAGCTCTGTTCCTCCAATAACAAAGGTTCATACATGCTTCTCTTCTATTTTTCAGAATTGCAAGTGGATATTAAAAACCTGGCATGGTAGTATTGCAGGCGGACACATTTGCTGGTGTAGTTCACTGATCCTCATTACTCTTAACGTTGTGGGTGATTGTATGTCTATAATCCAGTTGATTTGCTGTGGACGGGTTTGTTTGTGAATAAGCCTCACTGTGGAGGTGAATAGAGTCTGTTATTTGGTGACAGTTATTGGCTGTGAGTGGTGAGTTATTTCTTTGACCCTCTATGCAGTAGTCTGCTTTGCTCTCTGCCTGTCTGCCTGCCCCCCTTTCTCCTCTTGTGCAGGTGCAACAGCATTGTCTTACATGTCAGCACCTTTAGTGGAAAGTAGGCAGTGGCTCTAGGCACAGTTTTTTGTGCTGGCAGTTTTACTACTATTAACTGTTGCTGCTGTTGATACTACTTACTACCACAACTACTACTAATACTACCCTACCTGGCACTCTATTACTACTGCTTATTCACTGCTGTCACTGCTATACTACTACTATTACAACTATTTTACTATATTTACTACTACTACTCTATTACACCTATTACTACTACTACTACTACTACTATAATACTACTACTGCGACTACACTGCTTTTACTACTACTACAACTATTATTATTTTTATTACTTAAACTACAACTCTATTACTACTACTCAATCACTACTAATTCTACTACTACTACTCTATTAGTAGTTTACCTTAATGTAAATATGCATATATAACGTTATTTTAATTATATATTTATACTTTCAATACACATATGTTGATATTTTATATTATATTATATATTTTATTTGATATTTTGGCAATAATATAATATAGTACAATAAGACGCTCTTCTTGTTCTTCTTTTTATAATTATGATTAGTAGTAATATCAATAATAATTGAATTAAATTATGAAAATGTTAAATAAATAGACTGTATTCTCTGCTAGTTTTGCATTTATTTTATTTTGTACAGTAAAATTAATACATTATTATTATTATTATTATTATTATTATTAATAATAATAATAATAAACTGCTACTAAGTGTATTGTATGATACAATAATAATATCAATATTACTATATATGCTATATATAAGTAATACATATAGTATTAATATAAATAAATATATAAATAAGAATAAGCATTGATAAGCATTGATCACTGATAAAGTCCTTCAGAATATCATATTTATCTTACACAATAATCATAACCTGTTGTATACCTGTATATAGAAATGTAGCATAAGCTCGCAGGTTAACGATCAAAGACGAGGGCCGTACAAGACCGGAGTGATCAGAGAGGATCCAGCGAGGATCCAGCGAGGATCCAGGAGACCCGTCCGCGCTCAGTGATTCGGATCAGGGCGGTTCAGAGACAGTGAGATATCTCATACCCGGAGCAGCGCGGAGTTATAGGAGGATTTAAAGAGCCTCTCAAACTTCCTGCTCCGCTCTTTGAAATGAGGATGTTTACGGTTCAGAGTGCAAGAATGCGGAGGGACAGGAGGCTGCAGGCCAGCAGGACGGAGCACATCTGAACTGGAGGACAACCATGACTGCATGCTTTCAGAAAGCAAAGTGAAAGCATACAACCGATGATGCTGATACCGAGGACGGTGGAAGCTCAGCATGGCCTGTTGTGTGTCTGTGATCAGTAGCAGTGAGAACTTCAGCATGGCAGAGCTCCTCATCTGGGCAGTAGGTGTGTATGTACTATGAATGCTAAGAATAGAATTAATACCAATGATACTGATACAAAAAAGTTGTGGTTCTACATCACTGTATTATTTATTATTTATCTCCAAAACCAGAGCTCACGAGACTCGAATACTATTTATAGTTATGAGCCAACACGTGGTTTGGGAAATCAGTGCCTAATGAGGTTAAATCAGGTGAGCTGGTGATGGAATTGGATGCATAGTGCATACTGTATGTACATACAAACATACACACACATTTATAAATACAGAGATAAAAACAGAGAGAGTGTATATTGCTGCTGTCCAATGAAAACCATGTATCTCCATTTTTGGAGATATTTGGAGACGTTCTGGATGAATGGACCAATAGGAATGCTCTAATTTACTTGGAATAAACTCTTATTTTACATGAACATCCATTCAACCTTCAACCAGTTTTGGAGCTACACCTTTTTCATTGGAAAGCGTCAATATTCACATATAGATAGACAGATACCCAGTTAAATAGAGGCAGATACTCAGTTAAATAGAGGCAGATACTCAGTTAAATAGAGGCAGATACCCAGTTAAATAGAGGCAGATACTCAGTTAAATAGAGGCAGATACCCAGTTAAATAGAGGCAGATACTCAGTTAAATAGAGGCAGATACTCAGTTAAATACAGGCAGATACTCAGTTAAATAGAGGCAGATACTCAGTTAAATAGAGGCAGATACTCAGTTAAATACAGGCAGATACTCAGTTAAATAGAGGCAGATACCCAGTTAAATAGAGGCAGATACCCAGTTAAATAGAGGCAGATACTCAGTTAAATAGAGGCAGATACCCAGTTAAATAGAGGCAGATACCCAGTTAAATAGAGGCAGATACTCAGTTAAATAGAGGCAGATACCCAGTTAAATAGAGGCAGATACTCAGTTAAATAGAGGCAGATTCTCAGTTAAATAGAGGCAGATACTCAGTTAAATAGAGGCAGATACTCAGTTAAATAGAGGCAGATACCCAGTTAAATAGAGGCAAATACTCAGTTAAATAGAGGCAGATACCCAGTTAAATAGAGGCAGATACTCAGTTAAATAGAGGCAGATACCCAGTTAAATAGAGGCAGATACCCAGTTAAATAGAGGCAGATACTCAGTTAAATAGGACATCACTGCACAAACGTCACAAAGTACAGATGCCAATTCACATTCAGTAGTGTGTGGGATGTGCGGTATTATGAGTAACCTGAACGCATCAATGTGTGCTCAGATTCAGTGGTGTGTGGGATGTGGGATGTCGCTCTCTGGGTTAATGGTAAAATGGTTTATGTGCTATGTGATTTAGTTACATTTAAAGGCCTACTAAGCAGAGCCAATGGTGGAAACGCGAGCGGACACTAGCATTGGAGTGGAAGACCGTAGCAGCTTTTTACTGACCTATTTTGAACTACCTCAGTGCCTTGTGCTTCCTCGTGGAAGAACACGAAAGTCTTCAAGTGAATCAAGTGAAGCCTTAGCATTTGCCTTTTATGTTGGCCCTGGCTGATCCTTCCTGGTCCTAATGAACGGGCGGGGGCTTCCTCACTTTGTAAAGCCCAGGATTGACCTCGGCCTTAAATTACAAAGCGTGCTACAAAGCTCACGGAGCAGCCTGTGCTCTTCCTGAAGGTGCTCGTTCTTGCTGCTGTTTTGAGAGTACAGGCCATGTTTGCCTTTCTTATCATCCACAGGAAACCTATGGGAAGCTCTAAGCCATTCTCCCAACAACTCGCCTGTCAAATTACTATAATGCATTGCAGTGAGGAAACGCGAGCCATGAATCTTTAACATATATTACACTGGGCTGAGATTCTAGCCAATTTGTTTGATTAATACTCCGATACGCCCTGGGGATCGAAGATAACTGGAGACGTTTTTCTTTTCTCGGCCTCTAAGCACCCTTTCTGCATTTGTTTCTTGGAGGAGGGAGGGACTTCTCCTTGTCAAAATAGTCCAACCACTTTTGCATGTTTGGTAGATTTAGTCATTGCCTTGTGGCATAATTCCACTGACGATATTAACGTTTTTATTACTCGGTTCCAGATACACACACTCTCACAAACACACGGCACTGCAATACAGCTAATTCCCAGGCCTTTAAAGTTAAAGTTCCAGGCCTTCAATTTCCAGGCATTCTTAAGTTATCAAAAGTAAAGATGCGAAGCCTCTCGTTAATGTAGCTTCTGGTCACTTGGGAGGTCATGGATACCTTATATTGCTTTGTACACTTTAAAAAACAAGGGTTTCTAATAATAGTGCTGGGTGATATGATCTCAAATGAATGTAAATATTGATTAATTGAAACTTTTCCTCGATTACGCTTAATGAATGATAATGTAAGGTGCTGGAGTTGCTCAGTTGGCTCGATGTTGGAGTTCTCCTTCATGTTGCTTCCATGTTGCAGACTGGACAGGACAGAGTCATGTGACTACACACACAGTAGTATGTTTTTAAGTGGACAGCACATGGAAAAAAGCATTTTAACAGAATGTTAAAAACTCGAGGTAAGTTTACATCATGTTCTTTAAAGTACTGAAAAGGACTTCTCTGACTCTAGATAACACCTGAACTCTTTCTGGTGCTAAATAAAGTTTCTGCTTTTGTAGACAGAACATCTACAAAAGCTTTTCCAGCAATCTGAAGAGCGCTGTAGCCAGGCAAAGAACCATTTAAGCGTCCAAATGTTTGTTAAGTTTCCATTGTTCAATACAGAACCACTATCTTCACTAAAGAAGTGAAGAATAATAACCCCTAATATGCAATGGACATACATCCATATGTTCAGAGAGGATAACTTAACTTAATAACATCGGTAAAATACAGTGTAATGTTAAATTAAATGGGCAGTGGAGGCTCACTGAGTCGTTGTTCACATGGTTATGGGTTCGATACCCGCGTCTGCTAAGGTGCCACATTGGACCATTGAGCAAGCTATTAACACTCTTTGCTCAGGCCCCCCTCAGCTCATTAGGATATGCAACAAGCAGAATTCTACTGTATACATGTGTAAGTACAATGACTTTAAAGGTGCCGTTTAACCTCTTAAACTCTAAAGGACTCTTAAAGGTCTAGGATCCACCCTATATGTGGGTCCACACTTAGGGTTCTTCACTCTCCTAACGGACGCACAGACACTCCAAAAACAATTCATAGCGGTTACATAATATGCCTTAAGACCAACACCTGATTAAAAGGCCTATGATTAAGTGGCTTATTTTTAAGTGGCTTATTGGTTAAATTAATATTGTGTGAATTGATTTTGACTGGTAGCCTCAGTTGCGCCAGTGTTTTCCAACCTGAATATTACTGCTGTCCAATAAAAACAATTAAACTGAACCATGTATCTTCAGTTTTTCCACTTCCAGTTCAGTATTCTGCCCCATTAACCCCTTAACACTCCAAGGCTTATTACACACTAAGGTGTATTACTCAGTCACTAAGGGGATTTCTGTACAAACTGGTGGGGCTATTCTTTGGTTAGGCTTTTTTAAGAGGTTAAAACACGGCACTGCCTATTTTTAGTACTTGAATGTTACATGACGAATGGACCAGTAGAAATGCTCTAAAATCACTTGAATGAAAGTGAAATCTCTTTACATTAAGATATATTCAAAACTTTTTTTTGGTCATCAGCAATATGTTCTCTATGAGCTTTTGATGATTCATGAACCATCAGGCTGTTCTTTGGCTCGATTGTTTACGCAGACAAATTTAAAGAGTGCATAAATGCAAAACATGCATTGAAAGGCTTACGTGAAAGGAAGTTCTCCAAATCTCCATAATTAACGTATCACATGCTTACCGCCCCAGTTGGTCACTGGCCAAAATGCAAACTGAAGCCATAAAAATGTCAGTTACGTTTAATCAAGTCTTAAGGGTATGGTATGATGTGGTATGACAGAGGGAAAGAAACAACCTGCCCACATCTACAGAGCTCTTACAGCAGTTAAGACGTCCAGCTTTGAGACAGGGAGCCAAACGCGCTCTGATATGGGTCCGATTCCTTTGATGGGCCATGCCGCAGCTCGAGAGGAAGCGCCCCGCTCTCTTTTTAGGCGCAGGTGAAGGTGCCGAGGGGTTTTACACTGAGCCGCCTTTGATCAGGACCAGCCTGCTGTAAACAAGTCACAACACAGTTCAGGCCTGCTCACCCTGATTAGAGTGAGGCTGAGGAGAATAAAAGCATCCTCCAGGAACAATGTTCTTACTGCTGCAATGAAACCATCTCTGAAATAAAAGTGAGAGTCGCAACCGGTCCAAAAAGTATCAAAGAACCACAGAAGAATGTCCAGAATCGGTCAGTATAGCAACTGATGTTCCGAAGGTTCTTCTAATCTTCTCTTTTTGGATTCTTTCAGAGTGAAATAAAATACCTGAGCTCCTGACTTAAATTTGGAGGATAAAGGAAAGTTAGAGAATGTGAATTATTAAAGTGGGCCCAAAATGTATCTGAGCTGCCGTCTTTCTGTCTGTAAGACAGTAACGTAACATAGAATAATCAATATTTTTATTGATATGTTGGTTAACAGAACACAGTTGAAAGAACATAGTCAGAAGAACAGACATGGGTGCTGCCTTCTCTGTGAACTCTGTGAACAGCCACTGCAAAGATTTGTTCAGTTCCACCAGCAGATCACCTGATAATGGAAGCACTGTCAATTACAGCAGCCCATTTTACTATCCAGGTTATTTTAAAATAAACAGATATGTTACTCAAATAAGTGACGTTTCAGAAAGGACATATTAGTAAATTAGCAAATCTGTAATAAAGGTTCCTTTTATAAAAGGCAGCTTCACTTAGGAGTGAACAGTTTGCTTAAGTTTGTCGCTTTGTAGATTTGAATATTTTTGGCCAATTAAATAATGACTTTTTAAAAAGTGTGTTAATGGTTAATAACGGTCAATAACTTAATAACAGTTAATATTGAGTTTAACAATTTCAAAAGTTTGAAAATATTACACTTACACACATACAATTACTATTTAAACATTAGATTCTGTATGAAGAACAAAATATAAAACAAAACAAAACATAATATGAAAAAAATAAAACTAAATATAAAAAAAATCACTAAAAAATATTATAAAAAATAATTTAAATATAAAATAAACAAAAGCAAAAGAAAACATTCAAACATAACATGAAACAAAACATCAAATGAAACAAAAAACATAAAACAAAACAAAACATAAAATATTAAATATAACATTAATCAAAAGATGAAACAAAAACAAAACACCTTTAAGGATTATTTTTCTTGTGTTGGATGAGTTTTCTTAAGCTGTTCATGAAATGAATGAAGTGTGTGAAATAAAGCAGTGAATAATTAATAATCCTATTCAGTTCACATTCACTCACTGCCTCCTTCACTGCTGCTGCGGGTCATTTTGCCACAGTCAGAGTCGACAGGTGCTCTGCCCTCATCTCGCTCACCTGTAGCCGTGGCTGCCTTCACGCTTCAGAGCCACAGTTTGTGCTTCCATTTGAGCCTCTGTTCATCTATTACCATTCTTCTGAAAGGCAGTCCCAGTCTGGCCAAACAGTCTGCTGTCCTCCTTGTTCTCATTTTTAAAGAGGAATTACACTGATGTTTTAAAATTGCTGCATAATTCAGTAGTTAAGATGTAAACAAAGTCATTCAGAGTCGGGTTTGGTGTGAAATGGTTCACTGTACAGAAAATGATATGTAATGCAGTGTATTCATTGTGAATTACTGAGACTCTGTACATTGCTCTTGGATTGAGCATTTTACATCAAACCTGATTGACTTAAAGTGACATCTCCACCTTTGAATTATGCAGAAAATCTAGAGAAATTTTGGAAAAAGTGGTGGATGTCCCCTTTAATCTAAATATGCTTTTATAAGTGAGTTAAAAAAAAAAAATTCTGAAGCTGTTTTGTTGTTATATTCTATTTATATTGTCATATTTGTATTGAGGAACACTTTGAAGGGCTTATTTGGGGTGGATTTATGTATTAGAATGTGTCAGTATTACAATAAAAATAGTAACAGAAGTATTATTCATAATTAATTAATTGTATAAATTCATTCAGGCAGTAGTATGTGTTTAAATATAAGACATAAATCCAGGATATTTTTGACTGACAGATGTTAACACATCACATACAAAGACTGTATCACTAGTATGTGATTTAGTTTAAAACATAAAGCCCTGTATACAGGCCCATACCTCAACTCCTTACCCTCAAATGAAATCAGACACATATTAGATTTATAGTAACTACTGAATAATTCATAGTAAATCTTGCATAATCCATAGTAATTACTCACAGAATTATAGCAATTATGAATTTTAATAGACGCTGAATAATCCATACTGATTACTGAACAATTCATAGAGTATACAAAATAAATCATAGCAGATAAGGAGTCATTCATAGTAGGTTTTGAACAATTCATAGTGAACACTTAATAATACATACTGCATACTGAATAATTCACAGTGGTTATGAAAAAAATCATAGCCGACAATTAATAATACAGAGTAGTAGGCCTTGAATAATGTTTAGTGGGTACTGAATGATTCATAGTGGTTTCTGAATAATTTACAGAGGGTACCTAATAATACATACCTATTACTGAACAATTCATAGTGTTTGCAAAAATAATATATAGTAGATACTGAACAATTCATAATGGGAGCTGCATAACACATAGTAGATCTGAATAATTCATAGTGGGTACCTAATAATACATACTGATTACTGAATAATTCACAGTGGTTACAAAATAATTCATAGCACATACTGAATAATAAATATATAGTAGGTCTTGAATAGTTTACTGTGGGTACTGAATGATTCATAGTAGATACTTCCCAGTGGACACCTAATAATAAATACTGATTACTGAACAATACATTATGATAACGGCATAATATGTAGTATATCTGAATCATTTAGAGTGGACACATAATAATACATACAGATTACTGAATAATCATACAAAATCTTTTATAGTAGATACCAAATCATTCTGATATATAAATATATCAAAGTTTAATGGACTTCATTTCGTGAGGAAATTCTCAATCCAGGACCAACAGAAGAAGAAGATAATGACTGAAGAAGAAAGCATTTAGTTAACATCATGTAAAAGTTTGTAAAGTTCTCCAAACCAAACTACTTTTGTCTGTTCACCTTCAGGTAACATCTCTGATTGTCAGCTCACAGTGCAGGCTCTTTATATCATGACTTCCTTTATAAATGACTTAATAACAAACACAAAATCTGTCAGTTGTATGATTATAAGAGTGAGGAACTGAAGGTCAGCTATATACTTTTATAAATAAAGGTGCAGAATAGGTTCACTGAAGCAATGCCATAGAAAAAAACACCTTCGCTTACCTAAAGAACCTTTCAATGGGTGGCTCTTTTTAAAAAAACAAACAAAAAACCCCCCACACAATTAAAACTACTCACCTGAAAGGTTCTTAAGGGAACCAAAAGTGTTTCCTCTATGGCATCGCTCCAAATATCCCTTTAGGTACCTTTACATCTTAAAAAATGCCCTTGTCGTTTAAGGGGTTAAAAGTCCAATCAGGAATTGCCAAATCATCACTAATTGATTAACAGAGACAGCAGTGAAGATTTGTTCTTGGTAGGTCTGGTATGCTTTGATAGGGCCGTTCTTCCAAAAATGGGCCTGCCAGGCTGTTCGATTCCTGAAGGGCTCTTTTAAAGTCTGTGGGAGAATCCCAGGCCGGCGTTTCTTTGTGCGGTTAAAGCCGTGGGTGATGGCAGAGGCTGCATGTGCCTGCTTATGATTCGATGTCCTGTTTATGTTGAACCTCAGCACAGTCTTCCTGAGGGAAGCCGTGCCATACGGAGCGCAAGCGGCTTCGCTCGCCTCCCCATTCTTGCTTATCTAAACACGCGCATGTGTGCTTTCATATGAACAGAGCGCACAGTCAGATCACCAAGAACAACCTTACCACAGAGTCAGAAACAAGTCTTTATGACTTCATAATGCACTTCACATCCAATACATGCTGGTTCCTTCAAACACATATTCTAGATGCATGGCACAGCACATGGGTGATCATCTTAGAAATGGGTTAAAATGTTTATCTGGGTGGTGCATGTGCTTTTGATTGGAGAACCCCTTTATAAATGTAACCCCTGTAAGTCAGTGGGCCCAGACATCAATACCGGAACAAGCTGGATAAAGACTTAGGGTTAGGGTTAGTTGAAAGGGTTAACACATTCATTAGGACCTAAACACCACCTGATCTTTTTTAACGAAGAACTGACCATCCCAATTATAGGTATTGGGTGCAGTGGGAGATGCAGAACAATTTGTCTGGGGTGGTCAGCTAATCAAATCATAAAGTGCCATAAGGCCATAAATATACAGGGTTGGGAAGTAAGGGAAAAAATGTGATGGTGCTATATAAGCAAAATACAAAACAATCAGTGGCTGTGACTGAAATGGCTAATTTTTCTCTGTGGAATTCAAACATGATTTTGAGGGCACTACAATCACCCACAATGGACTTATAATTCATAGTGAACATCGTAGCTCACTACATCAGCTGAATGTGGACCAGAATGCATTATGAGTCTCGTTATTAAGCAACAGACCGACAGAGGAGCGAACTGGAGCGGACAGTGTTTGCCTAGAAGCCATTGATAGTTACCTTCAACCGCACATGTTGAATTTCCCATATTTTCCCATGCAGTTCGTAAATGGGAGGCGCATGTTTTCCAAGCAATATAAAGGTCAAAGATTGTTCCATAAACAGCTCAATACCTTTACGGATTCAGAATTCAGTTTGTGGGTGTATGGAGCTTTAGACATGGCTCATGTCTTTGTTTATGTGAGCGGTGCAGACGCATGATGAGGATGGGAAGGTGTTTGTCCTGGCACCTAAGTGGTGAAACGAACTTGGGTGTCAGAACGGCAGAGTCGGAGTCTGAAGATCCATCCTTTCCAAGAGTATCTGTGGCAAAGTGTAGTGCTGTATTTTGTATTTTGTTGTTTTTTGTGGTATCTAACCTTGGAGGCATCTTTTGGATCCTAGTCTATACAAACGAGCTAAGGGTATTTTCTGAGTAATCAGTGAAGCTCTTTTGTAAGTCGCTCTGAAGAAGTACGTCTGCTAAATGCCTTAAATGTAAATGTTAATGTCCAAATTCACTTAAGTTTTTACCACTACTTCGTAAAATAAATACTCCTTCCCTATACGGAGCAACATTCAAAGGTATATCATTGTCCAATGTAAATTAGGCCACAGATGTCTCTCCACTCTAATTTAAAGGAAACATCTGAAGGTAAGAAAATCGCCATCGAATCCATGTAGATGTGCTAGGACTGCTGTATGATTAGCTGACTGCTGGACGTGATTTTGTCCACATTGGTCTTCCTGTTGCTAATCGAGTGTGCAGGTGTGTTTCTGTGTAGCATTTTAGTACTAATAGTCACACTATAATAATAATCACAATACCGTGTAATCTAAATCTTATAGATCATCACTGGCATCTTCTTAAATCCTCCATTTTGACCGTTTCTTTTAGTTTCTTACATAATCTAAAAAGTGTAAGTTGTCCTTTGCATTGCCCTGCTAAAAATAAATAAATAAATAAATAAATAAATAAAAAAGCATAGACCAGTTTAGACCATTTTAGATGGCAGTGTTTTAAGCTGTTGTTTAGGTGGATGTCTGAATTGAACATTTTGCAGTTTTTCATATTAACTTATACAATATAAGATTTATTTGTTTTCTATGTGACGTTCCCATTTTGGAGATTATTTTTTTCTCAGAAGTAAGGGTATATGTAATGTAGTAGACAGGGGATTTATTACATTAGGATTATTTGACGTGGAGATGAGCTGGTTTGGTGTTTGCTGTAGATATACAAGACGGTTTTATGTGGATGTGTATGTAAAGCTTTTCTTTTCTCTTTATTTGAACGTGTCTTTAAAAACACAAGTAATTTTAAAGTAACTGAAGGTAATGAGATAATGTAACTTAGTAATGTAGTAATCCTTATAGATTCTGTTAAAATGTTATTTTTGTATAAGAATGCCCTCATTTGGTCACAGATGGTCTTGAATATAGTGCATATCAAGCTCTCAGCGGAGAGCTAATTAGATTAGCTTCAGTCAACTCCTAACTGTTAACTACAGGATCACTGTCAGTCTCTACTGAAAAGACCCTTCCTTCAAATGATTCGTTGAGCGATTCCAGAGAAGAACCAACTTTTGGCTCCATGATGAACCATTGTAACAGAGACATGTGAGTGTGAACCTTTACATTGGTACCTGACAAACTTTTGCATCAAGCTCTTTAGACCTTTAAAAAAGTCTTTACACTCACAGTATTACAAACGTGTCTCTCATATCCTTTATGGACAAAAGTATTGGGACACCTGCTTATTCCTTGTTTCTTTGGAAACCAAGGGCATTAAATAGAGTTTATCCTGCTTTTGTTGGAGTAACTCTTTCTACTGTCCAGAGAAGAAGACTTTCTACTAGAATTTAAAGCACATTGCTGTGAGGATTGCTACTCAATCCATTCCAAAAGTATTGGATAGAGCACCTTCCATCATTCCAGAGAACACAGTTCCTCCCCTGCTCCACAGCTCAATGCTGGGGGGCTTTATACCCCTCGAGCGCACACCTGGCATTAGGAATTAGGTGCCAATGGGTTCATGTTCATCTACGGCAGAGACTCCAATTCTATGGACAGTACTTCTGTAGGTTGACTAGACAAGCTGTGTGTGTGAGTGCATTTGCACATCTGTGTCAGCAATGGTTGCAACTTAAAGTAGCTAAATTCGTTCATTAAAAGGCATGTGTAGTCTATAGACAATCTGTCTACAATGAGCCTTAAATAGCTACTCCTTTCAGGCCTAAAACCTGTTGCTGTAGGTAGTCAGGTAACCTGAGAGAGGTTGAACCTTGCTTTTCCACAGCTACCTCCAACCTCCACGCGAGACGGGTGCTATGTGTCTGCACGCATGTCGGGGATTCGGAGAGAGAGACCCAGGAGAGATGGCCAGTGGCATGCAGGTCACCCCCTGTTGGGGGCAGCGGAGGGTCATCTCGCTGCGGGACCTTTCTTGTGGGGGTCGGCCTGCGGCCCCCGACCGGGCCCGCTCCGGCTGCAGTTCTAAGCAGAGGAAGGAGCTGGGGCGACCCCGGAGAGAGGGACCCCAGCAGCCCCGGCCCGGGCCAATGTGTTCTCAATCATAGGAAACACAAACAAAAAAAAAAAGCAGGCCTGATTTAAGAAAGGCCACAGAACTCTCCGGAGAAACACCCCCACCAGCCCTTCGCTCACGCCACCCACAACCCGGCGCTCTGTGCTCTCGCCTCCTGGAGAGAGGGGGAGGAAGAGAAAGAAAAGAAGGAAAGGAGAGGTAAGGAAAACAAACACCTTCCTTGTTAACAAGACACAGAAGCATCAGGTTCCTGTCCCTCTGTCCGTCTCTCTCTCTCTCTCCCACTCCCTCACTTTATCCTCTGCATTTCTCCCTCTCTCTGTTCCTCCACCTCGCGTGTGTGTGTGTGTGGGACTCTGAGGGTGTGATGGGTCTTTGCCCCCCCAAACAAAACAAATACAGAGCTTAAGGAGGTGCCGCCACTAATGAATGACAGCTGAGGAGCGAAAGAGAAAGCAATTACAGTCAGGTAATGCTAAACTGCTAATAAGCAGCTTTAGCAACAGTACACAGGGAAGAAGCGGGAAGACATCTGTGCTAGTTGCCTATGGTGCATTCTCCAAAAAACGGTTCTTCAAGGGGTTTGTAGGGGGTTTGGGTTCAGGGCTCTGGATGGAATCATTTAAACTTAAAACAAACCTTTTAGCCTCCCTAATTGTTCCTCAGGGTGCTTAGTGATCTGGAAAAGTACAGCTAAATGATTCGCAAGGCATGCGGCATAAGCTTCGGAAGTGGCACAATGATAACGTGCCCCATGTCCACAAGCAGAGCAAGGTTTAAATCCTTTCATAAAGACTCTTCAGACCTGCAGCTTCTAATTATCCTTCTGCCCTGTACACGTTGGGAGGACGGCATGCCGCCAATTTGTGATGGAAAGATGATCTGCCATAAAAGATACTACTTCAGAGCTGGGGTTTAGTGAACCCTCTTAGTGCGAAGTAGAACCATTCTTCGCCTGTTCCTCACGGAAATCCTCACAGAAGTCCGTACAGAAATCTGACACATGGCTATATGTAGATTTTAGATATAAGAATATCATGACCGTCATGCTGAAACTGTGTATCTCCAAATTCCAACTTTGAAGGAGAAGGGAAAATATTCTTTAGCTTTAATGAAAGTCAATGTAAAAAGATTTTATTCCTGGTCATTTTGGAGCATTTCTATTGGCCTATTTATCATGGAATTTCGACACAAGGTAAAAAGCCACTGCCAGATTTACATTATGCCTGAAAGTGAAAAATGTAACAGTGGGCCTATTAGAGGTTTCTGTGACAGCACTGATATATTTATCACATATAATAATGTATGTGACATATATGCCAATCAGTAACTGGCCATTATTAAATTATATATATTTAATATATATCGATCATCTATTCAAATTATGTCAAAAAAGTGAAAAGTGGGACAGTGACTATATATATATATATATATATATATATATATATATATATATATATATATATATGTGTGTGTGTGTGTGTGTATATATACATATATATATATATATATATATATATATATATATATATATGCCATAATTGGCATTTACATATGTTTATTACATATATGTATTTGATCTAATTATTATCCATATGTGTCCAATAAATGATACTTACATCGACATTTTGAAATATATCCCAAATCTTTTATGATATGTGTATACAGCCATATATCAGATTCTGGTATACATTAAAGTGCTCTCCTTACAGGGACAAGCTTCAGAATCCTGAGAGGCTAAAACCCTATCTGCAATTCCTATGATATCAAGATATATGGTATATTGGTAAATAAAATGTTCATAGACACTGTTGTCCCACAGTGTACTATAAAGTGGGATAGGAGGAGAAAAAGAGTATGTGATTGTCAATGTAAAGATTATTCAACAATTTAAAGGTTCTTAACTCTCACAGCTCCTTTTTACGAAAATGTATTTATTACATTCAAAGAACCCTTGGTAGTAAATTTATATTTTGAGTGTACAGTCCATTACTTCTTCCCTGACCTTTACTATAAAAGTACATTAATATTATGCATTCTAATCTAACATATATCTACAGTACATACACACACACACACACACACACACACTGTAGTATTAGTATTTACAGTGCAGTTGTGCTGTAAGATCTGTCAAAAAGAACTGCTCAAGGCAATTCATCTGATGAACAACACTGAAATACCAACTGAGTCAGCATCAGAGAACTGTGCAGTGTTGGTATGAGGATCAGGCTGAGCAGCTGTGCCTCTGGGTTGATAAAAACAGAACACATCTCAGCAGGACGCACTCTCAGTGCCTCTCCCAGTGGAATACAACTGCTGTACTCAAGCACAGGGCTGAGAGTTTCCTATCATGATATCATGAAGTTTCCTATCGTGATATTCATGACTGAAATCAGCGAGTTTTTTCAGTATTACTGTGCTATTGGAAATGTTTAATGCTCTGCCTCACAGTTACACACATTCCAGCCTGTAATCTGGAGCGCACAGGGGTCACTAACCCATCTCCAACTGTGTATACTGTATTATTTGAGCATGTTAGTCAACATGAATCCTAATCAGTGGGGGGATCTGGATTGTTTGCAACATGACTCAGATATCAGATTATTTAGGCATCATTTAAAAAGTTAAACTCATGTTCCTACAGCTGAACAGTGCTATCTCTAGCTCATTGGTTGTTGGCAACAAGCTCTATCCAGTCTGCTACGCCATACAGAGGATAAATATGTCCATGATTGGTGAAAAAGGAATGTGTTTGATCAGAAAACTCTTCATTTAAAATTTGCAAGACTTATCACTTAATCTAAATGCAGTCAAATGCATTTCTGGTAGGCAATGGTGTATTATTATTATTATTATTATTATTATTTATTAAATGCATTTTTGTTTTTATTTTGTTCTGTGTTATTTTTCTCATTAATCTAGTCTTGGTCTATGTGCATAAGAATAAATAATTATTTATTAAAAATAAATATTTAAAGTATTTACTAGATACTTATTATTATTTTTTTTACATTTATTTATTTCAATACATTAGCATAAATACATATTTAACACAAATATATATAATCTAGGACAGTATATATTCTTATGCACCTATAGACTTAGGTTTGACAGGCAGTTCAACAATTTTAATGACCAATTTGAACCAATGAAATGTTGTTTAGAGTGATTCCAATAGTAGGAATTAACTCTATAATCATTTTATGTCCAAGGGTTGTAGTGATCCGGTGCAACTTCACTGTCCACGAAGCTGCTTGGAAACAACAAAAACTGTAAAAAACAACTTGATGACTGGAGAACTTAAAGGGTTAAAAGAAAACGATTGTCTGTTTGTAATGCGTTATGGCCTACTGCATCAGCATAAGCGACTAGACAGGCATTATGCACTGAAACATAGAGGCAACTGAAATGGTTCTTTAAGCGAAGCCTCACTTTTGGTTGTAATAGAGATTAGTGAGAGTTAAGAACCTTGTAAATCTCTAAGGAACGAATGATGAAAAGATTCTTTACGAATTACAAACATGGAACCACAAGTGGTTCTTCCATGGCATCGCTCACCGCTGACCATCCCCACAATATACTCAAAAGACTCTATTGTGACGTAATTCATCACAATAGCGATAACATCGTCATATTATTCACCCCTTAGGGTGTAGGCCTACAGAATTGAGCAAGGCCGATCCCTCCAGAAGTGTAATAAAGACAGAGCGAGAGAGAAGAACTCATCCATATCTCGCACAGTTGAGGGCGATCAGTCATTTTCACACATCCTGCCATGATGGCTTTCTCCTCTGGCACTCAAGCGCATCGCACTGCAGACAAAACCAGGGATGCGAACAGGCCTATGTGAACGTTCCTGTGTTTTGTCTCACCTAACTGATAAAATGAGATTAAGGTAAAGGACCCCCGTTCTTGTTTTTTTTTTTGCCCCCGACACTCTTTTATGCGAGGGCCAATTACGCGGGCAGCTCAGAGGAACATTCAAGTGATTTAAGGAGGGAAAAATAGCATGGTTCCCCGGATGACACCGACGGAATAGAGTTCAACGGTTCAGGTTAATGCCCTTTTCTTCACTCGCTCGAGTAAAGAGACCCACATGGATGCTAATACCTCACATGTGGAACAAAGCTTTTCGTCCACAGGCCGAGGCAGCGCACACACCGCAGTCGCTTTGTGGCGAAGGAGATGTAGCCTCACTATGCTAGCGAGGTTCACTGTGAGTTAAGGCTATCGCAGGCAGTAGGTACGGTTGGCCAATGTTAAATGCCACACCATTCTCCACAGCACCAGCGATAGCGAATGGCGTAGACAAAACACGAGTCTCTTTGTTTAGAATTCCGATTGTCGTTTTATCACTCCCTTCAGAATCGGGCCACTCCTATAGCATAACAGCGGTGTAGCAAAACACCTCATTGCCACGAGTTGCAGAAAAATACATTATGTTTCCATTATGGGCATCACAAAGTCATCTGAGAAACACATCAACGCAAATGTTTATTTTGAAATACAGCACTGTATGCTGTATCTAGCAGGACATGGCCCGAGCATAAACATGGTAGGTATCGAGATTTACTAGCAAGTTACTCCAGTCCCTCAAATGTGACAGTGTTTACTACAGTGGAAAATGTTTACATATCACACGATCGACCCACATATAGTTGGTGAGACAAATTGAAGGGCATGTGAGGATAGTTTACATAAAATTTGTATAACAAAAAATAACAAAAAACAAAAAGCGAGCCAGTGTGTTGCCTTTAGTCCACCAGGATTAATACAAACAATAGTTTATGCTGCCATTCAAAAGATTAGATCCACCTGATATCGCCTGGTTATTTAGCGTAGATTGAAGTACTACAGGCTGGACACCAGAGGGTATTTTAAGATGGTTCATTCAATATTTCATTTTCGAGAAATAATATACTGTAGTTAACTGTTTACAGTAGTCCGCCTTGAGATTTGACCACCACTTTACACCACAAGTACAAGTACAAGTACAAGTACAATCATGGACAGCTATGTTCATCATTCTGGACATTTCTGATGTTTAAAGCTTTGTAAGCACTAGTTGAAGTTTATAAACTCCCAGCATGCATTAGTTTTTGAGTCTACAGTTTGAACCTACTGTTAATTTCACATGATTGTTTTTTTGTTTATATACATATTTATTATTTATTTATATACATTATTATTTCTTTGTTCATATATATATATATATATATATATATATATATATATATATATATATATATATATGTTTATATATATATATATATATATAAACAAAGAAATAATATATAGTAATCTCAACACATCTGGTTGAATGTGTGCTGTTCATCATCTCAAAAACATTTGATCCAAATGCTAGAATGACCATATTTGTATTTACGAAAAAGAGGACACTGGGGACACACGGCTATCCACCATAGTTAGGATGTCGTGACTGGGTGAGTTTTAAGTTGAACTGAAAGTAGAAGATTTGGTCATATAGGCTATTATAGGCTATTAAGCCTATTCATTGGTCTTGCCAAATGAGTAAATGTCTATGCATGGTTTGAGAGGGTATTTGACAGGGTTCACACATACACACACACACACTGCCACAGTCCTACATCTTAGGCCTACTTGAAACCCCTCCAGCCATGACATCGTAACTACAGTGGATGCCCCAGTGTCCTTTTATTTGGAAAAAATAAAATATATATGGTCACCCTAGCATTATAATGCATCATGTAATTACTGTATTATTCTGTAAATACAAATTATACAAATAATTATTGCTACGTAATATCAAACAACCCATCATTCAAATTTCCAAAACATTTACTTATTAATTCCATCTTCCCAAGCTATAACCACAAAGTCTTTTTTGTCAAATTAACACTGACAGTGTGATGAATTAGCACCTGCAGTGTTTATATGTGTGCAGTGGTACACCAGTGAATACTGTAACAGTGACTTACAGTGTTGGGGGGTTGCTGTATACCATATATATATATATATATATATATATATATATATATATATATATATATATATATATATAAATATATATCATACAAGTTTCCATATGATTCTGTAGTATATAATAAAGCTTTCAGCACCGGATTTGCACAGCAAATGTTTAGATCTTTTGATGAGAGTGGTCTCCTGCCTGAAGCCGCTGAATCTGGCCTGAGGTTTTAGCACCAGCTCATCTATCAGCGGGTAATATTCCACTGCTGAGGAGGCCACTCTCTATCGGACGCAGAGACCTGCGCTGGCTCACTGTGTTCTGCCTATATCTTGGTACACGGTGTCACTTAGGCACAGCAAAGCGTGTGCACATGTGTGTGTGTGTGTGTGTGAGTCGGACTTTCTAGGCCTCTCCTTCGGGAAAAAGACTCCCACTTCTTCCTTATCGGCTGTTGACATGCAGAAGCTGATAGATTCGTTCATGTCAGCTCTCCTGGTACAACTAACTTGCTGAGCACAGCCCGTCTGCGGATTACAAAAGCCTGAAGAATTCTGAGGAGTTCACAGAAATTAAGTGTTTCCCATACCCCACTGTCGGCCAACTTCACTAGTGAATATGTAGTATGTAGGATATAGTATTTTTTGCCATATTATCAGAAACACCTACCATACTACACTCATCAAGCACTTTCTTAGGAACACATGTACATTTCATTCATGCAATCATCTAATCATCTACTGTGTGGCAGCAGTACAGTGCATAAAACCATGCCAGCATTCGGGTAATGTTCTCATCAACCATCAGAATGAGGAAAAGTAAGATTTCAGTGATTTTAGATGTGGCATGATTGTTGGTATTAAATGGGATGACCTGACTATTTCTAAAAGTGCTGATCTCCTGGGATTTTCAGCACAACGGTAGAGTTATCACTCTAGAGTTCACTCATACTGGGGCAAAAAAGACAAATATCCAGTGATTGGCAATTCAGCAGATGGAGTCACTGGAGAACGACCAGACTGGTTCAAGCTGGCAGAAAGGCTACAGTAACTCAGATGACCACTCTGTACAACTGTAGTGAGCAGAAAACCATCCCAGAACACACAACATGTCCAATCTTGAGGTGAATGGGCTACAACAGTAGAAGAGCACATGATGTTCCAGTTCTGCCGTGGCTCAGCACAGGCTCACCAAAACTGGACAGCTGAAGACCGTGATCTGATGAATCTCACAGAATTTCTGCAGAATTTCAGAATTTGACACCAACAGCATGAGTCCATGGACACAACCTACCTTGTATCAGCAATGCAGGCTGGTGAAGGTGGTGGTGTAATGGTGTGGGGGATGTTTTTTGGCACACTTTGGGCCGGTTAATACCAATCAATCATCGCTTAAATGTCACAGTCTATTTGAGTGAGTATTGTTGCTGGCCATGTGCATCCCTTCATGGCCACAGTTTACCGATCTTCTAACGGCTAATTCCAGCCTGTTGATGCACCAGGTCACAAAGGAAAACAAAGGTTTTCATGAACATGATAATGGGTTCAGGGTACTTCAGCTGCCTTCCCAGTCACCAGATCTGAATCCAATAGAACCTGTTTGGGATGTGGTAGAATGGGAGATTCAGAGCATGAAAATGCTCCTAGAGTAATCTGCAGAGATTACGAGATGAAATGATCTCAAAGGTATGTTTCTAACATCTTGTGGAATCCATGCCGCAAAGATTTGAGGCTGTTTTGGAAGAAAAGGGAGGCCCCAGTAAGCATAAGTATAGTGTTCCTAATAAAGTGCTTGGTAAGTGTAAGTAAAAGTATGTTTTCACTCTTGGAAATGTAATTGGATGAAAGTGCAAGTATTCAGTTTCAACAATACAGATGTTTCAAGATAATACTTAAGTACTGAGCTCTGAACTTAGAGTTTTAATGAGTACTAGTTTTTAGGGCTCTTCATGTGCATTTAGTCAATCACCATAACCATTACCCAAAGGGCTGTTTTGATCGAAGAGACAGGCGTGGCTGGTAATCCTCGCAGAGTTGACTAAACAATCCGAATGTGGTCTTGTCAAGTGAGCCCATGACACAGCGGCTTCCCCCGAGCTTATGCTCGCCTCTTTAAAGTGTGCCCTTGCGGGCCCTGTGCGAAGGAATGCTAAGCCCTGCACAGGAAGCTGCTGAAGTGCTGGACCATATCAAAGAGCCCAGGTGAGTGACAGGTAAGGCAGAAACTGCGAGGACACGACCCTCCCTCACTCAGCCACAATAGCGGTGTGCACCTGTGGGGGCTCCCGGTTCTACCTTCCCCAGAGCATGTGTGTAGGTCTACCCCCAGCCCCCGCCTCTTCAACCATGCTTAGACTTGACCCTGCCCCTCTACGACCTCACTCTTCGCAGGTGTTCAAAGGTATTGTTAAAAGCAGGTAAGCAGAACCATCTCCCTGACACTGGAGGTCTTCGCCAGGATGGGGGTGAGGGGCGACGACTTTAGGTGTCGTGCAGAAAAACAGACAGGTGAAAAGGGGGAATGTTCTCTGAAGGAAACCCACCAGGGAAACTGTCAGGAGCGTCTGGGTCTGAAAACTCACTGGTAAGACGTAAAAGAAGGAAAGGAAAAGGCAGTTCTGATGGTTTCTGATGTTACCTAATAAATACATCAGTTGGCAAATGATCCTACATGGTAGTGACTTGTTGAAAGATGATCCTGTTTAAGCACAACTGAATGGTTGAGGATATCTGCACTTTAGATAATGGACACATGGAAAAAAAACAAGTGTCAAAATACACTGCCCCTCCAACCTTTCATCTACAATGACCTGAATACTGGGAAATTACTAATTAGTCCCACTGCACCCGAGAACTCACAGAGCATCTGGAGGATTCTCTTAAAGCTGCCCTCTCTCTCATGGGAAGCATGGGAATGAACTGGGAGGCTCCCATGGAACTGAGAATAATCTGACAAATTCAGCACATGCAGCCTTGTGTCATAAAAACCCCAGAGAACCTAAAGTGATCCCT
This sequence comes from Salminus brasiliensis, assembly GCF_030463535.1. Taxonomy (NCBI): domain Eukaryota; kingdom Metazoa; phylum Chordata; class Actinopteri; order Characiformes; family Bryconidae; genus Salminus; species Salminus brasiliensis. The sequence goes on along the minus strand of NC_132900.1, from coordinate 5,856,389 downwards.
GATTACTTGGTAAACAGGTTCATTTTGGTCTAGGGGAGACACAACATGCATTTATAAAGTAGGCCCTATAAATAGCTTTACAGCTTTTAGCTGCCTATTGCTACTGTGAGGTAAACTGGGTGGCCTTACTCTTAAGTAAAGCTTACATTAATTGTACCCTCACCAACCATGATATTTATATATTTTGTGAACTGATCCGACTCATTTAGCTTTTAGCCTTGATCAAAACTCTGTATTCCGACTTTTCACTTTGCTCACTATGAGCAACCTAGCGAGCAAACTCAAACTACCAAGAAAAAGCTAAAATATTAAGTCTAGACGATTGTGGTGACGGAGTCAGCATCTTTGGATGTGGGTTATCTGGTGGTAGAGACTGCTATCTGATTCTCAGAACCAGCTTTGTAGATTCCATATCTCCACACTTCAGAATGGAGCAATAAAGAAAACCAGTGAGCAGCAATTACTCAGTAACTCAGATAACCGCTCTGTACAGTTGTGGTAAGCAGAAAAGCATCCCAGAATGCACAACAACACGTCCAACCTTGAGGCGGATGAGCAACAACAGCAGAGGACCACGTCAGGTTCTACGTCTGTAAGCCAAGAACAGAAAGCTGAGGCTGCAGTGGCTCAGCGCAGGCTCACCAAAACTGCACAGCTGATGACTGGAGAAACGTAGTCTGGTCTGATGAATCTTGATTTCTAAGACTTACAGACGGTTGCTACAAAAATTATAGCATGGCAAAGAGAAAATGTCTTAAATTTAGTCATTATATCTAATATTTTTCATTAAGAGATTGCTGTAATAATATCATATGATTATAAGATAAGATAAGATAAGATAATCCTTTATTAGTCCCGCAGTGGGGAAATTCACAATTCACAATTCACATTATTTAACTTAATTTAGAAATTTTAGGCAATTTTGATGAATAAATTAATAATTTAATAATATAATAATAATTTCACTCTACAAAATATCAATAGGAATAAGTTAAAGCAACAATATGTTGAATTTGTATCTTAAAATAATAGCTTCAAAATCATTGCTATGCTCCACTGACCTGTAACAGAGATAATAGCACCTCTTATAGTGTTGTGGGCAGGACAACAGTGTAATGCTGGGTAACTCGAGTCGTATTAGGGTAAAATCCTGGGACATTACTCAGTCCACATGCTTCTTCTTCTATTTTCGTTGACGTCTCTGTATTTCTCAGCTTGTTCAGAAATGTGTGTCCTTTAGTGGTGGTTCAAAGTGCCAATTCCACTTGCCAGCTGTAGGGGGAGCCCAGGAGCGAGAAATACCAGTTCCGGCATAATGCTGCATTAAATAATATTCTATATTCTTACAACAATTAGAAATATTGTATTGACAACATTTGAGATGCTTTCAAATTCACAGATATCATTACTGCTCAATTGTGCTACTGTGTATAGTCCTACTTGACTGGCAAAGTCTTGGTTATAAGTATGCCAAGAACTGTGCTCTGTATAATGTATAAATTGATTTATTTATATATTTATTTATATAATATTTTGACACATTCCAGTAAAATTATTTTGTACTCTCTTTAAAAGGTTAGCCAAGGTCCCATAAATGTCTGGCGTGACTGAGCAATTGCTTTTTATGACAGTAAATAAAAACGAAAGTAAATTCTTATGGGGCGTGCGATAAGAGGGAAAAGCATATTTAGGGTGAAGTTGAACAATACATTAATAAAATGGATCAACACTGGGGTGTGTGTGTGGGGGGGGGGTAAATAAATCAATCTTATAAACAAAAAAACAAACAAACGGACAATTAGAGAAGTACTCTGGGTCCCTGGGCTTAAGCCCAAGTAAGCCCATGCATTAAACCGCCCATGTGTAAACGTACCACACTGAAGGATCACGTGGCTTCCAGACGTTCCAGGTGTGAGTCTGTCACTATGAGCCTCACTTGTGCCCTCCCCCCCTTATCCCCTACATACCCAAGCCTTTCCAGTCTGGGAGGGTGGTGGTGGTGGTGGTGGTGGAGGGCCAGATAGCATTACCAACGCCCGGGGGATGTTTACGCTGAGAGAGATGGCTTTTCTCTGATAGTTACCAAGTGAAAGCTCAGTAAATATTACCGTGTAACTGCTGTGTTGTGCCCCACAGCGAGCAGCACATACTGCGAGTACCAGTCTGCCAAGTAGGCTGTGGTAATTACAATCTATGGATGAATGGAAATTTAAGTCATGCGGTGAACTGTACAAACTGCTCTTACAAGGAGTCACTTTATTGACAGTTAAGAACATGTGGGATGATGGATGGCTAAAGTGAACTGCATAGCATGGTCTTGCATACATGTCACTATAGGTCTAAGTAAAAGAACACACAGTGATCAGAGGGGGAGAAGGGCAGAGGGGGTAGAATTGATACAGCTGTAGAAAAAGAAGAGGTATGAGGTATGGTTGAGCGGTACAGGCTGCGAGGACAAAGCGAGACGGGGCGCGAGACGAACAAAGATAAATATCCTTGTAAGAGTGAGATAAATCGAAGTGGAATGTCCTCCAGCCTCTTTCTCTTGTTCAGGGAGCCACCCCAGCAACTAAGCCCCTCTCTGAGGGCCTGTCCATACCTGCCTTAAGCCTCCGCAGCCCTGTGGTAGCTGTACCTTAGCACTGACGAGTAACTCGAAAAGCAGCGGGCCGCGCTATCTCGTCCGCGGGCCCTATCGAAGCTCATGGTGTCATTGCTGTCTGGAGATTAAGAGGCTGACTCAAAAGAGCTGGAGACTTGGGGCTTAGATCGCAGCTTGGAACAATGAGAGAAAATGACAGCTGTTGATTCATCAAGCTCTTTCAAAACAGCCCCTGGTTCCACCCGATCATGCAAAGAATTAGCCAACAGGAAGGGGCAATTGTGCTCTCTCGGCCTCTGGCTGCTGATGGCAAAGCGGCATGGCTCGGGATTCACCTGTAGGGTTCAATAAGGTACCATTTCAATATTGTTCATCAGAAAATTCCCCCAAATGCTGCCTTACCAGTCAGAACTCCCACTCTGTCTGAGGTTGAAGCTGATTCACTGGGAGCGAGTGAATGCAAGTGAATGTGAGCAATCACAGCTCTGTTCTTACATCCTCCCAGATGAAAAGAGCAGGGCCCCTGTGCAGGAGCAGGTATGAAGGGGAGGGGAGCTCAATGGAGGATGTGATGCAGGCGATAAGGGTGTAGGACGGCTGGGAGTTGCTGGGTTCAGTGCCAGGGTGGTGTCCACGTATGCTGGTATTCGTGACAGCCTTCTCAGATGCCAGAGCTGACTGGCTTTTGGAGGTGGGTGCTCGGGCTTTCCCTAGCAGGTAGTGGGAGATAACTGGAAGATAAGCAGCTATTTCGGGGGGTGACTGACAAATGTGTTCTGGGAAGACAATTATAGTGTTGTAGTGTAGATGGCTCGGCTTTGTGAAGAACTCTATGCCACAAGCTAGCAACAGCACATAATCGCTACTTCATGAACCATTTATTCATATGACACAGAACACTAACATCTGATCCAGCACAGCCCACAGGTATATGGCACAACATGTACGCAGCCATCCAAGAAAGGAAACGGCGTAAAAGAAAACACCATCTTCCATTACCACAAAGCCCAGTCCGGACACTTATGTGCCTATTCTTGATGGTGGACAGGCGTTAGAATGGGCACTCTACCTTTTCTGCAGCTGTGTTGTGAGGTATTCCTCTGTTTTTGCCAGATGGGGTGGCCTTTGTTGCATTTACACATCAATGAGCCTCAGGCACCCAACACCCTATTGCCGGACCTCTGTCAGTAGTCACCCACCATAGCTGACCAGGCGAACCACGCAGGTCTTGCCATTTCTGAAATGCTTTTACCCAGTTGTCTGGTGATTACAAATAGACTCTAGTCAAAGTCGCTCAGATCTTCATGCGGACAGACATCCCAGACATTGACATGTGCTGTTGTCACCGGATAATCAGCGTTATTTGCTACGTCTTTGAGTGGTCGTAATGTTTGCATGATTGCATAAACCCCCACTTAAAAGTTTACAAACATCAATCTGGACAGGCGCTGGAACTGTTCACGCAAATGCCTTATGGACCAACGACTGTCAACAGCAATTTAAAGACCCTTTAACACTTCAGATAAGATTTGCCACATGATTTATAGCACAGTTTATAGAACAATTTAGCAAAGCAGCAACATTTGCTTTGTGAAAGTGGCTTATAGCCTTGTGTTTTCAAAACAGGGTTTAAGCAGATCAAATCTAAAATGTACAGTCCCAATCTTGGCCTTCTACTCTCTAGCCCCTCGCATAAGCGCTCTGCCTAACAGCTGGGTCCAAAGAGCCCACCCAGGTGTAAGTGCTTACTATAGCACACCCGGACCCAAAACAGCCCCTTTTTCTCATGTCTATCCCCCCTCCCCTGCTTTAGCCGGGTGCCAGGAGCAGGTGTTAAGAGCCATAGGAAGGAATTCACGGCTCAGAGGGCAGCAGGGCAGCGGGTGTGAGCTGATGGCTCTGTCTGCTGTCAGGTTAGCTGGGCTGAAATTGCTTGGCGGTAACACTAGCTACAGAGCACTCCGGGTGGAGCAGTACTGTGGATGGAGAGGCTAAGACAGATATCAGGTTGTGGTGGAGAAATGATTTCAGGCTGAATACATTATTAAAGAAATCCTCCAGTGTATAATAAATCATTGTAGCATTGTGTCCCTGTACTTGATAAAAGTACATGCAGTAAAACATCCCACCTTGTATTACAGCATGCACTGACTTAATTGAGTAGAGATAAACTCATTTCCAACTCATTCACACATTTTGTAGAAGCTAAGAGTCTTTTAATTCTTGCTTTAGGGGAGTTTGGCTCATTCTTCCTTGCAAAAGTCTTCTAGTTCTGTGAGATCCTCGAGCCGTCTTGCATGCACTACTCCATTGAGATCTATTCACAGTTTTTCAATGATGTTTGGGTTGGAGGACTATGTGGGCCATGGCAAAATCTTCTTCTGGTACCGCCTGAAGTAATCGGTTGAGGAGTTTGAGGTGTGTTTAAGATGATTATCGTGCAAGGAAAGCCATCTTCTCTTGGTCTTCAGTGTGTTTTTACAGATGGTTTCAAAATTTGCTGGTATTTAATAGAATCCATTCTTCCCTGTACCAGTGAAATGGTCCCTGTGCCACTGGCTGCAACACAAACCAATGCATGACCCACCCCTGTGCTTAACAGTTAGAAAGGTGTTCTTTTCATTGAACTAATTCCCTTTTTGTTCATTTAAAAAAGGTTTATTGTTTTTAGGGAACAGGGACATTCATGTTGGGAAGTACAGGGAAATTACAGTCTGTGGTAGCTGATTGTATGTATGCTTCAGATGCACACAGAGATTAGGCTGAAAAATTCTGAAGTATTGTGCTAAATTGCAACCTGATTTGTTTGGACTTGTACCATGCAGGTCTTGGATGCTAAGGTGGTTTGCTAACTAGATCTCAGCGAGTGACAATTAAAAACATTAAGGTGACAAATTGTGGTTTAAATTAAACTATAAATCCTAAATTTGAAAATTTTATAAATTCAAAAATAAAATAGTAAAAAAATATGTAATAAGAAGGCTTTCCAGCAAATGCACACACACAGCTTTTCTAATCCCTGTGGAGAAGTACTGCCAATAAAATAGAACCAGACTCACTGGAGCAGATCAACATGAAGCTATTGGCACCATGCCTAATCTTGGTTGTGGGCTTGAGGGGTATAAAGTCCCACAGCATTGAGCTGTGGAGCAGTGGAACTTTGTTCTCTGAAATAATGGTTGGTGCTTCATCAGGGTTTGGAAAGAGGTGGAGTGGTGATCATACAACTTCCTGACCTCAGTGACGCTCTTGTCACTGAATGCAGTCAAATTATCAAAGCAATGCTCCTCCAAAATCTAGTAGAAAGCCTTCCTCCCTGGACAGTACAGACAGTTCCTCCAACAAGAGCATGAGAAAGGTCTTTTTAAAAAAAACAACTTGATTTTGGAAGAAACAATGAATGAACAGGTGTCCCAATACTTTTGTCCATATATATTTACCATCATGGTGTTTTGTGTTGCAGTTTAGCAAATCTCTCAAGATGCATCTGTTCCCCATCATTTAGTGCAATTCTACCCAAAGCAGGTGTCTGTTAGGTGTCGTAACACAACTGACAGCTGTTTGTTGCTTTTAGAAGTAATAAATGTAATTTTAAGCCATAATTATTAAAAAAAGATTAATTATATTAATTGAACAATGGAAATACACCATTAACTAAAAGTGTGTCCTCAATAATTTAAATATTAGGCATATATTATGCATGTCTATAAACTGCTGACATTTGAGTTTATAAATGTTCTACGTATCAAGAAAATTGGTTTAATTATTTTCCCTTTACATGAAAATCCATAAAATCTCATAAAAATGTATTAATATAACAACACATTGTCTATTATTATTTTTATGTCTTGTTCGGGTTCGTTCCTGTAGTGGTGGTAACACCCTCATGTAATAGCTTCTGACAAAGTTCTCAGGGGCCAGTTCTCTTTGTTGATACATCCCATAAGTTTAAGCTATTTGAGTAGAACTGCAGTACGGTTTGAGTTACTCCATGTGGTGGGTTAGAATTACGTTTAGGTGAGGTTAAGGAATGTGGTAATGTCAGAAGTACTGAAAATCTTGTGCAACACAACTCGGCTTAAGGTTCTGGGAGCAAACCACATAGCGTTTGCCTCAGAAAACCAACTCTGCTCCACTGAAACGCCCCCGTCTGTTAAATGTGAATGCTCAGTGGTGTAAACAAGCTAATCTGGATTGCAAAGGTCATGCTGGTGCCTGCTCCCCATGCCATGATTCATCCAAAGTATCTGTGATATTTTCAAACTTCACAAAAGATAAACAACCAGCCACCCAGGTTCTGGCATTAGCATTGTTAGAGCTTAACAGCCTTTTTGAGAAGATCCTGAAACTTAAAAACACTAATTTATGTATCTAAAAAGATACATGACAACTCACTGGTTAAATGGTTTTCTGCCTGGTTTAAGGGTTCTGCGGATTGGTGAAAACCTTGTAGATGCTTTTATAGGGCTATAGAAGCTTTTAGTATTTTTAGTATACATCAAAATCCCCCCAAGATCCCCTTTTTCAGTACAATATAGGACCCTTTTTTGCTTAGAGTGTAGAAACTGGGACATGCCTACCGTCTGATCGACTGTGAGTGGGTTGTTGTGATTAGGGTCAATTTCAGGTTAAGTGTAAGGTTGAGCATGAAGGGTTAGGAAAGGTTAACACTGTAATTATGAACGAGCCAAAGAAGTCCAGAGATCATCACTTGTATGTAATTTAGTCTCACAGATAAAAAAAAAAAACAATAATGAAAAAACAACTAAAGAATAAAGCTGATGCTGAGCTGCAATATTCAGAAAAGGAGGTCCTTTTAGCATTGCAACTTCCTTGGCTGGAGCTGGCACCGTGCCAAATGAGTCTCTTATTGGCCAGAATGGCACAGCTGATGACAGCTATTGTATTTGCAATGTGGAAATGGTTGTAAAAACACTTGTATCCTGCTTTGCGCCTCGCTATGTGCACTCGGGTGCTACTGACTCTTGCACGTCCTGTAGACGTGTCCCTCTTGGAGTTAAAAGCGCAGCCGAATCCATGACACAATCGCTAAAAAAAAAAAAAAGAAAAAGAAAAAAAGCACATGATCTATTCTAGGCCGCTGGTCTCCAGAGGAAGTGAACAATTAATTCTGTCACGTTCAGCAAATTTACACATTAAACGTTCAGAAGTGTCCACCAGTTCTCTGCTGAATTCATATTATTTATAATACATAATATTTAGAGTTGTCATACTAGGCTGCCTTGCCTTGGTGTTGTTGGTTTTAGCGGTGCTGATAACTTAATACCATTTGCCCTAATAGATTACATTGTTTCATTCAGTTTTGTGCACTTCACACATGGATCTGATATTTAGGATTTGACCGTTCAAGGCAAAGTTGTTTGTTGCATATTAATTATTTAATTACATTTAAAGAACACCTAAAAATACTTGATGACACTAAATGAATCATTGCTGGCAGTCAATGTAAAAAGAATTTTAGTCCATGTCATTTGGGACAATTCTATTGATCCAGTTGTTGTGGAAAAAAAAAGAAATCCTAGATTCACAGTATGTCAAAAGTGCAGTAAGCCATTCATACCCTATTACATGCCTCTTCATTAAAGCAACAATATGGAAAATTGGCATTTATTGCTCCTGGGCTCCTCCTACAGTCGGGAAACATTTGTCTGGACGAGCTGAGAAACACAGATTGGAGTGTCATAGTAATATTACTGGATTTTACACAAATATGACTCAGGTTATATTATGCAGTTCCTGTGAGCATTATCCTGCCTGCTTCTCTAAAGTCACATAGTGCAGTTAGCGACATGCTGAGCCCGGAATAGTAACGACAGCGGTGTTATTCTCCCTATTACAGCTCAGTGAAGCATCACAAATTAATTCAAAAGTGATATTTTAAGGTGAAAATGTTACATAATGTTGCTTTAAGCATTAATTATTACTATTTACTTATTAACTGTGTATCAGCTTCTGCTTATTACACTGCCAGTGACCTGAAAAAGTGTGTTTACTAATGTAAATACTTTCTTTAGTACTAATTCATTAGTCCCATTCATTCTAAACTAATTGATCTGTTGATTTACTGCTATATTTCCCCTCAACTGAACATCTGTAAGTGTGCAGCCACTGTTCTTGGCCTTTATCTGTATATTCACTTTATCTGAGAATAAATGGTGAAAATAACTAAATAGAGAAATCTGTGGTAAAAACCCCATATGTGGATATCAATGAACTGTATTATTGAACCTGTAAATCACATTAAAAGCAGTATCACATACACAGATCAGTCATAACATTTGCACCTCCTGCCTACTACTGAGTAGGTCCTCCTTGCGCCGCCACAAAAGATCTGACCATTCAAGGCATGGACTTCTCAAGACCTCTGAAGGCGTTCTGTGGTATCTGTGGCACCAAGACATAGCAGCAGATCCTTTTAAGTCCAGTAAGTTGTGAGGTGGGTCCTCCACAGATTGCATTAGAAAGCACTAGGTGTCCATGGCCCTTTTGTCAGTTCACTGGTTGTCCTTTGGAGCACATTTGGTGGGTACTGACCACTGCATACCGGGAACACCCCACAAGACCTGCCTGATATTTTGGAGATATGACTCAGTCGTCATGCTATCACAATTTGGCTCTTGTCAAGGTGGCTCATATTCTTATGCTTGCCCATTTACGTGCTTTAAACACACACACACACACACACTTTATATAACTGTCATTAATTAAATATTAATAATATTCATGCTAATTAAATATATCCACCCCTTGACAGATGCCACTCTAGATGAATTTACCTGTCAGTAGCACTAATATTATGGCTGATTATACTAGTACATAAGTTCTTATGTCACTTATTTATGTATGTAAACACAATTATCAACAATTAATACATAGTTAATGTGTAAATAAGCCATAAAATAATGGCAAGCTATATTTATAGGCCTACTACTTAAAAAAAAAACTTGATCAGTTACTAAGTAACCCTTAATGAAGAATCACGGTGATGATGATTATCACCAAAATATTATAATTAGGCTACTGATTACGTTGCAAGTTACGTAAAGAGTTACCATAAATACCACACCATTTCCTTTTAGGAAATGTGGTTTCTGTCTGATTAGCATTTACACAACTGCGCAAGAGTTCTCTTTCAAAAAAAGGAAGCAAAACATCGGTAGTAAGACGTGGCCGCATTCAGGAAGCTCAGCGTCATTAGCTTCACGATTGCACGCACAAATCTAGTGTCAACCCCCATCTGATCCAAGAAAACAGAGCTTGGAACTGTATCTCTCCTTCTCCTGACATTTTGTGGCCCTCTCTACAAAGCTCCATTCAAGACAACCTACACCTTTTTCCATCCACGTTCTACCTTTCACCCCGTCACCTCCGCGAGCCCGTGCAAGGGGGGCACAAAGTTCAGGCCTGCCAGACTCAATAAAGCCTGACTGTGAGTCAGTCCCGCAGCCGCCCGCAGCCACTGGACGCCGAGCCGGGGCACAACCTCTCGCTTCCACAGCGCTGAACCTTGTCATCGCTCGAACGCAACATGGCAGAGCCTGCACCATTACCTCACGGAGCCACGGGGCGGATCAAAGCCGGGTGCTTCGGATGCGGATATGGGCCAGGGAGAAGCAAATTAGATTTAAAAGGGAATGAGACAGGGCCTTAGGTTGACAGAGGGCGGAGGCAAATGGGTTTTAATTTAGAAAACAAATTGGTAACCGATTTATTACGCAACACAATCCATCCTAAGGAGGCTGTGATGGATAGGCTTCTTATGCATGCGCCGGGATCTCTCGAGGCGCATTAGAGTTGCCGACCTTTGGCACGCCTGTGGATTAATCTGTACCCTCGGCACCCTATTTAACGAAAGCACGTTCTAGAACAACCTGTTTCTTGTTTAGTCTTGAATGAGATTCGGCAAGGTTTTCGCAGTCATTCACATAAGAATGGCTGGACCGAGGTCAACTTGAAAGAGATAGGCCTGGCGCAACAAGGAAAAGGAGCAGAAGAAGACACTGGAATCTTGGAGTTTCAGAGAAAAGCAAAATACAATAACCATTCATCAAGCCATGAATATTAGTAGATTGGGGCATGCATGTGTGTATGTGTGTGTGTGTGCACGAGAACAGGAGAGCATCCGCGCGAGAAACGAGGTGAAATCTGGAGAAAGGTGACCCGAGTTTGCTCCGGACGGCCCCTCTCTTTGGGCGAACCCCCTAAAATTCATCAAATTGGATCAAGATGACATCAATAATAGACTCAAGCTGGAGCACAGAGAGGACCAAATGATCCATATAGTGTTTTTTCTTTCCCCCCTCCCCCCCACCCTCTCAAACAGCACATTTCAACCACGGTCACCATCACGTTCATGACATCAAAAGATTCATCGCAGATGTCAACACATTCGCGGCCTGCAGGACTGTTTGGTCTTATTTCAGGGCTTTATCGCATTAAGCCAGGCTCCCATAATGCTTTTAAATTCTATTAATGAGTCAGCCTACTTTCTTCTGAACACTGCGGCAGTCTGAAACCATTAGCCACAGCGAGCCACGGTGGACACACAAAGCGAGGCCGACTAACAATCTGTAAAGGCCGAGCAAAAAATCTCCAAAATACAAGATGGAGATGAGCTTAATTCATCTGGACTGGTGAACCGTGGGACGCCACACAACCCACCTTATCTCACATGTACTTTTGTAGCCGCGAAGAGTATTGTGACCTCGCTGTCATGTTACCAAGGCTACTAATCAAATTTCCACTTTTTTTTTTCTCTCCCCCTGGTTCCAGCATGTGAAGGCTCAGGCTAAAATCCACCCCTGCCTTGCGCTGCCCGCTGCACACCCTTTCTCCTCTTATGCGCGATGAGGTCAGCTCGTGTGTAATTCCTGAGATGAAAGACAATCCTCGTGTTTTGATTCAGTAAAAGTGAGAGGAAAAATCAGCTCTACGTAGGCCCCCGTGAACCACCATATGGAGCGAAAAGTGTGTGAATTCATTGCTGATGCTTATCAGGAATCAAGGCCTACAAGAGTTACGAATCTATTAATATCAAATAGCCCATCTCATATTTTGCTCCGAAAGTGCTTTTCTACAGGATATCTGGTCTTTATGTCACATCCAGCTATCCCTTTAGAACCACATACCAACAAGCATACTGTAATGTGAAAAGAAAGTCCATCATGTGTGCGCACACACACACACACACACACACACATAAAACACTAGTTTGTATCGCTATATATATTGTGGTCCTAACCTTAATGTATTAAGATCCCCTAAAAACTGCACTTTCCCCCCCTAAAATGCATTTTTCCATTTATCTAAATCTGAAAATGAAAAAAAAACAAAACAATCAATTCATCAACAAGGAATTGATCAAATGTCCCCATGTCAAAATGTCCAGAAAAAGCTTAATACACGCTTAATACACACTCAAAATACCCCAAATACCCTCTAGCATTAGTGCAAATTTGGTGTTACCACAATTATCCACCCCTCCACCCCCAACACACACCCACCCACCTCCAGCTGTCAGTCATCAGACCCATCCAACATGAGGCCTGGAGGGCCCCCGGGCGGCTCGCTCCTCCATTCATGCTCCGGCTCTGCAATAACAGCGCGTATCCTCCCATTGTGAGCCGCGCTTAAACGATCACAGGAAACGGCCCAAGGATCCGGGCCGCGCGGCCTCGGCCTAATGGACGGACGGCCGCTTTCGGGTCTGGCAGGCGGTGCAACGCCCCGTCAGCCAGGGGTCTGTGTTTATGGACATGGCCTTGCCCATAAACCTTTTACAAAAGAGCAAACTGGGGTCAAGTATGTGCAGCATGAAAACATTCACAGGGCCTGGAGTGGGAAACGGGAGAGCCGGAGAATCTTCCAACTTGTAGTTTTGCCATCTGCAATATATTGTTTAAAACATGTATTTCAAAACCTGAGAACAGTGAAAAAATATGAGAACGGTAGCTGGTAATTAGCTGGCTGCTAATTAACATTATTAAGCTGTAATTAGGGTGATTATTATTACACTCCTGTTAGATCTCATTATGCTAATAGCTGGGACAGAACTTATCAGGACAATCACTGCTAATTAACTAAGTGCTCATTACTGCATTACAGAATTAACTTCTATATTTGTATAGAAGTTCTATACTTATAGGTCTGTATCTCTGTAGGTCTGTATCTCAGTCCAGCACTGGCTAGCTTGTTATTATTAGACTGGCACTGCTGCAGTCATTTCTTCTGCTTTAAGCTACATAACTTTACATAGTTGTGCTCTTATGGAAAGAACTTTAGTAAAGGCTTGCAGTTGGCTGGCCTTTAGAGAGACTTTACCCCTTGACCGAGACTAATTGGTGGCCTTGAGACTGGCCTCAAGAATGAGATGGAACTCGAGCACCACAACACTATATAATACACAAAATAAAGACCCTGGAAAATTCCTTCACTTCAGAAACTGCTTAATGTTTTAGCAACGAACAGTCAGTTAATTGCCAGTTATTGGTTTTATAAAGCTTAATAAACACTATGATGCGTAATACACAAATGAAAGTGCTGAATTCAAACTGCAAGTGTTGGTTAATACATTAGCAATGAGCAGTCAGTTAATTTGCAACTGCTAGCTAGCTTCTTAAAGGCACGCTAATAGCATTAGCTACATTATACTATTAGCTAATAGCATTAGCTACATTATAATATTAGCTAATAGTATTAGCTACATTAGCTGCATTAGTTACTGCTAAAAAATCAAGATGTCAACAATCGATTCTCTGATGTGGGTCTTTAATATTAATTAAGCATTTTAATTCTAACAAAGGCTAACGCCTAGCATTCGAACAATGGCTAGAGTTTTCAAATGTAAAAATATTAAGTGGATAATGTCTCATTTGCATATACAAATGAATTGTATAAGTCTACTGCCAAAACAAAAAGCTTGTAACGATGCCTGGTGTTTAAAAACTACCCTTTTCATCTATAGCCTTGCCTTAATTTACTGGCCTACTTAGCAGCCAGATAATTAGCAACTGCTAACAGATGAGCTACAGCTTAGTAAAAACTTCACGGGGGCGATCTAAGCCCCTAAACCGAAATGTTACCAAGCATACATTGTACTTTCACCCTAATTAAGCTTAATCTTAGCATAATGAAGGCCCCAGTCTCAATACCCTAAAGCCTGCAGAGCAAATATTGGTTTGTTTATCTGCTTGACGAGAGTGCAATCCCGTCAGCACACACTCACACACACACACACAAACAGCTTAGCCAGTTAGCCGAGTGAAGCTAGCTCAGCTAATGTTTCCATCATCACTTGTCATTTCGTGGAGAGACAGAAGAGGAAAGGTCGGGCCGCATGAAGAGGAGAAAGACCTTTGAAAAAGAGGGCTCGACATGTTCAAAAATAACTTGTCATTACGGGACTTCCAGGGCAGTTCCAAATCTGTTGTTCTAGCAGCGAGTGCTAGCGTGGCTCCCTGCTTACGTGCTTGATGTCAACCTAATTATGATGGATTGCGTAAAAGGGGTTGATGTTTTGACTAGAATTAACCAGACAACAATATTAATATATATGTGATGCACAAGCCTGGGAATAGAGAAGTAATCCAGTGCCATTCACACCAAAGCAAAATCCAACAACCTCACGTCAAGCTCAGGATATGAGCAAAGACTACCTTTTATTCTTGGCCTGGATTGAGGAACCACTTGGAGAATTACAATGGCATTTGCCAGCCTGTGCCGGCATGGCTGAACATTAATGTTATAATTAATAAAAATATGGTTTTCTGTCAGGGAATAAAGCTCATCTCTACAGTCTAGCACAAAACTTCAGTCTAACTGATGGAAATGCTCAGCTTTCAGAACATGCCTTTCCCAGCGCAGCCTACCAAAGGCATCTTCATCATATCGATACATGCATGTTTATCTTTCGCCTCATTATCTTGTGCTGTAGTACAGCGCCTAAACGGCCTTCGCTGGCTATGTGGGCTCCTGTTAGGGTGCTGCTTTGGTGTCTGAATTCTCCTAAAAAAATAAAAAGTTTAAAAAACAGAGATAACCGCTTACAGCTCCCTGTCTTTGCATCCCCCTGTGGATGGGCTAATTACCAAACGTGAAACTGCAGTGCTGGGTGGGTGATTGGTGATGAGGGATACATTTAAGCATCTCTCAGCTCTGGGCCTAATTAGACAGATTAGCTAAAGCAGCCGGGCAACTGTATGGCTAACTGAAATCCGAAGCTGGGCGAGTTAACGCAGGAGAAGCAGAGCAAACAGAGGTTTAAGAGCAAGTGAGGTGAATGTGGTGTTCTCGGAAAACAGCAAACTACATTTTACAGGATCCAATTTTAATATTACCGTCTGTAATGTGGTGTATGTAATTGTAGTTTTAGTCATTTTGGGAGCTTTCTGTTGGTCAGTTGATCATGAAATGTTCATATAATATAAATATCATCTGGCTTTTTCAATTTTATTCAAATATTTTAATCAAATATTTTGATATAGCAGCACATATATGTGTTTTCATTTGGGACTGTGGAGAGATACCCCAGAACTAGGAGCTCTTAATTAAACAGGTGTGGGTCAGATGTTAAATCGGCACAGAGAGCAATAAAAAAGCCCCACAGGCCGAAACATTAAAAGGAAAGTTCACAGATTTTTCACAAGTTCTCCAAAATGGAGCATCAGACCATTCTGAATGACTTGATTTACATTTTAACCATTTAATTATGTACAAAAAATGGGAAGAATCAGTGGAATTCCCCTTTATGAACAAATAAGAAGTAATAATAATTCCTAAGATTCCAAAATGTTAAGCCAGCTCTACATCCATTTTAACGAATATTTAAACAACATAGATTACATGCCATATATATTTTTCTTCTATGTTACATCCGTCCTACACACGCTACAGCTGCTTTGTGACAATATACACTGTTTCCAAAAGAGGAACTGTGCAAACAGACGGAACCAAAAATTGCACTGAAGTGCTTTATAGATAATATCTTGAGAGAACAATGTCAACAACAGCAGAAGCGACAAGGCTAGCGACCATAACAATGCACTATCAGCTAGTTCTGTTGCTCCCTGAGAGCATGTGTGTATGTGTGTGTGTGTGTGAGAGAGAGAGAGTGAGAGAGAGAGGGACAGAGAGCAAAGAAGAGAGAGAAAGAGCAAGCCCAGCTGGAGTAACTCCACTGAAGGACCTCCTAACTGATAAGCGTTCACAGCTGCAGGGCTGGAGCAGATGGGCAGGTCCAGAGCCCGTTTCCAGGCCCACAATTAACCATGCTATCCATCAACGGATCGCTAATGAGAAGGGGGGAGGCAAGGCTCAGTGCCCCCCAGGAAATCCCCAACATTCAGGGTCCTGCGGGAGAATCGAGCCTGATGACTGTCACTGGGTCGCGGAGGAAAGCACTGAAGTTTGACACTTACCATGACCATAATGAGTTAATCCATGGAAGGATTGGTCAGAGATTAAACACTGCAGGGGGAGAGGGAACAGAAAAAAATGTTCTGCCAAGTAAATAAGTGTTCTGTTAAGCTTGTGGTTCTAGCAGGAATATGAATGGGCTGTAAATTGGCCTATAAAGGGGTTGAATTGCAATATCCTTTAAGAGTATTTAGTGTGGCAGGAGTTGGAAAAGTCAGGAAAACCATGTGGTTCTATCCAAAAATTGGAGAGGAGGGCTTCAGTGTATTATTCCTCAGGACCGAGCCACCAGTATTACATCTTCTCAGGGCTCTCACTGTCCATTATATCACTAATCAAGTAAGCAATTACCTAAGCGTCCAAAACTGTGCCCTATTCACTATATAGTGCATGATCTTGGAGTACCGTCATTTTACAGTGGTGTCTGAAAATGTACTACCGAACAATCCCACAATGCAGCGCAATATATGTAGTGTACCCTATCAGACTTGGAATACCCATAATTCATCACATTGTTTTGATTAAAGATTCACATGCAGCTTTTCTTTATATGCAACGCAATCTGCTGTTGCACCACAGTGAGCTCACACACATAAGGAGGTGTCACTATCTTGCTGAACAGTGCTCTATATAGTGATCTCGATTTTCGGAAGTAAGGGATAGTGATTAGGGCGCAGTTTAAAACATAGCTCTAGAGGTCAAAGGTTAAAGACGGTTAAAGAAAATCTTTTACTATTTGCACTGTTTGTGCTATCCTACTGGTGCCAGTTTCCTCACTTTTAATGATGAACACTGTGTTAGTGTCTATGACTCCTCCTTGTGGAGAATGTTCAGACCTGAACATTTCGTTTACCATTCAAACTGCAAAATCACAAGCCAATTCATAGCAAATGTACTACATTTAATAATTGCTTTGTCCATCTTAATCAAGTTATCAGTCCTAGTTCTCCTAAGATACTGATAAGAATCATAACATCCCCCAAAATGTTGTACAACACAAAAATGTCCCAACTGCGCACTAATTACTAATACTAGCTAGTTTTTGAGTATAAAGGACGTAGCATAGATAGCAGTGTCAAAGTTGAGTTTACTCGAATATCCAAGAAACATACTCAGAACGTCTGGAACAATCATAGGAATAAAGTGGAGGACTATGCAAGTACAGTGGCAACGGTGGCTGGAGACATATGTTGGCTCGGCAACACTTCATCACTTACTATTTGTACAAAACGGGTTAGTATGTTAATATTTTGCGTACTACCCTGCCAAACTCACACTATTAAGATAAGTATATAGTCTGTACCGCATAGTATTAGTGTGGAGTATGCAATCAGGACAAAACCATGGTCTCTAGATAGCTAAATATGCTAAACGCTACAGTGAAAACTGCTCTCAGCCGATGCTATGTAAGTTAGGCCCAGAAAATCCATTGCGTTCAACCAACCAGTGCTCTTCAAATGACTGTCCTTCACAGCTATGAGCTCCATACCTAATCTCTAGAGTGCCATTTCATACCACTACATTATATAGTCCCTTAGGAACTAACAATCTTCAGCATAAAACTGTTATTGTTCTTTAATGGACCAGATTGAGTCCCGTACATCACTGCAGCTGAGTGACACAAGGTGGCTCTAGACAAAACCACTGCAGGCTTTTAATTTGGCCTATTTCCTCGCCAATGGCTAATGGCAATTAGCGAGAGTTGTTTGACTTTCACAGGTCCTTGTGTGAAGCGTTCTATCAGGATTAGTTTTGACTCGGTCAGGAGAATCTCACAGCTCAATGTCACTTCGCCCCTACCACGGACTCCGGTGGTCCGCAGCCCACTCAGATAGAGCGAGAGCGAGGAGGGCGGATCACAGCTGCACTCTGCTCGCTCTCTTTCATGCCTTCTCTCTTACTAGCGTCCGTCTGATATGAGCGTTTCATCACAAATACTGAGTTTAAGAAGTTAAACATTCCAAGAACCAGTAAAATGAGCAAAAATGAGCAAAGCAGGCTCCAATAGTTTTAGTTAAAACAATCTTAAGGGCTGCAGTTTCCTGCAGTTCTTACCCAAGGTCCACTTAAGACATTTAACTGGTTTCAGTATCCAAAAAGGTTTTAATTACCTTTCAATAACCATATTCCGACCTTGATATATCCTGTAGGACTAAATGGGCTGTTTTAGTTTCTGTACCTTTAAGACATATGTAATATATATCAAGATATATATGAATAATCACCTGGTGTAATTGGCTGTCTTGTACTGTGTCTCATTTGAAAAAGCAGTCCAGGCTGAAACATGCCTTGTAATCTTTATGTAATGAAATGGGTTAAACTGTTGTAGGCTGAATAGGTAGAACCAAAACATGGACCCCATGGATCCCTATCTGTTCTACAGAAATGAAGCCAACACCGTCCACCATCTTGTCAAACTTGCCACCAGAGTCTGCGCAGTAGAGACCAGAGGTGACTTGCTTACTTGTTTGGCTTCTTCCAGACCATGTGTGTCTCAGACCACTTTCATTGAGCTTACAGTGAAGCAGAGCAGCATTTCCCCTGGATTCATAGTTTGTTCAGTTTTGAAAACTGGAGACGGGAACCAGTGCATAGAACAAAAATAAGATGAAAATTGGGCTTAAGTTTTGTCATTGAAAAATATGGGGATGGGCGGAGCTCCACATCATACTGCAACCAGCCAGCAAAAGCGCTAGACCTGTAGTTGCTTTACTGAGAAACGTTGCACTGTCCATGTTCATCTTGATACAGTGACTGGGTGAAACGTTATTGTTATTTATGTAAATAGGTTGTGTTTTTATTCAAAACAGTTTTTTGCTGTTCAGACAAGTATATATATATATATATATATATATATATATATATATATATATATATATATATATATATATATATATGAACAGTATGGACCGGTGAAGCAATATCTTTGAATCTTTACCAATATTTACATACTATGTTTCCTTCAGAACAGTGGGGAACATTCAGTTGTCTGTGTATAGGACCTTTAAAATAGCATAGAAGACAGTGGTGATTTCTTCTTTTGAATTTGATAATTTGAACAGAATACCAGTCAGATCCCAAACACAACCACCACCACTGCCAACACGAGACCATCCTACAAGAACAGAACCAGACAAGAGAAAGAGCTCAGAGATAACACTGGTTTAATGTCTGAGATCCTGAATTCTGAGTACAATTACAATTACAGTATTTACATAAAAAAAGATATAACTGCCAAAGTTAGAAAAATGCAGTACAGTAAATAAAACACCAGTAGCAGTCCCATTTCAGCCTCCACAGTATTCCAGGTGAACATCTGTGCAAGCAGTTAATCCAGAATGTCACTAAACATCTTCCTCTTCTTAGACTCTCCGGTCTGGATCTCCAGCCAGGCTGCTCGTCTCTTCTGGAAGTTGGTTAGGCTACATTTTCCCCAGACGTGGCGAGCGAACTGATCCGATCGCAACTGTGTTTCACTTGGGACTGATTGCAGGGAGAAAAAAAAGATATATAATCTATATAAGATATATTTAACAGTAATTATGAGCCTTTAGTAAAGACAACAGTTCTTCATAGCAATTCAAAGAATCACCCACATGCCTAAATGAATCACTGTCTGGTTAAAGCAATCTTTAATGTCTTGTCATATAGGACTGTGCGGAAGATTACTGAAAGTGACCTATACACGTCAGATTCAATTACATTACACATTTATCATTATTATTAATATTATTATTATTATTTTTGCCAGTGCACAGAGCAGGCCAAAATTAAAAGCCAGCTAAGGATATGCACATCACTGAATGTAGGTGGCAAATGAATAATAACTAAAAAATAAATAAATTCACACCCACAAACACACATTATATATATATATATATATATTTTTTATACATTATATATACTTTTTTTTAAATTATTCAAGCAGGAGTTTAGTATATATAAACTGATGTATAATGACAATAGGATCAGTCAATTATTTCACACCATTATTCCTTCTGTGGTTTCCCCTCACTTTGCTCAGTGTCAAAGTTCCATCTGTTCAACAAGTGAATCTACTCCTTCATGATGCAGCAAAACAACAAAAGCCATATTGCCCCCTATGCTTCCTATGATGTACTGCAATTCTATGGAATGGAAGCTTGTATCTGACATTGGCAGTCTAAAAGAAGTGCTCAGACGTACACTTGTCATACACTGATGTTTAGCAGCTGTGGTGGAGGTACCTGAAGGGACTCCTGCATCTTCTTTTTTTTTTTGAATTAATAACCACAAGGCAATAGCCAATAAGACAACAGATAGCCACACTGCTCATCAAGTGATAAGTGGGTTGACAAGACAGGAAACTAGGATGACATCACAATTGAGAAACTGTAAGACTGTGACGGGAAAATGTGTGGAGAACCACTATAGGAGATTGTAGGACTTATGGTCATCAAAGCAAGAGGAGGACCTACACAATACTGACAGATGCTCCTAGTTGTCTGTTGTTTCCTATTAGATTTGTTTTGGTATATATCAGAGATTTAGCCAAACCTGCTCAATTCACTGGCTTTCACACATGGATTTGACAAAAGTATTGAGACACCTGCTCCTTCATGTTTTAAAAAAATCTTGTTTTTGTTGGAGTAACTGTCTCTACTGTCCAGGGAAAAAGGCTTTCGACTAGATTTTGGAGGAGCACTGCTATGAGGATTCGATTGCATTCAGCTACAAGAGCATTAATGAGGTCAGGATGCTGCATGATCTCAACCCCACCTCATCCCTTGTCCCAAAAAAGTGGATGGAGCACCATCCATCATTCCAGAGTACACTGCTCCACAGCTCAAAGCTGGGGTGGCTTTATACCCCTGTAGGCCCTGCTCGGCATTAGGCATGGTGTCAATAGGATAATGTTTATCTGCTTTAGAGAAGCCTATTCTAAAGGCAGTACTTTTCTACAGGGGACTAGACAAGCTGTGTGTGTGCGCGCATTTGCACATCTGTGTCAGCTATGGGTGCAACTTAAACTAGATGAATGTTTTCATTAGAAGGGGTGTCCACAAACATTTGGACATATAGTGTGGTTGCGATTTCAGATCAGCTCACCCAGCTGCTCTGCAATGCTCTGCTTCTGGCTGATGGTGGAGCTGTTCCATACCGCCTCCAAAAGACGACTGCCGTAACGGGAGCAGGCCAACTGTGCATACAATCCCTAAAAAAAATAAAATAAAAAAAATAAATAAAAAAAGAGAGAGAAAAGGAGAAAATGACGCAAGACGGAGAGACAGAGACGGATGAGTTAAGAGAAGTGCACATACTGGTGTCAATAACTAAAGTCTGTTTTTTTTTTCCCCTTTCGGAACATAATCATTGTTCTCCCACCTCCAGCTTCCTCAAAATCTTTCCCTTCCCTTTGTCACTGGACGACGTGATCAAGGCCTGCAGGGCGTGGCTGCCAGTCTGGTCTGTGCCCAAGGTCAGCAGGTCAGCAGGACTCAGGCTGTGGAGGCTGTTCATCAGGACGGTACGGTCTTTGAAAGAGGCCAGCGCTTGGACCAGCCGCGAGCCGTGGTAGCAGACAGAGAGGGGGCGCTGCAGCTAAGGGGGTGAAACGGGTAAAATGATGATGCAATCGTATGACTCAAGTCTCAAGGCCAGTGGGAGCGACTGGCTGAAAAACAGGTGCGAGTTTGCCCACCCTGCTGCGTTCCAACACAACGGCAATCTTTAACCCTTTAATCGTCAGACTAATCATTCAGCAACTACAAGAAATCAATTATTTGGTAAATAACCCTGTTTTTTTACCCTGTATTTATTCAAGCTTACAATATGTATATATACACTACATAATGGCAGTGGCAATTCAGTTCAGTGGCCACAGTGTTGTGAGTTCGCTATCCAGTTCCACTAAGCTGTCACCACTATGCCCCTGAACAAGGCCCTTAAACCCCTCAAAGAAGAAGAACATTTTAATTTGATTATTATTAATAAAGGTGATTTAGTTCAGTTGTTAAAGCACTGGGTTATTGACCACAGGGTTGTGAGTTCGCCATCCAAGTCCACTAAGCTGCCACCACCAAGCCCCCAAACAAGGCTCCTAACCCACTCTAATAATAAGAATAATAACTATACCTACATTTACCTTCTACCTACTACCTACATGCCATCTGAAATTATGCAACTATTCACTAGATGTGTGCTACGCAGCTATATTTTGGGTCGCTTTTCATATCTTGTATTTTGCATGTTCAAAACATCATATGCAAAAATGCAAGCACTTTCAGCAGCATTAACATTTCCTCAGCAGTTTCGAATTACTATCAAAACCACCTCAAAACCTTGACCCTTGTGGTTCAGGGTGCTGTACCTGAGGAGCAGCATCGCCCTCTGCTGGCCCCAAGCTGTAAAACACCTCATACGTCAGTAAGGACAGGAAGAGCGGGAGACAGGAGACGTAGCGCGTCACTGGCTGGTTGCAGTGAAAAGCCTGAGGGGGAATCCGGTTAATTCACTTTAATACAGGTAAACAGATTCCACTTCTCCAACAACACACATCATACCGGCCAAGTCTGCCGCACACCGTCAAGGTTTACAGTCTCCAAGCCTCTGTATAATTCCCCCAAATAACTGTTGTGGCAATTATTATACTCCAACCAGTCTTAACATTAGTACCAATAGCCTAATATTGCGTAGATCCTCCTTGTGCCACCACAATAGATTGGACTATTCAAAGCATGAACTCCACAAGACCTCTCAAGGTGTTCTGTGGTATCTGGCATTTTTTTCCTGCTTTTAACACCAACATCACCTTCAAGAGCTGTCTGTTAATTTCTTGTCTTCTTGTTAGGCTCTAATGTTATGGCTGATTGGTGTATATATATTATATAATGATTTATATGTTATGGATGCTGCAGAGAAGTGGCAGCTCAGCCTGACCTGAAGGAGGTTCTGCAGCATCTTCGCCTGCCGCTCCTCTCTATGCACGCAGCTTTCTGCCAGCTGGACTATGATACCCATGTGTCCCGCTGCCAGGATCGCCTCAAACCCCTCCACCAGCTCGTCAAACACTTTCAGGAACTGGGAAAGAGAAAAACGGGAGATTTAGAAGAACACTGTTTGCATGTTCTAATTCATCCTCCAATGACTAGCTTTGGTCAGAATCTGAGGTGAAGTACCACTTTGTATTTGGCTGATGCTGCTGTCAAGGTCTGGACAGGGTAGTTTGCGAACTGGTGAAGCGCCAGTGGCATCAGCTGGTTCCTGAGATGGTTCTTGTAGATGTCTCTGAGCAGGACTTTATGAGAGGTCTGAAACACTGTCTGGATAAGCCGACTGCAGGCCTGGTCCTTCATAAACACCAGGAGTGGACTACAGAGAGGGGAGAGAGAAAAAAAATAGTGATTAAAAATTAGAGATTACTATGAGCATTTCCATAAGTCCATATGCCTCCCTCCATGAATACACCCACCCGTTTATCTTCCTTACCTGACGCCAGGAGCAGAGCTGAGAGACGTCAAGTATCCCATGATGCCTTTGTTTAGCTTCTTGCCCAGTATGGGTCTTTTCCTGTGGCAGATGGTCAACAGAATCTGGAGCACAGCGCTAGCAGCAGGGTTGGTGGCACACACTGTGGATGATGGTGGAGGGATACATTGAGTAAGAAGCTATAATGTGATTGTGTCTGTGGCTCCTCCCTTTAAATCTCTTTACTGTTTATTTCCATCTGCAGTTTAGAACTCCCCCTACAACATGACATCTCCAGACTGGGTGGCTTTTGACAATGGAGCACTGAGCTCTTGCTGGGATTTGAACTTACGATTTCCTCAGACTTGAGCAGCAGTTAGACCGTAGGGCCGGTCTCAAGCTGTGAAAATACACTACATAAAAACACAGTTCTGTGTTAAATTTAGTAACAAATGTACAAGGTTTCACAGCTCCAGAGTGGCAACACTATCTAACTGTCTGCTTGTCAAAAGAAGTTCAAATCCCAGTTACACCACAGTCCTTCATGGTCAGGGGTCTAAAACAAATGAAGGCCTCCCCACATGTGATATGGGGAGTTCTAACTTGCAGGTGGCAGAGCAGTTTCAGCTGCAGCTCATTTACTTATGTGTTTCAGGCTCAACTCAGTATGAATTGTTGATGAAACTTATATACACAAGTAAGGAAATGAGAGTTAGGAGAACTTTTGATCAAACTAATTTAACTCAAAAAAATGCTCTACAAGCAGTTGAGATGCAAAGCTCACCATTAACATTTTCCATTAGTGAGTCTGAAAGGTACTTCAACTCCCACCAAAACGATACTGGCACTTCAAAGTCTGTCAACTCAGGTTCCGTTTTTTTCTGATTTTTAGCTGACATGAAAGAAGATCAAATACAATATAATATTAAAAACAACAATAACAACACAGTTTTTCTGAAACTCTACCACTGAATACCATAATTACTAATAAACCAATTAAAATATATGTATTTCATCATGAAAAACATACTTTGAAAACAAGTCCATTTTTCATTTTCCCGCACCCCTACATGTGCAATTAAGGGTCAATTTGCATTTATCTGTAAATAATCTGTAAATAATATTGTTTTTTGTATTGAGTCTTTGACCTCTATTGTTTATATTGTGTATATATCAGTAACTTATCTACGTTTTCATCTGAATGTCTTGTTATTCCTTTAACTGTGACACTGTGAATTTCCCCACTGTGGGACTAATAAGGAACTCTTATCTTATCTAAGTTAAGTTTAAAACAGTAAAACATATGGGAGGAGTTTCTCTGCATCAGAATAGACCCAACTTCTCAAAATTTCTCAAACAATGAAAAGCTACCTGAATGACTGCCTTAATAAATATACAAAATGTAAAGTTAACAGCTACATTTACTTTAGAAGCAGAAGAATAGAAAGAGTCTCTCCACTGTTTCAGTAATGTATGCATTAAGGTCAGAATCTACAAGAACACTCAGATTTGCACAAGGCCCATTTTCTTTCTAGATTAGTACCACGGTTTACCTTCTTGATTGAATCTAGATAATGACATTCTCGGAAATTACAGACATACACTAGACTTTGACTAGAAAATGGTGTTTACAACTGGAAGCACTGTGTACTACGAAACCACTTGACCAGTTGTGCTGCTGCATTAAGGTTATAGAGACACATTGGTGTCAGCGTGGGTGAGGTTAGGACAGTGTTTTATTACCTGGTCGAGTATCAGACTGATCTTGAATGGAACAGCCTGCGAGGACATGTATGAGAGTTCTGACGACATGGGTTCCGTGGGAGTCTTTAATGAACTCCAAAATGCTCTCTCTCACCACTCGACACAGAGATAGCACCTGAGTCTCCAGCATCCCACGGTTTCCTTCATCGGATTCTTCACCTTCTTTGGTTTTGGAGCTGCTCTTCTCCTCAGATTTTGTGTCCTCTGAAAAGGAGACAGAGAAACTGGCTCATTGAACTACAAATCACACTTTCACTTTTCACTTTCACTTAAAAATAATTTTAAAAAAGATGCTCCTTTATAAACGTTCTTGTGAATCCTACTGAAAACTGTCCATCTGGCTGTCTAACTGGCTATCGAACACTTTCAGTCTATTGAGTCCAATTAAATATAACTCTTCATATGAAGAATTAAATAAATGTATTAAGAAAAATCATCAAACTCATACCCTTCCACCTGACCATCTGCCTGAGGGCACTTTCCACGACATGACCTCCACATCTTTCACATGACACAGCCTTGAACTCTGATCCCGTTTCTCCACCCAGTTCGGCCAGCACCTCTCCCACCTGGGCGGGGGCGGCCAATGACAGCAGCTTCTGAAGAGCCACACTGCCCATCCTATCCGTGGCAACAAGGTCAGCTTTTCCCTTCACCTCTGAAAGAACATTCTCTACAAAGAGAGCTATGGAGAAAAAGAAGAGTTCAATGAGCTGTAATGCCTGTAATTTTCCAATCTTTATTGCCATGAACTCAGGAGTTAGGTTGGCTTAAGTTTGTGGACACCCCATCTAATAGAAAAAAAAACAATTCAGCTACTTTAAGTTGCACCCATAGCTAAGGCAGATGTGCAAATGCCTTTGCAGCTTGCCTAGTCTCCGTAGAGAAGTACTGCCAATAAAACAGGACTCTCTGCATAAACATGAACCTGTTGGGATCATACCTAATGCCAGGTGTAGGCTAGGGGGGTATAAATCCCCCAGCATGTGAAACAGCTGTAAAGTAGTGGAACTGCGTTCTCTAGAATGCTGGTTGGTGCTCTGTACAATACTTTTGGGATTAGGTGGGGTGGTGATCATCCAAAAACCTTACCTCACTCCTTGTAAAATGATACATGTACAGTACATACAGATTACACACAAACACATTGGCCTCAGAGGGGAATCTGAACCAGAATTGAGCCGCTCACCTCTCTCCTCATCATCCGGGAACTCTTCGTTCAGCCGCTCGTAAACACGGCGGAAATATCCCACCGACATCGCATCTAGCCTCTTCCTTTTTTCATTGCCTTCTCCATCACCTCGCCCACCTTTACCCTGACTTATATTCTTCTTCTTCTTCATCCTCTTCTGCGCTGTCTTATCAGAATCTCTCTCATTGTGTGCTGCCATCTTCTCCACCATGCCCCCTCTCTATCAGTCTGTATTAAGTAGTTTATATTAAGATTGCTGGCGTGACTCCAAAGTAGAAATGCTCTTCACAAATGCACTCAGTTATAGAGGTCCTTTTCACGCTTCCATACCTGAAATACAAACACAAGGTATATTACCATTTCTGTTTTTTTTTTTTATTGTTATGTCCATAATGTGTAATTTGAAAGAAATCAGGTGAGTAGTCAGATGTTACGTTTATGCACGTTCATGCACTTTTATGTGAACTTCCAGGACTCATCATTTTATTCTGGTATGTTGGTTCAGCGTCTGGACTACTTTACGTCTTTTCTTTTTTTAAACTTTAGCATGTTGAGATTTTATTTTTAGACCAAAAACAGACCTTTTTTACTGCAAACCCTGCACAACTATACAGCACTACGCTGATAGCTGAAATACTGTATTAGTAGAGGCATCAACATACACTGATTAGCCATAACATTAATACCAGTTGTTTAATACTGAGTAGCCCCCACCTTGTGCCACGACAACAGATCTAACCATTAGATAGACTCCACAAGACCTCTGAAGGCGTCCTGTAGTATCTGGCAATAAATGTTAGCAGCAGATCCTTTAAGTCCTGTAAGCTGTGAGTTGGGGTCTGTCATGAGTTGCATTTCTTGGACCACTTTTGGTAGGTACTGACCACAGCATACCAGAAAAAACCCCACAAGACCTGCCTGATGTTTTAAACATGCTCTGACTCCGTCATCTAGCCCATTGTTTTAGCCTTTACCTCCAACATCACCTTCATCAGATGAAGATAATCAATGTTTTTCCTATCAGCTGTCAGTGGTGTTGATGGTGTGGTTGATTAATTAGCTGATCTCAGAGAGATCAGAGTGATCAGGGTTGATTGCTCAACTTTATATTACTTTCAAACTGCGGTCGATGCCCCACACCGACAGGACACGACACACAGTTAACATCCCGTGTCTGTGAAAACGGTGCGATATGTACAACACACACAAAAAAGACACTAAACAGTGCAAAAGTTACCTGTTTACTGAAACGGCAGGATCTACAGCTCACATGTGGACACTAGACAACGCTGTCGCAGAGTGATGACCCAAACACTATACGTCACGCTTGCGTCACTGTTAGGATTAGAAAAGTGTCGTTTTGTCGATTAAAAAATACTATTTTTTTTATCTTTCTGGCATAATTCCACAAATAAATCATTAAATAAAAAATGCGTTTAATTATTTACATTTTTATTTATTTTTTTATTATTATTTAATAACCAACTATTTTTTTTAAACTACGAAATCTTCGGACTTCCACATTTTCATAAGTTAAAAATATTAAAACAAACCCCAAAACAGAACAAACAAACAAACAAAAAACATTAGGTCCAAAACTCCCTATAATGTTACAATAAGTTATCCATTACATTCAATTACTTTACGTTGCACCCACTGCTGACACAGACGTGCAAATGCACACGTACAGCTTGTCTAGCCCATTAGGAAAAGTACAGCCAATAGAATAGGACTCTCTGCGGATAAACATGAACCTATTGGCCCCATGTCTAATGCCAAGCGCAGGCTAGAGGGGTATAAAGCCCCCCAGGACTAAAAGGGCTCAGCTTGAGAACACCAGAGGCCCACCACTAGAGGGACCCCTTGCCATTTCTTCACGTGTCTCACTATGGCAGCAGGTTGTGTTTTCAGAGTTAGGCAAGGCTAATTATTTTGTGGATTTTTTATGAACAGTTTGGCTAGAAGTGGGAGATTAGATCACTCCTTATGAGTCTTATGAGACTATCTCTCAATTCGCACACACATGCTTTTATGACTACTGACTAAAGGACTGCATCACTGTCTAATGACATCACACTGATGTTTGGACATGTTCATTCATTTCACAGGGAGTCAGGGACACTCTTTAAGCTTTCTAAGTATGAACTTCAGTGGGCTACTTTCAAGGGCCAATCCCTTCCTAATGGCAGTGCAGCCTGCTATAAAGGCATTGCATCACTTTCCTTTGTGACAGTAATTGTCAGCCACTTCCCATGGGCCTGTCCTCTTTTCACCTTTGACCAAGTAAACTGTGTTGCGAGGTTGCACACTAGTGGTCATATGAACATGAGTAGTGCTGAGTAATCAAATAAGCATGGAAAAGCTCTCTTCTTGTTTTTTCCATTTCTTAATACCGACACCACAGCCTGCCATCATAGGAGATTCAACTCTAACACCACATTGGGAGATGTGTAAGAGCTAGCCTTGCTAAAGTACAGCCTCCACACTGCAGGGTTAGCTGTAAAGCAGTGCCACACCGAAGTCTCACAAGAGAAGCAATAGGAGAAGCTGATATTCATCCATAGAGTCAGAAACATATGTTAAAAGATTAATTAGATACATACGATAGATGTCAGTTTTATCATGCTAATGTTTGCTGTTCTACTGTGTGGTTAAGAAAATACTTCACGCAGCCTCTTCTCACTGGTCATATTTATTTGGACGTAGATATTTGAAGTATTCAAGTTGGAAAGCTTATTTGGCTCAAACAACAAATAACTGTTCAATTAATTGTACTTATGTCACTTTACCAGAGGTGTAGCCCCTCCGTCTGTTACAGTTTACCACACCTATGGGGTAAGATGTACTGTATTCATTTAAAACGAAGCCTAAATTATTCCACCTAAAGTGATTTTTGTCAAATATTTTTAATTACCCGACAAAATAGGTACGATAAATGAACTTATCAACAAAGGTCTGACAGCAATATTGCTGAATCTGCTGAATAAGCTGTGGTCATACAGTGTCAGATATCACATAAAGAAGTCTTTTTGAGATTACTATTTTTCTTGTTTTTCATTTTTGCTATTTTAATTGTTACAGTATAAGATGATTCATTTTTAGCGACATTATCTTCAGACCTCCAGCACAAATCTGAAAAAACCAACTTCAGTCATCAAACCGTCATATCTGATGGGGGTATTTACACTGGGGTTAAATTTGATTTATTGCTGAACTATTGATTTAAATCATATTTTTAGTAGCTACTATGAACTATTCAATTACTTACTACATAATTACAAAGTAATCACACTGAAACTCATATGTATGTTATGGTAGTTATGTGTGGGCTCACAGATAAACCCTAGGGTTTGCCACAAAGACAGAATTACTTCACATTTCCCTTTGACCATATGAACCACATGCTTTCCCTCTTATCCTCATTCTGTTTCTGAACATTTATCATTCATATTGCATCTCCCCAGAGGCCCACTGTTCTGCACTTCTCCTTTTAATTTCCTTTACTCCCTTTGAGTGCCCTTTGCTTATTTCCTCTTCTCTATTGTTTTGTTTTTGGTCAAGACTTGTCATTTAACTACTTACATTTCAAGCAAAATAGTAAGACAGGGGGCGGGAGGGGGTTGTTAACTACAATATCATTTACATAGGAATAAAATAAGAGCATGACTTTGGAAGATGTGCCCATGAGGCAGCATGTAAATAACAAAAAGGAGAGGGCCAAGCACTGATCCCTGGGGAACACCCTAAACAGAAGAGTATGAATGTTAGATCTATGCTGCTGCAGACTAACAAAATCATTTCTTGCAAATTGAAATTGTGAATTACAGAGACACGAGTGAGAAGTATGTTGTGGTTCATTGAGTCACTGGCTACCAGAGTACCTGGCTACTCAGTGACCTTAAACTAGCCTGTCTCAGTACTCAAAGATAGATATGAAAATGTTCAAAAAGATTATTTTTAGATGAGAACAATTGTGGCTGGGAGGCTACCACCTGTTCTAGTCTTTTGGTCATGCAAGAGAGGTTAGAGATAGGACCTCGGAACTACAGTGGTCAGGTGTGGTTTGGTCAAGACCAGGTGTTTTAAAAACAAAAAAGAAAAGGATCGAACTGGCAGGTGAGAATTAGAATTGGCAAGAAGCTCAGAGATTAGGTCAGGCTGAGTAAGAGTATAATCAGACAGTGATTTAATAGAAGAGTTGAAGCTCGTACGAGATAATGGGTGATGGGTAGTAGGGCATTGATGATATACAGTATATTGACTAGTTTGTCGGTGAAGTGGTCCAGAAACATATGATGATACATATTATATTCCTCAGGTGTCAAGAAGAAATCAAGAAGCTCCTATTAGGGCTGGGCAATTTGACAATATTTTATTGTATTGTGAAAATTTGTATTATTGTAATAATATGTGACAATATGATCTTCTAAGCATACCGAGGATATTGTTAGTGCTTAAAGAACACTAATCAACAGCAGGTTTTATTACAAACAGTTTAATTAGACTGGTTTAATTAGATTAGTTCAGCAGATATTGAATAAAAATCACTGTGTTCAGTATGGAAGAGTATACTGTAGTTTTTAAGAATCTGATGAATACTGATGAATTTAGTCTGTGATTAAATGTATCATGATAAACAGGAAAATATCATGAAAATATTGTGATATAGTATTTTTACCATATTGCCCAGCCCTAGCTCCAACCATTATTTAAAATATATGTTTATACTATTGGTGAAATCTTACAATCTTACCAAAAAGGTGGAATTTCCAGTGCTTGGGGAAACCCACCATTAATGTTGTTTAGCAACAGGTGATACAGAAGTGACACAGGTATGATGAAATAAACAATTACATAACAAGTCAAATGCAGTACGGTTTTAAACAAGGTTGCGAATGGCAAATGTCATCATAGCCAATTTGTCAAAGGGCAATAAGTCAAGCTGCCTACTTTTTTCCAGTAAGTGTAATAGTCTGCATCAGAAGCCTTCAGGCTAGTCGGTTGCCTGTGTGTCAAACGTCACGTATTATTATGAATAAGCACACAAACTGACACTGCTCACCATCGGTTCCATACACTGAGATTACAACTAGCAAGCAAAACAACCTTGACCATCTTGAAATGGTCAATAATTTATGATTTCTATAATTAAAATGGATCACATGATAGCAAATTCTTGTTTATAGAAAGTAAAGTAAATATGGTAGTACAGATGTGTTAGAATATCAGTAAAAGGTCATTTAAAGATGGCACATATGAGACACACAAGGATGTACAGCTCAGGATTTCTTTCATGGTCGATTGCGATCACGATTGTTGGCCAATATCTGATATTTTGAGCCAATTTTTAGCTTTTTATTTAACCCGAAGCTCACAGAGCCACTGAATACAGCACATTTCGACTTATTTCGGTTAGCCAAAGGCACCATGTAAGCAACAGCATTGGCTCTCGAATAGGCCAACCTGAGCTAAACTGAGTTAAACTGAGCTAAAGTGAGTTAAAGTGAGTTAAACTGAGCTAAAGTGAATTAAACTGAGTTAACCTGAGTTAAACTGAGCTAAACTGAGTTAAAGTGAGTTAAACTGAGCTAAACTGAGTTAAACTGGGCTAAACTGAGTTAAACTGAGCTAAACTGAGTTAAAGTGAGTTAAACTGAGCTAAAGTGAGTTAAACTGAGTTAAACTGAGCTAAACTGAGTTTAACTGAGTTAAAGTGAGTTAAACTGAGCTAAACTGAGTTAAACTGGGCTAAACTGAGTAAAACTGAGTTAAACTGGGCTAAAGTGAGTTAAACTGAGTTAAACTGAGTTAAACTGAGTTAAAGTGAGTTAAAGTGAGTTAAACTGGGCTAAACTGAGTTAAACTGGGCTAAACTGAGTTAAACTGAGTTAAACTGAGCTAAACTGAGTTAAACTGAGCTAAAGTGAGTTAAACTGAGTTAAACTGAGCTAAACTGAGTTAAACTTGGCTAAACTGAGTTAAAACAGGACAACATGACCTCAAATAAAGAGCTGCATTGAAACTAAGCAGCTTCATCACAGATCTGCCCAAATCTAAATGGACAAATCCAAATATACCTTTTTTTTGGAGCCGTACTTATAAAACTATACACTCTTAAAGACCAAACAGCTTAAGCTAAAGCTTATAAAACCGTACAGGTTTTGTCCAGCTCTGGCGCAGACACCACCCACATCCTATACCCACATCCTATACTGCATACTACCAAGCTGAAGACCATCTGGCCACCATCTTTCTCCTCTAGTGCACCATTTAGACCATTTACACCAACCAAATAAAAATGCTCATGTAAAATAAAGACCCTGTAACTTAACTTAACAAAACCTAAATAAAATAATAGTTTTAATAAAAACAAATATTTGCATAACAATCTAGTAAGTTTTTCATGGAGCAGGATTTACATTATGATTTAAATATTAAGACTTATTATCCATAAGACTAAAATATTATTACAAGTTGGCCTTTTGCCCTGAAGGCTCATCTTTCCCCACCCTTTTTTATTGTGGAGCGCCCTCTGGCGGCAGACACACAATTGTGAAATTGGAAAGGGGGGCGGGCATGAGCTGCGGGGTATTTAGCTTTCACTTCGCTGCGCTTTTATTCAGAAGCGAACTGCCCCTTTTTTCAAGTGCAGTAGATCCAGACGACCAGACTGAAGAAGTTTCTCCACTTTCAGCTACTACAAGACAGCCTGCTGACCCCTGCTCTCAAGCCCTGCTCTCAACCCCTCAACTCCCCAACTAACGGAAAGACGATAAGACCAGTGGTCAGCACACCAGTTCAGAGCCAGGTAGCGTTTCCCCATTTCTTTCATTTGACGATGTTGTTGTTGGTCGTTTTTTAATTTTCTGACATTATGAACAGTCTACTTTCATCAACTGAGAAGCACTAAACCGGTCATCTGGTGGAGGCTGGATATATATATATATATATATAGCGTTACTTCAATAAAAGCAGGACTCGAGCAGAAGTAAAAGTCCAGCTGAGACACACTGAGTCAAAGACTGTGCAGAAATAGTCAAAAGTGCAGGAAAGTTCAGAGCTGTCGAGGAGGAACACCTCGCCCAGTACTGCAGTGGACGTTCTTGCATGCAGCATCTTTTAGGAATTGAAGTTTATCAGGAAATGTTTTTCTCCATGTGGATTCTGTTCTGCTTTATTTTGGTCTAAAATAAAGTGAGAAACCTCAGAGTGACTGGTGACTACTCAAGCCTAAGTAGTTCTAAGTAACTGCTAGACCTGCAGTGGACCTTCTCAGTACATCCAGCACCTATCAGAAGTTCTTCTGGGGTGTAGGGTCTATTTTTCTCCACTTGGATTCTGTTCTACCTTTTTTCTGACCAAAGCGTTGATGAGGTCAGGGTGCTGGATGATGACCACCCCACCTCACCCTCAACTCCCTAAATATTTCTCATCTCCCCAATTTATCCAGAAATTATTGGATGAAGCACTACCACTTATTCCACTTCTCCACAGCTCAACGCTGGGGGGCTTTAAACCCCTCTAGCCCACGCCTGGCATTAGGCAGAAAGATATGGACATATAGTGTAGCTTGGTTGTAATCGCAAGTGGCCTGAAAACTGAGCAGCACAAACCCAGCAGGAGTTTGTATGTGGAACTGAGCAGCTGTCATGTGTGCTGAGACCCTAGGAGAAGAGGTGGTCTCCGCCTGGTCCCCAGACTAACTCTGGAGTGGTTTGTGTGTAGTGAGAATGTGATCTGACCACAATCCGGCTCAACAATCGGGGGTACTACTCAAGTTTAGCCAGGTGTGAACCTGCTATGCGGCCCAGATAATTCCTACAGCTGTGAACAGATGTTAAACTGCTCAGAAATACGCACTAGTCCAGAACACAGGACCCAGGGCCTTCTTCCTGTATTTACTTTCTTGCTCCCTTGTTAAAACCAACCAAATTACGGGAAAACGCTTTTAAGTAGTTTACAGACTCGCTACCTGATCCAGACCAGAGCAAACCAACTATCGGTGTGAAAACGCCCTAAAAGGACTAACCATCACAAACCAACTCAGGAATTGAGCCAACAAAACACCAACAATATCATTTAAGTACATTTTTAATTACATGTGAGTACAAGCTGTGGGGATATGGTAAAAATACTTAATCATGCTATTTAAAGACATTTTCATGATATGCGCATCATATATCTGTTATTACATATCTGATATTACACTATCTGTAATGAAACCTGCAGCTGATCAGTGTTTATTAAGCACTAACCGTGTGCTTGATATGCTTAGAAAAGCATATTGTTATCACCATAACAACATTTATCATGATACGATAAAATATTGTCATATTGCCCAGCTCTAATTGGAACCCTCCCTGCTCCCCGGGCGAAGCCCACAACCCTGTCAGCAATAGCCTGGTGCTCTAACCGCTGAGCCACCACTGCCCCAGTAGCTACAGGGACTATTCTCTGGGAATAGAAGTCCGTAATAACACGGTTGGCCCTCCAACAGGTCTTAGGCTTTTTATGGGGTTAACACATGCAAAGCCATGCAAGAAACATCCTACTCCTCCCTGGCCACCTACCAGGCTACAGTCTGGCCCAGTTATGAGACAGGTTAAAATAGCTACTGTAGGCTAGACAATAGACAGCTTTAAAGACGAGATCATTTCCGTTAACTGGCATTACTTCCGAACTGAAAGTGAGTGACTTCATTTATCAGGCGACCTCAACCTCACAACCATGGCGTGGTCACTACCGCAAGTGCGATTGTGACCTTTCAGACATACCTTAGTAACAGTATGTACATGTACAGTAAGTCTCTCAAATCAGATCAGTACGCTTGAGTGCATTGCTGTAATTATACCACAGTTGTGGTGCAAAAGTATTGGTGCGAGGCTTTATACCCCTCTTGCCCACGCCTGGCATTAGACGTGGTGCCAAAAGGTTGATGTTTATCTGCGGTTTATCCAGAGAGTCCTATTCTATTGGCAGTACTTATCTGCAGGTACTAGATACGCTGTGTGTGTGCTTTTGCACAATGGGTGCACTTTAAAGTAGCTAAGGGGATTTGTTAGGAGGGGTGTCCATAAACATTTGGACCCTCAGACTCTCTCGGGTCACCAGGTGTTTAAGTGGACGGTCATCGCTGGGGTCAGTGAGGGTGTATCAGAGAGAACGGTTTACTGCGGCTCATTCATTTGTTTCAAATGTGCATTTGGCATCGGCTGCTTGACAAGCCAGTCTGCATGTCATGTGCTTCTTGTCTTCCGATGATTTGCAGCCCACTGCTGTCTAACTCCACTGTAGTGCATTAATGCTCACTGATAAACTGAACACACAGCTTTTTACATCCACATACACACACACACACACCTCACATAATGTCTCCTCCTGCTTGTGCAGACAGGGTCTTGTAAAACTGTTGGGCTCTTGGGTTTAATGACCTTTTTTAATTACGCAATAATGCGATCAGCAGCCAGTTACTCACCACAGCCTCTGCCTTAGGGGTGCAGTGACAATATGGTATTGTTATTGTGATAAATGACATCACAGTCTGAGGAGCAAGTAACTGATTGGTTGTTATCTCATTGTGACGCAGTACAGCCAACAGTATCTCTACCTCCGGTTTCTTTATGAATATTTAATTTTTGAAAACACTGAATGTAAAATAACTGCTGTTGCAAAACGTGCACTTTCCCTCAATGCAACTTGTTGGCAAACTTCCAGAAGCCTGAAATATTATGATGACGTAAAAATGTCTTCCAAGCGTGCATGCAGTCTTATATATATATATATACATTAGGTGTACAAATGCCTTGTGATTCTGAACTATAAGCTATTTGAAGGAATAGGCACAGTGGGGAGGTGAAAGAGAGGGCAGGAGGTGGAGTATTTTTACTGGTCAGCTGCAGGTCGGCTTTATCTCTGCTTCTCAGCCCGTGCCCCCTTTCACATTCCAACAACAGAAGCAGAGCTCAGTCAGGCCAACAGCAACACCCACAGGAGGGGGGCGGAGACAGAAAAACAAGGAGCAAAAAAGATGGGGAGGCAGAGGAGAAGTTCTAAATTAGTGATTATGGATTTTCTTTATTACAAATGTGAGACTAATGGACCAATAGAAACATCAGTCAAGATTTAAGGAACACCACCTCTAGTGGTTAAGTAGGTAAAGAGGAGATGGAGTGAAGTAATATGATTTTGAAGAGATGGGGTGGAGTAATAAGGCATTAAAAAGATGGGGAGGAGAAATGGAGCATTGAGGAGATGTGGGGGAGTAATGGGAGTTAAGGAGAGGGGTTGAGTGATGGGGAGTTGAGGAGATGAGGGTGTAGTAATGGGAGTTGAGGAGATGGGGTGAAGTGATAGGAGTTGAGGAGATGGGGTGAAGTTATGGGGCATTGAGGAGATGAGGGTGTAGTAATGGGAGTTGAGGAGATATGATGAAGTGATGGGAGTAAAGGAGAGGGGTTGAGTGATGGGGAGTTGAGGAGATGGGGTGAAGTGATGGGGAGTTGAGGAGATGAGGGTGTAGTAATGGGAGTTGAGGAGATGTGATGAAGTGATGGGAGTAAAGGAGAGGGGTTGAGTGATGGGGAGTTGAGGAGATGGGGTGAAGTGATGGGGAGTTGAGGAGGTGGGGTAAAGTGATGGGAGTGGAGGAGAGGGGTTGAGTGATGGGGAGTTGAGGAGATGGGGTAAAGTGATGGGAGTTAAGAAGATGGGATCAAGTGATGGGGAGTTGAGGAGATGGGGTGAAGTGATGGGAGTTAAGGAGAGGGATTGAGTGATGGGAAGTTGAGGAGAAGTGGTAATGTGATGGGAGTTGAGGAGATGGAGTGATGTATTGGGAGTT
Organism: Salminus brasiliensis; assembly: GCF_030463535.1. Taxonomy (NCBI): domain Eukaryota; kingdom Metazoa; phylum Chordata; class Actinopteri; order Characiformes; family Bryconidae; genus Salminus; species Salminus brasiliensis. The sequence goes on along the minus strand of NC_132900.1, from coordinate 5,819,111 downwards.
GAGGAGATGGGGTGAAGTAATGGGAGTTGAGGAGATGGGGTGAAGTGATGAGAGTTGAGGAGATGGGGTGAAGTAATGGGAGTTGAGGAGATGGGGTGAAGTGATGAGAGTTGAGATGGGGTGAAGTAATGGGAGTTGAGGAGATGGGGTTGAGTGATAGGGAGTTGAGGAGATGGGGTGGAATCAGGGGGCGTTGAGGAGATCGGGCGTTGTATGGAAGTTGAGTTGGTAGGTTTGATTTTGTGAGGTTTGTGTTTGGGAAGTGCTAAACTGGGAACAAATGCTGAGGTGAAGAAAGTCAAAGTCTTTCCTTTCAGAATGGGTCGAAGGAAATCTGTGTGAGATTACGCTGCAGTTTAGATGTTTTTACGAACGACTGTCAGAGCTTACAGGAAGTGCACTCGTGCTATTGGAAATTTTAAACCCAATCAGTGTTGTATTTGGATGAACACACATGAGAACCGGACTGGGCGGTACAGGGCCTCCTTGTGCTGCCAAAACAGCTCTGACCCATTGAGACATGAACGCCACAAGACCTGTGAAGGTGTTCAAGACTTTCCAAGCAGGTCCTTGAAAGTGAAGTTCTACATGGTTTGCATCAATGAGACAACCATGTCCCATGTGGGGATACCCTGTCGCCAGTTCACTGCTTGTCCTTCCCTGGAGCATATTTTGTAGGTACTGACCATTGTGTACCAGGAACACCCCACAAGAGCTCTCTGATGTTTTCGAGAGGTTCTGACCCAGTCGTCTGGACATTATAATTTGGTTCTGGTCTCAGACTCAGATTATGCTTGCCCATTTTCCTTGCTTTTAACACCAACATCACCTTGAAGAACTTACTGTTCACTTGCTGCCTAATATGTAGATCCCTTAACATGTGGCATTTTAACAGGTAATCATTGTAATTCACCTCACCTCCCAGTGGTTCTAATGTTATGGCAGATCAGTGTACATTTGAATTTGTTACTAATCATGTAGGAAGACTTAGTAAGTGTCCGTACCTGTAGTTTATTTACTGAAGTATTGCGTCACTGCATGACCCGCCTCTTGAACTCGTCACTGTTTGTTTTGTCTGTTGATATGTGAAAGATGTGGTTGCCATGCATTTACTCATAAAACATTCAAGCTCTAGCGTGGGACTGGACCACAGGACACAGTTATGGTCCAAATGAGTGTGAATGTTGTAATTAGGTACTATATAAAACTGCTGTGTGCCCACACTTGCCCTATTGACACAGTGCCACAACTGCTCCAAGACAGAACAAAAGCCTGGACAAAGTGCAGTAAAATCAGACCAACTTTAAGCGTTTTTTTGAGTTAACTCAACTTAAGTTAGTAAAAAGGCTACTTTTTTACTTCTGCATCTCAGTTTGGTTAACAGTAAGGTTTGGTTAAGTGAGTTGAACAAAAACATTAGTAAATGAGCTGCAGTATTGTGTAAGGTGTTTAGTCTGTGGCTCCTCCCCCTCAGTTTGTTTACTGTTTATCCCCGTTAGCATGTTAGATCTCCCCATATCACATGAGGGGAGGCCTTCCTATTCTCAGACTTCTGGCCATGAAGGGCTGTGGTGTTGGTGGTGATGAACTTGTGATCTCCTGTCTCTTGACAAGCAGGAAGTTAGACAGTCGCACCACTCTAGAGCTGTGAAGCCATGTAAGGGAAAGGTACATTTACTCAGAGCTGTGTTTTTATGTAGTGTAATTTCACAGCTCCAGACCGGCCCTACAGTCTAACTGCTGCTCATCAAGTGTGAGGAAATCATAAGTCCCATTGTCAAAAGCCTCCTAGTCTGGAGATGTGTAATGGGGGAGGTCTAACATGCAGATGGGAATAAACAGTAATGATGTTTTTGAGGCTCAACTCAATATGTACTGGCAAGCAAACTAAGATAAATGGAATACATCACCACTAAGGAACCCTCAGGACCTTCAAGGCCTTCAGAGTATAGATGGAAAGAATTAAGACTTTACTAGTCTAAGGGGTCTATCATTGGGAGATCTCAGGGAATATCCACTGCTATTCTAGAGCAAATGAGCTAGCCAGCGCAGGCGTCTGTTTGCTGATGCAACAGAACTGGCAGTTAGTGTTCTCCTTTACACTTTACACTTACAGGTCTCTATCCACACATACCTGTGACATCTATATTCAGTCTGTAATGAGGTGTGCTTTACCCAGCTGCACTCTGATGGCCTAAATATGAATGCCTACTTCTTGGCTGGTCTTCTGTCGTTGGTCTAAAGTGATCCAGCTGTTGGTCCGAAGCCAAGAAGAGAGCAGGCTGCAGCTGCTGGGGTACAGGGGTGGGTCCAGGTCAAACACACGACTACAAGCCCTATTTTAGAGAACACACACAGCTTACAACAGCAGATAGTGCTGCAGTTCAGATAGTGCTGCAGTTTTACTGCAGGAGTATAACCAAGCACAGCAAATGACAAATCACTACAGGTGTGGCAGTGGATTTCCCCAACAGCCTCCCAGTAATAATTCTCGGGTCTTCTCTGTAGGCCTACAAGGTCCTTAGGGTTCCTCAGTGGTAGTGTATTGCAGTTGAGCCTCAAAAAACGTTAGTGCATAAGCTGCAGCTAAAATTGATTCAATGTTGTGTAAGATGTTTAGTCTGTGGCTCCTGCCCCTTAATCTGTTTACTGTTTATTCCCATAGACTTCCCCCATCACACATCTCTAGACTGTGAGGCTTTTGGGAGCCCTAGGTGGGATTTCCACACACTTGATGAGCAGCAGTTAGACAGTTGTAACACCCTGTACACTACAGGATGTCACACTACTGTACACTACTACTTTCCAATCTTTCTCAGACACACAAATGCACAAGGTTTCACAGCTCTAGGGTGGTACAACTGTCTAACTGCTTGTCAAGAGGCAGGAGATCTTAAGTTTGAATCCCATCACAACCACAGTCTTCCATGGTCATGAGTGTAGGGAGGCCCCCTCCCATATGATAGGGGGAGATCTAACCTACAGATGGGAATAAACTGTAACATCTTACACAGTATTCAGTCAGTTTCAGTTTTTGAGGCTCAAAAACATGCATATAAGTATGCATTGATGAGCAAACTGACGCAGAAGTGAAACATGTGAGGAGAAGTTCTGAAACTACTGGTCTGACTTTAAATGTTCTACCAGTGTAACTGCTGTCAAATCTCTCACAGTGTCACAGATACACTGTGTGCATGTCACTGTCTCACAGGAACAATGCAGGCGCTACTCTTTGGCCTTGGGCAACTTTACAGCCATGACCTATTGACCCCGTCTGTTTTAAGGGAAACTGGCTTGCCGGACTCGATGGGCCAGATGGAGAAAGACAGATGACCTATGACTGATTACTGGGCTGGATGCTGTTATGAATGAATATTTCACAACTAAGGAATGTGGAGGGTTTGATGCACACTGCTAGTTTTCTCACCATTGTGCATGCCTCCAGTAAGGGAGTGCACGTCTAACAGGAACGCCTGCAATTCACATGCTTCACAGGGAGTGAAGTCTGTGGGGAATTCTGCATCTGGACTGCAGCGAATGGTGTTTGTTGATTATGCTCAGGTCTTCAGCCAAGTTTGGAGAAATCCTAACTGCTCTCTCCTTCTCTCTGACACACACATACCTCTCACTCTCCCTCCCCCCCTAACGAATGAAGTGCTTTGAGTCTCACGCATGCTTCTTCTCCCACATAACTTATCTGGGTAACTGTGGTCATGGTCACAGGAGGAGCGGTGTAGAAAGTCCTCCAGACCTGTATTCCAACACATGAATGTTTATAACCCATACACATTCACACGGACCTACACAATACGCCGTTTGTTAAGTGTTAGTGGCTTTCAGGGATATGTAAATAAGCCTTCAAACAAGGTGAGAAAATGGGCCTTGTCCTAGCTGCAGTGTGCACTTGCAGTGTGTCTGGTGTTAGCATTCAGTGCATTCATGCTGTGAATTGTTCTGTATCTAATGGCCTAATCTTTCGAGAGGACCATCATAAACACTCAGAAGGGCACAAAATAAGAGTTTAGCATGCTGTAGTTTCCCCTAAGACCGGCCCCTCACTTAAGTTCATAATAAAATGATTGTATTATATATGTATTATGTATAAGATTCCCAAGCAAAAATTTAGACCTTGTGTATCTCCTGCAGATGGCGAACCCTACTCTTAACCCAAAACCTACTCCTAACCGTCATCCTGGCCCTAATCCTAACCTTAATCTCAACCCAAAATCGAACACTCGCCATCATCCTGGCCCCTTAATCTCAACCTAATCCAGTTAAACTCCAGTTCCAGACTGGTGTCAGCCTGGTTGAGGGGGGTGTAATAGATCTCTTAGATGATCAGTGATTTTGCAGGTGAAGATCTACAGATCTGAGCCTGGACTCTCCAAATAATGTGAGGAACTGCTGAATTCAGTAGAAGCCTTCAGTAAAAGAGAAGGTGTGGAGAGAGGTATGCACTTTTGTATAGTGTGTGTGTGTGTGCGTTTGTGTGCAGTAATAGTGTAGCAGCAGGGTGAGAGTGTTTATGTCTGAAAGAGCAGTCTCTTAGAGAAGTATCTTGGGAGGGGCAGGCCGATGTGGTGAGTGACGCTGCAGAATGTGGCGACTGTGGGAATAAAAATGCAGAGAAAACACAAGAAAATGATCAGAGACAGGGACGGAGGGAGAGAGAGAGAGTGTGCACGGTCATGTGGGGCGAGCTAAGGAGCACACACATGGTTCCCATTAGCGCACTGTTAACTCTTTCTGATTCCGCAGTCTTATGACTCGGCTGAGCTTTAATGAACGCACACCAGAGAATATTGTCTTTCACTGTGAAATGAAGGGCTGTGGTGTCTGTGATCACTTGGAGATAAACCCTGATGCCTCATGCAGTGTAAGCCGTGTGGACCAGTCGAAGCTGTGATTGCATGAATTAAATACAGTCACATGTTTTCAAGACCAGACGCCTGGAATCAGGTTTTTATGGCTCTCGAGGAAAGGGTAATTACTTTGATAGCACAATTACTTTGATAGCACTTTGAGAGTCCACAAGTGCAGCACTATGTAGTGTGAATAGGTTCAGTGCATGGTTGCATGGAAGATGGTTTTCGAGGACCATGCCATAGGACTAAATGGGTAGTTCAACCTAAAATCAGATGTTCGCATATTTCCTCTTAAGCTGAATGTAGTCGATTCATTCTACAAATCGGTTGCAATTTTTGATCATTTGATCATTTTACCTCAGGTATAAAATCCTTATTATTATTATCCTTTTTATTCAGACCTGGGAGTTTTATTTGCAGTGAAATGTGACAGGGTGATGTGGTTGGTGACAGGGTGGTTGGTAACGAGGTGATAATTATCATCCTAAAATGGCCACAGTTCTTCGTCTGATCAAGTTCAGGCTCCGGCTGATGATGGCAAAGCAGCACGGCTTGGGATTCAAACTCGTGACCACCAGCCAAATATAGCCAATATATCAACACACACTTTTGCCCTAACTCCTTAAACAGCCAGTGTGTTATTACAAACTTTTTTTGATTACCAAAGAATAGCGCCACCAGTTTGTACAACAGTGCAACAGTCTGTAGGATGGATTACGGACCAGGCCAGTGGGATCAGTACCCAGTGGCCTCTGACTGGGTTCAATGTCTAAAATGACAAATTATATGTGATCATAAATGATCACAACTGTGGGAAAATATATCACCCAGAAAATGTAGTTATTGTGACAGGCCTAATAAACAATAGTCTTTTAGTGTAAATGAGACAGCTACAGGACAACAAGCCATATTAGAGTGAACATTTTTTGAGAGGCCTCAAACTACAAGGCCTGAGGGGTATGTATACTTAGGATGATCCACTGCAGATGTAAACATGAGATGAATTAAAATCCATTAAATATGTACAAATTACTAGAAACGTTCTCCGGACGAAGTTACATAATAGTTAAAGTTATTAGCAGTTAACCAAGGTTTCAAATGAGTGTTTCTGTTCTGGAACAGATAAGGATGATTACACTCTCGGTTCCATTAGGGAAGCCCTGAGCAGCAGGGTGACGCCCACTAAGCTATACCAAACAACAGCGTCCTTCAACAACCTTCTTTCATTTAGTACACTCTAAAATATAAAGGTGCTACACAGGGCTCCTCGAGCAACGTCATAGAAGCTTTGGATCCATGAAGAACCACTTTTGAGACATGCTGCATTGCAAGGTTCTTCACAGTCCCATCACTTCAAACACTGGTTCTTTATCTAAGAGCCATTTCCTTGTAGCACCTTTACTTTGAGGTGCGTAGCTAAAATTTCCTCTCCTCTCTTGTTGTCTTTCAGAATGCCAGGATCGAGGAGGTCAGTCCGAGATGGTTCAGTTGTTGGCCGCTTCCACAGTGTCACCACAAGCAATGGGCAGGCGGTCCCCGAGAAGGAAACGGTTGCTAAAGAAGTGCGTCAGGAGGGACGTTGCCGGCGCTGGTTTCGGAGGGCTTGCCCTTGTTGCTGTAAAAGGCAGAGCAGCTCATACGATGTAACCTGTGAAGTGGACGACACCAAGGACAATGAAACTCCAACGACAACCCCTGAGCCCCCCCAACCGCACCTAGGAGATAAGGAACTGGAGGGTGAGCTTTTTAATGTGACCATTTACACATAACCTCGGGGCATATGTGTATTAAGAACAGTACAAAGGTCCGATCAAGGTCACAGGGCTTGTGTAAGACTGTACTTTCTGGTGGACTGCAATGCGCAAAAGTGGGGAAATCATGAAAAACCTCCAGCAACTGAGTTGAAACTTGGGAGATAGGTGCAGTCACCTTCATGAAGCAATCAGTCTGAATGCAGATAACGTACCACATAAACATGTCAGACTGTCTAATTTGAACTGATTCCAGTTCAGAAAATTAAACACAGGGCAGCCTGTTGGAAAGGTGGATAAGACTGATATAGAGCAAGACTGTTCATTTCTATACAGTAAATCTGTGGCAGCTGTATTTGTCAGAATTTGACCTTACACTGCACAGAAGGGTGTTTAGTTGTTTAGCAATACCCATGTTTTGAGCACCAGAACACAGCAGAAACAAGTGCAAAGCCACTAACAGCACAAAAGACGATTGGTCTGTCCTGATAAGAGAATGGTGATACATCCAGCACGGCCACACATCTGAAGTGGCATCACTCTGGTGTGTCAGTGCAGAGCGAAGTTTATTTGTCTATTTTGGTGATCCGAAAAAATGTCTGATCTGTGAATTAAAAAAACGTCATCCGTTCTAAACAGTTTTAGTTTAATATTTTAATTTTAGTTCTTTTTTAGTAATTATTTATGTAATAGTTTTATTTTTATAGTTATCATTTTATTCATTTATTTAATTTATTTTTAGTAATTATTTATGTAATCGTTTTATTTTTATAGTTATCATTTTATTAAGTTATTTTAATTTTTGATTTCCTCAAAATTTAAACATTTTTTTTTTTAAACTCCAGCTCCAATGTCTAAAATGACAAATTATATGTGATCATAAATGATCACAACTGTGGGAAAATATATCACCCAGAAAATGTAGTTATTGTGACAGGCCTAATAAACAATAGTCTTTTAGTGTAAATGAGACAGCTACAGGACAACAAGCCATATTAGAGTGAACATTTTCAGTAACATAATGTTAACAACCAATTTTACAGTGTTTTACAGAGTAAAAAAATCAAGATAATACCACAAGCATCAGCTTATATGTATATATAGTATATGGATGTATATGGATATCATCTCATATATCATTGCTGACCTCGATATTTCGTTTACTTAACAAGGTGAACCCAGTAATGCTGGTACGTTGACTAGTTTTATAAATGCTGTGGGTTTTTTCAGGATATTTAAGCATTTTTATATTCCAATATCTGAATATTCTTGATAATGAAAAGTGTATTGCTCTTTAAAAGGGTGAAACTACATTATTACAGTATTCAATTATATTATTATTATATCAGTGGCATAAAATGGTCAACAATAATATTGTTAATTGCCGTTATTTCAGAGACAGTGTATCGTCCGAATACAGTAGTTATTGTGACTGGCCGACGGCCATTTCAGTTATGGAAAGTAGTCCATAAACACACACACACACTTTAACACGCTTCTGTCTGTCTTTCAGAGCTGGCTTTGACTGTGCGTTCGGTAGACCTGCTTAGCTTGAAGACGGGCCAGAACCGCAAGGAACACCACACTGACCAGTACTTCACCAATGGGCTCATCATCCGCCGTGGCCAGACCTTTCAAATGGAGCTTGACCTCTCACGGCCTTTCAACGTCAACACAGACAAACTGCATCTGGAGCTGAAGACGGGTCAGTGTGAGGTGTATGTGTGAACATTATGGCTGATGTGTTTTAATCACACCCACCCATCTGTACCTACATTATTATTATTATTATTTCTGACCACTCCTGGCTGGATATTTTTGGGTGGTGAACCTATTCTCAACCTAGCAGTGACACTAATGTGTAAAAATAACAGCAACACCGCTGTGCCTGCACTCATACCAGCACCACACACTCACTACTGTGAATCCCACCATGTCAGTGTCACTGCTGTGCTGAGAATGATTCAAAACAAATAGCAAATGTTAGTTGGTCAACAGCAGTCCTGTGGTCAGAAACTGACCAATGATGAATCGTGTCGAGGGTGGCGGATATGTTGTATAGCAACTCTATAGTTTAGTTTTAAGGGGATGGACTTTGTAAAGTGGCCAGTGAGTGGAACTACAGGTAGGTGTTTCTGATATAGTGGCCAGTGAGTAATAATACAGGTAGGTGTTTCTAATATAGTGGCCAGTGAGCGATAATACAGGTAGGTGTTTCTAATATAGTGGCCAGTGAGTGATAATACAGGTGGATGTTTCTAATATAGTGGCCAGTGCATGGTAAAACAGGTAGGTGTTTCTAATATAGTGGTCAGTGCATGGTAATACAGGTAGGTGTTTTTAATAAAGTGGCCAGTGAGTGGAAATACAGGTAGGTGTTTCTAATATAGTGGTCATTGAGTGGATATACAGGTAGGGGATTGTAATAAAGTGACCAGTGAGTGGATATACAGGTAGGTGTTTCTTGTAAAATGGCCAGTGCATATGAATGGCCTGAGACCAGTATAGAACTATAGGAAAATCATTTATTAGAAGATATGGCTTCACATGTGCACATACTGCCCTCATACTGAGACACACCTACACACAGTAACCTTCTGTTTGCTGTGTGCATTAGTTATTCTAGATGTTCCTAAATCAATTCTAGGTGTTCCTGTCTGCAGAGTTATGCATGTAAAGATAAAATAGAGCCATATAATTCAAGGTCTTGCATTCAGTCGTCTGATAAGGGCATACTTTCACACATCTGCAATCCACATACCTTCTTCCTCTCAGTCCACCCTCAAAAGAACGGGGGCTGACTCTGTCAGGGTGCGTACTAAGGGTGTAGCCCTGAAGCCCACTGTAGAATAATGACTGTTTCAGAGTATGCTGCTGTTTTCTTCTGAAGCTGAGCAAACATCAGTACATTGTGCAAGACCTGAACCATTAAGTGGTTGAAAAACTAAACATGTGACTCTTTCCCATAACTCAGTTTCCACTTATCTGATTTATGCTTTGTAATCTCAGTGTAGCAGCAGGCAGGTACGGCCAAATTGAGCTCCAGAACAATCATTGACTTGAGCGAAATGAGCGAAAATGAGGGAGAGGGGGGTGAGACCATTTTGTGGAGTGATCTACTTTGTCATAAAGTTACATGTTGTTTGTGTTTCTCCTAATTTAATGTAACAACTATTTTATTCCAAAGAATTTTGGACCACAGACCTCGGCGAAGGTGTTGGTCAGTAGCTTCGAGACAAGCCCGGGCATTGGTTGTTGTTGGTTAACCAATGAATTCCAAAGACAATTCATCTACTGCCCTGCATATCTTCCCTGTCAGACAAAAACCTTGTATGGCCTCCAAATTGGCACTTTTACATGAGGAGGAAAAACCTTTGTAACTTTCAGTGGGACTCTGAATGTAAAAAAGATTTTATTCCCAGTCATTTTGAAGCATTATGCAATGAACTGCATTTAAGGGAACATGACTTCAAAATCCAGTAGCCAACCAAGGCCTTCGGTTTGGACTACCAATTTTAAACCTACAAAAATTCTACTGTGATAATTTTTACTACATATATGATATCCAACTGCACATTAGCTTTAAGCAAACAGACACCTGAAGCTTGAAAAAGAAATTCAATGTTTTAATCCAAGCCTGTAACTGTCCTTAACACACACATTTCATATGACTGTAGTATGTATGTAAAAGTTTGTGGACACCCCTTCTAATGAATGCATTCAGCTACTGTAAGTTTCACTTATTGCTGACGCAGATGTGCAGATGCACACACCATACACAGCTTGTCTACTTCCTGTAAATAAGCATTGCCAATAGAATAGGACTCTCTGGAGCAGATACATAAACATGAACCTGTTGGCACCATGCTGCCTAATGCCAGGCGTAGGCTAGAGGGGTATAAAGCCCCCCCAGCATTGAGCTGTGGAGTTCAGTGAAGGAACTGTGTTATCTAGAATGATGGATTTTGCTAAATCCATGACTTTAGGGATGCGTTATGGAGTTGTGGGTGAGGTGAGGTGGTGATCATCCAACATCCTGTTTTCATTAACGCTCTTTTGTCGCTGAATGCAATCAAATCCTCACAGCAATGCTCCAACTTTCACGTCTTTATGACCTCGAAATTCAAAATATCCCATGACGTCTGAAGGAAAACTGTATGTAGGCCAACAGGTATCAGTGTAACATTTCTAGAGGCCACTGCGTAATTTTGCACAGTGTTAAAATGACGGTTCTCACCCACAGATCTGAACAAGGGCGAAGGCGAAGGTGTCTGACATGACACACAGTTCAAAGTAGAATTTAAGAATAGATTTCCTGTGTGCAGGCGGTCAGGAGGGTGTGAGGGGAAGGGCGTTAGCATGGTGTCACAGGATGCCTCGAATAGTTCTCAAGTTTTGATAATCTCTCTCTGTTGCTTTGTGAAGTAGCCACTTAACGTGAATGATTCACACAAGTGACCCTCGGTTTTCTCTGGAAATGTTACAACAGCTCAAATTGTTCAGCTGTAATCTCACGTAGCCTCGCTAACAGTCACACACAAACACAACTGAGTCAGAAATGTGTAGAAGTGAAGTGTGTGTGGTTTCCCCTAGAACGGTCACGCTTTAATCACCCTGCATTGATTTCATAAAGGGAGGGTTATTGTTTTTTAGTGTGTGTGTGTGTGTGTGTGTGTGTGTGTGCATTGTGATTAATCAGTGGGTGGGTTTGAGTACATTCCTGGAGGCTTTTGTCTATTAACCCTTAAGACATGTAGAGTTTATATTGGATATACATTCCATTATATTATTTATATATATGTGTATGTGTGTGTGTGTGTGTGTGTGTATTCATATATATGAAAAATGTGCATGAAAATACATCTTGTATCAACAGGTTTGAATATCTGCTTTATGACTATATATATATATATGTGTGAGTATATATATATATATGTGTGTGTGTGTGTGTGTGTGTTAGCGGTGTCATAAAAACATTTAATAGCATTAATGTGATGCTATTAATCACAAGTTAAAATACTAGCTGGCACATGTGAGTTATGCCTAATAAACCTGTCTAGATGAATCAGTTTTTCTTAATATCTCAGTGTAATTTTGAGAACTGAAGCCATCAAACAAGGCGAAGTTCACTTTGATTATTAGGACAAAAAATCAACATATTGTGCCATAATCTTTGGTGTGAGAAACGCTTTTGAATCGTTGAACCTGTTCTTTAAAGGGCCGCTGCCGCTGGTGTCGAAGGGCACACACATCATTATCCCTCTGGTGGAGGAGCTGGAGGACCTGTGCTGGGAGGCCAAGATCGTAGAGCAGAACAGCAATCGGATCAAACTGTCCGTCAACTCCCCTCCGAGCGCCATCATCGGCCAGTACAAACTCACCATCACCACCCGGTGTCCGACGAGCGAGTCTGTCACCACACATGACCCCGACAAAGACATCTACATGCTCTTCAACCCCTGGTGTGAAGGTGAGACACTGAGAGATAGATAAAGTTTTTAGATAGGCCTGTTTTTATGCAGGCCTATAGGACATGCCACATATTTGCACACAGAATGCATTGTATAATTATTATATTTATTGTTATTACTATTATTATTACTATCCTATTATTGCATTATATTTATATAATATTATTATTATTATTATTATTATTATTATAATTGTTGGTATTAATAACAGTAATAGTATTTGCAGATTTTCCAGTCTTTTCCAAGTATCAGGGCATTAATCATGGTAATGAAACATATGCTGTAGATATGGCAGATAGAGATTTGATTAAAAAAGACTGCAGATTAAGTGACCGCTGTCCGGGGTTTGCTGTAGTAGTATCGATTTAAAAAATCTGTAATCATCCATATGTAGCCTGAGTAGACACATATATACAAACTATTCATACAGATATAATGACATTAACATTTACTGAAAATTAACATCTGTACAGCTGTGCAAATAATCATAGTGCAAATGCTCTGCATGTTATGTGTCAGTACTGTGTTGCAGTTAAATCCAGTTTGGTTCAGTGAAATGTAGAAGCTCAGTTCAGTTATTGATTAGGTTTATAGATTAGGGTGTGAGGTGTCCACCGTGGTTTAGGAGCGCTACAGCTGTTAGTGTGTCGTGTTGTGCTGGTTTTGATGGTTCTGAGTCTTCTACCAAAGGGGAGTGTCTAGAAGAGGTGATGTCCAGGATAAGGGTGGTCAGCTGTTATTTTGCCAGTTCGCTTCCTCGCTCTGCTGGTGTATATGAGTATTTATATCAGAATTTTGCATGGCCAGGATATAACACCATATTTGTACAGGTGTGCATGTCTAAACATTTTCGTCCTTTGGTTAAGTATCCAAACTGACTGTTGTTAAGGTTTACTTTGGTACTAATAGCTATTATTATTGCTTTGGTAACAATAATAATAATAATAGCTAATACTTAATGCAAGTCTAATTTTAAACCTTAAAAAAAACTAAATCCTATAAGTTCTATGAGTTTAGCTCCAGTGCAAAAATAAAGTCACTTTATTAAAGGCACCTTTTATCTTAACTTTCAATGGAAGTCAATGTAAAGATAATTAATTTATTTAAGTCATTTCAGAATATTTCAATTGGTCCATTCATCATGAAAGTTGGACAGATTAAAATCATAAAAAATACAATGGAGATACAAGGTTTTTACGCAGGTTTTTAAGGTTTTAACACTGACAATATTATACAAGGAGAAAACTGTGTAATGTTGAATTTTGTTGAACCCTTAAGGACGGAGGGTGTTGGAGACCCGGTTACATGGATCAGTAGAATAATGCTAACTAGCGCCAATGAGCTTCCATTTTTCCTGTGTTTTTTTATTACTGAGAACTGTCAACACTACCTTTCTCACAGTCCGAATCTTGTTTCATAGCCAAAAAAAATAGTTTATAGTATTTAGTTTATAGTATGGTATACATATCTCTCTGTGCCTTATCTGGCTTTAGCCTTAGGCGTCTGCCGCGATTTCATGTATTTGTTGTGGTTCTTAGCCATAAACCGCAGAGTTTACCTTTTCTGATTAGCTCTCTTCTTTTGGCTCAGCGATGTCTCCCCTCAGGGGTGTGTGCAACAAGTCATCATGCTCGCTTGCCCTTTCTCACTCTCTCCCTCTTTTTTCCTTCCGCTGCCAAATGCCAGAGATGTTGAGTAAGGGTTTCTTAGCTGCTGAATCACGGCCAGTCCCCGATCAGCAGTTCCCTCTCTTCTTCTGTTCTCTGTGACTTCTCATGTTCATATTCTCCTTTATGATCCTCTAAGACACCAAAACATAGCTGCTGGCTGTTGGCTTTTGGCTTAGACCACTTTTCCCTTTTTTACACCCATAACCATACGAACTTATCTAGCTCGCCGTTTCCTGTCTCTGCAGGTCAAACGTATAATTTCCTTTACTGTCCTTTCACTCGTGAGCTGTTTGTATTGTTTCTCTGTGGCCACCCACTTCCACACATAGTGAGTCTGTGTGGTCCGTGTGGTCCGTCCTTTCTCTTTTCCTCTTTCCTTTTTCTCTAGGCTCTGCCACAGCTAAGTTATTTTCCTTTCAGCACAATTGACAGGACATGATGTTATACTTATGCCCTGCGTACCACATATCATCACCAATAGACACTTTACAAGAGGTGGAAAAAAAACTTCTTAGCTTTCAAAGATTTTATTCCCAGCCATTTTGGAGCATTTCTATTGGTCCATTCATAACAAAAGGGGAGATATATATGGTTTTTGTGTGACTGTGATATATAAGAACATAATAATAATAATAATAATAATAATAATAATAATAATAATGTTCCATATGACACCAATCTGCAAATGCACACACAAATGCACACACAGGGGAGTTGGGGATTAGGTGGGGGCATTTAGCATCTTGACCTCAATAATGCTCCAAAATGCAGAACAAAAGCCTTTCCTGGACAGTAGAGACGGTTACTCCAACAAAATATTTTTATTTATATTATATTATATTATATTATATTATTATATTATATATATATATTTATATGTTGGAGTAACTATTTACTAATTATCTTTAATTATTTAGTCATATAGTATGCCCCATATGACCCATATATATATATATATATATATATATATATATATATATATATATATATATATATATATATATATATATACACTATCACAATATTATATGGATAATCACTGTCACACCAAAAATGTAAAATCTCTTTTTCTTTTTTTTAACTTTTTGACATAATGTGAATCTGTCAGTTGTTCTCTACATTGTGTGAAATTATGTAGATAGAAATTCTCCAAAATGTCTTGGAATGAAATCTTTTTATATTGACTTCCATTCAAATATAAGGGATTTTCCTTCTCCTGTAAATTTGCTGTTTGTGTGATAGCAACTTTTCCAATATTATTACATATTTATGCGTGCATGTAAAATAATTGACACTGTTTAAGCCTACCTATGGCACTTTATTCACAATCTGAAATATTTTTATACTTTTATACAAAGCTCTTTACTTTGTCTTGACAAGGTAAATAAATGTGTTCACCACCCTCCACTCACCACATTCCTCTGATAATCATGCCCATATGTTAGTAAAAAAAGAAAGAAAGCAGCCAGTGTTCTGTTTCATGTATTTCGGGTGTGGAACACTGGCTGCACCAGGACACAGAGTTCTGAGACACCACGCCCTGCTGGGGACTCGCTTTCTGTCTGATGTCACACAATAGAAATGCCTTAATGAAGTCATTTCAGACCCCTCAGAAGTTCAGTACCTGACCTTCTAAGTCCTGACCCTTCTCTCTCTGTCTCTCTCTGTCTCCCTCGTTCTCAGAGGACACCGTGTATATGGATGATGAGGCTGAGAAGAAGGAGTATGTGCTGAATGACACCGGCAGGATCTACTACGGCACTGAGAAACAGATCGGTGCTCGAACATGGAACTTTGGACAGGTGGGTGTAGAATCTAACACTAACCTAAAGTTAGGCCAACTTAAAACGAGCAGCTGATTACAGAGCATTTTTAGGCCTCAAAAATCGTTAGTAAATGAGCTGCAGCTGAAATTCATTTAAATATTGTGTGCAATGTTTAGTCTGTGGCTCCTCCCCCTCAATGTAGTCACTGTTTATTAAGACTACCCCCAGCACGTGACACCCCCAGACTGGGAGGCTTTTGACAATAGAGTGAATGATGAATTTATGATTTACTCACACATGATGAGCAGGACGTTGGATCATCATACACTTCGAGAGTGGCACAACTGTCTAACTGCATGCTTGTCAAAAAGCAAGGGACCATTAGTTCAAATCCTGTCAGCACCACAGCCCTCCATTGTCAGGAGCCTGAGAATAGAAAGGCCCACCTTAGGGGGATAGGGGGAGTCTTAACCTGCAGAAGGGAATAAACAGTAAACTGAATGAGGGGGAGGAGCCACAGCTATAATATGTGGGAGGAGTAAGCTGTTTTTGAGGCTTAACTCAGTATGTATTGTTGACCAAACTGAAAGGCAGAAGTAAAAATGAGAGTTAGATGAACCCTTGACTAAATTAAATTGAGTTAACTGAGAAAATGCTCTGAAAGTTGGCCTGTTTTAACAGTGTACATAAACAAAGCACCTTATTACCAGTTTATATGGCCTATTAACTGTCTCTCGCTCTCTACCTCTCCCTCTCTGACTCTCTCAGTTTGATGAAGGTATACTGGAGGCATGTCTGTATCTCCTGGAGAAGAGTGACGTTCTCCCGTCTGGCCGAGGAGATCCAGTGAACATAGTCCGAGTCATTTCTGCAATGGTTAGTACTGTCAATTACACACAGATTCAGCTGAACCCTGTTTGGTCCTAAATTGCTTGGTTCTTTAAGGAATCAGATATGACAGGTTCTCCATCACTTGTTCTGAGGGTGTCTATGAGTAATATTTACTATAAATGTGAAAAGATAAAATATATAAATTTAGTATATTAGAATATTTACACTCAGTCTCTGTGTGTTCCAGATTAATTCCCCAGATGACCGTGGCGTACTGGAGGGAAACTGGTCTGGGAACTATGTGGGCGGAACGCCCCCCACGGCCTGGAGCGGCAGCGTGGAAATCCTGAAGAGATACCACAGAGAGGGTGGAGTGCCGGTCAAATATGGCCAGTGCTGGGTCTTCTCTGGTATCACTACTACAGGTAAACATTGTTCAGAAGTTTAGACACTGTTTAAAAGTTTGGAATCACTGTTCAAATGTATGTAATCAGAAGTTACAAATATGTTTAGAATCACTGTTGAAAAGATTTAGAATCACTGTAAAATATTTAGAATCATTATCTTAAAAGTTAGGATCACTAAATAAACATTGAGCTTCCCTGTTTTAAAGTTTAGATTCAGATCACAAGTCAGAAATCAGTTCAAACATTTAGAATCACAGTTTTTCTAAGTTTAGAATCATTGTTTAAATTGTTAAAATAACTGTTTAAAAACTTACAATAACAATTTGAAATTTAGAAAAGTTTAAAATCATTTTTTTACACGTTAGGATCACTATATAAACATTTAGCATGCTTGTTTAAAAGTTTTGAATCAGATCAAAAGTTAGAAATCAGTTCAAACATTTGAAATCACTGTTAAAATGTTTATAATCTTTGACCAAAAGTTAGAAATCACTGTTTTAAAGTTTAGAATCATTGTTGAAAAGTTAAGAAAATGTGTGTTTTATATGATTAAGTGTAAAAGTTAAGATTTGAAAATGTATGTTTTATGTGATTAAGTTTAATAATAAGTTTAATAATAAGTTTATACTGGCTGTAAATGTTTAAAATTTACAATCACAATCCTAATCTAGAATCTTTATTTCAAAGTTTAGAATCACTATTTAAAAGTCTAAAATCTCTGTTTAGAACTTTAGAATCATGGTAAACATTTAATATCACCATTCAGAAGTTAAGAAATGTATATTTTGTAATAATTAAGGTAAAAGAATATGTTTAAAATACTTTCGGTGTCTAGTTTATAATTACGTTTGCTCTGTGTAAGCTCTGTGTAATATCACAAGTGATTGCAAAAACTGTATTTTGTGACATTTGTGTGTTAAGTGTGTCTGAGTGTATTCTGGAGTGTAAGGGGGCTACAGGTCATAGCTCTTTGCTCTCCCGTGATATTCATAGCTAACCCCGACTATAGTAGTGTGTCCCTGACAGGGTGCTGCTTTCCAAAATACTCCAGCTGCATTCCAGCCATTCCTCCAGGCCGTGCCTCTGGCTGATGGGTTAGGGGTGTGTTTGTGTGGGACACGCCATGGTTCTCACGCCACCTAAAGACCTTCTGACCAGACAGTCTCTTTATAATTTCATTATCTCATTAAGTCTTTATTATTCTACTCTCTCTCTCTCTCTCTCTCTCTCTCTCTCTCTCTCTCTCAGTTTTGAGATGTCTTGGTATTCCTGCCCGCAGCGTGACAAATTTCCAGTCTGCCCACGACACAGATGTTTCCTTGACGACTGATGTGTACTTTGATGAGGATATGGAGCCGATTTACTCCCTGAACTCAGACTCAGTGTGGTGAGTTCTTGTGTAGATGGACAAGAAATGATGACTTTAATGAATGTCTGGTCACATGAAACAGTGCGGCGATAAGGACAGAATGTATTAAATATAAAGATCAAAGGCAAATACATAAACCTAATAAAAATAAAATAAAGATAAAAATATACAGATATAAGAGAGATAAGTAAAACTATATAAATAAATAAAAATAATTCACACTGACTGTGAAATTCATTGCCAATTTGCCCTTCCATCTCTACCATTTCTCTCTCTCCTCTTTCCCATACCTAGCATACTGATCTACATGTGTAGTTATGTAATGGTTTTTGAGATTTAGTCAAAAAGGATGCTTTTTGTGCCCTAAAAAGTGAGCTACACTCTAAAAAGTAGAGGTGCTACAAAAGGTTCTTTAAACAATGCCATAGAAGAACCACTTTTGGTTCCAAAAAGAACCATCTTTGTAACAGAGATGTGACCTTTAAATTGATAAAGAACCTTTTGCATCAAGATAAAGTTTTTTGGGGTCTTTTAAAGGATCTCTTTGGCATCAGTCAAAGAACCATTTGTAGCACCTTCATTTTTAAGAGTGTAGCGCCTGTGCGTACCATGGTGGGTTTAGCCAGCTTGTTGCCTGGTGAACATCCCTTGGTTAAGTCATTTCCATAAAACTAGTTTAATAACATATTGTCAGTTATGATAAAAAAAAATAAAAATTAAGGTAAAATATAACAATTCAGATACACATTGATAAGCCTAGAAGATTTTTTATATTTGAGGGGCTTTATGAAGCTTCCCCATGGACCAGACATGGGCCATGGTAGTTTGAGAGCCCTGATTCCTGGCATTGCACCATGCAATTCTTTTTTGGACCTTTAATAAAATGTTAATTATCTTCCTCTCTTCAGGAACTTCCACGTCTGGAATGATTGCTGGATGGCCCGTCCTGATCTGCCACCTGGTATGGGGGGATGGCAGGCCGTTGACTCGACCCCCCAGGAAACTAGCCAGGGAACGTTTCGTTGTGGCCCTGCCTCCATCGCAGCTATCCGCACAGGGCAGGTGTACCTGAAACACGACACACCGTTTGTGTTTGCTGAGGTGAGTAACAGTAATGATGTCTTAAATAACAGGTGAAAGCTCTGAGGTTGGGCAGTAGATTCATGGTGAGTAAATATGTAATTGTTGCCTGTCACTCATGCCATGCCTGCAGGTGAACAGCGATAAGATCTACTGGCAGAGGAACCTGGATGGCACCTTCAGCCAGATCCACAGTGAAAAGAACGTTGTGGGACGCTGCATCAGCACCAAAGCTGTTGGCTCTGACCAGCGGAATGACATCACGCACCTGTATAAACACCCTGAAGGTGAGAGCACACAAACGCTCACAGGGATACACACACACACATACACACACTCTTTTAAGCACATTGTGTCAGCTCCTACCTTCACCAGACTGCAGTCTTAAAAATAAAGAGCTTTTTTGGTCACTTACAAAAATCCAGTTCTTTATGGAACCAAGAGTGGTTCTTCACACCTGATTCATAGTCCTCAGGTAGGAGCAAATGCCTGAACCAGGGCAAAGGGCAAGACCTAGCCATAAGATTTAAGCTTTTTCTGAAAATGTGTCCTATTCACTATATAGTTCACTACTTTGGGGTTCTGCTATTTTTTGTGGTGTCTGATATTTCAGTGCACTGTAACAATCTCATAATGCACCGTGACATATAGTGCACAAGCGATGCACACTAAACAGGTGTGGAATACCCATAATTCCATAGTCGCACAGCAGTGAGCTCACACACATAACGAGTCTGAAAACGTTCACTACCTTGATCAAATACTGTTCCCTAGTGCTCTTTATAGTTTATAGTGATCTGGATGTCCCATGTAGGGCATAGTGATTAGGGCACAATTTCTGACACAGCCCTAGACTTTTTAAATGAAGGGGTTAGTGAATAGGGCACAGTTTCAGACACAGCTAAAGATTTTTCACATGTAGGGGATAGTGAATAGGGCACACTTTTGGACATAACCCTAGACTTTTTAAATGAAGGGGGTGGAGAATAGGGCACACTTTTGGACACAGCCCTAGACTTTTTAAATGAAGGGGTTAATGAATAGGGTACACTTTTGGACACAGCCCTACACTTTATAAATGAAGGGGTTAGTGAATAGGGCACACTTTTGGACACAGCCCTAGACTTTTTAAATGTAGGGGTTAGTGAATAGGGCACAGTTTCAGACACAGCTAAATACTTTTCACATGTAGGGGATAGTGAATAGGACACACTTTTGGACACAGCTAAAGACTTTTTTACATGTAGGGGTTAGTGAATAGGGCATAGTTTCGGACACAGCTTAAATGTTAAAGATATTAAAAAATCAAGCCAGAACGGAGCCGAGCTACTGAGCTATCTCATCTAGATGCACACATTAAGAAAGTTCATATTTCACAACAATGCTCACTTTCCATTGATCACACAGATAGTTTGGAGGGAGGGAGGTCTCTCTGCTCGTGCAGAATGAGCATCGAACACCAGTACAAGTGCAGAAATGACACATCGTCACACAGGGCACCTTGATAATGTTGATGTTTTGCATGATTTTGAATATGTGTCATGGAAGCATGGTTCCTGTTCAGCTAATCAGCAGCTGGTGATACCATGTCAACTGGTGTCAAAATGTTCATCCAGCTCCCACACTACACTCTTCAAATGCTTCAAATGGTTTTTGAAATAATGCCATGGAAGAACCACTTCTAGTCCCTTAAAAAGCCATGTTTGTAATAGAAATATATCAGTGTGAAGAACCTTTACATCTAGTTAAGGTTCTTTAGACCTTTAAAAGGTTCTCCACACTCACACATCTCTATTGCAGACGTAGTTCTTGGTGGATAGAACCATGGCAAGCCAAAGAACCGTCAGATCAGGACTACATCTCCTAACCTTTATCCATCCAGGCTCAGAAGAGGAACGAATTGCCGTGGAGACCGCATGCCGCTACGGCAGCAAGCCGGACGTGTACTCGTCTCCTGTGGCGGAGGACGTGAATGTGGAGGTTAAAGTGGACGGAGATGGGCTGTCTATGGGTGGAGATGCCGTGCTGAAGATCGTGGTGAAGAACCAAAGCGATCAGTCCCGCAAGACCACACTCCACAGCCAGGTGGCAGTCATGTACTACACCGGCGTGCTGAAGGGCACGGTGAAGACAGAGAACCTGCCTATAGAGCTGACGCCCAATGAAGGTGAGTGAGAAGAGCGCAGTCCATGTATGGTGTGTAAGAGGTTATGGTGGTTTTCATGAGATGATGTTGAGAACCCCACAATCAACCATTGTTGGTTCTTCCTCTCAGAAAAAGTCATAGACTGGGTCCTGCCCTACCATCTCTATAAGGACCAGCTGGTGGACCAGGCAGCCCTGATGCTCACCCTGTCCGGAAGGGTCAATGAGACAAAGCAGGTGCTCGCCTCTCAGACCAGCTTCAGGCTCCGCACCCCAGACATCAGCATTGAGGTGAGATAACACTGGTTGTTTGATTTTGACAGTTGATGAACATGATCTCATAAAAGTATTGGGACACCTGTTCATGAATTGTTTCTTCCATAATCAAGGGCATTAAAAATGAGTTTATTCTGCCTTCATTGGAGTAAGTTACTCTACTGTCAAGGGAAAGCTTTCTCTACTAGATTTTGCAGCATTGCTGTGAGGGTTTGATTACATTCAGCGACAAGAGCAGCATCCCTAACTCCCCAACCCTCATCCCTAACTCCCCAACTGATCCTAGGCGTTTTACTGCTTTATGCTTCTCTAGCCCAGGCCTTGCATTAGGCATGTTAGGCCAATAGGTTCATGTTTATCTGCTCCAGAGAGTCCTATTCTATTGGCAATACTTCTCTACAGGGAGACAAGGCGTGTGTGTGCACCTCCACATCTGTGTCAGCAATGGGTGCAACTTAGCTTAATAGCTAAATTCATTTATTAGAAAGGGTGTCCACAAACATTTGGACATTTAACGTATGTTGCATAATAAACTCTTTGGTCCTGGTCTTTCCAGCCTGTGGGAGACGCCTACGTGGGTAAGGAGGCCTCAGCTAAGCTCACCTTCACCAACCCGCTGCCGTGCACCCTCCGCAACGTGGTGGTTCGAGTGGAGGGCCTGGGACTGAGGAATCTCCATCCCATCAACGTGGGGTAAGGAAACAGAGGCCTTGTTGGACATCAGGGATAGAGCATTCCTCAAACAGAAGAATTGACTGTTGCCTTTACTCTCAGTAGGCTAATGTGTATTTTTCTGCTTCTGTCAGTGATGTGGTGAGGCACGCCACGGTGACGGTGACAGAGCACTTCATCCCTTCTCTGGCTGGGACGAGGAAGCTGGTGGCCTCTCTGGACTGTAAACAGCTCACCCAGGTGCATGGCGTGGCCGACATCAAAGTGCATGAGAGTCAGTGAAGACTCAGTGAATGTGTTCAGTGTGCCCATGCAATACCATTCCAGGACTGTTCTTCCAACACAACATGATCTTGTAGAAGCCCACTGGCCACTTCTTCAGAAACAACTTCCCTGCTGGTGTGCATACAGTTGGAGACTATTCTCCATCCAGCAGTGACACTGAGGTGTTAAAACTCCAGAAACTGGGCCATTAAACTAACACCTGTATCAATGCCACTACCATGGCAATGTCATTGCTGTGCTGCAAATGGTCCATCAAACAAATAACTGGTCCATAATTTGGTCCTACTGTGATTTTTTTACTCTTTATTTGGACGGATAGTGTAAAGGGGGTCGGACATATTGAGCAATAACAAGATTCACCTCTATGATGGGTGTTTCTGATAAAATGGCCAATGAATGTAGGTACAAGGTGTGCACCTAATATACTGGCAACTCTGAGTAGTGTAATTGAGACTCTTGAATGAGAAAGCAGGCTAAGGGTGTGTGTATTGCCAAAGGACAGGGCAGTGGTGCTCACCCTCATAAAATTGGTTGGTGCTGAATAATACGATTATTGGTAGGACCTGGCAATGGTTATCACTGGGCAACATCCGACAATGCATTAGATGCTGTATGAGGAAATCTTTATGCAAAATTGCTGAACTACACCCACCAAGCACTTTATTAGGAACACTTGTACACCTTCTTATTCGTGAAATGATCTAATCAGCCAATCGAATGGCTGCACTTCAGCACATAAAATCCTGCATAGGATATGGGCCACCAGCTGTTTTGAGCATTTCTAGAACCGCTGATCTCCTGGATTTTCAGCACAGCAGTCTCCAGAGTTTACTCAGAATAGTGGAATAAAGAAAAACATCCAGTTAGTAGACTGGACTCAACAGAGAATGGCCAGACTGGTTGGAGCTGACAGAAAGGCTGCAGTAATCCAGATGATCACTCTGGTGAGCAGAAAGCAGCTCAGGGTTCAACTTCTGTCAGCCAAGAACAGAAAGCTGAGGGTGCAGTGAGCACAGACCTACCAACACTGGACAGCTGAAGACTGGAGAAACGTAGCTTGGTCTGATCAATCTCGATTTCTGCTGCGGAACACAGATGGTAGAGTCCAAATTTGACACCAACACCATGAATCTATGGACCCATCCTGCTATGTGTCAACAGCCCAGGCTACAGGAGGTGGTCTAGTGGTATATTACTTGTATATTGGTGCTGCCTGTGTGCATCCCTGCATGGCCTTTGTGGTTCAGTGTTCTTCAGCGGCCTTCCCAGTCATTAGATCTGAATCCAATAGAACCTGTTTGGAGTGTGAACCAGACCAGAATCATGGACCAGAATCACACTTTAAGGAATACCATGCCATGACAATTTGAGGCTGTTTCGAGAGCAAGGGAGGCTCTACCCAGTGTTAGTATACAGAGTGTTCCTCGTGAAGTGCTTGGTGAGTGTAAACTGACTGTATATAGAAAACAACATCTGAATTCTTACACTGAGATGCTTTATGATGCCATTATCTTTGATTCATTATCATCTGAGCCACATTAGATCTGTAGAACTGTAGAGGTTCTGTGAAGGGCGAAATGCTGTTTGCTGGATGTGCACACATATTAACAGTAGTGGGAAAAGTACATACCTCTAAATACCTCTCTCTGTATTATGATTATTATGAAGGATTTTGAAAAGTCCATGCTTTTAATCAGCATGTGTAGGATGCATTACTTCAAGTGCCTAAACTTCTACCAGACATTTTTTAAATGCATTTAACTACTAAATATTAGGTTCTAGCTAAACATATAGATGCAGTATATACAGTATCTCTAGTGTTAACAAGAACATATCATCACTGTCACCCAAAAATCTTGTATTTCTAAATCGGCAGGTTTACAGGAGAAGAAAAAATATCTTCTTAACTTTCAATGGAAGTCAATGGAAAAATACTTTATTCTATTTAAGTCACTTTGGAGCATTTCTATTGGTCCGTTCATCATGAAATGTAGCCACAATGTTCAGAACAACTGCTGGATTGTAATGATGTCAAAAAGGGTCAGAGTGGCTCAGTGATTTAACACGCTACCAGAATGGAGCCATCAGCGACTGGAGTCTGGGAGAGCACAATTACCTGTCTTCTTGTCTACTTGTCATTCATTACTCTAAAAGCGATTCTGGCCAGACTGCAGTCGTCTGTTAGCTGGTGTGGCAGAGCTGGGCTTTCCTCCAACCCTGTCGCTTTTCTCTGAGTGTGTCAGCTGCCTGGCGATGCCCCGTTGGTGGCAGGTTAAAAGGAGGCGGAGACACATGTATCGGAGGAGACGTGTTAAGTCTGTACCCTCCTAGTTTCGGGAGCATTGTTAGTGCTATGGGGAGCTTCATACGGGTGGGTTCACTGGCAATACCAAAAGGGAAAAATTCAATAAACACTAATAAGTCTTTTATTTAAAAAAATGCCAAAGTCAAAAATGGAAATACAAGGTTTTTGCATGGAAGAAAAACATATATTAAAATATATTTTATTAAAATAGATCAAAGTTATCTCCAGTCTAACACTATATGATGACAAATGCATATGTTAAAAAAAGAGAGCACTGGGCAATTCTAATTTCTGCATTGTTCACAGTGTCAGAGAACACTTAAACTCAGTATTAGGATGTATTATTATTATTATTATTATTATTAGTGCCCTTATATCATGTTATTTAATAATTTTGCTAATGCAGAAAAGTCTATACCCATCGTTTACCGCCTCATTTTCTTCCTCTGGCTACTGCACTGGCTATTAACCCTCTGTTTTTTGTGAAACCTACATGAAGGAAAGCTTCATCAGATGCAATTTATGTAATCCTAAACATTATTTATCGACATATTTTGTTTTTCAAAGAAATGTTATTTTATTGTTAATAAAACAGTATTTGAAAGTATCTGAAATTCTTCGTCTGAATTTCTTTCACACGCTTCCACAGATTACCATTGATCTTGAAGCTTATGCGTTCTGGGCTGGGCAGGAAGCTTCAGTAACATGACTTAGATTCTTTCATATCCTGTAAAGCTGTTTAGCATTCAGATGCAGGTTAAAAAAATAACATGCAGCAGCTCCCAAGATTACTAATAGGCAGCTCATTTGCATTAAGCACTAAAGCAGCCATGGCCACTTCAGTCAGTTGGGAAATGCAATAAAGCCAACTTCATTCCAGTGTATGTAAATCGCTAGCCGTTTCACCTTCTAAAGCTGGTCTTCCTATGTTCACACTACTTCTTCAATGCCCTAAAAGCCTTTATGTCTGACATTTCATGCATCTCATATCCAGATGATGTCCAGGCCACTGAAATGCCTTTTATTTGCCTATTATGCCTATTATTTTTCTATGATTTATGCAAATCCAAGGAATATTCGTGTGGGTTTTCCTGAAATTATGCCATGCCAGATGCTTGGTTCTGTGGAGTTAAGCATTCCGTGACAAGATAAGGGAGAGTACAGCTGCAGTGTTTACAGCACGATAGCCGTCAAGTATGTAGGATCAGCAGTGCCACAACACTGCTGAAAATACAACTGGAAGTGGAATAGGATATCAGGATTTACTGGATACAGCTTTTTCCATTTTTTCTCTCAGGTCAAACTTCCATATGTATTTATTAACTCACGTTTAAAAGTGATACCCAAGCACCATGTCCGTTTCCACATTTCCCAAACGCCTTTTCCATTTTCCAAATGTCTTGTCTGAGTGCCTTTTCCATATCCAATTGTACTTCCCAACTGCCTTTCCCATATCCAGTTTTATTTCCCAATTGTCATTTTAATTTTCATCCATTTCCTTTTTCTAATTCCAACTGTACTTCCCAATTGCCTTTCCTAATTCAGGCTGTTCATTTCAAACAACCTCCTGCCATCTCAACTGCATTTCCGTTCAAATTTTCTTTACTAATGGATGCCAATCCGATCAGACACATGAAGTGGCTGAGTGTAAACAGGCACACAGATAATTAGGAATGTTTCCCATTTGCCTTTGTTATGTCCAGTTTTCCTCCATTGTCTTTTAAATTTCTAGGTTTCCTGTTTTATCCACGTGTTACTAAAAGTGCTCTTTATCTGTCCTGTTCCCTGTCCTGTACTGCCTCCCCCATTTCCAAATGTGTTACCCGAGTGCCTTTTCCATATCCAGTTTCCCAATTACCTTTTGCACTTCCCAATGTTTCCTAAATGTCATTTCCATTTATAAATGCTATTCCAAATATTTCTCCCCTGCCTTTTTCATTTCCACATGTTACCCAAGTGTCTTCTTCACTTCCAAAAATGTTTCCTGTCATTCTAATTTTCATGTGTTACCCCACGACGTTTTCCTTTTTCATCACACTTTCCCAATTTCCTTTTCCTAATTCAGGCTGCAATTTCAAACAACCTTCTGCCATTCCAGTTGCATTTTCGCTTAGATTCTTAGATAAATACCAATGGATACCAATCCGATCAGACACATGAAGTGGCTGAGTGTAAACAGGCTCACAGATAATGACCTTTTGCACTTCCCAGTGTTTCCTAAATGTCATTTTCATTTACAAATGTGTTACCCAATCACCGTTTCCATTTCCAGTCCCATTTCCCAGCTGTCTTTTGCTATTCTGAATGTTTCTCAATTGCCTTCTCCATTTCCATGTGTTACCCAGGTGTCGTTTTCATATCCAGTTGTATTTCTCCAATTGCATTTTGTCCTTCCAAAATGTTTCCCAATTCTAATTTCCAAATGTGTTACCCAACATCTTTTTCCTTTTCCATCCATCTTTCCCAATTTCCTTTTTCTAATTCCAACTGTACTTCCCAATTGCTTTTTCTAATTTAAGCTGTAATTTCAAACAACCTCCTGCCATCTCCGTTGCATTTGCACTTTTGACTGATTTTTCCACAATCTGGTCAAAAAAGTGCATCTGCTGCCCTCTGGTGGACCCTACCAACACTACACTTAAACACAATCAGAAACAGAGACATTAAAACATACAAATCTATATTGAGGTTATATTACAAAATACATTTATGAATAAACCAACTGAAAAAGTCATAAGCTGAACAGGTAGCATATGTTTCTCTGCAGATGTGTACAACAAACAATCGGATAAATTATCAGGTCTAAAACATGCAATATTTAGTGGCCTTTCTGGTAGTTTTCTAATGCAGTCAAAGACAACAATGTAAACATGGCAAACCGATCAGTAGAAAATATATTACTGTGCGGGACAATGCAGATAAAAGCTTGCGGCTAGTGAAAGAGAATGTTTCTCTATATACAATACAGCTCACTAAGGCAAAGTGACCACGAGAAGATGTGAAATGTCATAAGTAAGTGGAGGTCAAGGCCCAGATCTGGCCTTGTGGCAAATGTTTAGAATATTGCAACAAAAAAAAAAGGCTTTAAATAGAGGCTCAAGCTTACACAGGTTCTGGTTTGCACACACACACGCACGCACGCACGCACGCACACGCGCACGCACACACGCACGCACACACGCACGCACACACGCACACACGCACACACACACGCACACACACACACACACACACCAGTTTATCATTACACTTTTAGTCCACAGTATTGCAGATGTTCTCCACCACTCGGTTGAACTCCTCAGGCTGGTCTGCATACACATGATGGGAGGCATCATCAATCAACTGTGGAGCAAAGAAATTTTTCACTTTAATTATCTTTCATACACTATACGGACAAAAGTATTGGGACATCGCTTCTTCTTAAATGAAGGGAATTTAAAAGACTTTATCCTGCTTTAGTTGGAGTAACTGTCTCTACTGTCCAGAGAAGAAGGCTTTCTAATAGATTTTGGAGGAGCATTGCTGTGAGGTTTATGCTGCATTCAGCAACAACAACAAAAAAAAAAGTGTCTGAAGCCAAAATGTTGGATGATCAGCACTCCACTTCATCCCTAACTCATCCCAAAGTACTGGTTGGAGCGCAATCATTCCAGAGAACACAGCTCCACTGCTCCACAGCTCAATGGGGGGTGGGTGTCATACTCCTCTAGCCCACACCTAGCATTAGGCATGATGCCAATAGGCTGGAGTTAATCTGCTAATCTGCTCAGGAGAGTCCTATTCTATTGGCAATACTCCTGAACAGGGACAAGACAAGCTGTGTGTACGCGCATTTGCATGGTTGCATATATGGTTCTTCTATGGCACTGCATATACCTGTTATGTTGGAAGTAAAACCTCTGGTTCACTCACCACTACTCTGGTGGAGTTCTGGCCTCTGATCTGGGCTACACATTTGCCGGAGGAGCTATCCATCCAAGAGCGTGCTCCGTACAGCATGGTGACTGGCGTGGATGGGGGCAGCAGGTGGACCCTCTGCAACATGGGCCTCTTCGCCCAGCCCAGAGACTCATACAAGGCCTTGAATCCCACCTCACCACTGTGAAAGATACAAGCACACACACAGACACAGAGATAATCACTCAATTGCCACAAGTGAATACAAACACAAAGCTCTGCTAACACTAAGAGGATCCAGGTGTGGAGCATTGTGAGTCCCAGTGGTGATGTGCTGTTACCTAGGTGTTTGAGCATTGCAGTGGTACAGATACTCGGTCATCGTGTTGTCATCAAAAAGGTCCTCAAACTTGCTCTTGAAATCAGGCCGGAATCGATTCACCAGCCCTGGACCTTAAGGTGAGAGTGAAAAGATCAATAATTATTTATTTTATGTGACTTCTTGAAGACCTTAACCCATTTTCTTTACATTCTCTTTACATTTACAGTGGGGAAAAAAGTATTTAGTCAGTCACCAATTGTGCAAGATTTCTGGCTGTCACAGACCTGTAACTTCTTCTTTAAGAGGCTTCTCTGTCCTCCACTCATTACCTGTATTAATGGCACCTGTTTGAACTGGTTAACAGTATAAAAGACACCTGCCCACAACCTCAAACAGTCACACTCCAAACTCCACTATGGTGAAGACCAAAGAGCTGTCGAAGGACACCAGAAACAAAATTGTAGACCTGCACCAGGCTGGGAAGACTGAATCTGCAATAGGCAGCAGCTTGGTGTGAAGGAATCTACTGTGGGAGCAATAATCAGAAAATGGGAGACCTACAAGACCACTGCTAATCTCCCTCGATCAGGGGCTCCACGCAAGATCTCAGCCCGTGGGGTCAAAATGATCACAAGAACGGTGAGCACAGGGGGACCTAGTGAATGACCTGCAGAAAGCTGGGACCAACGTTACAAAGGCTACCGTCAGTAACACACTACGCCGCCAGGGACTCAGATCTTGCAGTGCCAGATGTGTTCCCCTGCTTAAGCCAGCACATATCCGGGCGCGTCTGAAGTTTGCTAGAGAGCATTTGGATGTTCCGGAAGAGTATTGGGAGAAAGTCTTATGGTCAGATGAAACCAAAGTAGAACTGTTTGGTACAAACACAACTCGTTAGGTTTGGAGGAGAGTGAATGCTGAGTTGCATCCAAAGAACACCATACCAACTGTGAAGCATGGGGGTGGCAACATCATGCTTTGGGGCTGTTTCTCTGCAAAGGGACTAGGACGACTGGTCCATGTACATGAAAGAATGAATAGGGCCATGTATTGTGAGATTTTGAGTGCAAACCTTCTTCCATCAGCAAGGGCATTGAAGATGAAACGTGGCTGGGTCTTTCAGCATGACCATGATCCCAAGCACACTGCCAGGGCAACAAAGGAGTGGCTTCGTAAAAAGCATTTCAAGGTCCTGGAGTGGCCTAGCCAGTCTCCAGATCTCAACCCCATAGAAAACCTTTGGAGGGAGTTGAAAGTCTGTGTTGCCCGCCGACAGCCCCAAAACATCACTGCTCTAGAGGAGATCTGCATGGAGGAATGGGCCAACATACCAGCAACGGTGTGTGCCAGCCTTGTGAAGACTTACAGAAAACGTTTGACCTCTGTCATTGCCAACAAAGGATATATAACAAAGTATTGAGATGAACTGAGAATTTTTTTTTCTCATTTTGTCTCTCATGGTTGAGGTCTACCTATGATGTCAATTACAGGCCTCCCATCTTTTTAAGTGGGAGAACTTGCACAATTTGTGACTGACTAAATACTTTTTTCCCCCCACTATGTCTTTAAGACTGATTCTATTAAAAATGACCTCTGACTGCTCTGCTTAAGATATCAACATTAATGCAACTCAGGAAGCAATGGAACTGAGTGGGAATGGGATTTTGCTCCTTTTAAGACTAAAAAGGCTTCTAAATAGTACATAAAATGTGTTATTTTACTCATAACAATAGAACCATTTATGAAGCCATTATGGACCATCTACAAATGGTTTCCAACCAATGGGAAGAACCCCCAACCCAGACAAAGAACCATTTAAAGCATCCAAATGGTTGCTGTCCTTTTGCTTTTACCCCTTTTAAAGAACCCCTTCTAGAACCCTTTATGCTATACGTCTAGCACTTACCCCACGGTCCTGCTGCTCTAATGATGGCCAGAGGATTGAAGAGGTTGATGACAGAAGCCACTGCTTTAACCCAGCGAGGTGGTCCTGGCCTCTTTACCTCTGAACCCTGAATAGATGTAGATGACCCTTCAGGCTGAGGTTGGGGTCTCTCTGGAAAGCCCCAGGGATCCACCAGGATGAGGTGACTGACTCTGAGGAATATGGATGAGACAAGATCATTAGTCTGACATTCATGGAAAATCAATGCAAATATCTAAAACCATACACCACATGTCCAAATGTTTGTGGACAGGCCTTCTAATGAATGCATTCAGCTACTTTAAGTTGCACAGATGTGCAAATGCACACAAACAGCTTGTCTAGTCTCTTGTACTGCCAGAAGTACTGCCAGCACAATAGGACTCTGGAGCAGATGTGAACCATGATCTGATCTTTACCTTTCAGGGTACTGGATAGAATATGACGTCGCCAGGTAACCTCCAAGACTGTGGCCCAATAGGATCATGCGCTCCAGGCCCAGGCTCTGCCTCCACTGCTCTATAGAGCTTACAAACTGCTCCTCAGCCAATGCAGCATCGGTAGGGAAGGAGGGACGGGAGCTACGGCCGAAGCCCAGCAGGTCGAAGGCGTAAACGGGCCGCAAGCGACTCAGAGCGTCCAGGTTTCTGATCCAAAGACCGACTCCTCCTCCAAACCCATGGACCATGACAAGAGGGGTCTGAGAAGCTGGAGAAAGAGAGAGTGCATTAGGAACGGTTCCACATATTATTTATGACCATCTGAAACAGAGAAGGGAGCTGAAAGGGTAAGAGGGTCTACCTTGGTCTGAAGGCTTTTGGGCAGTCTTGTTGGTTACGGTCAGGGTCCATATTCTGTTTTGATTTGGCAACGTCACAAATCGAGACCACACTTCATTCTGAACACCTTAAAAGTGCGAGAGGCGAGGCAAATACGTATACCATTAAACCCCTGTCCACATACACACCGATCAGCCATAACATTAACACCACTGACAATTGAAGTGAACAGACTGATTATCTTCATCTTCAGTGGTATCTGTCAAGGTGTGGACATCTATATAGGCTGTAAGTGTACGGTCAGTTCTGGAAGGTGATGTTTGTGTCAAAATCAGCAACAAATGGGCAGCAAAAGAACCTGAGCAAACCAAACTGTGATGGCTAGAGGACTGGGTCAGAACATCAGACAGCTCTTGAAGGTTTTTTTCTGGCATGCAGTGGTCAGCACCTACCAAAAGGCTCATTGATGCTCATGGAGGCCCCACCACACAAATTAGAGGGCTTAAAGGATTTGCTGCTAACATCTTGTTGCCACAGATACCAAAGGACATCTTCAGAGGTCCTGTGGAGTCCATGCCTTGAATAGTCACATCTGTTGTGGAGGCACAAGGGGGACTAACTCAACGTAAGACAGGTGGTATTAATGTTGTGGCTGATCAGTGTATGAAAATGAAGCTGCAAAAACAAGTTTTTGTAAGGTCATGAATTACACCACATTCACAAAAAGGGATAAGCTGTTTATCCAAGAGAAGTCCACAAGAACAGAGATCTGTTAAGCCCAGGGATTGTTAAAAACGTAGATAGATAAAACCACACAAACATCATCAAGTAACAATTAAAAGACAGGATATGGCCATTTTTAAAAACCCTTCTTTAATAATAATCCAACTTAAAGAGCAGACATGTCTTTACAGCTGCACAAAGGGTGTTTTTAGGCACTCACATGCGAGAATCTTGGCCTCTGCACTCTTCAACAGTGACATGGATGTGGGTCTCCAAGATGGCCACCAGGACCAGTTTCCGGAGTTCGGCCTAAAGGGAGAAAAGAGGAGATGTAATGGACAGACAGTAAGTAGGACACAGGTCAGTCAGGTAAAAGGTGCACACTAGTCCTGAGTCATGCTCTAAAAGCAAACACATCCTCACACACACCCTCACAGGCCCGACCCCTTATACTCATCATTCATACAGGCTCACTTAAGCAAACTCTGGCTACCAGAAGCAGCAGCGATGCTCTTGCAGCCAAAGCTCCGAACAAAAGCTACAAGATAACTCTGTTGTGAAAATAGAGAGGAACATTAAGATACCTGGGTGATGCTTGTGTGTCTTGTGTGTGAGACTAACAGGCCTAAAGACACAATACTGCATTTGGGTTGAATAAGAGGACAAAGATTAATCCTCTATTTCATATTTATGTACATAAACACTTATTAAATATTACAATTACTTGCTCTTCTTCTATACATACACTGTATGACAGTTACTGATTAGATTAGCACATTAATGATGATCAAAAAAAAGGAGGATTTCTCTGTTGCATCAAATACAGTATATCTGACCACTCAGTTATGAAAGCAATACAGGCTCATATACAGTAGAGTACCGTACATTATTCATACTCATTTTATAGAATTATACCGTCCATAACCTTTAAGTGTACACTGTACAGTGAAATGTGTCCACCGCATTTAACTCATCTGTGGTAGTGAACACACACACACACACACACACACTAGTGAACTAGGGGCAGTGAGTACACACCCAGAGCGGTGGGCAGCCAACTCCAGCGCCCGAGGAGCAGAGAGGGTACCTTGCTCAAGGGCCCAACAGTGGTAGCTTGCCGAGCCCGGGAATCGAACCCACAACCCTGTTATCGATATCCCGGTGATTACTATAGGACAGTGGGACAGGTATTCTGACCAAATATTACTTCTATACTATTACATAATTATATTATTACAGCATACAGATATACAGGTAGTGTAAGTTCTAGTGATATTACCGATATTACTTTTTATGCAAGACTAGTCTTAAAAGACCCCTAAATGACCCAGTCCAGATACAGTAGAGTCCAGATCCTGGCCTCCACTGGGTTTCAGGTACCTGTAGTAAAGCAGCTTAATGTCCAAACGTGGTGAAAGTACTTACTGACACGGAGCTTTAAGGGACAGCATCATCCAAAGATCCAACCACAAAGATCCACACCAGAGGATCAGGCTCTGAGATAAGCAGTAGCACTAGTAGTAACCCCTGACCCTCTAGGACCAAGTAGTCCAGCAACGCAGCATGACTCAGCACATGCATGTAGCACTACCTCCACCTCCCAGCCTACACAACGAACTAGGCTGGAGCTTCTCTTCTGAGAACACCAGCAGTAATTCATTACTGTACGTTTAGAGGCTCCACTAAACACTTTAGCTCATATATTATCCGCTGGCTGACTCACATTTAGGTTGCAGCTATATTAATAACGATAAGTAAGTAGTTCTAGCGAAATACATGACAAGGCTCAATGGCAGGGACAGTGACCGGCTCAGGTGTGTTAGTTAATAAAGACAGGCAGGAAGCTACTTACTCCAATTCACCCTCGTCTTGCATTCGGGCGCTCATAGTGCAGGTTAGTAGCGAGCATAGTACACCTAGCTAATAACCCCGCTGTCGGAGTGACATACTTGGAGTCTCCTTTGTGTTCCCAGCTGTGAACAGAGGAAATGTCACGCATTACAGTAAGTTCAGTGAGAGCACCTTGTTGTTTTGTAACATATACATAATAGTCAGCTGACTCACCGGGGGCAGGCTAGTGGACGAGTGGACTTCATCGCTCACTTTCATATTTTCATATTTATTTTATCCCATTTTACAATAACAACCTCCTGCATCTAAAAACCGCAAGTAAATTGGCGGTTTGATGTTTATATATGTGTTAAAAAAATAAAATAAAATAATACAATATCCGTTTCTAGAACTGGATGCGTCTCAAATGGCGCATACTCCCTTTGTAGTGCACATGTAGTGCACTAGGTAAGTTCTGAATCTATAGCTTGTGCACCCAAACAGTTACTGTAGTAGCTAGTTACTGTACTACTTTGTGCACAGATTGATTTTTGTCAGATATACAACATCAACATCAGCCACAACATTAAAACCCCCGACAGGTGAAGTGAATGATATTGGCGATCTCGTTACCTGGATGGGGTTTATTAGGCGGATATTGATGAAGAGGAAAGGAGGAAATGGAAGGGGAATAACAGCTGAATATCTCAAACCCTTTATTTTTTTATTTTTTTATTTTTTTAAAGAAAATTACAGTAGTTTTTTTTTTTTTGCTTTAGTGATCCTCCAGATGTATTTTATTATTACAATTTCAGTCATAAAATGTGTATGAATATAAATACTTGTTTGGAAATAAACAAATAAATTGAGTGTAAAACACTCTGATAGAGCTTTGGTTTAATTATATGTATTTATTTTTTAATTCAGATTTTCCTAATCGCCCTCTGTAAATTCAACGGAGGTCGGAACTAAAATGCGCGAGTGTTTCGGTAGGGACGCTTTGGGGCGACACGCTTGTCTGCAGTGGCTACACGTCATTCATTTGCCTGCGTTTTCATCTCCAGTTTTTCTGCTGTTGTTGGCGGATTATCCAGCAGCACGATGTCTGATTCAGTCTTCGCCGTTATATCCCGGTTTCTGGAAGAGTACAGGAACAGGACGTCGAGCAGGCTGAAAGTGATAGACGCCTATCTGCTGTACATTTTGCTGACCGGAGCGTTTCAGTTCCTCTACTGTTTACTGGTGGGGACGTTCCCCTTCAACAGCTTTCTGTCCGGCTTTATCTCCTCCGTGGGCTCTTTTATTCTCGCAGGTAATGTTATGCTGCGTTTATTTTAGAGAATTGGGCTGAAATTTAACATGTACCAGAACAGTGACGCGGGGTGGCCTTTCCAGAATTATTGGCACCCTAGGTAACCGGTTTCAGCCGCAGATCAGGAAGTCTTTGACGTGTTCGATTGGATTTAGTCCCACAGGATTTTTATTTAATTATTTTATAATTTAAGGGCTGTAAAAATATTTTTTAAGGTTCTGTGATCAATATTCAGGTTGATTATTAATATGTAATATTATGGTATAAAATAATTTAAATTAAATAATAATAATTAAAAGTTAAATTGGCTCACAATTAACAACAAAGACTTACAAATTTATAAGAGACTTCAGAGCTAAAGGCCAGGTATTTAAAGCCAATTCAGACTATACCTGTCTTCAGACTATACCTGTCTCATAAATGTACATATCAGACAATTTCTACAGATAAAGGATAAAGGTGCACGTATTTGTCACTGTACAGCGAAATGTGTCCTCCGCATTTAACCCATCTGGTAGTGAACACACACTCACACACACACACACACACATGTGTTCGGGGCAGTGAGTACACACACACACACCCAGAGCGGTGGGCAGCCAACTCCAGCTCAAGGGCCCAACAGTGGCAGCTTGCCGAGCCCGGGAATCGAACCCACAACCCTGTTATCGATATCCCGGCGCTTTAACCGCTGAGCCACCACTGCCCCTGTCTTTGTATATTCTGCATTTTGTGTATATTTTGTTTGTGTTTTGTATTTATTTAATATATTTTTTTATATATATAACTTTATTTTAATATGTTTAGTATGTATATATATGTTTTGTCCTCCTGTAGAGCATCAACCTGAGCCTCACCACAAGCATTTCAATGCATAAATGTCCTGACATGTTGTGCAAATGACAAATAAACCTGAAACTTGAAATGAGTGTGCAGAGCACACGGGAGGCCCCGGGATTGGAAATGCTGAGGTGTAGGTTTAATATAAGTAAATGATAGTAAGTAAAAATATTGTATTGGAATAGTAAGTCTCTTTGTTGTGTGAATGCTCTGACTCGAGCAGTGTGCCGTCTACTCCCTCATTAACAGTGCTTCTGTCTTCTCTGCAGTGTGTCTGCGTATCCAGATCAACCCTCAGAATAAAGGAGATTTCCTGTCTGTGTCGCCGGAGAGGGCCTTTGCAGACTTCCTGTTCGCCCATACTGTTCTCCATCTGGTGGTGGTTAATTTCATTGGATGAGTGAAGACCCCCTTCCCAGCTGGTGCTATTTGTTTGCAGGTATGTATGGTGTGTAACCACATGTTCTTACAATAACATTAGTAGCAGTCTTACAATCTGAGTTCTCGTTATTATTTGTCATGGTTGTATTTTACTAAATATTACTTTAGTCATTTTAAGTCACAGAAATTCTAGTCTGAACTGCGATCAGTTGTTTCTTTAAAATAAATATTATACAGCCAGTCTAATGTATCATACATTCACCAGTTTGTGTGTGTGTTTGTATATACATATGTATGGATGTGAACTAGTGACTTTATGATCTGTACATTCAATGTATCTATCTCATATACACTTTATGGACAAAAGTATTGGGACACCTGTTCGTTCATTGTTTCTTTTGAAATCAGGGATTTTTAACAGTTAATCCTGCTTTTGTTAAAGTAAGAGTGTCTACTGTCCAGGGAAGGCTCCTTTTGAGCACTGTGGTGAGGTGTGGCCAGGTGTGCCCTTTAGCCCACACCTGGCATTAATCATGGTGCCTATAGGTTCATGTCTTTCTGCCCCAGAGTCCTATTCTATTGGTAGTTCTTTTCTACAGGGACTAGACAAGCTGTGTGTGTGCATTTGCACATCTGTGTCAGCAATGGGTGCAACTTAAAGTAGCTGAATGCTTTTGTTGAAAGGGGTGTCTACAAACGTTTCATTTCCCACTTTCATTTTACCTGCTGATTATTTTCTCATGATCCACATAAAAAAAATGCCCTTTTGACCATTAACTGTTTAACTCTTTCAGGTGTGGAGACCCTGTGTGGATGCCTTTCTGACCAACATCTGACAGTGAACCTCAACCAATGCTGTTAAAATGGAGATTTGTTTAATGTTTAATAGAATTCATCAGTTTGAGGGTTGCTGTATTATTCTTTTGTCTGTCCAACAACAAGCTTTTCTACTTTTCTAAAATTCATCAGTTACTGGAACAGGAATAAAGCGATTAAGAATGATTGACTGATTATGGCTTGTCTAGAACAGTGTTTTATTGTGTATTATTTTCCAGGAGAATGACATCACCAACCAATATGATAGTATTTTGTAATTTCCATATTTTTCTTATCTTTAAAAAAAATAAATAATAATAATTAAATAAATATAAATATATATATATATATATATATTTTCCCAGCCACGTAGATCCATTAAGCTTCTCTTCCAGCCTAAGCATAAGGCTGGGGCTGGGGGGACTTGTAAATGAGAAGAAGAGGGAAAAGGAGAATTTTATAGAGTGTGTAATGATGGAGGAGGAATTTGGACGTGGGCCTTTTCCCAAACTTGAGTTATTTTGTAAGTTTGCAGCAGGACTGTACAGTAGACCTCTAGGCCCTTGATGCAGAACACACACATGACCACTGTTTACGAGACCCCACTTTGCCAGGCAGATAGCCAGACTACATCCAGTGCTACAATGCTTTTATAGTGTCTCAGCTTCTCACACTTGCCCTGATTTCTGCTTTTACCACTTCACCTTCAAGAACAGACTGTCCACTTGCTGCCTAATAAATCCACCCCATGACAGATAAATGCCACTGTAGGTAAGGATAAAGTCAAGTGGTGTTCACTTCAGCTGAGAGTGGCTTTAATGTTATGGCTGACTGGTGTATCATCAGCAATGATAAAACTGTATTCAAATACAGGACAGACAGTGAGCTGTATGAGTGTATGTACAAAAAAAAATGTATAGAGCCAGAACAGGGAGCAGAAGGCTTTATGCAAATGAGCAGATATTCATACATATTAATTATTGTTATTGTTAATAATAACAATCATATATTGATTTTCATTTATTTATGAGCTGTAAACATGACGGGGGAGGGGAGATGTTCAGGTTCTGGGGCACAAAGAGTTAAAGATGTCCACACATCTGGAACTGGTCAGTGCAGAAGGGAAGTGAAAGTGAATGCAGAAGGAATTCGGCCCACAGCAGCTGCGTTTGGGAGAGGAGGCTAGAGCAGGTCCCTGACGGCGCTCCAGAATGACTCGACTCCTCTTTCTTCTTGCTTTCCTCCTTCATCGACTTCCAGGTGAGATTTAGATCATCAGTAAACTATGAGTGACTTTGAGGAGCAGATGTTGAACCAGAGCAGTCCAGTGATTTTCTCACAGCATTGTGTGTGTGTGTGTGTGTCTGTGCAGCTCAGAGTACACTCGTGAAAACATTCCATTTATGAAAGCTGAGCCAGAAAGAGGGAAAAGTCTGTAGTTTTTTTTTTAATTAACTGGGATGACTTTGCCTGTGGAGCTGATTAGAAGATCATAGAAGATCAGGGACTAAACCCTCAGCAGTGTTTCATGTCAGACGTTTCATTAACAAAGCAAAAGTGTGACTCATTCCCCCTAGAGAACTTTATTTCTGGAACTGTGTTCATTACTGTGAATGCAAGTCTTGCTGCAAGCCTGTTTTCTGCAGCCAAGTTTGAAAAAGAAAAAAACAAAAAGAGATCCGAATGATACTTGTTTGTAGGCAGTGTGAGGATATGTTGAAATGACATATTCTGTTGATCTTCTAAGCAAAACTCAGTGAACAAACCCTCTAGAGGAAAACAACCTTGAATATGATGTAATTTCTGCAGATTTTAAAGCAATAATTCCATTTTTCTATGATTTTGACATATTAGAAGAACACCATAACCTTTGTACACTCTAAAATGCTGAGTTGATAACCATTCAAACTGGGTTATTTGACAATGCAGTGTTGAGTAAATACTGCACAGAACACATGGTGTGTTATAGATCTTCAGTTTAATCAGGTAATTTACTTGTACCAATATTAATAATAATAACAGACACACTTACCAAGCACCTACTAATTCAAGCCATTAGTCAATCATGTGGCAGCAGTGCAGAGCATAACATGATGTAGATCTGGGTCAGCAGCATCAGATAATATTCACGTCAACCATCAGAATGATGAAAAAATCTGATCTCAGTGATTTAGAGCATGGCATGATTGTTGGTACCAGATGGGCTGGTTTGGTTATTTCTAAAACTGCTGGTCTCCTGGGATTTTCAGCACAATAGTCTATAGAGTTACTCAAGATTTAGAGAAGAAAAAACAACTCTACAACTGTGGTGAGCAGAAAAGCATATCAGAATGAACAAAACCACGTCCAACCTCGGGAAGGATGAGCCACAACAGCAGAAGACCACCTGAGGTTCCACTTCTGTCAGCCCAGAACAGAAAGCTGAGGCTGCAGTGCTGAGGCACAGGCTCACCAACACTGGACAGCTGAGAAACATAGTCTGGTCTGTTCTGGATTTCTGCTGATGCTCCTCACTACAGATGATCGGGTCAGAATTTGGCTCAACAGCATTAATCTATGGGCCTGACCTGACTTTTGTCAACAGTCCAGCTGTTGGAGGTGGTGGTGTAATGGTGTGGGGAATGTTTCATAAACCATATCAGAAAGCATAATTCTCTTAAACTGGCTTCATGAATATGCTAGTGAGGTCATTGTTCTTCAGTGGTCTTTCCCGTCACAGTA
Organism: Salminus brasiliensis; assembly: GCF_030463535.1. Taxonomy (NCBI): domain Eukaryota; kingdom Metazoa; phylum Chordata; class Actinopteri; order Characiformes; family Bryconidae; genus Salminus; species Salminus brasiliensis. Next base: position 5,778,673 of record NC_132900.1, on the reverse strand, counting down.
GAACAGCTTTGGGATGGTGGTAGAACAAAAGAAATTCACAGCGCGAAAGGGCTCCTGAAATAATCTGCAGGAATTGCATGATGCAATCATGTCAACATTGACCAAAACCTCATAGGACTGTTTTGTGGAATCATCATGCCACGAAGAATCGAGCCTGTTTTGTTTTTGAGTAAAAATGAGGCCCCATTCAGTAATTAATATGGTATATTTTTACACAACTGTCCTGCAAAACAGCTCATCTGACCCCTCTCCCATATACAGAAGCCATTGAAAAGGACAGGGCCTACTCTGCCACCCTATTGGGAATAAATAAAGGATTAAAGATTAATCTTTTAAAGATAGGCTGTCTTGCTATTTGAAAAAAATCCGAATAAGAATTGCCAAGCAAAAAGGGAACATTTCCAAAACAAACCAGGACAAGGGCATAACTGGACCAGATGTGAGATTGAGTAATATATTTTTTATTATTTTGAGGGAAATGAAACCAGAAACTCCAGCTCCTCTTCAGGTTAACTGCAGTTTGGTGTTAGGGAGGTCCCAGTGGTTGATTCACTGCTGAAAATGGCAAGCAGTGTCATATTTACTCTCACCCTAACTGAATATGCACAATCTTTTAGGTCAGTATTTCCCAGTTGTGGGTGATTGCATGTTTTATTGTTGCCTTTTGTAACACACTTGTTCACCTCTGGACGGGCTGGTAAACTAGCTGGTTAATTGGATCAGGTGAGAAAGAGCTTTAAAATATGTCCTTATCCAGAGTGACTTACATTTGAATAATGTTATGCAGAGTTAGGAGTCTCGCCCAAAGACTCATCCCAGCAAACATGTCCATGTGGGGCCTGTATGTTAGCCAAACTGGGAACTGTTGGACCCACATATGGATGCCCACTAGGGTCAGTGATTGGACCAGGAGGGGTTAATCATGGGCCCCATCTGGGTTGTACCCTGCATATGGAGTCTAAATGGACTAATGTGGGCTCAATGCTGTAGAGCTTTATACCCCTCTAGCCCATGCCTGGCATTAGGCATGGTGCCAATATGTTGATGGTTATCTGCTCCAGAGAGTCCTATTCTATTGGCAAGCCTTCTCCACAGGGACTAAACAAGCTGTGTGTGCATCTGCACATCTGTGTCAGCAGGAGTATAATGTAAATTGTCTACTGGACACGAGGACATTATCTCCTAAGTGTGTTACGTAGTGATGGTCAGTGTGTGATTTTGCTTGGATTGACCCTCTTTTTCTCACTGTAGATGCTCTATGCACTGTGACCTCAACTGGAGACCTGGCAGTGTTAGAAGGTCAGTCAGTGACTGTTCCTTGCCATTACAACCCTCAGTACACACAGAATGTGAAATACTGGTGTCGGGGTTCGATGAAGGAGTTCTGCAGCAGCCTGGCCCGTACAGACGACCCCAAATCAGCTCCGTTTGGGAAGGGAAAAGTGACAATCGCTGATGATCCATCCCAGCATTTGTTTATGGTTACTATGACGGACCTGAAGGAGGAAGACTCGGGCTGGTACTGGTGTGGAGTAGAGGTCGGGGACATGTGGAGTTTGGACAGAACTGCATCTCTTTATATCAGTGTCATACATGGTGAGTGGGTCAGGTTGGACATTGAAATGAATAGTACTATCAACATGGGCCTTAACTTTTAGGCTGCCCTAAGGAATGTTGGAAGATCCGTTCCATTCTGCATTTTAATAGGGATGGGAATTATCCTTGATCTTGATCCTGATCTCCATTTTATTCTCTCTCTCTCTCTCTCTCTCTCTCTCTATATATATATATATATATATAACAATAATAATAATCCAATTCTGTGGTACATCAGGTATGTCTGTGGTGAACAGCATGGTCAGCGGGGAGGAAGGCGGCAGTGTTGTTGTCCAGTGCCACTACAGTGAAAAACACAGGTACTGCCCCAAACCATGTTCAGACCTTATTGCAACTTTTGTTCAACACTCACCACCATGGGGGCTCAAAACTGGACCTGGAGAATTCAGATCCAAAACACTTGGCTTTAATACTCAGAACATGGATCAGGTATGTTAGACTGGGGTTGGAGCTCAACTATGCAGAGTGGCAGGTCTCTAGGACCAGGATTTAGAAGCCCTTACAGCTCTACAATGTCTTAGTCCAGTTCTTGAACCCCCAGTGAATCCACATAGTGACCCCCAGTCTCATTGATCAGAGTGCTGCAGGTATTGGTTTAGTAGGTGTGTTAGCAGTTAGAAGACCAGAAAACAATATGGACCACCACCACCACCACTATCCCTCCCATTTATCATTGCTCACAGAACCACTACTGACCAGATACTTTTTGGATTGCGGACCACATCAAGCACAATCAAGCAGACCACATCAAGCAGAATCACCGGCCTTACCTATTTACACTCACCTTCTGACCTTATAGGCCCACTTTCCACCACCTCTTTCATCATTTATTATTGTTGTCCACAGGACCACTGCTGACCAAATCAGTTTTGTGTGGTGGGCCATTCTCAGCACAACAGCGTATACTAACATGATAGTGAGTTTGTTTTAGAACCACAGTGTGGTTGACAGTGCTCAAAACCACAAACCACAGTGCTTAACATAAACTGTACACCAGCAAGTTGACTTCTACAATGTATGTGTTTCTAATAAAGTGGCCAGTGTGTGTAAGTGCCTCTGTGTTGCTTTTGCTTCAGAGAGAGTGAGAAGAGATGGTGTAGGAGTGGTCACTTGAACTCCTGCAAAGTGACGGACGCTAACGGAACCTTCAGCAGCAGATCCCTGCTTATCAGCGATGACAGGAAAGACACTGTTACCGTGACGATGAGGAGGCTGGAGATGCGGGACGCAGGATGGTACTGGTGCGGAGCCGGCCAGCAGCAAGTGACTGTTCACGTGTTAGTCACGCCAAGACCAACCACCAGTAGGTGCCCTACACACACACACACACACACACATCCACACTTTATTAGCAAAGTGTTGGCTAAATGTGTCTATATACCAAAATTATTCATATAAATATCAACAATAAATACAAATACATATATTAATAAAATGACACATTCTCTTCCGAGAAATTAACCCATGTGTAATCTGTTCCCAACAGCACTATCTGTCACAACACCGGTCAGCTTAACCACGCAACAGCCGCTCATATTAAAGGCCCAGGACTCCAAAAGGTGACCAGACTAGCCATCTGCCCTCTCTGCTCCTCTTCTGTCTGCATGTATGTGAATGTGCATTTACTTTCTGAGATATGGCTAATAAAATAGCCAATAATGTATCCGGACAGGACCAGGAGTAGGCTTCTGATTACACTACAGGCAGCTAATCATGCTAAATTAGCATAGCTAGCTAAATGCAGTGGTGGTTAGAGCACCGGGCTATTGATGTCAGGGCTGTGGGTTCGATACCTGGGCTCAGCAAGCTGCCACTGTTGGGCCTCTCTCTGCTCCCTGGGCCGCAGCTCTGGGCATGTGTGCTCACTGTCACTGTGTAAGTTTGAGTACTAGTGTGTATGTGTGTGTGTTCACTGCACGGTTGGGTTAAAAGCGGAGGTCAAATTCCATCTCAGTCCAAAACAAATGCTGAATGTGGCTGCCTTGTCTTGTCTTGCTAGCACTCATGTCCAGAGTGGCTTACATTTGAATCATGTTACACATGTAGGCAATTGTACAGTTAGACCAAGGTTTCTTATTGGGCTAGTGTGGCATGCTTGCCCTACAGGCAGTGTTGTTTCCCACTATGCTACACCAAACACTAGCAGTGCAGAAAGATATGGTAGCCTGAAACCTAAAGGCATTTACTTGAAAGAAGGGCTTTTGGTTTTTAAGGAAACATCTCTCTGACACTGGCAAACATAAACAGCCTTACATCTAAGTGTCAATAGATGGTGCTATTTAAAAAGATGCAAGTAAATGCAAAGAGGTGTTTCATGGATTTTGCCCTGCTTAACACATTAATGCTCAGCCTCTCAAGGCCTATAGTCCTCTAATATCCCAAAACAAGTAGAATCTTTCACCAAATATACATCATAAAATCTGTCCAATCACTTGAGACTTTTTAACCAACTGACTTCTGCCTACATCTTTGGGGTTGATGTCAAACAAACCAGAACTACAATACAGCAGTGTTTCATGTTCTACACCGGATCAGTAGTAGTTGCAGTACAGATATCTGGTCTTCAGAATTAATATGCTGTATTCAGTAAGTTGATGATCCATGCATGTATTGTTTCAGTCACTCGTTCTGGCAGCCTGTCCTGATGGTGTGCGGAGCTCTGCTGCTCTTGCTGACTGCAGTTTTGGTTCCGTGGAGGATATGGGAGCACTGTAGTAAGTTCCTTTATTTTCTTACTGGTTTATAAGATCTTTCTTTACAACATTTATTCTTTATTTTTTACCCATACTTTCACTATAATACAGTTTCTGCTCTTTCAATTGAGTTAGTCTGGGATACAGTACCAATACTGCCACTATAGTACAGTTTATATTCCTTTAATTGAATTACATTATGACATTCAAATCTAACTCAATTAAAAGAGCTAAAACTGTACTATAGTGACAGTATCGGTACTGTATCCCAATCTAAGTCAATGAAAAGAATAGGAACTGTGCTATAGTGCAATGATGGTACTGTATCTCAATCTAACTCAATTAAAAGAGCTAAAACTGTACTATAGTGACAGTATCGGTACTGTATCTCAATCTAACGCAATTAAAAGAGCTAAAACTGTACTATAGTGACAGTATTGGTACTATATCCCAATCTAAGTCAATTAAATGAATAGAAACTGTACTATAGTGACAGTATGGGTGCTGTATCCCAATCTAACTAAATTAAAGGAATATAAACTGTACTATAGTGACGGTATTGGTACTGTATCCCGATCTAACTCAATTAAATGAATAGAAACTGTACTATAGTGGCAGTATGGATACTGTATCCCAATCTAAGACAATTAAATTAATAGAAACTGTACTATAGTGACAGTATGGGTGCTGTATCCCAATCTAACTAAATTAAAGGAATATAAACTGTACTATAGTAAAGTATGGGTACAGAATCCCAATCTAACTCAATTAAAAGAGCTAAAACTGTACTATAGTGACAGTATGGATACTGTATCTCAATCTAAGTCAATTAAATAAATAGAAACTGTACTATAGTGACAGTTTTGGTACTGTATCCCAATCTAACTCAATTAAAGGAATATAAACTGTACTATAGTAAAGTAAAGTATGGGTACGGAATCCCAATCTAACTCAATTAAAAAAGCTAAAACTGTACTATAGTGACAGTATCGGTACTGTATCCAAATCTAAGTCAAATAAATGAATAGAAACTGTACTATAGTGGCAGTATGGGTGCTGTATCCCAATCTAATTCAATTAAAGAAATATAAACTGTACTATCGTAAAGTATGGGTACAGAATCCCAATATAACTCAATTAAAAGAGCAGAAACTGTACTATAGTAAAAGTATAGACACTGTATCATAATGTACCATAATGTACTGTATCATAATGTGATACAGTACCCATACTTTCACTGTAGTACAGTTTCTATTCCTTTAATTGAGTTACATTATGATACAGTACCCTTATGTTCACTATAGTACAGTTTCGGCTCTTTTATTTCAGTTAGTTTTGGATACAGTGCTCATACTTTCACGACAGTATCTGCTCTTTTACTCTTTTAACTTCAATGAGCTATTATATTGTGTTATATTAAACAAATTGTATTTAATATAATTGAATTTATATTTCATTAGTGATATCAGAATTCTTTTACAGTTTAAAAATGTTGATTTGTTATTCTTTCGTTTATCAGAGAAGAAAAGAGGAGCGGGGGACACAAAAGCTAATCTCATGGTCTGGCCTTTTCACTGCTATGTTCTTCTAACTTGTAAGACAGAATTATGAGCTTCTGAGATATTGAGGTTCTTTTCTAAATCCCAGGTGTGCCTTGCGGACAGGAGTGATGGAGAAAACACTTCACTCCTCTTCCTGAACACTTCAGTCCAGCAGGCCCAAATGAACAAGAACACATGGGTTCTCAAAGGGCCTGAAAGAAAGAGGCGACAGGATGAGATTGGAAGAATCACAGAGGAGATGAAAACAATCAAACAAGATGTTTATTAGATGTTTTTTTCAAAGTTAAACATTAGGTACATGAGACATCTTGATCATACACATTGGGACATTGGGATTCATAAAACACATCAACAGATTTGCTTCAAACACAAGTTAACTCAGTCTTAGACAGAATGTACTGGTGGTTTTACAGTTTCTGTAAATTCTGTGTTCCACTGATCTGACATCGTAAGTAATATGTAAGTAAAGTAATGATAAAAGGCCTTTACACACTGAATACACACTTAATCCTGCATTTATTAGTCAGTTATTAGTCTTAATGCTGAACCCATAATAAACTATTTGGTACCTCAGGGTTTTGTTGGTGTTGCAGTGATGTAGATATCAGAGTGAAGACCTTAAGTGTCAACTGAAAACAGCAATAATAAAGCATCTGCCCATAATAATCATCATACAACTGATGAAGACCATGTAATGTTATGATGGTTTGATATTAGAGCCTTTCCAAAGACAGTACTCAGTGCTACTGACAGGAAAGTTGCTTGGAAATTGTGTTAAAAAGGCTTGTTTTGGATTGTTAAGGTTACGGCTAAGGGTGAGTTTAGAAGCTGTAGCCTTTCAGACTTCATTTGTTTTCAATATGCCAATATGTTTTCAATTATTCAGCACAAGAATGTACCTACAATTAGCAAATGTCTGTAAATTAATCAGAGCTGGCCCAAGCCTATATGGGGCCCTAAGCAGATTTTCATTTGGGGCCCCCAATACCACCACCTCCAGATGCTACATCATTTCATAGGGAGAGAGATATTGTGTGACAGCAGGAATTGATTAACCTATTATTGGGGTGCCAACTATAAAAAAAATAATAGACACTTTTACCTGTGTAATACCATTTCATTTCATTATCCAATGTTATTTTTAAAATGTATGTTTTTATCATGACATCTTGGTGCTCCTGGGACCCCCCTGGTGGCGTTGGGCCCGTAAATGGCCGCATAATTCAAGAATGCCTTGGGCCAGCTCTGGAATTAATGCACTGTATCTTCTACCTTTATCTATTATTAGTCTAATTATTCAGTAGAATATGTACATAAATATTAAAATCTATTCTCAGACTTTCCATTCTATTCTTATATTCTCAAATGATAAAATTCACCAGAAGTGGATTTGATTGGATTGTGTTTGAGAATTATATAGAAATGATTAAAAGATAGATACCAGCATAGATACCAAATATAACATGCTGGTTGAGGCAGGCTGCATGTGCAGAGGGACACTTGTGTGCTTGGAGCTGATCCTCAGGTGAGGGGCGGAGCTTAGCCCTTGCACACTGAGGCCAGCAGAGGGAGACATTACATGAAACCCAGTGGACCAAGCTCATAAACTAATTTTATTAATTTGCTGAATTTAACATGCTGGAAAGGAAATGAACAGTCCTGTAATTGTTGCATGTACAAAACCTTTCATCACCCAATATGTACAATTATGCAATAAACATTTAAACATCATTTGCATTGAAATTGTGCTATTGTGTTATGCAGCCTGGTCGGTTGGTGTCCTCTGCAATCAGTCCTTAAAAGAGCACATCTTCTCTACCAGGGTTTTGTGGCCTCACTGTACATTTAGCAACCAGGAACAACAGTCACAGCTCCTCCAGCTCAAAAGACACAGGAAGTTAAATAGGACAGCAGATCTAACATGGACAGCTTCTGGATTTTGATCTTCTTGCTCAGCTGTAAGTAGATCTTTCTTTAACTTTTACACTTTACCTTCAGAAACAGAGTAGACAGTTCATACATCAACAAACACACACTAAAGTCCTACAGTAATGAACCAATAACCATCAGGAATCTCTCACAGAACTACAGAACAGGAAAGTGGGATCTGCAGTCAGTAACAGAGGTTTGTGTCCTGCTCTGTCTCTGCAGGCACTGAGAGCTGGAGCTGGGAGAGGGAGTTAACTCTTCCACCTGGAGGAACGATCACCATCCCGTGTCATTATAATCTGAAATATATACAGCATAAGAAATACTGGTGCTATGATGCTGGAGCATTATTTAACTACTGTAAGATTCTGGCTTATGCCAATAACACAAAAGATAAAGTAACAGTGACTGATTACCCAGCTCAGAGTCTCTTTACTGTGACTATGAGAGATCTGCAGAGTGGAAACACTGGGTCATACTGGTGTGTTGTGGAGATTGAGGGACTCAGTCGAGATGTTGATGAACAGATGTTTATCACAGTGAAAGCAGGTATTAGATTCCACACAGCACACACTGAATAATGATTCATCACTGAATTATCTGAAGCTTCTCATATTGCAGTATCACATGTCTCTGTGTCCAGATCCTGATCTATCTGTGGTGGAGAGCAGTGTGAGTGGTCAGGAAGGGGGCAGTGTCAGTGTCCAGTGTCTCTACAGTGCTGGATATCAGAAAAAACAGAAGCAGTGGTGCAGATCTAAAGACAGTAGGTGGTACACAGTGGGGAGGACTAAAACAGCCCAGGGTTCAGCAGTGCAGATCAGTGATGATGGGAGAAGATCCTTCAGGGTGGAGATGAGTGGACTGCAGAAGAGTGATGCTGGCTGGTACTGGTGTAAAACTGGAAAGCTACAGTTTCCTGTTCATCTCAGCGTCAGTGGTGCATCTCCAGGTAGGACTGATTGAATTTATTGAATGTCGTGTGCACAGAAACTAGATCTATAAATCACAAGTGTGTGTGTGTGTGTGTTGGTTTTAATGTAGTGTGGAGGTATTGAGAAGTGTATTCTTAAGTCACTCTTACACTGTTGAAAGTATAAGATCTTTAAGGATGTTTGGAGGTTCTTCAGTTCTAAAAACCTCTTCCTTGAAGGTTCCTCAAAACACCTTAAGAGTTCCTCCACAGTTTCAAATTGAATGTATGTTTGTTTAGCTACGACTTCAGCTACGACTGCAACTACGACTGCAACTATGTCTTCTGGCAATGAGAATGCTACAGTCAGTGAGGACTCCTCAGGTACGAGCACAACACACTACTCATTAAATCATCTAAACCAAGGAAATCCTCTTGAAAATCCTTTGATGTTCTCTGACAGTGACATTAAAAGACCATTGTGCCACCACAACAGATCCCACAATTCAAGGCATTGGCTCCACAAGACTCCACAGACTGAAGGCGTCCAGTGGTATGTGGCACCATAACGTTAGCAGCAGATCCTTTAAGTCCTGTATGTTGTGAGGTGGGGCCTCCATGGTTCACATCAATGAGCTTGAGGTGCCCATGAACCTGTTGCTGGTTGTCCTTCCTTGGAGCACTTTTGGTAGGCACTGACTGCATGCCAGAAAAAAATCTAGAAGAGCTGTCTGATGTTTTGGAGATGTTCTGTCCCAGTCGTCTAGCCATCACATTTTGGTTCTTGTCAAAGTGTCTCCGATTCTTATGCTTGACCATTTTTCCTGCTTTTAACACCAACATCACATCAACAACTGACTGTTCTTTGTGTGTATATATATATATATATATATATATATATATATAATTTAAAAGATGCCATGAAATTAATGTACACACTAATTTTTGATTGGCTGGATTACGTCACTGCAGGGGCTCTCACAGAAGCCACATAGTACAGCATAGCTTATCTTAGCATAGCATGACTCTTTTTTAGCACTGTAGCTAACAAGAACATTGTCATTATTGTTTTTGTAATTATTTTTGTAATTATCCCGATTCTTACTTTAGGCCAGGTTTACCTTTTAGCCTAGAACAGATACCTGTTATTTAGCACAGTCTGGTAGTGATGTGCTGCTCTCCAGTGTTACTGATGCACAACAGTGACTAAGACTCTATCAGAAGACTCCCAACGTGGCTGCTGCCTTTATCACTTTAAGTATAATCACAAAACCATTGGAATGGGGATCCTGCTCTGCTCCCTGTTACCTTATTTCAGCTATTGATATTCAGTTTATTTATGGCCACAAGATCAGATGCCTCAAAGTATTTAAGTAGTACCTCATAAGAACAGTGATTGCCTTCATTATGATCAGTTAAGCTATTTTTAACAGGAGTGTACAAATAGAGTATAATGTGTTCATGTGTCCTAAGTGTTCATTTCACTGTTGTTTAGTTGGGACTATGGTGGTGGCTATGCAGACTGGAACTGAGAAACCCATGTGAGTTCACAAACCTGTTTTTTTGTTGCTGTTCACCTCTATAGCTTTACATAGCACACAACTCCATGTTGTTGTTGTTGTTAACCTTTACCTATACGCCTTTGCTTAGCAAAGTCTCTATAGCTTTATATAATATAAATTCTGTGTTGTTGGCCTTTATAGCGTTATATAATATAACATTCTGTGTTGTTAACCTCTATAGCTTTATATAATATAACATTCTGAGTTGTTGGCCTTTATAGCTTTATATAATATAACATTCTGTGTTGTTAACCTCTATAGCTTTATATAATATAACATTCTGTGTTGTTGACCTCTATAGCTTTATATAATATAACATTCTGTGTTGTTAACCTCTATAGCTTTATATAATATAACATTCTGTGTTGTTAACCTCTATAGCTTTATATAATATAACATTCTGTGTTGTTGTCCTCTATAGCTTTATATAATATAAATTCTGTGTTGTTGACCTCTATAGCTTTACATAACATAAAATTCTGTGTAGTTGACCTTTATAGCTTTATATAATATAGAAGTCTGTGTTGTTAACCTCTGTAGCTTTATATAATATAGAGGTCTGTGTTGTTGTCCTCTATAGCTTTATATAATATAACATTCTGAGTTGTTGACCTCTATAGCTTTATATAATATAAATTCTGTGTTGTTGGCCTTTATAGCTTTATATAATATAACATTCTGTGTTGTTAACCTCTATAACTTTATATAATATAACATTCTGTGTTGTTAACCTCTATAGCTTTATATAATATAAATTCTGTGTTGTTGACCTCTATAGCTTTATATAATATAAATTCTGTGTTGTTGACCTCTATAGCTTTACATAACATAAAATTCTGTGTAGTTGACCTTTATAGCTTTATATAATATAGATGTTTGTGTTGTTAACCTCTGTAGCTTTATATAATATAACATTCTGTGTTGTTGGCCTTTATAGCTTTATATAATATAACATTCTGTGTTGTTGACCTCTATAGCTTTATATAATATAACATTCTGTGTTGTTGACCTCTATAACTTTATGTAATATGAAATTCTGTGTTGTTGACCTCTATAGCTTTATATAATATAACATTCTGTGTTGTTGACCTCTATAGCTTTATATAATATAAAATATTGTGTTGTTGACCTCTATAACTTTATATAATATAAAATTATGTGTTGTTTACTTCTATAGCTTTATATAATATAAAATTCTGAGTTGTTGACCTTTATAGCTTTATATAATACAGAAGTCTGTGTCGTTAACCTCTATAGCTTGATATAATATAAAATATTGTGTTGTTGGCCTTTATAGCTTTATATAATATAGAAGTCTGTGTTGTTAACCTCTATAGCTTTATACAATATCAAATTGCGTGTTGTTGACCTCTATAGCTTGATATAATATAAAATATTGTGTTGTTGACTTCTACGGTTTTGATTTCTGAGTTGTGTGCAATTACACACTGAACTGGGCAGGTTATGAGGGGTGTTTTATAGCACCATGTACTGAAAAATGTTTAGTTTAATACTTAGACATGGAACAGTACTGCCAAACATGTGATTTCCTGTTTGATCATCTTTTAAAATGTGCAAATGCACATGCAGCAGCAGAGCTGAACAACCCTGCTGTAGGCACAAAAGAATCTGCCCAGTGTTTTAAAAAACAAGACTCTATGCACTGGTGTTTTAGAGACGCTGTGATTGTGTTCCTGGTTTGTTTCTATTCCAGAAAGACAATGCAGTTCTGTACAGCACCTTAATGACCCCACACCTGCTGCAATTCCTGGTGGTACGTGAATTGAGGAGTTCTTTTGTCTACAGTAATGAGCAGTTATATATATTCAGATAATATTTCCTTTGAGATATCCCACATTAATAGATTCTTTCTGTGAGTGATGCTAATGCTAATGGTATTTGGTTTTTGAGTTCCAGACCAATAAAAATTCAATATATATATATATATATACAAGGATAAGAGCAATAACCTGTATATAGTTTTTTTTTTTTGTCATATTAATTGCTGATATGTCTCCAAGCAGTCAAAGTGATGGTAATAGCTGAACAGGACTGATTAAGATATGACATAGAAGGTTAATAACATAATTAAGTCTAATTTGTGTGTTATATCGGTAATGTTGATGAATGTTAATGAAAACATTGTTATTGTTATAAATCCATAGGTTTGATCTATTATTGTTATATATTTTGGATAATAGGTTTTAGTGCTGGGAATATTAATATTAAAATCTATAGGTATTTAATATCTATTATTGTTTTATATATCTATTATATCTATTACATATTTTGGATAGTAGATTTTGTAGTTGAAATGTCTGTTTTTGTTGTGTTTTTAAAGTTGATTGTTGAACATTATTACATTACAAGGTATTGTGAGAAATGACTGCCTCTAATGCTGTATTTTGGGGTAAGTTGTGGAAGTGAAATAAGGGTGTGGTGTAAAATATGTGCTTAAGATGTGTGATGCCTTTTTTCAGTCCATGATAGGAATGTTTTCTACTAATGATAAAGTCCAGGTTGGTGAGAGTGAAGAATTCCTAAAAAATTACATGACCAGCTTTGCTATTTTAGTTATTATAATAAGTTTTATGTCAAGAATGATTCTGCTTTTCGGCAGAACTAGACTGTATGCATAAGAATGACTTTTCATCATATCAAAGTTTGCTCCTTCTGTTTCTATTGATTAACAATGCTATTAGTATGATATTACTGTTGCTGTGATGTTTTGTTAATAAAAAGATTAAAATGTATCTGGTTTGTTCCAATTTGTTCCAGTTTTTCCAAATCACATCAGATGTAGGCAGATATGTATATATTTCTAACAAAATGTCCAGTCAGTGAAAGGCTCAGAGCAACAGTGTCAGGACTGCACACTAAACTAAGAATATTCAAATAAGTCAGCATAAAAAATAATCAATTAATCAATCAGACTTCATTTTACAGCACCTTTCAAACAAAACTTAACGTGTTTAAATTTAAAGTGTTTTCAAGATACATCCAGCTAAAAATACAACAGAAGACAAATAGGTAAGTTAATAAAAGCTATATATTTAAAAAGTATTCACTGTAAAAATGGATTAAATGTTTAATTGCTTATTTCCACATAAAGTCATTTTTAGGTATTCTTTATTACGTTGGACAGACATAAAAAAAATACATAAAATGTAAATATTATGTAAAGTAAAATAATAAAATAATAAACTAAAATTGCTACATAAAAAACTAAAATTGACAAATTGCTACATAATTCTATGTTTTTACTACAAATGTAGCAAAAACATAAAATACAGATAATAATAGTGATAATGAAAATAACATCTATTTTATATAATATTATTAAACATTATATAATATTATTATCTTAAATTAAATTTTATTAAGATAAGATAAGATAAGATAGTCCTTTATTAATCCCACAGTGGGGAAATTCTCAGTGTCACAGCAGAAAGGGATAGCAAGACACTCAGTTACAAAAATGTCGATAAATAATTTACACTATATACACACAATATAAATAAGAATTTAAAAAAAGCAATAACAATATTATTTACAGCAAATGACTCTTAATTACACATGGGGGGGGGGTATTGCACATATTATTTTTGCATTGAGGGATCTCTGTTTTCTGAACATGAACATGTGTGTGTAGTTAAGTGTGTGTGTGTATGTGGTCCGCTGGGAGCAGTGCTGGTTGTGCAGTCTGACGGCAGCAGGAAGGAAGGACCTGCGATACCGCTCCTTCACACACTTGGGGTGAAGCAGTCTGTCGCTACAGGAGCTGCCCAGTGCTGCCAGAGTCTCATGCATGGGGTGGGAGCTGTTCTCCAGCATGGATGCCAGCTTGGCTGTCATCCTCCTGTCTCCCACTACCTGCACTGGGTCTAAGAAGCACCCCAGGACAGAGCCGGCCCTCTTTATGAGTTTGTCCAGTCTCTTCTTATCTGCCTTCTTATATTGAATATAAGATAATAATATTATATAATATTTTATAATATTATATAAAATAGATGTTATTTCTGATGTTATTTCTATTCGGTATAACATTTATATGAAACACTATGTTAAAGTTTCTCTCACCTCTACTGAAAGGCCGTTACAGTGATTTTGCGAGATTTGGAGTGTAAGGAACATCTAAAAAAGAAGAATCAGAGGATCTAGGCCTTCCGGAATGGCTAGACTGGTGGATTTTACCCCCCTTTTTTAAAAGTTAATTTAAAAGCATTATAGGAAATTTAACTGTGATTTTAAAAAAGGTTGGTAGTTAACCTCCTAAGTCCTCAGCTCTACCACTCAAGTCCTGATCAATGAGAGAGCTTGTTTAGCTGTATCTACCCAAATACCTGAGAGAAGAAAATAATCATGATTGGACAATTTACTACTCACCAACAACATATTATTCGGACTGTGAAACTACAAATCAGTGGTTCCCAATCCTGTTCCTGGAGAACCCCATACCCTACACATCTGAGTGGTTTCCTGCTCTAACACACTACCTTTGCTAATTCAGGTGTTGGGATCAGGATAAACACTCAAATCTGAAGAGCTATTGATGATGGGTTGTGTGTATGATACTCAGACTCAGCAAGCTGGCTCTGTTGGACAATGGCTGCCCACCAGTCCGGGCATGTGTGCTCACTGTCACTGTGTGTTAGTTCGCTACTGTGTATGTGTATGTTCACTGCATAGATGGGTTAAAAGTGGAGGCCAAGTTCCATCTGTGTCCAACACTAATGGTGAATATGGTTGTCTTGTCTTGTTCTCAAGGACCAGGGTTACAAATGATAGTATGCAGTTTTGGAGACTGTTCCAATGGAAAGTGCAGGATGAGGATGGGGACAACTTCCTGACAAGTGTTAATGAGAGTAAAACTGTGAAAACCAGGAAGAACACTCACAACAAAGAGACAGGAAGAGTATTTGTCGTTGGAGACTCTTACAGAAACATGGGCTTCTACTCTCTCAGCAGTTCTTTAATTCTCCTTGTGTTTCTGCTCTTCATCTCAGGTAAGATCAGTACTGCATCACTCCTGTACACTGGCTGTGTGTTCTACATTGGATGCCCTGTTATAAACTAGAGGGTTTCACACTAGGAACTTAGGGAGAGTTCAATTCTGGTACTGACAGTTGTGAAACTACTAAATAAGAGTAAAACTGTCGCATGACTCGGCTTGTTCTCTGCAGATTCTGAGAGCGTGAGGACACTGAAGAATTTAGCTGTGAGAAGAGGAGGATCTCTCAGTGTTCCATGTTTTTATGATAAGCAGTACAAATTAAACCATAAATACTGGTGTAGAGGGTATTTCTGGTCCTCATGTGGAATAGTAGCCTACACAAACACAAGTGGAGGAACATCCGTCACTGATCATCCAACCCAGAATATGTTTACTGTAGAACTGAACAGCCTCCAAGACTCGGACTCTGGATATTATTGGTGTGCTGTGGAAATTGGTGGGTTTGGGACTCCAGATGACCGGGATTACGTGTACCTGACGGTCAGTGCAGGTAAGAAGTCTCTCTGTGTGAAGCAGAACATGTTCACTGTAGCTTAAGGCTTGTAAGACGTGTCTCTAATGATGGAGTTTGTGTTTCCTCCACTCCTTCTCTGCTCTTCATTCAGATCCTGCTGTGTGGGTGGAGAACAGCAGAGTGAGTGGTCAGGAAGGGGGCAGTGTCAGTGTCCAGTGTTTCTACAGTGCTGAATATAAGAATGAAGAGAAGAAGTGGTGCAGATTTACAGACTGGAGCTGCTACACATTCCCGAATTCAGCAGTGAAGATCAGTGATGATGGGAGGAGATCCTTCAGAGTGGAGATGAGTGGACTGCAGAAAAGTGATGCTGGCTGGTACTGGTTCAGTGCAGGAGATGTGGGAGTTACTGTTCATCTCAGTGTGACTGAAGAAAATTGGGGTAAGATCACATACACTGTAAATTCGTATTGGTTTTAACACTGTATTACTCAACCAATGGAGGCCCAGAGTGGTCCAGCGAAATAAGGCGCTGTCACTATAACCAGCACCCGAGAGAGAGCAATAGGCCTCACTCTCTCCAGGGTGGGTAGCTGGCACTGTCTCTCCACATCCCCACATCCAATGCAGTGGATGCAGTGCTGGCCGGCGGTGGCGTCTGCTGGACGATGCATCAGAGCTGGGTGCACAGCGCTTTCCTCAGAGCGCGTTGGATGCCCGGCAGTTCGGAAAAAGAGGCGCTGGCTGGCTATGTATGTGTCGGAGGAGGTGTGTGTCTGCCTTCACCCTCCTAGTGATATGTGATAGGGGGAGAATATGTATGTTAATGCAGGTAATATATAATCTGCCATTCAATAAATATTAAATATAAACCCTTTTACATCAGCTGTGTTACTTTAAAGTAAAATATTTAGATATTTAAGTAAAATCAGGGGCACAACTGCCAAGGCATTCACACCACCATCAGCCTCAAACCCCTATGACGCCTCAACTGTGTGACAATACAACTTTTAATCATAAGTTGATGTGACCGTATTTCTTACAGTGTCTACATAAACTAGACTGCTATATATACTGTGTTCATTTTCTTAACTTTGTAGATTGGAATACAGAAGAAACGACACATTCTGGAACTGAGAAACCAATGTGAGGAGAAGCACACCTTCACACTTTCATACAGTGCTGAAGAGAAGGATAGTAAAGGCCAGTGTTTTGGACATCAGTGCATGTTGTTGGTCTCTGTTGTTCGGTCGTCAGAGTGTGATTTAACACTAAAGTAGTGGTTGATACTTTTAAGATAACAGATCTTATTTGATTTCTTATCTCAGTTCCTAGACACTCATTCACTACAGGAATGTGGGATGGAAATCAGAAAGGT
Source organism: Salminus brasiliensis (assembly GCF_030463535.1). Lineage (NCBI taxonomy): Eukaryota > Metazoa > Chordata > Actinopteri > Characiformes > Bryconidae > Salminus > Salminus brasiliensis. Next base: position 5,761,551 of record NC_132900.1, on the reverse strand, counting down.
GACGCAACAGTTGTTTTAGCAGCTAGCACAGAGCTTAAAATTTGATTCTAAGGGTAGGTCTTGTTCCTGCTCGGCTCTAGGCCTGTCACACTCCACCAGTGCCAGCTATCTTAGCTGCAGGGTCATCAGCCGGGGACAACTGATGTTTGCTATTTCGCCTCTTACCCCCGGACCTCTCTTGGTGGTGGGGCAGTGACACCCCCTGCAGCTAAGCCTTCTTTAGCAGCATCCTGCTCCCCATGCCTTCTGAGCCGTAGCCAGAAGATGGCTTCCTCTGGCACCTCTCTGGTTGCCTTGAAAAATAAAGCATGTAAACAGCATTAAATATTAATAATAATAATGATAATAATAATAATGATAATAATAATAATCATTTTCACTTACACTCACTGAATTGAAGCCATAACTGAACGCAATTTTGCAAATCTTTTAAGACCAGCCTATAAGCTGTTAATAAACACTTGACCACAGATGTTAACAGAAGTTTTACATTGTGTTGAATGTAGCAATAAAAAAAGCCCCAAAATGACTAATAAATAACTGTATTTAATAAGTAATAATAATATGATATTTAATATTTGAAATATTTAATATGAAATTACTTCACAATTTTGTTATTGCTGGCAATATATATGACTTAGCATCTTGGACAATGCTATATTTTATACAGTACTGCACACTGATTCAATTCATGTTCTGAATGTTATAATAAACACTGTGATTTATTGCTGCTGTGTTTCATGTTTCAGAGGCTCAGCGCAGTTCTGTATCACACACAGCTGAACTGATGATTCCTGGTGGTGTGGAGAATTGAGGAAGCTGGACGTTCTGCTTGTATCTGATATGAAGAAGCTCATATTAAACTAAATCATGTATCTCTGGGTTTTTTTTAAAGCAGTAATTCAAAATGGACTGCTCTCTTTTACATTGTGATGGATGGGCCAATTGAAATGCTCCAAATATTCTTTGAATAAAATATTTATGACATTAATCTCTTTAAAAAAAATCTTTAAATTTTTTTAGAATATCTATTGAATGTTTTTTTAGGATACTTTTTAGAATAACTTTTCAATTTTGCCATTGCTGGCAATTATTGTGACTAAGCTTTGTGAAAAATGCTATATTTTATACAGTACTGCACACTGATCAACCACTGACATTAACACTGGCCTCTGACAGGTGAAGTGAAAAACACTGATTGTCTTCATCTACAGTAGCACCTGTGAGGGGGTGGATATATTAGGCAGCAAGTGAACAGTCAGTTCTTGAAGATGATGTGGGTGTTAAAAGCAGACAAAATGGACCAGCATAAGAATCTGAGCCACTTTGACAGGAACCAAATTGTGATGTCTAGACGACTGGGTCAGATCATCTCAAAACCTTCAGGCAGGTCTTGTTTTTTTTGCTGGTATGCAGTATGCAGTGGTCAGTATGTACCAAAAGTGCTCCAAGGAAGGACAACCGGTGAACCGACAACAGGGTCATGGCCACCTAAGGCTCACTGATGCTTATGGAAGCCCCACTTTACAAACTTACAGGACTTAAAAGATGCCTTCAGAGGTCTTGTGGAGTCCACGATTTGAATACTCAGGCAGTTATTTTACTAGTGTTTATTAACATTAGCATTAGCATGTCATACATATGTTGTGGGGTTGTAGAACACAAAGATCAGGTCAGATTGATAATGGCTGACAGTCGGATCATATAAGGAGGCAAAATAACCCTGATCGGGACACCCCTAATTACAATATTATACATAGTATAGCTTCGGATACAATTCTTGTGGCATAGAAATATGATCAGCAGTGTAAGAAATGAATAGTAGGTATTCAAAATCAAGGGAATACGGAGTGATGGGGTGGTAGGTGGGTGTGATTATGTATGAAAGCCTTCAGTTTGTAGTTATTAGGTATTAAGTCTGTTTGTCTGCTCTGTGGTCAGTCCCTAAGTCAACACATCCTCTATAATATGGTTTTCCTGATGGTACAGTTTAGGAACTGGTCATTCTGTTAATGTCAAAGTGCCACCAACACGAGACACAGGAAGTGACTAACATGAGAACAGATCTAACATGGGCGGCATTTTGATGGCCATTTTCTTCATTGCTAGTAAGTAGATCTTTATATATGTTAGTGTTTACATTCAGAGACAGGGTAAACAATTCATACATCAACAAAGAGACCCCTCAGTAACAAATCAAGCATCAGGAATCTCTTACAGAACTACAGAACAGGAAAGTGGGAGTGCAGTGAGTAACAGAGGTGTTGGTCCTGCTCTGTCTCTGCAGGCACTGAGAGCTGGAGCTGGGAGAGGGAGTTAACTCTTCCACCTGGAGGAACGATCACCATCCCGTGTCATTATGATCTGAAATATATACAGAATAAGAAATACTGGTGTTATCATGATAAGGCAGCATTCAACTACTGTAAGATTCTGGCTTATGCCAATAACACAAAAGATAAAATAACAGTGACTGATTACCCAGCTCAGAGTCTCTTTACTGTGACTATGAGAGATCTGCAGAGTGGAAACACTGGAATGTACTGGTGTGCTGTGGAGATCGGGGGACCATTTGAGCTAGATGTTAAGGAGAAGATTTATATGACAGTGAAAGCAGGTTAGATTCCACACAGCACACACTGAATCATTTTTCATATTGGTTATGATTCATCACAGCATCATTACTAAACTGCCTGTGTCTGTGTCCAGATCCTGATCTATCTGTGAAGGAGAGCAGTGTGAGTGGTCAGGAAGGGGGCAGTGTCAGTGTCCAGTGTCCATACAGTGCTGGATATCAGAAAGAACAGAAGCAGTGGTGCAGATCTAAAGGCAGGTGCTACACAGTGGGGAGGACTAACACAGGCCAGGGTTCAGCAGTGCAGATCAGTGATGATGGGAGGAGATCCTTCGGGGTGGAGATGAGTGGTCTGCAGAAGAGTGATGCTGGCTGGTTCTGGTGTAAAACTGGAAAGCTACAGATTCCCGTTCATCTGGTTATCAGTTCAGGTACGTTAGCAGGTTTTTGGCTTCCAGATCATTGTTTCTGCTTTATCATAAACAGTATTGGATTCCATTTGGGATCGACTTAGGATCTTGTTTCCATGGCTTAGTAAGATGTCACTTAGTGAGGTAACATCAGTGGGACTCAGTAGGGTTTCTAACCTGTGAATTTACCTGTTTTTAAGGTGGGGGTGATGTTAGCTTCTCTATGCTTGCATTTGTATGGCTTAGTGGCAAGTTGTATGGTTAACATTTGTTTATATTAAGTAGTGTATGCATTGTATGCATTGTAACCTGCAATATATATATATATATATATATATATATATATATATATTGAACAGACCCCCCCCTTTGTGCAACCACAAGACAATTCTAAACACAGACTCCACAAGACCTCTGAAAGCTTCCTGTGGTTTCTGGCACCAAGATTATTAGTGAGGTCAGGCCTCCATGAATCGTATCAGTGTGCCTTGGACGCCCATGACCCTGCTGCTGGTTCACCGGTTGTCATTTCTTGGACTGCTTTTGATAGGTACTGACCACTGCATACCGGAAAACCCCACAGGACCTGCCTGCTATTTTTGGGGATGTTCTGAATCCAGTTGTGTGGCCATCACAGTTTGGCTCTTGTCAAAGTGGCTCAGATTCTTATGCTTGCCTATTTTCCCTGATAAAAGCAGGGAACCTTCCTATCAATCCCACCCCTGACAGATGCCACATACATGTATAACACACTCCACACACATATATAGAGATGTTCCACATATTGATTTATGACATTTAGTAACGTTATCTTTGGAAATTCTATGGGTTCATCCACACAGAAATGTTTGGCTAATGGTGTGGTTTGTGAATTGGCTTATGCAAATAAGGACTTGACTTTTTTTTTTTTTTTGACTCCATTTATTTATTCTTTTCAAATGGTCCTTCTAGGTTCAAAAACTGCGGTCAGAAATACAGAGGCAGACTTGTAAGTAGAGGCATTTTGTAAATCTTTAAATACAGCACATGTTTCACCCTTCAGTGTGGGCTGTGTTCTTTGCTCCCTTGCAGAACTAAAACCACGTCTGCAGCAACAACTTTTGAGTCTAGCTTCCACACAAGCGACAGTGAGAAACAGCGAGACAAGTAAATCACACCAGATATGAAAGTAGATAATGCAGAAAAGGTCCAGTGAGTGCAGCTAACTTACACCCATCATGTATGTCATGTGCCTCCATTGCAGTGATGCAAGTACCATACTCGTCTGGCTTCTACTGGCTGTAGCTCTTGGGCTGGTGCTGATCGTGGTCAGCATTATAATCTGCATGTTAAGAAAACAATTTAGTAAGCATCTCATTTTCTTGAAGGAAATATTAACCTCTAAAACCCCTCAGAACCACTGAAGGTTCCTGGCACTGTTATGGCTTAGGAACAACTCAACTAGTTTACATTGCTTTGCATGTTGTCACCAATACGTAATCCTTATGGTGCCACAGAGGGTTTAAACTAATCTATACCATTTTCTTTCTCCATCTTTAGATAAAACGGACCGGAAACATCAACCGGAGAGTGCAGAGAGGATCACAAACACTGTAATTCGCACAGTTAGTATCATGGCTGATAGGTGGCATCACGCAGTCTGGTGTGGTGCTGCTCTCTGAAATAGATGAGCTTTCAGACTACATACACTCATCAGAAATCTATTAGGAAGACCTGCAAACTTGCCCATTCATACAGTAATGAAGCAATCATGTGCAGTGCAATACTTTCGGTAATGCAGATACGGGCCAGCAGCTTCAGGTTAAGTATAAATCCAGCGTCAGAAAGGGGAAAATCGTTAACTGTGGCATGATTGTTGGTGCTAGAAGGACTGATTTGAGTATTTCTAGAATTTCACTACAACCAGACTGGTTGGAGCTGACAGAAAGGCTACTCAGATAACCACTCTGTGCAACTGTGGTGACCAGAAAAGCATCTAAGATTGCACAACACCTCCAATCTTGAAGGTGATGGGCTTCAACAGCAGAAGACCACGTCAGGTTCCAGTTCTGTCGGTCAAGAACAGAAAGCTAAGGCTGCAGTGGCTCAGCACAGGCTCGCCAGGACTGGACAGTAAAAGACCAGGAAAATGTAGTCTGGTCTGATGAACCTTGATTTCTGCCAAGGCACACAGATGGTAGGGTTAGATTTTGGCCCCAACAGCTGGAATCCATGGATGCAGGGTGCCTGTGTCAAAAGTCCAGGCTGGTGGAGGTGGTGGGGTAAAATGTGGACCTGAGGGAGTATTGTTGCTGACCATGTGCATCTCTTCATGGTCAACTTCCAACATGGGGATGCACAAAGTCACAAAGAAAAGTAGTCTCAAACAAGTTTCATGAACATGACAGTGAGTTCAGTGTTGGTGGTCTTCAGTGGTCTTCACAGTCACCAGATCTGAATCCAGTTGAACACCTATGGGATGTGGTGGGACAGGAGATTCAGAGTATGAAGGTGCTCCTGAAAAAAATCTGCAGGAACTGTGTGACCCAATCATGCCAATATGGATCAACAACTTAAGGTAACCCAGAGCAGTGGGCAGCCAACTCCAGCACCCAGGGAGCAGAGAGGGTAAAGGGCCTTGCTCAAGGGCCCAACAGTGTCAGCTTGCTGAACCCAGGTTTTGAACCCACAACTCTGTTAATCAATTGCCTGGGGCTCTAACCGCTGAGCCACCACTGCTCTCTAACTTGTGGAATCCAAGCAATGACGAATTGAGGCTCTTCTGAGAACAAAGAGGGGCCCTACCCACAATCTTCCTAATAAGCTGCTCAGTGAGTGTATATACACTGGAAAGGCCCAGCACTCCATACAGGTCTCCACCAGGCTGCAGTACTTAATGCTGTGCAACATGTAGTCTGAAAGCTCTTCATCTTTTAGAAAAGTAAATATTTACCTTCTACTGTAAATGAGCTTATTAATGGCTGTTCTGTTGTAAATGAATCATATGTGTGTCTCTACGTGTGTGTGTGTGTAAAACAGACCTCAGCAGCTGAAGATCCTCTAACATACTGCACTGTCATCACCAAAAAGAAGGCAAGACTATTCTTCAGACCCATCTGTTTGAACACACAGTATCCTGTTAGTAAAGCATTCAGTCTGGCTTTGTGAAAGTAACGTCACCTTCAGCTCACAACTCTAATCACCTGACTGTCTGGGTTTAGAGGGAGTTTGCTGGTTGAAGGCAGCGAGTGTTTATGTGTTTTTTAGGGCGTTGCTTTGGATGGGCATTTGAATTATTCAGGGTGGGCTAAATTTTCTAAATAGGATACTGGAACAACGTTGGAGAAGTTGCATCCAAATCCTGAGCATTTACCCTGTGAAAAAGAAAATAATGAATCACTTTCATAAAGTAATTTTCATTGTATGATGAGCATTTTTGTGAAGTAGAGAGGAAAACCTGGGGGTCTGGATCGTCAGCAGGCTACAATAGAATAGAATACCCAGGGTCAGGCTACTGACCACTGAGAGCTAGCTCGATTACAGTGAGAAACTGAATAACCAATAACCCATGCTTTTAACACAGTGCCTGTTATTTTCTATCTGAGATTGACCCAGTGTAACTGCACAGTACTTTCACCTGTCTCTGAGCACTGCAGGTATTCCTGAAATGCAGACATCACTCTAACGTGAGGAATACTAAAGGCAGGTTTAGGGAAAGCATTAGTTTAGCGGGTAAAAGAGAGCAGTCAGGGTGGTAGAACCTGAGATCCTCAAGAAGACCTCTTAACCTCTACACCCGACTTGTTTTCCAGCTCTCTCCAGCAGTGGGAGATGATGGGGTGATCTACAGCTCTTTGGTTCACAAGTAGGAGGTTTATGTGCCTCATTTCCACAGAAGTAAGTAAACTGAATTTAAGGCACTTCATTGTTTGCTTGTTTGCCTGTTTGTCTTTTCTGTTTTTTCATCCAATCGCTCACTTAGCTGTTGTGTTGGTCTTCATTGCAGTGTTCAGCTGGATAAAGTACCGGATAAGATCAATTACAGAGAAGACCTTGTGGTGCAAATGATCTGTCAATGACTGTATAGTAGATATCTTGAGCGCTTATCCATGTAAAAAGGTCTAGCCTCTAACTCATACGGTCACTGCCACGCAAAACCCTCGTTCCTCCAACTACGCAATTTTACAGGAGAAGGAAAACCCTCCCTCTATGCTTTTAAAGGAAGTGGAAAATGATTGCATCCTCAAGTCATTTTGGAGCATTTCTATTGGTCCACTCATCACGAGTAAAATGTGGGACAGCAACAATATAGATTATACAAATATGTCTTACACTGATCAGCCATTACACCACCTGCACCACCTGCCTAATACTGAGTTAGTCTCCCTCATGCCACCAAAAGAGCTGTGACCCATCAAATCATAGACTCCACAACCCCTCTGAAGATGTGTCTCGTGGTATCTGGCACCAAGATGCTAGGATCTAGAATTGGGTAGGGATAGATGGGACATGTCCCTACCAATATCCAGCATCTACTGAATTGCCCCTAGCAATAGCTTTATTCCGAATGAAAAAGAAATACTGCCGTCTAGCCAGTGTCTAGCCACGGTATTTGCTACACAAATGGTTAACAGGCCGTTCTGTTACGAGCCCTGTCCCCTAACCCACATTAGCCACCAAGATTAGCTGTGTCTTGCCAACGTGTGAGAAGCTTTGGTTGTGAAAAGCGCAAAAGCTGTCAACTGCATGTGTGAGATGTCTCTCAAGTCTGACCACGTGACTGTCAGGGCTTAGAGGGAGTTTGATGGTTGAAGGCAGCGAGGGTTTATGTGTTTTTTAGGGTGTTGCTTTGGGTGGGCATTTGAATTCATCAGGGTGGGCAAAAAATTCTAAATAGGGTATGAACAACTGAACAACTGTATTTTAAAAAGCCTCTGGACCATTTGTTTAGGATGGTCCAGAGCCTTTACCCTGTGAAAAAGAAAATAATGAATTCTTTTCATAAAGTAATTTTCATTGTATGATGAGCATTTTTGTGAAGTAGAGAGGAAAACCTGGGGGTCTGGATCGTCAGCAGGCTACAGTAGAATAGCATACCCAGGGTCAGGCTGCTGACCACTGAGAGCTATCTCTATTACAGCGAGAAACTAATGATTAACGAATAATGTGCCTGTTGGCTGAGTGAGACTGATTGTCTGTGCCTTTATCATTTTCTTTATTAAATATATGTAATTGGACATGCATGTACTAAGCCTATACTCTGCACTTCTGTCACCATCTGTGCACGCTGCATGTTTATTTTTGTTTTTTTGGTAAGTGATGGGAAATCTTTAATTTTGCTGAATAATTTTGCTGACGAGAAATGGTCCAGTGTCAATATTGGTCTTTGTAATAAAAATGGAATGGCCAATAGTACACAGGCCTTCAGTCGTCCTGGTGTGCCCTTCCAGCTATAATAGTGTGTCATTTATTTGGAAACCCAATGTTTAGCTCTGGACCGGAATGTCTTCCTTTTTCATTAGATTTTAGCAACTTAACACCCAACAACGACTTACAACCAACAACATACCGTCTATCAATGTGAGAATTTCATGCTGTGTGGACGTTAAGGTTATGAGGTTTAGCAGACGTTGGGTTTTGGTCATCATGCCTCACAATTACCTAAATGTTACTATTTTACGCCAATGTGATGTTTGGAAGATGCTGGAAGATTTTGGTTACTTAACATCGCAACGTTGAATTTTAGCCTCCTATTGTCACAACCTACATTCAACCAGACAACAACGTTGATCAACGTAGGTGGCCAGCTGGGATGAAGCCTGTATCTATAAAAAATAAAATCTAGCACTCATTGGCGAATATTCAAGGTGAAGGTTCACCAAAAAAGAAAAGGTCTGTGCTGGTGGAGGCCCCAAAGTGTGCTAGGATAACTGAACAGTCTGCAAGGGATGATGAGGACATCCTGCCCCAGACTGTCCCTCTTACTTAAATCTATTACTTAAAGAACCATGCTGGAGTTCAGTGAACTCTTTAGAACCTCCCATTCTTTCACTGACGTGTGGAAACACAGACTGCATGACTAGGTGCTTGCTTTTATACACCTGTGGCAATGAGACTAAACAAAACACCTGAATTCAATGATTAAGAGGCGTGTCCCAATACTTTTTTCCATATTATGTATCAATGATGTTGCAGCAGTGAAAAAAAAAAGGGGAGGGTGGGTCTAATTGTGTCTGGGGGTCTGACCAAAGTCTTATTACGTCTTATTAGTGTCATCAGTCGAAGATTTTATTGCTAATACAGTCAGTCTGTAAACGAGCACATCTTCTCTACCAGGGTTTTGTGACCTCACCGTAAATTTAGCAACCAGGAACTAGTCGTGCTGCTACAGTCACAGTTCCATCAACTCATATGCAGTAAGACAACCTCACGTCTTATTCAAGACGAGAGCAGATCTAACATGGACAGCTTCTGGATTTTGATCTTCTTGCTCAGCAGTAAGTAGATCTTTCTACACTTTTACACTTTACCTTCAGAAACAGAATAGACAGTTCATACATCAACAAACACACACTAAAGTCCTACAGTAATGAACCAATAACCATCAGGAATCTGTCACAGAACTACAGAACAGGAAAGTGGGATCTGCAGCGAGTAACAGAGGTGTGTGTCATGCTCTGTCTTTGCAGGCACTGGGAGCTGGAGCTGGGAGAGGGAGTTAACTCTTCCACCTGGAGGAACGATCACCATCCCGTGTCATTATGATCTGAAATATATACAGCATAAGAAATACTGGTGCTATGATGCTGGTGCAGCATTCAACTTCTGTAAGATTCTGGCTTATGCCAATAACACAGAAGATAAAGTAACAGTGACTGATTACCCAGCTCAGAGTCTCTTTACTGTGACTATGAGAGATCTGCAGAGTGGAGACACTGGATCATACTGGTGTGTTGTGGAGATTGAGGGAATACTCAGTCGAGATGTTGATGAACAGATGTTTATCACAGTGAAAGCAGGTATTAGATTCCACACAGCACACACTGAATAATGGGTCCTCACTAAATTCTCTGAAGCTGCTCATACTGGTTATGATTCATCACAGCATCATTACTAAACTGCCTGTTTGTGTCCAGATCCTGATCTATCTGTGGTGGAGAGCAGTGTGAGTGGTCAGGAAGGGGGCAATATCAGTGTCCAGTGTCTCTACAGTGCTGGATATCAGAAAGAACAGAAGCAGTGGTGCAGATCTAACGGCAGGTGGTACACAGTGGGGAGGACTAACACATCCCAGGGTTCAGCAGTGCAGATCAGTGATGATGGGAGAAGATCCTTCAGGGTGGAGATGAGTGGTCTGCAGAAGAGTGATGCTGGCTGGTACTGGTGTAAAACTGGAAAGCTACAGATTCCTGTTCATCTCAGCGTCAGTGATGCATCTCCAGGTAAGAAAAGACTTCAAATACATTAATTAATATTGAATGACCACTTATTAACATCGGTTTAATTGTTTCATTCATTTCAAACATTCAAACAAACATTAAAACAACAATTAAACACTTTATTTATACACTGATCAGCCATAACATTAAAACCACTGGCAAGTAAAGAGAAAAACATTAATTATCTGGATCTACATATTAGGCAGCAGGCGAACACTCAGTTCTTGAAGGTGATGTGTTGGAGGCGAGACAAATGCCTCTGCTAAATGACGATTGCTAGACGACTGGGTCAGAACATCTCCAAAATGTCAGGCAGGTTTTGTGGAGTTTTTTTACCTTAATGCAGTGGTCAGTGCTTCGAGAAAGAAACTGGTAAATCAACAAAGGGGTCATGGGATTCCAAGGCTTACTGATGCTCATGAAGGCCCCAACTCACAGGACTTAAAGGATCTGCTGCTAACGTCTTGGTACCAGATACCACAGGATGCCTTTAGAGGCCTTGTAAAGTCCTTGTCTTGATGGGTCAGAGCTAGGGCTGGGCGATATGGTCAAAAATACTAAATCATGATATTTAAATAAATGGAAGAGATGGAACTTTAATACTTTGGACAATTAAAAATTGAGGAAATCAAGAATTATTCAAGTCTTTCAGGACAAGTGTCTTTCGTACTTTGTAGAGCACCCTTTGGCTCTCAAAAATAAACTAGACACCAGATTCTGGCAGCCTTCCTGAGAAATATTAGCCCATTCCCACTAATATACTTTTTCAAATGCCACCATGAAGACTTACTGGGCCTGTTTTTTTAGACCTGGCATTAACATGCATTTTCTTTATCAGGATAGCATCTAGATCTCCTCTGACTGAATTCTGTTTACACTTCATTAAAATGATTTGACTTTCCTGAATAAAAAGCACACCAACGTATACGTAATTTCTGTCTTACTTCCCGGACACAGTGCTTTCTCATGAAAATTGTCCTTCTCTGGTAGACTGTGAACAGTTTAGAGGAATGATGGAGGTTTTACAGCTCCAAGGAACAGTAGATGGTTCTTGCTTTCCTGTAAAGGCTTTATCAGAAAATGCGACAGACTATTTAAACCACAGGCCAACAAACTCTGTGACACTGTGCCCGGTATTTTATAGGTCAACAGACGTATTTATGCTTGCTTGACTGAATTCTGATCACAGAAAACACATTCTGTCAAATGTGTAGTCATGGATGATCAGTTATCGTTCTCAAGTCATGTTGCAAACGTAACTCGGTCCTGCAGATTTCTCCTGTACAACATCCGGAGAATTCGACCCTTCCTCTCTAGAGAGTCACCCAGGTGCTTGTTCAGTCTCTCGTCACTTCCAGACTTGATTACTGCAGCTCTCTTCTGGCTGGTCTCCCTCTGCACACCATCAGGCCCCTGCAACTCATCCAGAATGCAGCGGCACGGGTCGTCTTCGATGCCCCTAAATTCAGCCATGTCACTTCACTGCTGCGTTCTCTTCACTGGCGTCCTGTAGCTGCTGCCCGCATCAGATTCAAAACCCTGACGCTGGCCTACAAAGCCAAGAACAGACCAGCCCCTCCGTACTTGATGGCAATGATCAAAAGCCGATCCGCACCAAGAGCCCTTTGAGCTTCAAGTACGGCTCAGCTCGACCCGCCACCCCTCAAAATCCACGGAAGACAAGCATCCAGGCTCTTTTCTGTCCTGCACCAAAGTGGTGGAACGAGCTTCCCCTGGGTGTCCGAATGGCCGAGTCCAACGCTCGCTGTCTTCAAACCCAGACTGTAGACCCACCTCTTCTGAGAGTACTTGGACTAATAGAGTACTATGGTCGCCTTATTGTATTGTGTTTAGTAATGTCTAAGCTTAGAGGTTTCTTTTGAATTATTGGTCTATTCTAAGTTTTTTTTGGGTAAATAGCAAAGCACTTTGTAAGTCGCTCTGGATAAGAGCGTCTGATAAATGCCATAAATGTAAATGTAAATGTGGACAAGGTATGTCTCTGACCACCTCCGAATGTGGTATTCATAATCCAATCACAGTGCATCCCCAGGGTGTTTTTTTTTTTTTTGCACAGCAAAATGTGTCCTCTGCATTTGACCCATCTGTAGTAGTGAACACACACACACACACACTAGTGAACTTGGGACAGTAAGCACACACACACCCAGAGCGGTGGGCAGCCAAATCCAGCGCCTGGGGAGCAAAAATGGCTTGCTCAAAGGCCCAACACTGGCAGCTTGCCGAGCCCAGGTATCAAACCCACAACCCTGTCATCAATAGCCTGGAGCTCTAACCGCTGAGTCACCACTGCCCCGCTTTTTTATGAGGACGAGTGCAATCCGAGTGTGATCCGATCTTAAAGTAGCTGAATGCATTCATTAGAAGGGTTGTCCACAGACATTTGCACGTACATTGGAAACATTGGAGAATTTGTGTACTTACTGTGTACATATTGTGTACATATTGTGTAAATTCAATGCATCACTTTTTACTGAATGCTTCAGTGGGGTTTACTAGTGCAGGATTCAGTAACGCCACTGACGTCAGCTTGTTTTTCCTTTCCAACAACAACTACTACTGCGTTGACTGCAGTTTCTACCACTGAGGAAACCAGTGTCAGTGAGACCCCTTCAGGTAAATTCACTTAACAAAGCCAAAGCACTGAGATTACTTCAGGTACACTCACAAACCAGTGTTAATAGACTGAATCATATCTACTGATTAATTTAACTCTCATATTTTATCTCTGTTCTTCAAACCACTAGGTTCTACAAATGAGAAGACTGCAGCAGGCATGTGAGTAGTTCAGTCCAATGCAAATGGTTTGCTTTCCAGTGAAATGCTACGCTTTGAAATGCTATCACAAAAAAAAACAAGCGCAGTTGGTCTTTACTTAGAGCCGCTAGACCCTGCTTTCACACCTCAATATCAGCTCTTCTTCTTTTTACAGACAAACAAGTCGCGCCTCTGCAGCCAGTTCTAAGAATGTACATAGCACGAGCGGCCGTGGGAGGAAGCAAGAGGAGTAGGTTTATTACTGATATAATCAAACAGAGCCAGAATAACAGCAGTATCTCTAAAGCAGTTTGTTTAGAGTGTTGCCAACAATAGAGCAGGGTGCACAGCCCTTCACAGGTCAAGCCTCAGCACCTTGTTAATGGTCCATGTCAGGACTCGGACTTGGCTTTTCTGAATCACAAACCTTCTTCTTTTTCCGCCATTCTTTAGTTAATTCACTGTGTGTTCTGGGTCACTGTCTTGTTACATGACCCAATGTCTCTTCAGCTTGAGGTCCTGGACTGCTGTCCATCACATTCTCCTGTATACTGCACTGATGCACCTTTAAATTCACTGCTGCCTCAGTGATTGCAAGGTATTCAGACAAAGCAGCCTCCAAACCATGATGTTCCCTCTACCGTGCTTTACAGGCAGCATGGGGTTGTGGTTAAGCTTTGTGCAGTTGTGCTAAAAACTTCCACTTTTTCCTCAGGTGCATCCAGGTGGTCTTTTGTTTTTTTGGACAGCAGCAGCTTTTTTGTTCATAGCTACCTCTAGCTGACATTAGGAGCATGCTTTGCGCGGGGTCCACCGCTCCACTGCAACAGGCATCTGGACATCTGGCTAACATCGTATTTAGGGTGATGAGGGGAGTGAGTACTTGTACGGAGAGAGCATAGCCAATTGTTCTCTCTCTGACTCCAGTTGCTGATGGCAAATCGGCATGTCTCAGGATTTAAACTTGTGACCCCTGGGCCATAGTGCAGCGCATTAGGCCACTAAATTCAGTGTTTTTGTAATAGTGGACACATGAGCAAAGATGTTTGCAGTAGGTCCTTAGCTGTTACACGTGGGTTCTTCCTCATCTCTTTCAGGATTGTGCTCTTGGACACCCTCCGCTAGGTAGAGTAGCAGCAGTTTAGTATTTTCCCCAATGTCAGACAGTATGTCTAACCGTGGTTTGATGTACATGTAAGATGTGAGCAATGTTTTTGTAGCCTTTTCCAGCTTCATGCATCTCTGTAAGATACACCGGTCAGCCCTGCCATTAGTACCGTAACATTAGAACAGGTGAAGTTATCTGTCAATGGGGTGGATATATCAGACAACAAGTGATCAGTCAGTTCTTGAAGGTGATAAAAAGCGGGAACAATGGGCAAGTGTACAAATCTGAGACAGTACCTACCAAAAGTGGTCCACGAAAGGAAAAAAACAATCCAAGGTCCACAGTCATGGGCACCTATGGCTCACTGATATGATCCAAGGAGACCCTGCCTCACAACTTACAGGACTTGGATTTGCTTCTAATGTCTTGGCGCCACAGATACCCCAGCACACCTTTAGAGGTCTTGTGGAGTCAATGCCTCTGTTATAGTGGCACAAGGGGGATCTACTCAATATTAGGCAGGTGGTACTAATGTTATGGCTGATTGGCAGGAAATAAGTGCAGGAAATAAATGCTGTCCTAGCTTACACACACCATGAGTCTTTCATTCATTCATTGCAGGATCAACAACAATCTGTTGGTGTGGGTGCTGTTGGCTGTAGGCTTGGTGCTTCTGCTGCTGTTTCTGGTCACCATTCTTACCTGTACATTGAAGAAAAAGTCCAGTAAGTCATCTCTCATTTTCTTCAAGACTTTTAAAGATGCTTCTGAGGTACTGCTATTAAAATGTGACGAGGGCCATCACTGCACTGGTGCAAAGATGTTCATGTTCAGGGCTTTTTACTCACTCAGTCATGTTTGCTCTGTGCTATCTTAGAGGGTTTCTGTGGCTCCTTGCAGTTGTGGGCATTTGAAAGGGTGGCAAAATGTCATTCCTATTTCTGTCCTTAGACATGCAGTTAGTGTTGCGTCTCATCAGTGTATCTCTTCTTTTTAATGTTAAGATCTGGGCCTGATTTTACAAAAGTGTCTTAACCCTCCAAGGCTTATTACACACTAAGGTGTATTACTCAGTAACTACAGGGATGTCTATACAAACTGGTGGGGCTCTTCTGTAATAGGAATTTGTAAGAACACTTTTAGCCTTAGGTGATAGGCTGTTTAAGTGCTTTTTTCCCTAAACTTCATCAAAAATCCATTTTGCTTTATTATTTATCGAACATTTCACTTAGGAAAGATTCTAAGAACTGGAACTTTGGTATTCTTCTATTTTGTGCTTCCTTACGACAGCCTCACATTTGTCTTAGAGCATAAGACTTTATTAGAGTTTATAAGCCTTTATAATGATCAGTTTAAATAGACAGATAGAATCACTAGAATTAATGTATAATTTAACTGGAAAAAATCATGCCTTGCTCTTGTTTACTAAAAATGTTTATCCTCTATTTTTTCTCTCCAACACACTCTCCAATGTTTAACTCAATACTGGAAAATTAAAAATGGTATTTTGCATTGTTAATGATCAGCTGTGAAATACAACATAAGACTGTTACAACTGCCTAATTTAGAAAATGATGAGTATCTTAAGAAGATCTTCAAAATAATTAAGACTTACGTAGGAGAAAATCTGAGATTCTCTTATGAAAATAATAAGATTATGAGATGTTTTGGAGAATTCCTTTTATGAACATTCTTATGATATTCATGGTGTTTATAAGATAAAATAATCTGTAATTAACTTTTTTTCTGCTTAAAAAATGCTTAAAAAATAAACTAAATTAAATTATAAAATAAATAGATTCTAAAATATAACATTTTGGAATGCTTATCCTTTCTCCTTTCCACTGTAAAATTGTGCAAAACAGAAATAATACACTATTTTTACGCCCATGTGCCTTCTGAAGATCAGTTCATCTGCTGCTCACTATACCTTTGCATGCCACCAGGGGCGCTGCCAGGGATTTTGGACCCCATTACACTGGATCCCACAACTCCCACAATAATCCTGCCGAAATACTCAATTAATGCATTCTTAAGACCCCTGTCAGTCACAGGCCCTTAGATTTATCCTAACACCCCCACAGACAGAGCCCCTGCATGCCTCTGCATGTATCCATACCTTGAAGACTAATCTGCATAATGTGCAAACTCTCTCCGACAGAAGGAAATCAGATGGAGGTCAGAGATGCGGGCGGTGACGCTGCAGCTCACATGGTTAGCGTGAGTTTGGATGAGTTGCAGTCTGATGCAGTTCCGCTTATAGTGCTTATTAGGCTGGGGATATACTTGCTGTTAACTATGCGTTTGCGTGCACGTGCTGGCTGCCTCTTGTACCCTGCATTAGTTTGGTGTGCTGGCTTGTGCACGTCTTCAGAAAGTAAGGCTACGCATACACAAGGTGCATGAAAGGCTGTGTGGCCAAGTCCACAATTACCAGCATCTGTACGATGTGTCCTCACCTCTGCACAGTGACAAATACGCTGGTCAGAACCGCTGTATCAGATTATTTTAAAAGTCACTGTGGAAGCCTGGTCACTGTTCTCTGGTCTGCCCTCTAGTGGAAGCCTCCAGAAACACACATAGCACACTGGCAAGTATGTAAACAGATACATTCACAAGCACATAGCCAAACAGCAAGTATATCTCTAGCTGCTGACGCTTTAAATTACAGCCTGCTACCTATGGAGTAAGTATGGAGTACGTACCTGTTAAGTAGGCCGTAAAAAATAAATAAATAAATAAATACAGTACAGGGTAAGTAATGGGTATGATAGTAGATCAGGGCTGCTTAATCCTGGTCCTGGAGATCTACCACCCTGAAACGTTCAGATCTAAGATTCGGGGTGGAGCTACACTCTACAGGGTGGTAGATCTCCAGGACCAGGATTTGCTTTGATTTTAATTTGCTTGTCAAATCTTTTCCCTTTTTGTAAATAATATTGTTTATTGCTTTTTTTAATTCTTATCTATATTGTGTATATAGTGTAAATTATTTATTTATCTAATTTTTGTAACTGAGTGTCCTGCTATCCCTTTCTGCTGTTACACTGTGAATTTCCCCACTGCGGGACTAATAAAGGACTATCTTATCTTATCTTATCTTATCTCTTTTTCTTTACTGCCAATTAACCCACTTCTCGTAGTTCCCCCAATGCTAAGACTGTACAGAATCCTCCAGTACATGCAAAGCCACTGCTTCTTTTTGAACCGCCACCAAAAACCGACACACTTGGAGGGAAGCGCTGGATGTGTCGGGGTCCCCAGGCCTGTGCCGGCCTGTTCTCTCCAGATTATACCTTAAGTCAGTTTTGTAATCTAGTATTAGGCTCAGAAGTACAATAAATTTGGAATTGCTGCATTATTTAATGCATTATCAAATGTCAAATTGTCAAATGTTATGTAATAACTGGTAATAATATACTTCACAGACCCTTACTTTTCCCCATGCCTTACTTAAAAGGTGCTGTTATAGGGGCTGTCATTTCAAGTGTTATCCTAGCCTTAGTGTTTAATCAGGGAGTGGGTGGGAGGTAGTGTGGTGGGCTCGTATTTATAGTTTTTAAATTTGATATAATTGTTTTAACTAATCCTGGACTTTGCATTTTGTGGGAGTTTCCTGTACTTCTGAGCTTGTTTGTGTGAGGTCACTCATTTCTTTGTGTTTGTGTGTGTGTCCATGGAACAAGATCTCCCCATCTGAAGACACAGTGACCTACAGCAGTGTGACTATCAAAAAGAAGGTACAGCTTCATTCTTTACATCTGACTATATAAACACATCCGTCACGTCTGTCTTTAAACAGTATTTGAGAACTGAAAGATTGAAAAGTCTTACAGGAGTTATCATGAGTTAACTGTGTCCACAGCCTTCATCTCCACCAGCTCCTGAAAGTGATATGACCTACAGCTCTGTAAGAAAATCTTCCAAAAATAAACCTGTAAGTGAAGTTCCCTATATATATATATATATATATATATATATATATATCGCCGTTATCGCAAGTAACACTTCACGGTTCTCACACTGGAGGTTCCTCAAACTGGTCAAGCCTTTAGTTTTGCTGGTGAAAGAGCACTCAGTGTGGACCAGAAGAACCTCCTTTCTCTCTAATCCTGCCCTTGTTTTCCAGCTCTCTCCAGCAGTAAAAGATGGCGAGGTGATCTACAGCTCTGTGGTTCACAAATAGGAGGTGAGAGACTCTCAGACTAGAGGCAGCTGAAAAAGATCAAAATGGAAATGATGTTTCTAATGTTTTGGTTGTTTGTTTGTTTCGTTTTTGACACAGGGAAGACTCTGCTCAGGTGATCTGAGACATGGATATACATCAATCAGCCATAACATTAGTACCACCGATCTTCATCTACTTCGTCTGTCACGGGTGGATAGACAGTATTAGGCAGCAGGTGAACAGTCAGTTCTGGAAGGTGATGTTGGTGTTAAAAGCAGGAGAAATGGGCAGGCGTAAGAATTTGAGACACTTAAACAGGAAATTGTCTAAAGCAAAAGTTTGGGCACCCTGCTCGGTCAGTACTTTGTAACAACGCTCTTTGGGCAGACAGCTTAGGGTGGTTCTAATGCGTGTTTTGAGGGATTTTCTCCCGTCCGTCCTTTGATGAGGCTTCTAGTTCTGTGAGATTGTTGGGCCGACTTGCTGCACTGCTCTTTTGAATAGAATAGAATTTTGCTATGGGTTTTTACCCCATCTAGACACTGTGGACTTTGTTACCTAGCCTTGATATGTTAAACTGGGAATTCCAACTGGTCTTGTACATTATACTGTGTTGTATGCTCTATTATGCTATCATGCTTCTACTATAGAGTTTAGCTTTTTAACTACATGCATTATTATTATTATAAAGGGCAAGAGTATTATTTTCTATTTGTGCTGTAATTAAATGACATACTTATGCTAATACAATGTAATGGTAATAAATAATAACAATTAACAATAAAAATACAAGAGTGTGCTTTGAGTGTTAAAATAAACATTTTTAACATTTGAATTTTTAACATGGGACAAAATATATACTATATGGATCAAAGTACTGGGACACCTGCTCATTCATAGTTTCCTCTGAAATCAAGGGTATTAAAAAAGAGCTTAACTGTCTCTACTGTCCTGAGAAGGTCCAATAGATTCTACAGCATTGCTGTGAGAATCTGATTGCTTTCAGCGACAAGAGCATTACTGAGGTCAGGATGTTTGCTGATACCCCTTCTAATGAATACATTCAGTTGCGCCCATTGCTGACACAGATGTGCACATGCACACACACAGCTTTCCTAGTCATTGTAGAGAAGTACAGCTAAAAAGCAGATGATCATCAACCTATTGGCACCATGCCTAATCCCAGGTTTTATGCCAGAGGGGTGTAAATCCCCCAGCATTGAGCTGCTGAGCTGTAGAACCGTGTTCTCTGGAATGATGGATGCTACTCCATCCAATACTTTACACTGTGTTGGGAGTGATGATTGCCCAACATCCTGACCTCACTAACGCTCCTGTACTAACGCTGAATCCAATCAAATCCTTACAGCAAAATCTAGTAGAAAGCCTGGAAACTGGGCGGTAGAGACAGTAAGCTCTTTTTTAATACGCTTGATTTCTAAAGAAACTATCAATAAGCAGGTGTCCCAATACTTTTGTCCATATGATGTATGCATGTACCTTTTCAGGTTCTGTAGACTTTAGACTGTATTGGCTTGTCCTGTATGAACTCACTGATGTCTTCATAGACTGTGTGAGAGATGTTTGCTGGGTGAGGACCTTCCAGTTATTGGGGGCCCAGGGCATGAACCCAGTGGGCCCGGCTGATAATCGGTGCCTGAACCACAGCTATGGCTATCAGTGTTAACCTGCATCATTTTGGAACACGCTGTAACAGACAGACTCAGCAGAAGTGCATTTCCAGCCTATTTGAGGAGCTTTCTCCAGGTCAGTTATCAGCACAAATGGCTTTTAATGGACAGGTCACTGCAAACTGCTCCAGGGAGTATGCACGTGAAAAAGCTTGCAGGTGCTTAGAGTTCACCCGTGCTTCAGTTAGAAAGAACTCTACTACTGTTTTAGTAACATTACAACCCATCGGTGTGTGCATTTAACACACTGAGCTTGGTGACAGTTTAAGTCCAGTGTTTGTTAGCAACATTAGCCTAAGATCTCCCATTGTAAACTAATGAAGCAAACTTCAGACCTCAAACATGTCTGGGCTAATTGATGGCATCTTTGGTCACTGTCAAATTATGCTAATTAGTTTTTTCACCAAATTGTTTCTTTAATGAATGAAGGGTAGTGATGAAGCTGTCGTTGTCTGAGCCACTTTCTCAGTCACTTCCTCAGGAACTTGCTCAAATCTGTGGTCAGCAAAACAGACCTCATTATTTCATCACCCTTAAGAAGACAGAGCTGAGGAAGTGAGAATCACTGTGTTTTACTCTGCAGAAGAATGAAACGACACCCTTGGATTTTCTTTTTCTTCGTTCCGAGTAAGTTGCGTCTTTATTTATGGTGTGGGCAGCATTTAACATCCTGAAAGTTAACAGAAGTGTGTGCATTTATCAACTTTTGTCTTATTAGGTTCTGTTTGCTTTGGGTGGCAGTTAACTCTTCCACCTGGAGGAACGATCACCATCCCGTGTCATTATGATCTGAAGTACATACAGCATAAGAAATACTGGTGCTATGATGCTGGTGCAGCTTACAACTACTGTAAGATTCTGGCTTATGCCAATAACACAGAAGATAAAGTAACAGTGACTGATTACCCAGCTCAGAGTGTCTTTACTGTGACTATGAGAGATCTGCAGAGTGAAGACACTGGGTCATACTGGTGTGCTGTGGAGATTGAGGGAATACTCAGTCGAGATGTTGATGAACAGATGTTTATCACAGTGAAAGCAGGTATTAGATTCCACACAGCACACACTGAATAATGATTACTCACTGAATTCTCTGATGCTTCTCATATTGCAGTATCACATGTGTCTGTGTCCAGATCCTGATCTATCTGTGAAGGAGAGCAGTGTGAGTGGTCAGGAAGGGGGCAGTGTCAGTGTCCAGTGTCTCTACAGTGCTGGATATCATAAAGAACAGAAGCAGTGGTGCAGATCTAAAGACGGTAGTTGCTACACAGTGGGGAGGACTAACACAGCCCAGGGTTCAGCAGTGCAGATCAGTGATGATGGGAGAAGATCCTTCAGGGTGGAGATGAGTGAACTGCAGAAGAGTGATGCTGGCTGGTACTGGTGTAAAACTGGAAAGCTACAGATTCCTGTTCATCTCAGCGTCAGTGAAAGTCACTCAGGTAAGATTTTAAAGTTTACATCTGAAAGAATCTCTGGTACCTTCTTTTATTCAGTTCATCTAGTACCAGAGACTGTTTACCACCGTCTTCTCTTGGTGCTACAGATGGTAGCATTGCTTTTCTTGGCGTCTACACTGTGCTGGCTCTCAGGTTCTGCTTCGTCTCTTTCAGAGTTCTCCTTTCAGTTCTCTTTTAGACATGTTTGGAAAGAAAGTGCTGTTTCTAATAATATAAGGGCCTGAAGACACAACATTAGTGCATGCTTTTGATTAATAGTAAACTATGATCAAGTGTATTCATTACATACATATTGAAGATGATCAGCTGATCTAAAAGTTAGACTTGGTCACATGAAGAACCCTTGAGGCCTAGGTTAGACACTATCTCTGGATAATGCGCAGTAGAGAACTGAGTCTAACAACGTGTCTCTTTCATTCCTTCAAAGCTCAGAGGATCGTGGCGGGTTGCCTCGCTGTCCTTCTATTGCTAATGCTTTTGCCTGCTGTAGCAACCTGGCTTCTGAGAAAGAGACAAGGTCAGTATTACACTGCTTGGTCTCACAGTTTGGTCCTGATTCATTCACATTGACCTGTGTCCTCTTATTATCTAGAACGACTGAAGGCCTTACGCTTGTTTATGCTCAACGTTAAATACAGATACAGACAAGGGCAGAGCCTTCTGACTGTATTCTGTGCTCATTTTGGCCGTATTTGTCCACATACAGACGGAAGGGATGCCGGAACCACCGGAAATCAGTGGGGGGCAGTGTAGTGCCAGGGGTGCCAGACTCTAGAGGGCGCTCCTGAGGGAGTCCAAAATGAATAACATTATATGAAGCAGTGAAATGAGCATCCATGGCGTCAGCGAGTGTGAATGGCTTTACAGCAGCTGCTATGAGCAGACAGGGTTTAATAAATCTTTATAATAATATATTAATAATAAAAATATAATAAATGTCTTTATTGTTATAAAGTATATGAAAGGGTGGAGGTAGTAATTAGAACCCCAGTACAATATGTGCACTGTTTTTGCAATATTTTCAGCTGTATCACACCTTATTCTGTTGTTCCTAAAAATGAGGAGTTTGGGTTCTTCTATGGCTTCTATGGCTTAAAAACCCTCCTGGCAACTTGGCTCTTGGCAAGAAAGTATGTATAGTAATGACAGTAGTCATTAATAGACATTTCTACTATTTAACACTTCATTAATTAACATAAATATTGGGTTATTTATCCAGATTAATCAATAGTTTAAATGGTCTATGATGCATAAGATAAATACTTTACACTTTCACTTCAATACAGCAACAACAGAGGGCAGTCAAGTTAAGGTCAGTGAGGAAGACCCAGGCTGTGAACGACACACAGTAAGTGCTGAGTAATGCTGAACCAGGTACTGTCTGAAAACATTCAGGCTAAATCCATTATAGCTCTGACCAATTACTTCCCTTTTAGACTGACCCAGAGTTATCCTACAGCTCTGTGCTGTTCAAGCAAGACGAGCAGAAGAAGAGCAGCCCAGAAACACAGGTTTGCTTTATTTATTTTTTTTTGTAACAAACATGAAGCATCATACACTATATGGACAAAAGTATTGGGACACCTGCTTATGCATTGTTTCTTCTAAAATCAAGGGTATTAAAAAATACTTTATCCTGCTTTTGTTGGAGTAACTGTCTCTACTGTCCAGAGACGACTTTGGAATAGACTTTTGGACATTGTGGGACACTGTGAAGACTTGATTACATTCAACTACAACTACTACGTTATTGGTGTCTCCCCAACCCACCCTAAAAGTATTGGATGGAGCACCATCCGTCATTCCGAAGTACACAGTTTCACAGCTCCATGGCTCAATGCTGGGGGGCTTTATACCCCTCTAGCCCACGCCTCGCATAAGGCACGGTGCCAATAGGCTCATGTTTACAGAGGAGAGTCCTACTGGCGAAACGTCTCTACAGGGACGAGACAGGTGGTGTATCTGCACATCTGTGTTAGCGCTGGGTGTAACTTAAAGTGGCTGAATGCATTCATTAGAAGGGGTGTCCACAAACTGTGTGAAGTTTGTGTCAATGTCTGCATGTGTTTTTGTGTGTGTGTGTGTGTGTGTGTGTGTGTGTGTTTGTGTGTGTGTGATGCAGAACTCTTCAGCGTCTGAAGATCCAGTGATATACAGCACCTTAACTGACACTTAGCCAAACGGAACTGCGTTCGCCACTGTTTTCTCCTGTAGAAGAGGTCATAACGAATGTGAGAACACATCAGATCTGCAAGCTTTGCTTTGTAATGTGTTTTAAATGTTCATTTTACAGAATGTCACACTATTATATCATTATTTATTCCATATCAGGTTAAAAATAATATTGTTGGATTGTGATTAAAGTGCTACTGATGAGAAACTGTATGTTATTGAAGTCTTTCTAAATGAGTTCTCTACAATGATGTTCCCAGATTAAATGTGTGCATGAGAAAGAGAGAGAGAGAGAGAGAGAGAGAGAGAGAGAGAGAGAGAGAGAGAGAGAGAGAGTGCATGTACTGTGTAATTAGCATCCACTTAGAAACACCATAGGAACTACTGGGAATACCACAACAACCACTTAGCAACACAATAGCAACCACCTAGCAACCACTTGGCAACAGCATTGAATTCATCTCGAATATCATAGCAACCAGCTAGCAACCACTTAGCAACAGCATAGCGATCACTTTGGATACTGTAGCAGCCAGTGGGAATCACTTTAGCCACTTTAGCCATAGTCACTTTATATTTATATACCAAACATACTGTCAGATTATTTGAAAGGTCATCTATATATATATATATATATATATATATATATATATATATTATAAGTGTTTAATTTAAGTTTGTTATATGTAAACAAATTCAGCTGAATGTGCCTATGTTTCATTCTCCAGTGATCTTTTAGAAACAGGTAGGTTTTGTTACAGTGTCTTTAGGACTGATATATACATTATCTAGGATTGCCATGATTATTTCCCATTTCTTCTGAAATCTAGGTTATTAAAAAAGAGTTTATCCAACTTTTGTTTGAGTCTGTCTCTACTGTCCAGGATCTTTCTATTAGATCCTGGAGCATTAGTGAGGTCAGGATGTTGGATGATCACCACCCCACCTCATCCCCAGCTCCACTCAGAAGTATTGGATGGAGCAGGACCAGAGTGCAGACCTTTGCCTTTAAACCCTCAGCCTCCTGCTGGCCTGATTGTGAACGGCTTTAGTAGTAAATCAGTAGTTGTATGCAAGGTTTGATCTTTAGTGTGGTTCTTCAGATGTACTGCAGAAAAAGAAGCAAAATTGAATGTTTATTCATTCTTTAGCAGCTTAATCTTACAGCAGAAATATGAAAATAGCTTCAATTTATTGAAAGAAAAGAAATCAACATCTCTAGAATAAAGCTTTTTCTCAGTAACAGATCCAGCACTCATAACAAAATTTAACTGAATTATGCATTGGACATATGTTAAAGATGTTTTTAATGTAAAACTATATTTTTTTCTTGGCACAGTTAAACAATGAAGGTTCGGTACATGGAAGAAACATATCATAAACCTCAAACACTGGTTTTGGGAGACCTAGAAAAAAGCAGGGAAGTGGACCAGTTCGAAATTCCCAAAATTGTAACAGTCTTTACTTATTATAGGTACACCCCCAAATATCACACACACACAGCCCACTAGTGAAAGCCCTAGTTAAACCTGTAACTTCAGGAGATTACGGTGGTGCTGAAACTAGAGAGCAGCTCATCACCTGCAGACTCTGCAAGCTCTGGAAATACGGGTTGCTACGTAAACAAGGCCTTAAGACCACAGATTTTCTCGCGCTGAGAAGAAGCAAAAGCGGGGAAGAGCAAAAGGTGATAACTTCATGGTATGCTAAAAGCTAACGCTAGCATCTCTACTCTCCAACATCTGCTCCCTCAAAAACAATCTGAACCACCTCAGCTGAACCAAACTGGAGCTGAACTCAGTTTAGAGAGTAAAAGCACTGGTTTATTACTGTTTTGACTGGTAAAAGTTGAGAAAGCCAAACCCAGAGAAGTGGGAGGGCGAAAGTTGATGTCCCAGCCGGAGGCAGCGCTTCAGGGTCATGGAGGGGTATGGTCCCAAAGAGGGCTCATGGGTGCCGGCCGATCATGTTCTAGGTCCCGCGCAGAGGTGGGGACTCCACATACGTTGCCCAAGTTGGAGGAAGACCAGTAAGTGACTCTTTATGCTAAATTATGAAGAAGGTTAATCTGTTTGTTTGATTTTAACAGGTGGTGTTTGTACCTCCACCACAGCATCCTTGCTCTCACCGCTTTCAGCAGGGTCAACGCAAAGAGAGCAGCAAGAACATGACCAGCGTATCAGCAGAAATACAGTTAAACAAGGCGGAGAACGCATGGAAGCCTGGAGTTAAGGCGGCCCGTGGACACAGTGCTGTTGGAGATGACCCAGAGGTGATTAAGACCCAGGAGCTGTTCCGGCGCATTAGAAGCATCCTAAACAAACTGACGCCACAGATGTTTCAGTCTTTTCTCTGATGAACCAGGTCACATAGCTCACCATAGACACAGAGGAGAAGCTGAGGGCCTCATAGACCTGGTGTTCAAGAAAGCCATCTACGAACCCACCTTCTCTGAAACCTATGCCAACATGTGCCACTTACTTAAGGGGGTGAGTGACCTGCTGCTCTCTCTCTCTCTCTTTCTGTCTCTTTCCTTCCTTTATTCTCATTTTTTATGCCCTTGGTTAATCAGTTAAACAACACTGTTTAATATGGACCTAAAAGATCATTACGTTTTTTGATCATTCAGCACACACATCTTTTTTTATGTTTTAACAAGTACCACTTAGTTTGCACTCCCCCCAGTGCCAAATGGCCTGTTTTGAAATGAACCCAACAAAATCATCTATGCTGAAGACTTTGAATCTTGTGATATGGCATCAGTGTATCACAATACTTAAAGAAACTGCCACTGCACATACTGTTACACCTTAAACATTAAAAACAATACTATAAAAACTGAGTCCGGGTGGCACAGCTGTCTAAGTGTTGGCTCTGTCATCATGAGGTCGCAGGCTCGTTCACTGGTGATGCCACAGCCATCCATGACCAACCTAGAGAGCATAACTGTCTTTGCTTTTTCTTCTTTTTTCTCCCCCTTCACTCAGCATGGACGATGCCAGCTGAGGCGAGGTTAGCTGATGTAACAGATTTAGCGCTTAGCGTTGTTATTCCATCGTTCTGGGCTTCAGATGAGCCTGATTATTTACATGCTTTTAAGGTTCAGATCCTCAAACCTGCTTTGTGAAGAACTGGTAAATAATCTGGTGGCACAAAACATGTTTTTTTTTTTACCTCCCACACCTGAACAGATCTGTCACTAATGGTGTTTTCCTGTGTGTGTAGAAATATAATAATGCTGGAGAGTTGTGGAACGAAGACGCCTCAACTGGAAGGACTTCCCTCCAGAGGTATTGGTTAAAAATGCCAGCCAATACAAATTATGCAAAATACATTTAATACAGCAAGGTATATTACATGTTACAGCATAAGGTTCTTCATAGAACCTCATACAAGAGATTTTCTGCCATAGACATCAACCATTTAATCATGCTTAAGACCATCTGAGTGCAGGAATGTGGAAGGAGAGGACTGTGGGACCCTGGATTAAGAGGTGAGTGGATGGTGGATAGGGTCGGTACTTCTGGACCATTGATCACCTCTGATCTGGTCTGTTGTCTCTTATGCACTCTGTGGTTTCTACATTCAGCTCCTCTCTGAGGTCAACAGGTCATTTAAGTTTCACAGTTCACCTTACATAGCTCTCTG
Source organism: Salminus brasiliensis (assembly GCF_030463535.1). Taxonomy (NCBI): domain Eukaryota; kingdom Metazoa; phylum Chordata; class Actinopteri; order Characiformes; family Bryconidae; genus Salminus; species Salminus brasiliensis. Next base: position 5,734,120 of record NC_132900.1, on the reverse strand, counting down.
CTGCGGCCTCTTTACGTTCCTCTCTGAGGGCAGCAGGTCATTATGTTGAACTTTACTCCCACAAGTCTTCATAAGCTTACTGTAGGGTTGAGTACTGGCAAGAAACTAACAATACGATGCATGTCACGATACAGGGGTTATGATATATTGCAAATTTTAAATATATTGCAAAATTATAGAAAAACTGTCATAGATTTAAAAACACTATCATATCCATAAAATCTGACACTGTTTATTATATTATATGCAATATAATATAATACAATTCTGCAACATATCAATATTTTCTTACACCGCTAGTTAATTGAATGATAGTGTAATATGATCATGTGTTTGGGCTGATTTTTCAACATATTGTTGGTAAAGATGATGATTTTAATGTTATTATTGTTAATAAATAAAAATAAAATATCCCATGTTTTTAAATCTGCACCACTGCTTCTGAACAGTGCTTTACATTTTTTAAATAAAAATAGTGAAAGTGAAACGCTGATGTTGAGACGAACAGGAACCTGTAGCCTTTCAGTTGTACTTTTAAAAAAGCTAACAATAGTGCCACCCTTTTTGGTGATGCACACACACTATATGGTCAAAAGTATTTGGACACCTGCTCCTTCATTGTTTCTTCTGAAATCGGGAGTCTTTTTGTTGGAGGAACCGTCTCTACTGTCCAGGAAAGAAGGCTTTCTACTAGATTTTGGAGGAGAATTGCTGTGAGGATTTGATTGCATTTAATGACAAGAGCGTTAATCAACACACCCCACCTCATCCTCAACTCATCCCAAAAATATTGGATGGAGCACCAGCAATCATTGCAAAAAACACAGTTCCACAGTTCAATGCTGGGAGGCCTTATACCTCTTATACCCCCCTTATACCACACCTGGCATTAGGCATGGGGCCTATAGGTTCATGATTATCTGCTCCAGGGAGTCTTACTCTATTGGCGGTCCTTCTCTATAGTGACTATACAAGCTGTGTGTGTGTGTGTGTGCGTGTGTGTGTGTGCAATTGCAAATCTGTGTCAGGAATAGGTGCAACTGAATTTGAGTTGCTATTAGTTTTTAAAGTTGAATGTGTAACATTATTGTTTGGTACCGTAAATTTAGCTCGTTTAAACACATAGTTTAGAAGCACACTGCAAAGTCTGACTCACTGATGCTGATATCACTTCCTCTTGCCCTCAAATATTTTGGTCTTTAGCTTCATATAGTGGTTTTTAAGACCTCCAAGTAAATTTAGCAAGCAGGAAGTTGTTGGGCTGCTATGGTCAGACTGTCAGCAACACAACTGAGACATAGGAAGCCAGAAAACCTGCCACCTTATTCAACAGAAGATCAACGAACATGCGTCTCATTTTGGCCTTTATTTTCACTTGTGTATGTAAGTAGATTTTCATGCACTCTGTGATTCATACTGTATCCAGTACAGAGTGAACTGCTTGTTTTCTACATTTAGACACTGAAGGGTTAAAGCAGAGGGTTAACTGCTCTCTAGAAGAAGAAGATATGGTACTTTCAGGGAGTTACAGTGGCTGGTCTGTTGTCTCTGCAGGCACTGGGAGCTGGAGCTGGGAGAAGGAGTTAACTCTTCCACCTGGAGGAACGATCACCATCCCGTGTCATTATGATCTGAAATATATACAGCATAAGAAATACTGGTGCTATCACGCTAGAGCAGCTTACAACTTCTGTAAGATTCTGGCTTATGCCAATAACACAGAAGATAAAGTAACAGTGACTGATTACCCAGCTCAGAGTCTCTTTACTGTGACTACGAGAGATCTGCATAGTGGAGACACTGGATCATACTGGTGTGTTGTGGAGATTGAGGGAATACTCAGTCGAGATGTTGATGAACAGATGTTTATCACAGTGAAAGCAGGTATTAGATTCCACACAGCACACACTGAATAATGATTCATCACTGAATTATCTGAAGCTTCTCATATTGCAGTATCACATGTCTCTGTGTCCAGATCCTGATCTATCTGTGAAGGAGAGCAGTGTGAGTGGTCAGGAAGGGGGCAATATCAGTGTCCAGTGTCTCTACAGTGCTGGATATCAGAAAGAACAGAAGCAGTGGTGCAGATCTAAAGACAGTAGGTGCTACACAGTGGGGAGGACTAACACAGCCCAGGGTTCAGCGGTGCAGATCAGTGATGATGGGAGAAGATCCTTCAGGGTGGAGATGAGTGAACTGCAGAAGAGTGATGCTGGCTGGTACTGGTGTAAAACTGGAAAGCTACAGATTCTCGTTCATCTCAGCATCAGTGATGCATCTCCAGGTAGGATCACAAACACTACTATTATGTAATAAATGTAAATCACTGTTCAGATTTCTAGACCAGTTTTTTAAATTTCATGATGGAAACAGATGTGACTACATTTCCTGGCACTGAGAGAAGCAGCATCAGTGAAATCACTCGAGGTAGGATCACAAACAGTCCTTCAAATTCACTGAATCCAGTCACGGACAGAATTAGTTTATCTGATTTGTGCTTCTAGGTTTTACAGCTGTGACTGTAAATGGAAGAACAGAAGGCAGGTGAGTAGTGCAGTCCTGTAAGCTTTAAGTGAGCTGCTGTTTCTTCAGAGTTTGTGAGGTGGGGCAAGACTAGTAATTCATAGATGAAGTAAAATGTACACTGTAAAAACTCTACTTAGTTTAGCTGCATATTTACTTCCTTTTCTTCTGCATCAGTTTGGTTAACAGTACGTACAGAGTTGAGCCTCAAAAAACATTAGTAAATGAGCTGCAGCTGGAACTGATGTTTAGTCTGTGGCTCCTCCCATTAATCTGTTTACTGTTTATTCACATCTGGAGGGTAGGACTCCCCATATCACATGGCATCCCCAGACTGGGAGGCTTTTGCCCATGGAGTGCTGAGGCTTTGCTGGGATTTGAACTTATGACCTCCTCACACTTGATGAGCAGTAGTTAGACTGTAGGGCAGTTCTGAGTAAATGTACCTTCCCTTCTTTCTCAGACACAGAAATGTACATGGTTTCACAGCTCTAGAGTGATGCAGTCTAACTTCCTGCTTATCAAGCCACCCCCCCTTCACCTCCCCATGTAATAGGGTAGTCCTAACCTGCAGATAGAAATACACAGTAAACAGATTGAGAGGGAGGAGCCACAGACTAAACATCTTATTTAGTATTCAATCAGTTTCAGCTGCAGCTCATTTACTTATGATTTTGAGGCTCAACTCAGTATGTATTGTTGATCAAACTGAGGTGCAGAAGTAAGAAATGTGAGTTATGAAGTTGATGAACTGATCTTCTGTCTATCCAGGGGCCTCTGAATACAATGCATGGTTTTGTCTACATTAGGTCTAGTGTCTTAAGTTGCTGTGTGTGGGAACGGGAGTCATTTGCATACAGGAACTCTGTATGTAGTTTATAATATTTATAATTATCCTCATTCTGGATATAAAAAGTCATTTAGAACATTCAGTAGTGTATGTTCTTGTGTAATGATGAAAAATACATGCATTAGCATAGGCCTGTCTCAGTGCAGTAAATGCTGAGTAAGTCAGGGCTATCTTAATGTGCTAAACTGTTTATTGCAGCGATAGCAATGACATGACAGTCTGGACTTCAGTGGCGACTGTTTGCCTGGGGATGCTGTTTTTTCTGGTTAGCGTTCTGGTCTGCGTTGTGAGGAAAAATTACAGTAAGTATTCACATAGGTTTTATTTTAGGGCCTTTAAGGATACATTTTGATTCTATTGTGTATTCCTATTATGTACATATTTTAATTACTATTAAATCTAACTATCAAAGCTCCACATGGTCCATCATTGCACTGGTGCAATAGCTGTTATTACAAAAATAATAGCTGTTGTGCTGCTCAGTGTTAGCTGGAAAAAAACATGTTGAGTGAAATAAATTGTTTAAAAGATGCATGAAGTACCAAACTGATCAGTGCAATTAAAGACTCTACAAGGTCAAATCAATTGTGCTTAAGCTATTGTTTCCTGTGTGTTACTGTGTATTACATATAATGCAAGTAGCCAGTGAATCAATATGGGCTAATATGCGTAATCAGATATCTCCACCTCACACTAACAGATAGAACTCAGATGGAGAGCACAGAGAGGATCAACAGTGCTGCAGTTCAGGCAGTAAGTATTGGGGAGTATTTATGGTATCATGCAGTCTGATGTGGTGTTGCTCTCCACGGTATCACATCAGTAGCAATTGGTGCAAATTAAAATAGCTAAATAAATTGGTTGGAAAGGGCGTCCACAAACATTTGGACATGTACACATATTCTACACTATATTGCAGAACATGACAAACAACATATAAAGTGCTAGTTTTAGACCAGAAAACCCCTTTAATGCTTTCTGTGTGTGTGTATTAACAGTCCTCCATAACTGAAGAGCCTGTGACCTACAGCACAGTCATTTCTAAAAAGAAAAAGGTAGGACTTCATTTCTCCACCCACCTATAAACTGTCCTCATTTACTGAAGCATTAAGAGATTATTGGGTTGTTGAGAAATCATGAGAAAACCATGTCTACAGCCTTCATCTGCATCAGATCCTGAAAATGATGTCACCAACAGCTCGGTGCAACACACTGTGAGTACATATTTCTAACCGTACAGCCATCACCACAGGTATAAACATCTGACTGAAGGAGAGCTTCCCTCCCTTACACTTCGGACCCATTTAGTGTAGCTGGTGAAAGAGTGTGGTAGAACAGAGGATCCTTCAGAAGGTCTCTAAAACTGTTGTATTTCCAGCTCTCTCCAGCAGTGGGAGATGACGGGGTGATCTACAGCTCTGTGGTTCACAAGTAAGAGGTGAGAGAAGCTCAGTGTCAGTGTTAAAGTGCCCTGGAGTTCAGTTAAATCCATCATTAAGAAATGGAAGGAATGTGGCATGTGTGTAAATCTGTCCTTACAAACTGAGTTACCGTGCCAGAAGGAGACTAGTGATTGCATGGACCTAAAGGGGAGGGGGTTATTTATGCAATCATTATTTTACATTATATATATATATATAATATACACATGTATGTTTTCCATAATTTATAGATACATTTTCTCTCATTATTGCAGGTGTGAGCAGACGTCCGTCTAGCCAAGGGATCTAGATGGGATCACTTCCAGAGAAGACACCTTAATGCAAATACCCATTATGAATATAGAACAGACTGTATTAGACAAGCTTTAGGCACAGTTTCTTAGGCACAGATTTAAAAGGCCCAAATCCTGCATTTTTCTTGAGTTTTTTCATGAGCTGGACATGTAATACTTTAAAGATTTATGTCTCACATATAAAATTTTTACATTACAGTCTTACAACCTCTCTACAAACACACCAGCATGTCAAATTTGACGTTTCTTGATGTTTCTATTAAACTCTTTCAAAATATTTCCTGAATCTGTAGATACTGTAGATATCTGTCTCATCGCATCCGTCAATGTTTTGTGTGAAACTGATTAATGGACAAATGACTTTGAGGTCTAAACCATATACAGTCTAAGATCTAAACAAAACAAACTGACTATTATCTAATGACAAAAGTTAAGAGACGGCTGCTCATTCATTGTTTCTATCAAAACCAAGGGTATTACAACCCCCCCCCCCAAAAACAAACAAACAAAACAAACAAAACAAAACAAACATTCATCCTACTTTTGTTGGAGTAACTGTCTCTATGGCCCAGGGAAGAAGAATTTCTGCTAGAATCAGGAGCATTGCTGTGAGGGTTTGATTGTATTCAGCGACAAGAGTGTTAGTGAGGTCAGTGATGTTGTAGTGATGTTGGATCATCACCACCCCACCTCTTCTTCCAAACTCCCCAACTCATCCCATCAGTAGGTAGGTTTATGTTCAGAGAGTCATATTGTATTGGCAGTACTTCTCTACAGGGACTAGACAAGGTTGTGTGTGTGTTTATTTGCACATCTGTGTCAGCAGCAAAGGGGTGCAACTTAAAGTTGCTGACTTCATTCATTAGAAGGGGTGTCCTCAAACATTTGGACATGTAGTGTATTTCGCCACTGTGTTATTACTGTGTAGTGTGCTGTTGACCCCAGTTGGTACCGCTTCTCAGTCGGCCGCGTTCTTGTCTGTACTCGTGTTTCTGTGGACTGTGTTAAATGTCATCAGTTGCAGCCCAAGTACTGTTCCTTTCAAAAGTTCACATCCAGCCAAGCACAGTCCAAATTCACGGATGTGTTCTTGTTAAGCCTATGTTATTGAGGAGGCATCGACACGTGACATATATCCCAGAATGCATTTCGCACCACGCTGCTGTTCCAACTGCAAAATTACCGTCAGCGTCCTCCCGTCCTTGGCCGTTTGTACTTGAGTGTCAGAACTACCAAATACACCAGCCCGAGCTTGGCGTACTTTGTATTGAGAATCTTTCATTGTCTGAGATTTGCTCACTGAGCTCACCACTGGTTTATTCTTATGGGATATTGCCCCCTGGTGGTAGATCTGAACTTTTACAGTCTATCTATCTATTACCTATCTGCCTGTCTATCCATCTATTTATCAACCTATCTGCCTGTCTGTCTATCTATCTATCTGCCTGTCTGTCTATCTGACTGTCTTTCTATCTATCTATCTATTCGTTCATCCATAAAGAAATAGAGCAAAAAAGCATTAGGCAGGAAGCTGGTAAATTAGTACCTGACTCTCTGATAGTGAGAGAGTCCCAACACAGGAAGAGCTCTGAAAATGAGCTGCTCAGACACAGGAAGAGTATTTGTCGTTGGAGACTCTTACAGAAACATGGGCTTCTACTCTCTCAGCAGTTCTTTAATTCTCCTTGTGTTTCTGCTCTTCATCTCAGGTAAGATCAATCCTGCATCCCTCCTGTACACTGGCTGTGTGTTCTTCACACCTTCACTGCTTTAAACATGCTCTTATTAACCCTTTATTACACAGTGTTTCCTCATGAGCGTGAACTCACTGTCCTGTCTGTACTTCTGCTCAGAAATTGTATTTAATAACAGTGATAAAGGTCCTAATGAAGGAACGAATTGGAGTGTTAGATTGTGAGACATGGCTGAAGTATGGACATGTCCAGCTAGGGGCATCGTAGGGTGGGAGAAGGGGATGTGGACCCCAGTCAGTCCATGAAAATGAATTGAGTGTTTTGGCAGAATGGTTAGCGTTGTGGAGATCAGTGTAATATCTTTTCACTGGCCCCCAAGTCCTGGGCAGTGCTTCTGTTTCTAACAGCAAGTTACTAGACGCTACCACTTGATCATTAGCCAGTGTCACACCGGAAGAGGCCGTTGACAACCTCAGTGGTGTTAAGAAAATGAAAAGCAGATACTTTCTTAAAATGATTTACTTTTGAAAGTCAACCTCTTTAACTCCAGCGTACTGTTAGCGGCTCTAGACCCGCAATCCTCACTCATATAAATGAAGAATAATTAATGCAATTACTGAACAAAAAGTATTATTATCCTTAGAAAGTATTCAAAAAATGCAGAGTTTAAGAAGCTGCATGATAATTGTGGTTTTCATGATTATCGACTATTGTAACATATGGCCTGAGGCTTTATTAGGGCTAAAGCGATACTCATTGTCAGGATAGGCAGAGGTCAGGAAACAGGCAGGGTCAAAACCAAGATAAACAACAGCACAAGCACGTCCAAGACTGGAAGTGAAACAGTGACGTCAACAACAACACTCCAAACTGAGGGGCTCAAGAGGAGTCAGTAACAGTCCAGTCATAAACTGGGCCTGCATGCTGGAGATGAGCCTCAGGTGAAGGGCGAAGTTTAGCCCTTGCACATTGGAGCACATGACCTGTGCCCACTGAGGCCAGCAGAGGGAGACATTACAGTAATGAAACATAGAAAACGCATTAAAGTATTATTATTATCATTATTATTAGTTATTATTGTTTCATATGAATTTCTGTATTATTACACAATGTTTGACTATAAAAAAGCAACATTCTACAGCCATCTCAGATACATATCTTAACTCTGTCTTGAGACCTGGAGAAGTGCTGATGGGTAACTTTTCTGCAGATTCTGAGAGCGTGAGGACACTGAAGAAATTAGCTGTGAGAAGAGGAGGATCTCTCAGTGTTCCATGTTTTTATGATAAGCAGCACAAATTAAACCGTAAATACTGGTGTAGAGGGTATTACTGGTCCTCATGTGGAATAGAAGCCCACACAGACCAACGTACAAAAACTACATCAGTCACTGATCATCCAACCCAGAATATGTTTACTGTGGAACTGAACAGCCTCCAAGACTCGGACTCTGGATATTATTGGTGTGCTGTGGAAATTGGTGGGATTGGGACTCCAGATGACCGGGATTACGTGGATCTGACGGTCAGTGCAGGTAAGAAGTCTCTCTGTGTGAAGCAGAACATGTTCACTGTAGCTTAAGGCTTGTAGGACATGTCTCTAATGATGGAGTTTGTGTTTCCTCCACTTCTTCTCTGCTCTTCATTCAGATCCTGCTGTGTGGGTGGAGAACAGCAGAGTGAGTGGTCAGGAAGGGGGCAGTGTCAGTGTCCAGTGTTTCTACAGTGCTGAATATAAGAATGAAGAGAAGAAGTGGTGCAGATTTAAAGACTGGAGCTGCTACCCGAATTCAGCAGTGAAGATCAGTGATGATGGGAGGAGATCCTTCAGAGTGGAGATGAGTGGACTGCAGAAGAGTGATGCTGGCTGGTACTGGTGCAGTGCAGGAGATGTTGCAGTTACTGTTCACCTCACCGTCACTGAAAGACCTACCAGTAAGATCATATGTATCAGAAATGCTGCCCAGTCCTGCTGACAGTCATGTTGTAAGATTTTAACGCTAACATTAATCTGTTACTTCTCATGTTAGCAACAGTGGAGATGACAACAACTTCTCGCAAGACAACCAAGGAAACTGTAAACACTCCTGGTATGATCACATTATATATATGATGATTATATATATGATGAATCATATGATATATGATTATATGTAAAAGTATAATATCCTAAATATAGCTTGACCCAAAAAAGGAACTGAAATCTTTTAGAACCCTCCAGGTACGCTATATCAGCAAAAGTATTGGGACACGCCTCCTAATCATTGAATTCAAGTCTTTCCTTTGGTCTCACTGAACTCCAGCGTGGTTCTGTATGTAATAGGAGTCACTGCTGCAATAACAAGTCAGCTGGTGAAATTTCCTCCCTCCTAAATCTTCCTCCATCAGCTGTGAGTGGTGTTATTATTGAACAGTGGAAGCGTTTAGGAGGAACCACATAGAGCAGCTCAGCCACCAAGTTTCCGACCACGTAAAGTTACCGAGCGAGATTAGGGCCGAGTGCTGAGCTCAGAGCATAGTGCAGAAAAGTGATCCAACGCTGAGTTCCAAACCTCCTCTGGCATTAAAATCATCACAGAAACTGTGCTCTGGGAGCTTACTGGCATGAGTTCCCATGGCTTAGCATCTGCATGCAGGCCTTACATCACCATGCACAATGCCAAGTGTTGGATGGAGTGGTGTAAAGCACATGGCCACTGGACCCTCTGAGAATCAAGTTTCTCTATCTGGCAGTCTAATGGAGTTCAGGAGAACATTACCTACATTGTGCCAACTGTAAAGTTTGGTGGAGGAGGGATAATGTTGTTTTTCAGGGGTTGGCCTGTAGGCCCCTTACAGTTCCACAAAAGATAAATCCTAATACCTCAGCACAACAAGACACTGTGGACAATTGTACGCTGCCAAGTTTGTGAAAAAAAGTTTGGGAAAGGCACTTTTCTGTTCCAGCATGACTGACTGTGCCCCAGTGCACAAAGCAAGCTCCAAAAAGGCATGGTTGGGTAGTAAGTCAGGAAAATTTGACTGGCCTGCATAGAGACCTGACCTCAACCCCATCAAACACCTTTGGGATGAACTAGAATGGAGATTGTGAGCCAAGCCCTCTCATCCAACATCAGTGTCTGACCTCACAAATGCTCTTCTGGATGAATGGATGCTTTCACAGAAGAGCAGCAGAAACTGATAGAGCTGCCAAAGGAGGACCAACTCTACATTAAGTGAAATTTAAGCTCCTGTCAGTGTAATGTGTATGTGTCCCAATACTTTTGTCCATATAGTGTACGTTTGGTTTTGATCATATGCTATTTGATCAATAAAGTTCAGGCCTTCTGTTCTTACATCTGAAATCTGTGCAGTGATTTAAGTACATTATTGTGGGTATTGTGTTTGTTAGAATTGCTGGATTCTGGTTTTAGACCATGCTGGTGTGGATATATAGAGACAACCCTGTGACTGTGTTAATGCTGTAAAAGTAATCAGTCTTACTCACTGTGGCGGACAGCAGAGGCTACACATTCCTGCCCTGGGAGCCTGAGGTGAGTAAAAAAAAAAAAAACAGTAAAAGGAGAAGAGGTCAGTATTGGCCGGTGTGTATGCTGTATTCAGAGGCCCCTGGGCCTGGCTGCACTGACAGGCCTTAACTGCGAAATCACTTGTAGATAAAGACATTTTCCAGAGAGGACTTGTTAATGACAAGTCTGTGACACTTAACGTTATTAAGCTTTACTGTGTGCTGTTTCCAGTATGCATGGTGAGGTCAGTACCTACCAAAGAGGTGCAAAGAAGGACACCCTGCGAACTGAGTGAACCTGCAACAGGGTCATGGGTGCTCAAGGTTTACTGAGGGTAGCCTGTCTGTTCCAATCCCACAAAAAAGCTACTGTAGCACAGACTGTTCAATACTTAAAGCTAAAATTACATGGATACTTGAGCTAAATGGGGGGATGTCTGCACAATATTAAGCAGATGGTTGTAATGTTATGGTTGTAATGTTATGACCTTAACTCATTTTCAATGACTGTAAACTTCCCAAAAGCATTCAGATCTGCTGTTGCACAAGGATACTTCTTGTGCAACAGCAGATCTGAACAAAAATCAGCATCAGTATCACTCATCAACAGCAGGACTGCAGCTCTGTGATTCACGTCTGATGCTCAGCTTGTCTTCGTACAACCTGAGCTTCTAATCCTGTGTTGTTTTCTATTTCAGAGAGCGAGTGGAGTTCTGTATAGCACACACCTGACAAGACACAAATGCTGAGATACCAGAAGGGCCAAGAATTTATGAATGTATGTTCCTGAGATGAAGGAGATACTCACGCGTAGAACGGGCTTCCCTGAATTTGATGTTTTCATATTTTATCTGCAATCCTAAGTAAAAGTGTTCTTAATTGTTTAAAAGTGGGAGATACTCTCTCTCTACTCCATGACCTCACGACCTTCTGTCTTCACTACTCTGACATCCTTTTTATTGGGTCTCTGTCAAAAGCCTAGTCAGACACCATCAGCTCTAGCTTTGTGTATTTTTATTTTGTCATGATATTAATTCTACCGGTGTGCTGTTAAATGTACTGCATGCTATTGAAGCGCTATGTGTTATTTATTTAGCCTATAATTACGCTTCACTGGCTTTGCTAAAATTGCTAGCAGAGATGAAAGTCGGGGTGAGGACTGACTTTAACACAACAGCTATAATACTATTCAGAAGCTCCAGATGGCACAACTGTCTAACTGCCTGCTTGTCAAGAGACAGGAGATTATACATTTAAATCTCAACAACACAGTCTTCCATGGTCAGGAGTCAGGAGACGCATCCTCCCATGTAATAGGGGGCGCTATAACCCGCAGGAATAAACAGTAAACAGACTGAGGGGGAGGAGCCACAGACTACAAGTTTCGTTTGTAGCCCTAGTGATGTTCTCCTTAGTCAGAGTGGAGCTAAACTAAGTTTCTAAGACATTGTTAAAGGGTCTGTATACTATATTTCTTGAACCTGACTGATGATGTTTGCATTTTTTTGTTCCATAAAAAAAATCATTTTTACTTTATTATTTTATAACTGATCTATCTGTCTCTGTCTGTCTGTCTATCTATCTATCTATCTGTCTGTCTGTCTGTCTGTCTGTCTGTCCGTCTGTCCATCCATCTATCTTCTATCTTCACTAACATTAAGTGAAAAAAACAAAGCACTAAACAGGAAGAGCTCTATTTGAGCTGCTTCTCTCAGAGACAGGAAGAGTATTTGTCGCTGGAGACTCTTACAGAAACATGGGCTTCTACTCTCTCAGCAGTTCTTTAATTCTCCTGGTGTTTCTGCTCTTCATCTCAGGTAAGATCAATTCTGCATCCGTCCTGTACACTGGCTGTGTGTTCTTCACACCTTCACTGCTTTAAACATGCTGTTATTAACCCTTTATTACACAGTGTTTCCTCATGAGCGTGAACTCACTGTCCTGTCTTTATGTTCTGCTCAGAAATGATATTTAATAACAGTGAAAAGATTCAGAATGAAGGAATGAATTACCAATTACCAAAGAATAAACCAGTAAAAAGCTTTTTATTGTATTTTTATTGGGTCACACCACCTCCTCCTGGTGGGCATGTTCAGACCTCAGCACCTTCTGGAAGACATTCTTTTCCATCCAGTATCTTATACCTGAGTTTATGGTGCTGAAAATTGCACATATGTATATATATATATATATATATATATATATATATATATATATATATATATATATATATATATATATATATGTGTGTGTGTGTAGGCCAGAAGAATAGATATATCCAGCAGCAAGTGTCATTACAACAGTTACTATGTGCAGCTACGCAATCATGAGCCAGTGTTGGGGTGGAGCTGCAGCTGCTAACCCACTGCAGGAACTGAAGAAGCAGTTGACAAGTGACATCAGAATTCTTTATAAAATGATGAACAGTTACTTTCCTGACATTGCTTTCTTTTTTAACCGTAATTTAACTGTTAATTAACCTCTTAAACTCCAGAGCACTGCTAGCAGCTCCAGATATGCATTCCTCATCCATATAAACTGAGAGAAACATAATATCATAATTATAAATTATAATCCTTAGAATGTATTTAGAGTCTCAGAGTTTAAGAGGTTTTAAATGATTATTGGCTGTACAAGATAAAACAATGGTCATGTTGAACAGAAGCTATTGAAAGTCATTTTGCTTTCATTATTATTATTATTATTATTATTATTATTATTATTATTAGTAGTAGTAGTAGTAGTAGTAGTAGTAAATTATGATTTTAGTTATTATTTAAAGGTTGTTGGTTACTTGTATTGTTTCGTATGAATCTCCATTACACGTTTGACCATTAAAACAAAACATTTTAATTATACTTATTATTATTAAGCTTTTATATATTACAGATATTTCCATATATTTATGGAATCAGAGATCAGACAAATTCAAAATTATTTCCTAAACCATGTTTTAATATATATATTTTTAATACTATCATGAACTGTTTGACAGATTCTGGAGTTCTGCTGTTCTTTTATTCAACTTCTTCTCTGCAGATTCTGAGAGCGTGAGGACACTGAAGAATTTAGCTGTGAGAAGAGGAGGATCTGTCAGTGTTCCATGTTTTTATGATAAGCAGTACAAATTAAACCGTAAATTCTGGTGTAAAGGGTATTACTGGTCCTCATGTAGAATAGTAGCCTACACAGACACAAGTGGAGGAACATCCATCACTGATCATCCAACCCAGAATATGTTTACTGTGGAACTGAACAGCCTCCAAGACTCGGACTCTGGATATTATTGGTGTGCTGTGGAAATTGGTGATTCATATGACCGGGATTACGTGGATCTGACGGTCAGTGCAGGTAACAAGTCTCTCTGTGTGAAGCAGAACATGTTCACTGTAGCTTAAGGCTTGTAAGACGTGTCTCTAATGATGGAGTTTGTGTTTCCACCACTCCTTCTCTGCTCTTCATTCAGATCCTGCTGTGAGAGTGGAGAACAGCAGAGTGAGTGGTCAGGAAGGGGGCAGTGTCAGTGTCCAGTGTTTCTACAGTGCTGAATATAAGAATGAAGAGAAGAAGTGGTGCAGATTTAAAGACAGCACCTGCTATTCTGGGGGGAGAACTAATACATCTCAGAGTTCAGCAGTGCTGGTTGCTGACTATGGAACAGGATCCTTCAGAGTGGAGATGAGTGGACTGCAGAAGAGTGATGTTGGCTGGTACTGGTTCAGTGCAGGAGATGTGGGAGTTACTGTTCACCTCACAGTCACTGAAAGACCTACCAGTAAGATCATATGTTTTAGAAATGCCGCCCAGTCCTGCTGACAGTCATGTTGTAAGATTTTAATGCTAACATTAATCTGTTACTTTTTGAAGCAGATATAAACACACACAAAGCCTTCTTCTCTGGACAGTAGAGACAGTAACTCCAACAAAAGCAGGATGAAATCTTTTTTAATACCCTTGATTTTGGAAGAAACAATGAATGAGTAGGTGTCCCAATACTTTTGTCTAAATAGTGTATATAATAAATAAACACACACACAGAAGTCATAAGGTAAGCTGTTGCTTTATTATGACTGAAGAAAAAGCATAACTGAAGTCCTGAATAAATAATAATAAACTAAATAAAGTCTTATTATCTTAATGAATTAAATCTCATTTCTAGACAAGTTATTTTATTTACTGAAATAATTCTGTATCATTGATCATATATGTCATATATTGGTCATATTTTGTTTCAAGCATTTCTTTTCAAAAAGCACAATCATTTGTTCATGGAATAAAATACTGACAAATAAATTATCTTAATAAAATTAATAATATTATTATTCTTAATCTTATGATGAGAAAAAGAAAGAGAAAGAGAATAGCTGGCGTTGTGATGCTAACAGCTTTTTCTTCTTCTTCATTCTTTATGTTAGAAACAGCTGTAATTTCAGCTGCTGGAAAATCTGAGCAAGCCGAAGCTCCTACGACTCCTCCAGGTACGTCTTTATGATAATATGCTCTTTGATCAATAAAGGAACCTTTACTACTGTTTCACTCTTTACAACAACTAGAGAGAAAGCATCCAGGCCTCTGTTCTTATATCTGGAATCTGTGCTAGGATGTAACCCAGCAAAAAATGTTGGTGTAGTTATAGAGACAACACTGTGTGTGTTAATGCTGTTAGTAATCACTCTTATTCTCTTCATTATGTGGGAAACAGCGGAGACTACGCATTTCCGCCATGAAAAATCCACGTGAGTATAAAACCACAGTAAACAGAGTATCACAGAAGTCTGTAATGGCAGTACTTACTCTGCATCCAGAGACCCCTGGGACATCCAACAAGCATCTATCTAAAAATGAAGCCCTACGTTTTTCCATGGACGCACTGACCCCTGACTCTGAACATGTGTAATTTGAACCTCAGTTTCGGTGGTACTCCTTCAGTACTGGGTGGTTTGGCCTGCTAGTTAAATTATCCAGCTAGTCCTGAAAGCTGGCTACAGGTCCAAACACTACATTACCTGACACATCTGGACTTTCTGTCACTCCAGGACCAGGTGCGCGACTCAGAACCAAGTACATATAGTCAAAATTAACGCCAGACTAGCGTGAGCCTCAATAGTGTGAATGTGTAGCAGGGCCATGCAGAGGTTAGCTTAGCGAGTTGTCTACAGCCCCAAAACCACGCTTCATCTTTCTGTCCTTTTCAACACCAGTCGCTCAAGACATTCTCATCTAAACAATTATGAGTGTAAATAATGTAAATATTGGTCAGCTAGACTTGAGCACGTTCTATGGTGAACACAGTATCATCATGCTTACTCAGCTAACGCTGATCTGCTTCTCTCTCCTGACTTGCAGAGGTTTAACATTTATTTGATGATTGATTTTCAAATTGTGTTCCTTTAGTCTGTGACCCTGTAAGCAAACTGAACGCTGTGTTTAATAGTTTTTTTTTTTTTTTTTTTGGGGGGGGGGGGGGGTTGAAATAACACAGGATGAGATGGCACGGAAGCCACTAAACTTAAGATCTGTGCTACTTCCGTGAATCCCCTCACCTGATAATAAAGTATACCATGGTTATATTTCGAGACGGTCTGACAGTATAAAAAAAAGTGAATCCAGACCAACCCTAGCATGAATGCTTAATGTGCAACAGCAGATCTGAACGGAAATCAGCATCAGCATCACTCATCAACAGCAGGATTTGCAGCTCTGTGATTCACACCTGACGCTCAGCTTGTCTTCATTCAACCTGTGATTTTAAATCCTGTCTTGTTTTATGTTTTAGAGAGCAAGTGGAGTTCTGTACCACGCACACCTAAACACACAAATACTGAGATCTTGGAAGAACTGAGGGTTTATGAAGCTGAAACTTTATAGCTTTTGTTCCTGAGATGAAGGAGCTTGAAATGAGGGCAGATGAAGAGCTGCAGCAACTTGATTTTTACTATTTTATCTGCAATCTTCAGCAAATGTGTTCTTAATTGTTTAAAAGTGGTAGATATACTCTGTCTCTAAACACTTTCTAAGTGCCCTTTTATTGGGTGCTTTATCAAAAGCTTAGACACAAGTATCGTCACGTCACATTCCACAGGTGTAAAGGTGAGATAAGGGCACATATTTAAAGTGAATATGTATAGTGAATATTTACACATTCACTGTACATACACACACATATATACTCTCTATGTTATTAATATTGCACTGGTTTAAAGCTGTTCAAATGTACAGGTCTGATATCATCTGAAATGTTGACATTATTTAGGTGTGAATTCAGGTGTAGTGTGAGTGGGGAGAAGTCTTTGTGGGTGCTGTGTGGCTGAGCATACAAGTTCCAGTAAGGAAGTGCAGGGTGCAGAATGTGTTTGTATGGGAAAGAATGGAAATCTTGCATGATACCACTCCAACATTAGCGCAGACTATAAGACTATAAGACTTCTTATATCAAATGCACTGGTGACGTATCATCTAAAGTTCAGTAAAATCACATCTCATAATAATATCTGGCTAATTGTCAGCTCCTGTCCGCTCGGACGGGTGTTCATAGTTTTAAATCTCACCATCAGTCGTCATCATCTCCTGGGTTTTGTATAACTGTATTCTGTTATGTTATTTGTTCTGCTGGTGAACCATTAAAATATTACATGCTGTTAAAACTTCATCATCCATCCATCCATCCTCTTTTGCTCCTGGTTAGGGTCATGGTGGGTCGGGAGCCTACCTGAAATCACTGAACACGATCATTGACCATCCATCAGTCTTCTCATCTACTTCTTCCTAGTCAGGGTTCAACAAGATCTCATAAAATTTGTACATGTACACCACTAAAGTTATGGTTATGGTTAGGATTAGAGTTAGGGTAAGGTTAGGTTATGGTTATTGTTATGGTTGTGTGTAAAAAAAAAAAAAAAAAAAAAGGTGCACGTATTTGTCACTGTACAGTGTACACTGTACAGCGAAATGTGTCCTCGGCATTTAACCCATCTGGTAGTGAACACACACACACACACATGTTAGGGGCAGTGAGCACACACACACACACACACACACCCAGAGCGGTGGGCAGCCAACTCCAGCGCCCGGGGAGCAGAGAGGGTAAAGGGCCTTGCTCAAGGGCCCAACAGTGGCAGCTTGCCGAGCCCGGGAATCGAACCCACAACCCTGTTATCGATATCCCGGCGCTCTAACCGCTGAGCCACCACTGCCCCACTGTATGTGTAGTAGTTTAGGTTTAGTAGGTTAGGTTTAGAACTAGGATTAGGTGTAGGGGTTTAGGTGTAACAGGTTAAGTTTAGGTTTAGATGTAATAGATTAAGTTTAGTTCTAGGTTAAGGTGTACTAGGTTAAGTTTAGAACTAGGTTTAGGTGTAGTAGTTTAGGTTTGGTGTAATACATTATGTTTAGTACTAGGTTTAGGTGTAGTAGTTCAGGTTGAGGTGTAGTAGGTTAAGTTTAGGTGTACTAGGTTAAGTTTAGAACTAGGTTTAGGTGTAGTAGTTTGGGTTTTGGTTTAGTAGGTTAAGTCTAGAACTAGGTTTAGGTGGAGTAGTTTAGGTTTAGATGAAGTAGATTAAGTTTAGAACTAGGTTTAGGTGTAGTAGTTCAGGTTTGGTGTAATACATTATGTTTAGTACTAGGTTTAGGTGTAGTACTTCAGGTTGAGGTGTAGTAGGTTAAGTTTAGGTGTACTAGGTTAAGTTTAGAACTAGGTTTAGGTGTAGTAGTTTGGGTTTTGGTGTAGTAGTTTGGGTTTTGGTGTAGTAGGTTAAGTCTAGAACTAGGTTTAGGTGGAGTAGTTTAGGTTTAGATGAAGTAGATTAAGTTTAGAACTAGGTTTAGGTGTAGTAGTTTAGGTGTAGTAGGTTAAGTTTAGAACTAGGTTTAGGTGTAGTAGGTTAAGTTTAGAACTAGGTTTAGGTGAAGTAGTTTAGGTTTAGGTGTAGTAGTTTAGGTTTAGGTGTAATAGATTAAGTTTAGTACTAGGTTTAGGTGTAGTAGTTTAAGTTGAGGTGTAGTAGGTTAAGTTTAGGTGTAGTAGGTTAAGTTTAGAACCAGATTAGGTGTAGTACGTTAAGTCTAGAACTAGGTTTAGGTGTAGTAGGTTAGGTCTAGGTTTAAGTGTAAGAGTTCAGGTTTAGGTGTAGTAGATTAAGTTTAGAACTAGGTTTAGGTGTAGAAGGTTAAGTTTAGAACTAGGTTTAGGTGAAGTAGTTTAGGTTTAGGTGTAGTAGTTTAGGGTTAGGTGTAGTAGATTAAGTCTAGGTTAGGTGAAGCAGTTTAGGTTTAGGTGTAGTAGATTGGGATTTGATGTAGTAGGTTAAGTCTAGGTTAGGTGAAGTAGTGTAGGTTTAGGTGTAGTAGATTGGGGTTTGGTGTAGTAGGTTAAGTCTAGGTTAGGTGTAGTAGTTTAGGTTTAGGTGGTCAGATTCTTATATCGGAGGATACGTGTAAGTACATACGTAGTAAGTCCTTACCCTCAGAGTGTTGGGAGCACTGCTGTTGTTAGAGGGAGCCACAAACGGGTTTGAGAAAAGGGGAAGAAATTAATCAAAAATGTTAATAGTTTATACTAGTTCATAATAAATAAGTAACACATTCACATCGGATATCATGTCAATAGTAACACAAACATTCTTTTGCTAAATTTCTTCTGTTAGCTACAAATTTGCATGTAGATACAGACACACAGGATCTAAATTCAATATATTAGAGATTTCTTTGGTTTGTAGTTGGGATCTTTGGAATTCACTTAGTTGGTCCTTGCAGACCGTAAACCAGAGACTGGAAATACAGACACAGTGCAGTTAGTGTGGCTACATAAGTGTGCAAGTCAGAGCTCTTACACATTCACACTTCTAAGACCGTAAATAACACAAGCAACTGTGAGAAGAAGTGATACAAGTAAATCATGTGCAAAATGTTGACTCTGTTATTGTAATACTAAAGAAAGCTTAAACATGCTCTGAAAAGGGAAGTGTGTGTGCAAGGGGGTGTGTTTTATAATTTATCATTATCAATTCCTATCACGTTTTTATCATTTACCAAGGATATTTGTATTAAGTGATATAAGGGCAGAGTAATATGTAACCTTTTAACCTCTTAAATAGTCTATGGGCTGCTCACGAGCCAAAGGTGTTATTAAAAACTTTTATTACCAAATAATTGCCCCCCAGTTGGTACAGAAGTCCCTGTAGTTACTGTATAATACACCTTAGTGTGTAATAAGCCTTGCTGTGTAAAGGGGTTAATCAGCTAGGTACTTACACAGATATTTACCCGTATTTGTGTGTGTTCTGTATAAGGCCTATGTGTCAAGTTCCCGCCTAAATTTTGCTTTGCTTTGGCTAACTCAGCCTAGTGCCTACTTAGCTGACCCCTGTCCACCTTTTTCTGCCATGTCCACTTTCAAGAGTTTGTTTCTTCCGCCTTTGTGTTAGCATTTCTGCTCATTTGCTCAAATGGTTTCGTATTCATAGTAAAGGCAGTCTAAAATATGCTTCTGCTGCGGACACTGATCATAAAGTAGCTAGCTATGCAAACACACCATTCCAGCAGGCTATCTGACATTATTTAGAGGCATTTAGAGCATAGCAAGCCAGCTTTCCAACACAACACAAGCAGATCTGAGGGATGTGGATCTTCATATAACTTCCATATAATCCAACTCTTAACTATTAATCTTCTAATTGCTGCAGTTAATATTTTTATTATTACTATAAAATTCTATAGTTTCATTAAGCATAACCTAAGCATAACATTTCGTCCTGTCTACCTACCTGTCTGTCTAGCTATCTATCTATCTACCCACATATAAATGTCTGTCTGTCTATTTGTCTAAATATATAATGTCTGTCTCTCTGTCTATCTATCTATCTATCTATCTATCTACATACATATAAATGTCTGTCTGTCTATCTCTCTTTTTATTACATAAAAAAACAAACAAAGCACTAAACAGGAAGAGCTCTGTATTTGAGCTGCTTCTCTCAGACACAGGAAGAGTATTTGTCGTTGGAGACTCTTACAGAAACATGGGCTTCTACTCTCTCAGCAGTTCTTTAATTCTCCTTGTGTTTCTGCTCTTCATCTCAGGTAAGATCAATCCTGCATCCCTCCTGTACACTGGCTGTGTGTTCTACACACCTTCACTGCTTTAAACATGCTGTTATTAACCCTTTATTACACAGTGTTTCCTCATGAGCGTGAACTCACTGTCCTGTCTTTATGTTCTGCTCAGAAATTATATTTAATAACAGTGAAAAGATTCAGAATGAAGGAATGAATTACCAATTACCAAAGAATAAACCAGTAAAAAGCTTTTTATTGTATTTTTATTGGGTCACACCTCCTCCTCCTGGTGGGCATGTTCAGACCTCAGCTCCTTCTGAAAGACATTTGTATCCATCCAGTATCTTATACCTGAGGTTATGGTGCTGAAAATTGTGTATATATGTGTGTAGGCCAGAATAATAGATATATCCAGCAGCAAGTGTCATTACAACAGTTACTAGATGCAGCTACGCGATCATGAGCCAGTGTTGGGGTGGAGAACTTTTCAATTTTTTATTTCTAAAAAAAAGTTTAAAATATCCAATAAATTTTGTTTCACTTCACAATTGTGTTCCACCTGTTGTTGATTCTTCACAAAAAATTACAATTTCATTTCTTTATGTTTGAAGCCTGAGATGTGGCAAAATGTTGTTCAAAGTTCAAAAGGGGCCGAATACATTTGTATAGTATATATTACTGTATAGTAATACTATCATGAACTGTTTGACATATTCTGGAGTTCTGCTGTTCTTTTTTCAACTTGCAGATTCTGAGAGCGTGAAGACACTGAAGAATTTAGCTGTAAGAAGAGGAGGATCTCTCAGTGTTCCATGTTTGTATGATGAGAAATACAAATCCAACCGTAAATACTGGTGTAGAGGGTATTACTGGTCCTCATGTAGAATAGTAGCCCACACAGACCAACGTACAAAAACTACATCCGTCACTGATCATCCAACCCAGAATATGTTTACTGTGAAACTGAACAGCCTCCAAGACTCGGACTCTGGATATTATTGGTGTGCTGTGGAAATTGGTGAAATTGGGACTCCAGATGACCGGGATTACGTGGATCTGACGGTCAGTGCAGGTAAGAAGTCTCTCTGTGTGAAGCAGAACATGTTCACTGTAGCTTAAGGCTTGTAAGACGTGTCTCTAATGATGGAGTTTGTGTTTCCTCCACTCCTTCTCTGCTCTTCATTCAGATCCTGCTGTGAGGGTGGAGAACAGCAGTGTGAGTGGTCAG
Organism: Salminus brasiliensis; assembly: GCF_030463535.1. NCBI lineage: Eukaryota > Metazoa > Chordata > Actinopteri > Characiformes > Bryconidae > Salminus > Salminus brasiliensis. The sequence goes on along the minus strand of NC_132900.1, from coordinate 5,712,524 downwards.
GAAGGGGGCAGTGTCAGTGTCCAGTGTTTCTACAGTGCTGGATATAAGAATGAAGAGAAGAAGTGGTGCAGATTTAAAGACTGGAGCTGCAACACATTCTCGAATTCAGCAGTGAAGATCAGTGATGATGGGAGGAGATCCTTCAGAGTGGAGATGAGTGGACTGCAGAAGAGTGATGCTGGCTGGTACTGGTTCAGTGCAGGAGATGTGGGAGTTACTGTTCACCTCACCGTCACTGAAAGACCTACCAGTAAGATCATATGTATCAGAAATAGCTGCTGATCATCATGCTGTAATGTTGTAGCACTAACATCCACTGGCTTCTCCTTTTCTACAGCAACAACAGCTGCAACTACAGATACCACCACCCAGGCAACCAGCACCAGTGAGTTCACCTCAGATACCTTCATCAACTGTGTCTCAGATACTGGTTCAGTGTAGGAGATGTGATAGAAGAATTCTATCATTAGCCTGTTTTGTCTTTTCTCATGCTAGTGACAGTGGAGAGGTCAACTTCAGCTCACAGGAACACCAAGGGAACTGTGAATCCAAGAAACTCTCTAGGTATGCTCACATCCCCTTCTCTTAAAAGTATGTAAAAGGACAGGGGCTCCAAGCGATGCAGTGGACTAAGGCACTGCCACTATGATCTGAGGATTGCTGGGAGGTTCGATTCCCAGGTCATGCTGTTTGCCATCAGCAGCCAGAGCCAGAGAAAGCACAATTGGCCTTGCTCTCTCAGGGGTGGATTAGTGCCACTTCCTCCCCACATCACTCCTAGTGTGATGTTGGTCAGCACAGGCGTCTGTTAGCTGTTGTATCTGAGCTGGGAAGCCTCAGAGAGTGCTCTCTGCCTAACCATGCTGCATCAGCAGGAGTTTGAAAAGAGGTGGGGGCTAGCTTCACACGTGCCACCCCTCTTCAGCCTAGATTTAAGATGATCCCACTCTCCAAGTTATCATTTCAGCAGTGCAATATTGATTTATATATTTTTAAAGCAGTGTATCATACAAAAGACAACTTTTATTTGAGTTTGTTTGTATGCATTTGTTGATTGATTGTATATTATTGCATGGGAACAATTACGGCAGTTTCTTGTACTGAGAAAATGGAGATTTTAAAGTCTCACTATCTGGATGTACAGAAACAGTGAGAGAGAATGTCTGACTATTTATTCTTTATGTTAGAAACAGCTGTAACTTCAACTACTGAAAAATCTGAGCAAGCTCCTACGACTCCTCCAGGTACGTCTTTATGATAATATGCTCTTTGATCAATAAAGGAACCTTTACTACTGTTTCACTCTTTACAATAACGAGAGAGAAAACTTCCAGGCTTCTGTTCTTATATCTGGTATCTGTGCTGGGATGTAATCCAGCATGTTATTGTGGGGGCTGTGTTTGTTAAAATTGCTGGATTCTGATTTCAGACTGTGGAATATCCCTAAAGTAGAAAATGATCATGTTGGTGTAGTTATAGAGACAACACTGTTTGTGTGTTAATGCTGTAAGTAATCACTCTTACTCTCTTCATTATGTGGGGAACAGCAGAAACTATGCATTCCCGCCATGGAAAATCAACGTGAGTATAAAACCACAGTAAATAAAGAATCACAGAATTGTAACAGTACTGGCAGTACTTACACTGCAAATAGAGGCTTCTAAGGCTTGTTGCACAGACAGGTCTTAAGTAAGATGGTCTTAACAGCTAAGTCACTTGTAGATAAGACCAATTTCAGAGGGGACTTCACTCACATTACACTGACCAGGGCTACACATACATGTAACCAAGACAAGAATCTGATTAGTTGATAAGCAGCCTGATTTACTAAGCAAGATTATTGTGATGGCAAGACGATGGCTAGAGCATCATTCATGTCTGACAATCAGCTTGTCTTTGTTTTATGTTTCAGAGAGCTAGTGGAGTTCTGTACCACAAACCCCTAAACATACAAATGCTGTGATCCTGGAAGAGCCAAGAATTTATGAAGCTGAATCTCTGTAGCTTTTGTTTCATGAGATGGAGGATCTAGAAATGAGGGCAAGAAAGAGCTACACCAACTACTCACACTTAGAATATGTTTATTTGAAATCTTATTTGCAATCTTTAGTGGTAGTGGAAGATAGGGGGGCCCTGAGTGTTCATGCTGGTAGCCATCGGCAACCGGAGCCTGAGAGAGCACAATTGGCCTTGCTCTCTTCAGGGTGGGTAGATGGCTCCCTTTCCCCTTACTCTCCAAAGCTGGCTGGCTGATGCATCAGAGCCGGGTACACCGTGCTTTCCTCAGAGTGTGTTGGCTGCCTGGTGACGTTGCATCAGCAGCAGTTTAGAAAAAAAAATGTCAATGTGTCAAAGGATGCTGGGGTTGGTCGTCACCCTCCCAGTGTCGGGAGCATTGCATGCGATAGTGGGAGAATATGTAAGGGTTGGGTAATTGGTGATCCAAATTGGGGAGAAAATTGGTAAAGAATCTGAAGTCTGAAAATTGGTGGATAGACTCTCGCTTTACTCCATGACCTCACAAACCTCTGTCTTGATGACTCCTTTTATTGGTTGCTCTATCAAAAGCCTAGTTAGTCAGACTGTAACAGATAAATAGAGTTTTTTTCCATCTCTTTTATTCATTTTATTTGCTTGTTTTCAACTTGTTCAACTACTATTAATAACAACTAACGTTAATCATTTCCAAAGCAGCTACTTTCCAGGAAAGAAAAACTAATTCTGTGTTATTGACTTTGAATGTTTGAAAGTCATTTGTACAATTTATATTGCTCTATTAGTCTGATGAGCAGTCCCAGTTGGATGAGCAGTCGGATGACTGGATGGATCTCGATGTTTAAGATTTGGTTTGCTTGTCTTGCAGTCTGAGCAGTCTTGTGAGCAGATTTTCTTAACAAAAATAAACAAACTGTATTGTCCACGTCTTCCCTCTGTCTTCATGTATTATCCATCAGGTCACTTGCACTGCAGAATCACATCTGTGCACACCTGTAATCATAACAGAAAGACAGGTGGTTAAAATGTGTAAAAAAAATAATAAAAAAAAGCACTAAAGCGTATAATCAATAGCCACAGCTGTTTTTTGTGTCCTGACCCTGAGTCTAAGGCTCGTTCACACATCACAAGATATTACAATATATATATATTTCCCTCTGTATTGGATAATATTCTCATTCACACAGACACTAAAATGCTTGCATGAACATGGTATCACTGTACATCATTAGGAGAAACATCAAAACACCACAAAGAAGGAAGAAGAAAACACTGAGGTTTAATCCCAAATGACACACTACTCCCTATGTAGTGCACTATGTAAGTCATGAAATTACAGATCGTAAATCTATACAGAGCGTTATATATCTGTAATAGAACAGTAGTTACATTCATCATCATCATCATCATCATGATCATCATCATCATCATCATCTTGCCACTTGATCCAGTTCAGGGTTGCCGTGGCAGTAGGGTGAGCACAGGTAGCCAGAAATCCCTGTCCTCAGCTATTTCTAACAGCTCCAGTCCATAAATATCACAAACAGGAGCGGAGACAAGGCACAGCCCTGACCGAGTCCAACGTCAACACTGAACAAGCTTGACCTTGTGCCAAGAATACAGGTGCAACTTAGACACCAGGAGTACAAGGACTAAACAGCTCGCTTCAGCAACACCGGCACCCCATATTTCCCTGAGTACCTCCCGCAAGATGTCATAAGCCTTCTACAAGTCCACGTAGACAGCAGTGGTAAACTCCCATGTCCCCTCAACTATCTAAGAGAGCCTCATTGCTCCTCCATCATCTGAGGTTCAACTAAGCAAGGGGACTGGAGAGTGGCTACAAACTACTGAGGCATCACCCTTCTCCCTGGGAAAGTTTATGCCAGGGTCCTGGAAAGGAGAATCCGTCCTAAAGTAGATGCTGTTTTATGACTTACGTAGTTCACTATATAGGGTGTAAGGAGGTATTTAAGATCCAGCCAGAAACATGCATGCGTTGTAATGCATCCACCTGGAAAGCTGTAGGTGTTTCTGGCAAAGCCCAGTTTTCAGTGACCTGTCGTGTGGACATAAAATATCCGAATACCTGTGAACAAGGCCTGAGAGTCTGTGAAGCACAGATCACCTCGTCATCTTCTGCTGCTGGTTTTACTTCTAGGAGCTATTCTTCCAAGAACCTCCATCAAAGCTTCACACTGTACTTCTCAATAACACTCACTGTCTTTAACCCGCTAACACCCTCAAGACGGTCACGTGATCATAACAGCGAGGTGTTACTGGTGTCAATGGCTGTACATTTCTCAGTTTACTCACAGTTTTATTTTAGAGCTTTTCTTACAGAGCTGTAGGTCACATGGTTTTCTGGAGCTGGTGGAGATGAAGGCTGTGAACACAAATAACGCATAATAACTGCTGAAAGACTGAAAGACTTTTAAATTATGTCAAGCTCAACCTGATACCAATACTGGTATTTCAGCAAAAACCCTGTATCTCCATTTTTCTTTGCTTCACTCTTTCACATAATGTGAATCTGGCAGTTCTTACCACTGTGTCTGAATATTATTACCAATCAAAATGCTCCAAAATGGCTTGGAATAAGATCTTTTTGCACTGCCATCCATTAAAAGTCAAGAATGCATTTTCCTTCTTCTGTAAAGTTGCTATTTTGGAGATACAAGGTTTACACAGCTGTAGGTGTGTATATGGCTGTATATTTTGGAGTTAACTCACAGTTTTGTTTTTGGGAGCTTTTCTTACAGAGCTGTAGGTCACATCGTCTTCTGGAGCTGGTGGAGATGAACGCTGTGGACACAATTAACAATTATAACTTTTTTATTTTAACCTTTCAGTTCTCAAATACTGTTTATATGTAGTCCGGCTAATACTGTATTTGAACAAAAACCTTGTATCTCTTTGTGTCTCCTGGATTCATCTCAAAACCCACATAACTGTTTAGGATGTCTCACAGAGGACAAACATGAAGTTCAACTAGCTTGAGTGCTCAATCACCACCCACACCAATGTTCTCGAACATCTAGAGAGTGTCCAGAAACTTGTGCTACTGCTCCTGTCCTCCCCCGGAGGAACATCAAGGAGGAATCAAGGAGAGGAAAAGAGTAGGAGGAATGGAGAGAATGAGCAGTAACTCATTCTACAGATACGGGACAGCTGATTCCTTTCAAATATGAGCATAATGCCTTTAGCACACACCCCTAATCCTCCCAAGCCAATCGCAGTTGCTGCACAGGTCCAGCTCATGTACGGTCATTCTTACCATTTATTTATGTTAATTGTGAATGTTTACACACCTGCTTATTACAGAGATGCATTGAACAACAGAATCTGACTGTGCTTCTTGCTAAAGCTTTGATGGCAGTTAATGCCTTCTCGTACGCTCTGGGTGTGGACACAGTGATGTCCCTCTAAAATCTTTAAAAGACTTCCTGGGTAGCATACTCTCATGTATCCTCGCCTGCAAGCTTCTTTGATAGGTATTTTAAGTGGCTTCTTTCGAATTTCTGGACGCACACATACCTCCCTGCAGGTTCCAGCTCCAACCTAAAACACCCAATCATGAATTTCTGAGGGCACAAATTAGTTGGATCAGGTGGGAGGATTAGGGCTGGCTTCGAAGCCTGCATGAAGTTAGCAGGGTTAGAGACCACAGAGCTGAACTGATGTTTAGTAAGACTGAAGAACCTCAGTCAAAGAACCTCAGTCAAAGCCACTTCTCAAAAACACATAAACAACACGCTGTCTTTAACTGGCTAACACCCTCTAAACTATGTTGGAGTCTACTCACAGTTTTATTTTTGGGTGCCTTTCTTACAGAGCTGTAGGTCACATCATTTTCTGGAGCTGGTAGAGATGAAGTCTGTGGACACAATTAAGCCATGATAACACAGTCTCTTAATGTTTCACTTCTTAAATACTGTTTATATGATGTCAGGCCCAACCGATATATTAAAAAATAATACAGATACTGGCATTTGAGCAAAAACCGTCTCTCAGTTTTTGCCGTTTCTCACGTTAACCCATGGACCAAATTTTTGGTTCCCAGTTGGGCTTCCTATACAGGCCTCACATGGGCATGTTAGCTGAGTATTGGCCAATAATAGTCTTCTTGTTTAATGACTCACTGAGCTGCATATCAGTGTGTCTTCAGTCATAGACATATAAAATAAACCCAACAAACACAAAAAAGGCTACACCCATGAAAGGGTCATCTTTTCCCCCACAGAAAATGATCTGTACTAACCCCTTCAGCCTGTGTTTGAACACAGTGAGAGCAGGACTGTGCCAGGCTGCATGGTGCCATCTATTAACCACAATACTAACCGTGTGAACTGCAGTGTCGCTGCTTCTCTCTCTGGCCTCTGACACATTTTCCTCTGTTAGAGAGAGATGGTGTGGGTTAAGTACATGCAGATTAGTCATTATTAACTCATTAGGTGTCCACTTTAGGTGCAGGTTTTGTCTACCACTTAAAGGTGCCGGATGCAGCTTTGGTACAGCACATGTTTTGTAAAATTCAGCGAATTCTTCCTCACGGCTTTCCTAGCTCTCTGGTTTGCGCGCTGAAAGAATGTCCAGTGTTCGTCTACAGCCCTGGCTCTGTAAACAGGGCCACAAACAAAGTGGCTCAAGCTGAGAAACACAACACTATTTCAGCCAATCAGCAACAGGGGGCGTTAATTCTTGAGAGCTGGACAGGAGGTGGGGTGCTGGGTAGACTGCATCTGACCACTTATCCTTTGGTTCATTGGACAGCTATTTTTAGCTAGCTAATATGCTGGCTAGCATCTCGCTGCTTGGTTGGTTTCATGGCCACAACACCAAGTGAAAAACTTATTATTAGAGTTATTAGTTGATCCGCTAGCTATCATCGCTAGCTAATATGCTAACTATGTGTGTTCAGATGTGCGGTCCGTTCTACATAGCTCAGCATGAATTTGCATCCAAAGCATGAAAAGGGATGAGGATGTTGCTCTATTTCTACTTTTACATTTTTTACATTTGTGTTTTGATAGATAATCACAAATTGCTTAGCAGCAGCAAATGTAGCGACAGTTTGTTAACTCACAACAATGCTAACGCAAAACAAGCTAAACCTAATTGCTTGCCAGGACATGTCAGGCCCAATCAAAATGAAAAAAAAGATACTGGCCCAAAAAATACTGCAATTTGAGCAAAAAAACGTATCTCAGTTTTTGCCGTTTTCCACTTTTTTACATAACGTGAATCTGGCAGTTTTTCTGAACACTGTGTGCAAATTTCATGACGAATGGACCAATTAAAATGCTCCAAAATGACTTGGAATAGACACTTTTTTGACTTCCATTAAAAGTTAGAAGGGGGTTTTCCTTCTTCTGTAAAGGTGCTATTTTGGGAGAGGTGTGTCATTCTTCAGAATCGTAAACAGCGCCTTTAACAAACCACAAAACCTTCAAAGTATCATTAGAAGGCCTGTAAGAACACTGCAGACAGTGAATACTTACTGGATGTTTTTCTCAACATGCAGGTTAGAGGGCTGACCAGAAGCAGAAGCAGAAGTAGAACCAGACCTACAGCCAGAAGAACCCAGAAAAGCATAGCACCTCCGTCACTGCAGTGAATGAAGAAACACAGTGTGTGTAAGTTAGCATTGCTTACTATCACTGTGCTCACTGAAGCAAAAGCATCTAGTCATTCTGGCCTAAAACAGCATCCTCTGACTACATTACCCAGCATTCCTATGGCTAATCCGTCATACAACACTCAGAATTGCTAGTTTAGGCACATACACTATATGCTCAAATGTTTGTGGACACCCCCTTCTAATGAATGAATGTATGCACTTGCTACTTGAATTGCTGACACAGATGTGCAAATGATGTGCTTGTCTACTCCCTGTAGAGAAGTACTGCCAATAGATTAGGACTGCAGCAGATAAACATGACCCCCCCAGAGTAGGAATGTAGAGAAATTTGTTACATTTTTCTGAAACTCATAATTCTGCCTATTCGTACAGCACCATATCTCTAAGCTAAGATATTTCCAACAGTTCCAAAGCATAGACAGTAAAGAAGTCACATCACACTGTCCACGTCCGGTCTCTCACACTGTCCTTCACACTCTCATACATCATTGCAGAAAAGCCAGTAGTAGAAACAATGAGACCTTCAGTACTACTCACCCAACTTTGTTTTGAGTTTCAGTCCCATTTGTAGAACCTAGAAATCATTAAGAAAATGTATATTATATCTTAAATATTGTGTGTGTGTGTGTGTGTGTGTGTATATATATATATATATATATGGCCTAAAAAAAGCCATAAAAAAGGCCTAAAAAGCCAAGTGCAGGGCTTACACAGGAACATAAAGTCACCAAACTAGCCAAAACATTATGACCAACTGTCTAATATGCTGCTGTTCCTTTATGCGATTGCCAAAACAGCTCTAAAGGCGTCCTGTGGTAGCAGCAGATCCTGGTCCGAGTCCTGGAAGCTGTGAGGTGGACCTGCTGCAGATGGGACGTCGTGCACATGTATCCAGCTGGCCATGTGATAAAAACGTAAAAGAAAAAAGGACATGTGGGACCAGCCAATCTTTTTTCATTGCTCAACTCGCATGTCCATTGTAGGAGCTCTTTTGGCGGTGTATGGGGGTCAGCAGCCTATGGCCAGCGCTCTGCAAACGCATGGTCCTGCTGTGCATTCTTGCATTATTGTGGTGATTAAATGCTCAGTACTCAGGGAGGGGGGAGAGAGAGACTAATCAAACAAGTCCGCCATGACAGTTGACAAGACAACTTGGCTGTCGCTGTAGCGCCTTTGTGTTGCTTTATGAAAGGCAGACGAAGAAGCCAGGAGTTACTACAACCTTTGAAGTGAGTGGGTGCTAGGCTAAAAGCTAGCCCAGCCAACCAGCCACAGTCTCAGCTAGCTAACAGCACACCAAGAGGACACAGAAAGGACACTGAGGACACTAGCAACCTTGCAATTCAGAGAATCTAGTGACAACTGACAGAAAAATGTCCACAGGACAAAACTTATGAGTGTATTTAATGACCACAGGATGCAAGAGAGGCAGTTTTTGGAAAACTCTCCCATTTAGAAAGTCTTGGAGTTCCACATATGGGCATAACCACATGGCTCCGACTACATAATGAGGAAGCAACTTCAGTGGTCTATTCAGCCGGCAAAACTTTCATGCAGAAGTTATGTACTATTAAGGGCTGGACGATGATTTTTTTAAAAAGTACAATGAAGTAAAAGAAAGTAAAAAGAGAAGGAAACTGTGGTCGTACCTGAAATACTCTGATGGATGCTGGTTCTCTGGGAGGTGGTAACTGTAGTTGCAGCTGTTGTTGCTGTAGAAAAGGAGAAGCCAGTGGATGTTAGTGCTACAACATTACAGCATGATGATTCACAGCCATTTCTGATGAATATCAACTTACTGGTAGGTTTTTCAGTGACATTGAGGTGAACAGTAACTCCCACATCTCCTGCACTGCACCAGTACCAGCCAGCATCTCTCTTCTGCAGTCCACTCATCTCCACTCTGAAGGATCCTGTTCCATAGTCAGCAACCAGCACTGCTGAACTCTGAGATGTATTAGTTCTCCCCCCAGAATAGCAGGTGCTGTCTTTAAATCTGCACCACTTCTTCTCTTTATTCTTATATTCAGCACCATAGAAACACTGGACACTGACACTGCCCCCTTCCTGACCACTCACTCTGCTGTTCTCCACCCTCACAGCAGGATCTGAATGAAGAGTAGAGAAGGAGTGGAGGAAACACAAACTCCATCATTAGAGACACGTCCTACAAGCCTTAAGCTACAGTGAACATGTTCTGCTTCACACAGAGAGACTTCTTACCTGCACTGACCGTCAGATCCACGTAATCCCGGTCATCTGGAGTCCCAATCCCACCAATTTTCACAGCACACCAATAATATCCAGAGTCCGAGTCTTGGAGGCTGTTCAGTTCCACAGTAAACATATTCTGGGTTGGATGATCAGTGACGGATGTTCCTCCACTTGTGTCTGTGTAGGCTACTATTCCACATGAGATCCAGAAATGCCCTCTACACCAGTATTTATGGTTTAATTTGTGCTGCTTATCATAAAAACATGGAACACTGAGAGATCCTCCTCTTCTCACAGCTAATTTCTTCAGTGTCCTCACGCTCTCAGAATCTGCAGAGAAGAAGACGAGTTATACAACAGCTTCACTCCAGACCTTTAACCACTACCAGAATGAAACATTCACAAATGTGAAAAGTAACAGTATTAAAAAAGTAAACAGGATTAGTGGTATAATATGGGATACAAAGCACAGGAGTGATGCAGGATTGAACTTACCTGAGATGAAGAGCAGAAACACAAGGAGAATTAAAGAACTGCTGAGAGAGTAGAAGCCCATGTTTCTGTAAGAGTCTCCAGCGACAAATACTCTTCCTGTGTCTGAGAGAAGCAGCTCAAATACAGAACCCTTCCTGTGTTTGGACTATCTCTCACTATCAGGGAGTCAGGTACTAATTTAAAATGCACACTCTTAAAAAGAAATGTACTACAAATACCAAGATTGCCTCTAGAAAAGAGGCACTTTTGCCTCCATAGAAATGTCAACATCGAGCGATGGTCCTTTAACTCTTCATGCTCACATATCAAAAAGTGGTTTATCTATGACAACACTGAAACAATTAATTGTAGCACCTGTTTTTAAAAGAGTATATAAATATATATATATATATCTTTTCTTACCAAGTTTGGTAAGAAACTCTTCTTTTCTTACCAACTTCCTCCCACAGGCCACTCTTTTTACAGAACCTAGTGACGTAGTACTGGTTTCATTTAGCAAATAAACACAGCGTTGCTACGGTTGAGCTCAGAGGCTAGACTGCTCTTCAATTATGCTGAAATATCGATTAAATTTCATAACTAACTCTTATTTGTTAATCCCTCCCCCAGACAACACAAGGGACAACTCTGTCAATGTCCTTGAGTGGCCCAGCCAGAGCCCTGACCCAATTAAACTTCTCTGAGAAGACCTGAAAATGACTTCCCACCCAAGGATCCCCTTCCAACCTGACAGAGCGTGAGAGAAAATTCCCAAATCCAGGTGTGCAAACCTTTTAGCATCATTACTTTAACTAGGTGCATTTCTAAATGTTTTCACTTTCTCATTCTGGGGTACTGAGTGAGCACTAATGGGGGGTAGGGTCCAAATGCATTGTATATATAGAAACATAACACAAAAGGTAAAGAAATTTGTGTTTGGTAGATTATTTCTTTGTTGTAACGATGCTTCTTGGCAATAAATCTCATACCGTTGGAAAGCCTGTTCATTTCCCTGTTAAATGGTTAAATTTGTAAGGAGCATGCATTTGTGAGATGAGCAGCAGAGCTGAGGATGTGGGTTGTGCCCATGAAAAATTTGCCCAGTCCTCTGTGCCACTGCCAAACAGCTCATTCTGCCGTTGACTCGTTTGGTGTCAAACAGGAGCCTCATGCAGCCTGTGGAAGAACCATAAACAGCCACAACAGCCTGGCACCTCCTCCACATGCTGGTCACCGGCCTGGCCACACACTGCTGCGGGATGGCATGTTGAGGTCAGGACTGCTGGCAGGCCATTCCATCCTCTCTACTCCCACATTCTTGGAGGTAGTCTTTGATAAACTCCGCTCTGTGGGGCGAGCGTGGTCATCTTGGAGGAGAGAGTTCGGTGCCGCCCCACACCGTCACACTGCCTCCACCAAAAGACGGTCCTCTATTGGTGCAGCAATCAGCATAGCATTCTCTGCGTCTTCTCCATACTTTGACCCGGCGATCCAACTGCCTAGGTAGAATCTGGACTCATTGCTTAACATAACGTTCCTCCACATGTAACATTAACATAACATTCCTCCACATGTTCCTCCACATCCCACCCCCATGTGCAATTAAGAGTCTTTTACTGTAAATAATATTGTTTTATTGCTTTTTTAATTCTTATCTATATTGTGTGTATATAGTGTAAATTATTTATTTATCTAAATTTTTGTAACTGAGTGTCCTGCTATCCCTTTCTGTTGTTACACTGTGAATTTCCCCACTGCGGGACTAATAAAGGATTATCTTATCTTATCTTATCTTATCTTATGTTCCGGTTCCAGTGCACGTGTTGCCGACACCAGCGCAAGCGGGCCTGGCGGTAAAAGGCAGTCATGGCAGGTCTCCTGGCAGCCCGATGAGACCGGAGATCGGCTGTGTGCAGTCTGTTCTGGATTGTCTGAGCAGAGAGACGTCGGCAATATCGTCCTGCAAACCTTGATTGCAAATCTGTAGAAGATGTAGAAGTCTATGGTACCTAAATGCTGACAGGGTGAGGAAACAATCTTCTTGGGGTGTCGTCTTTTTGGGACGCCCACTTCGCGGCCTGTCTCTGACATCCCCCGTTATATGGAACTCGGCCTTCAATTTGGAGATGGTACTAGGGCTCACTCCAAATAATGCCACAACTTGGTTTTGAGGAACACCAGAAATTGGCCTATTGCACGGGCCTTATACAGATCAGTCAAACGGGGCATGCAGATTCTTGGAGCAGGCACCTACTGATCACTGTAGCAGGGCCCATGCTCCCAGGTGCTGCCAATCAGGCACCTGTTTGGTCAAGTCAAGTCAAGTCAAATTTATTTGTATAGCGCTTTTTACAACTGTTGTCGTCACAAAGCAGCTTTACATAATTATTACTTAATAAAGAACAGAGACAGAGAAGAAAGAAGAAATAACATGAAGCGTCAAAGACCCCCGTGAGCAAGCCAACGGCAACAGTGGCAAGGAAAAACTCCCTCAGAGCTGGAGGAAGAAACCTTGGGAGGAACCAAGACTCACAAGGGGGACCCATCCTCCTCTGGCCAGACTGTTTTAAACATTAATGATAAAAATTACCAAACCAGGTACAACAGAAAGTTAATAGTTGTGATATTAATAGTGTCAGACAGGCACGAGTCCATCTAGGTTTCAGCACGGCCACCAAACAGGCAGCAGCGGCTGGCGGGTGAGCCATGGGTGGTGGCGGGTTGGGGGGGGGGACCCGCTGGCTGGACTGGTAGGTGGCAGCTGGTTAGATGCAGGTAGAGGGGACCTCAGCGGGCAATCTTCCTGCAGATCGGGCTGGGTGGCCATTTACTCGGGGAAGGTAAAGAGAGAGAAGTTAGTTCTAAGAGGAATTTTATGGAGTGCAGAGAATGTTGATCATCAGCATCTGGGTATGTCTGATGACTCCGGCAGGTCTGATTATCACAGCATAATTAAAAGGAGAGAGCCAGAAGGTAACACGGACACGGGCGTACCCTGAGAACACCAGCATCTATCTGCTCCACCGTCAACAAACCTGAGTGATCGCGTGTAAGCAGCGAGACGACAGCTCCAGCATCTCAGAGTACTACAATTCCCTGGGTCCGCGAACCCCTGGACCTGCAGCCCTTATCTAAGAAACATTAATGACCAAAAGCTAAACTAAACATATAAGTTTTCAGTTTAGATTTAAAGATTGAGACTGTGTCTGAGTCCCGAACATTATCTGGAAGGTTATTCCAGAGCTGGGGGGCTTTATAGGAAAAGGCTCTTCCCCCTGCTGAGGTTTTCTGAATTTTGGGAACGCGTAAGAGGCCAGCACCCTGAGATCTAAGTAGTCTTGATGGTTCGTAATATACTATAAGATCCTGCAGGTACTCAGGAGCGAGGCCATGTAGGGCCTTATATGTTAATAAAAGAATTTTGTATTCAATACGGAATTTAACTGGGAGCCAATGAAGTGCTGATAGAACTTCAGGATCTGGAGGGTGCCAGAAGCTCAACACAAGTGTCAATAGCAAAATAAGCTGTTTGGCATTGACACAGAGAGGATTTGGCTAATCCACATACTCACCTCTACTGCTCATCCCACAAATACATGTTCCTTACAAATGTGGCACCATTTAAATAGGAATTGAACAGGCTTCTCAACGGTATAGAATTCATCACCAATAAGCACTTTTACAACAAAGAAACAATCTACCAAACACAAATTTCCTTACTTTCTGTGCAAGTTTATAAGAATATAACCACCCCCGGTTTGGAAAGAACTCTGCTCAAGACGTCACAGAGGTCATGTGACAGGGTTTTCCAGCAGTCACACAACTTTTTCTTACAATGTTGCCCAAAGGTTGCACTGTTTAGGGTTTGTCAACAACGTTGTCACAACTTTATCATTGCCTCTTGGTCATAAGACTACCTTTTAAAAACTTTCCAACATTTCAATCATGATCCATTATCCATTTTCCCACAACAGAACACATCATATTTTAGAGCATATATGAATAAGCGAGCACACTGGTCAGTTATAGCAGAGTGAAAAGCGATCGCCACGGGCAAAGGATGCAGTGTGACTGATGTCCAAAGGGTACCACAGAATACCAAGAAACCACTAGCTTGGTTGGATGTTCTGGAGCCACTGTAGTGAAGGTGTACTGAGAATGCACTTCTCGCGCAGAAGGTGCCTCCTAACACTACTGTTGACCAGTTAACCACATAATGAACACCTGTCATTACCCAATAGTCCATGGCACATCTTGGTAGTGTCATCCGAGCAAAGGGTAATACCTTCCCAGTACACCTTTGAAAATAAAGATGCTAAACATTAGGTAGGTGATAAACATCTGAAATGACTGTGTGTGTAATGTAATGTATATATATATATATATTTCACACATACACATACACACACGGCACATTTAATGTGTTTATGTATGTGAAGATGAATGTAACAATATATGTAAGCGTAAATAAAGTATACTATAATATTAATTACTATAGTGTACATGCTGCACAATCAGTCTCCCTACTCACAAATATAATGACAGTGTTGGGACATTTTTATTAACCTTTATTAAGTGGACACTAAGGTACAATAATATGCACTGCCCATCACAAAAATATCTTATGTTTATTTAGGTACATCCATTTGTTATCTAATGTACCTTCATGCAGCAACCTCTTTCCCTTTCTGCATTGGTATATGGATGAAAGGGGCATGACAGAAACTGATATATCTATAATCTAGATATGAAAGATCTAGTAAACTGCATTTACTGTATTTGTGGCCCTTTAGGAAATCAGATGCTTTATTCTTTTACATTCTTTAAGTCTATTTTTAAGGCTGGCAACCAGGGTACAGAAGCTCCCAGAAATATATTTGTTACTTGTGAGATGATATGGACAAAAGTATTGGGGAAACCTCTCCTAATCAATGAATTAGGGAACAACGCTGTGGGTAGACAAATGGGTGGTTCTCAAGAGCTCACTGAATTCTGGCATGGTGCTGTATGTAACAGGAGCCACAGCTGCAACAAGAAGTCAGTTAGTGAAACTCTTTCCCTCCTAGATATCAACTGTGAGTGGTATTATTGAAAAGTGGAAGTCACAGAACAGGGTCGCAGAGTGTGGAGCTCAGCGCATAGTGCAGAAAAATCTCCAACGCTCTGCTGATTTAATAACTGCAGTGCTCCAAACCTGCTGTTAGAGCTGCAAAGGGGGACCAGCTTCATTTGAAAGCCTATTGATTTAGAATGGGAGGTCATAAAAGCTCATGCTGGTGTAATGTGTAGGTGCCCCAATACTTTTGTCCATATGTCACTAGAAAGAACAGAAATTATAAAATAAAAGATAAACTTATATTAACACACTGATGATTGTTGTGCACATCCAGAAAGATTTCAAAAAGGTACCAGGACGAAAAAAAAAAAACAATGCAAAAACACTGCTTTTAAAATAGCATTTCATATTTCCAAAAAGCATCTGAACTGATCAGTCTGATCAACAGAGGCCATGTCGATATATGGTAAAAAGCAATCATCTTTTACACACATAATACACTTGTTGCAAACGTTCAAACATGGTTGCTGCAGTAGCAAGGTGAATGAATTCATAAACAGCATAAATTCCAGGACACTTTTATTATCTTTTTTGTAAAAGACCACGCCCGGAATTATTCCCAGAAGAACATCTGGGCACATCTGTAATCAAGACAGAGATAACAGGACATTTCATACAAGTGCTTTACAGAAAAATTCAAAAGACAAAAAATCTAAAGCGTTGATTTTGAAAAACAAATAATTAAAAAGCATTAAAGTGAATAAACTACTGCTGGAATGCAGCTGTAAAAGAACACAATTTAACTAAGATGTTAATTAATTCTTGGGGTGCTCATGCTAGCATAATTGTTAAAGCTCTAGGCATTGATAAAGCTTAGGATAATATGTCCTCACGTCATTTTCAGAACCCTAAGGGGTATCCATGATAGCAAACAACAATAGGTTGTCCCAACATTATCTCAGCATATATGACTAAACGAGCACACCAGTCAGTTGTAGCAGAGTTGCAAAACAACCGCCATGGACAAAGGACACAATTTAAATAAATATCTAAAAGCAAGGGATGTTGTAGAGCCACTGTACTGTACGGACACATTAGCGAAAGAATAGGTGGTTAGGAAGAGCTCACTGAAGTCCAGCGTGGTTCTGTAATAAGAGCCACCGCTGCACCAACTACAAGTCAGATGGTGAAATTTCCACCATCTAGATCTTCCACCATCTAGATCTTTGCAACAGGTAACCAGCTCTAAACCAGCTTTAAAATGGAAGGTCATAAAAGCTCCTCTTGGTGTAATGTGTAGGTGTCCCAATACATTTGTCCATATGTTATTAGACTAAAATGATAAAATAAAATAAATAATAATTTACATTAACACACTCCAAAGGATCCAGGAAACATTAAATGAACTGGCTGTGAGATTTAGCTCCATGTTAAAAGATAAAGAGAGAAAGAGAGTCGTAGAGCTGCAGTAGAGTTCTTGTTCTGTGCAGAAAATAGCTTCTGCCTCTGGACATAGTAGTGCAGTTCTCATGTTCGCCAGAGGAGGGCGCCAAACATACAGGGAAGCTCTAGATGTAACCTTGTGCATATTCTTTAATGTGCCTTAAATGCTACTCTGGGCCATCATTCCTGCTAGAACTGAATGTTAACAATTAATAAATAATAAGTGATCATTTCTTATCTAATTCAGCAGTTTAGCATATGTTTGAATATGATTAGATTTTCTTTATTTGTTATTTCAGACTGTGAGCAATGCTGAATGTCAAGCTGTACGGCTAAGTGCTATTTGATTACAATGCAGTTTAATAAGAAGAAATGATGTCCCTTTTTTATCTTTATTCCTGTGTCCTTACCGATGCAACATCCTGTTTACTGTGAAACTCAATGCGAGCTAGCCCTGCCTATATCCTATGAAACACCCAGGCTCGGCAAGCTGACACTGCTGGGCAAGGCCCTTTACTCGCTCTGCTTTACGGACACTGCAGTAATTGCTGCCTACCGCTCCGGGCACGTGTGCTCACTGTTTGTGTGTGTATTTACTGCACGGATGGGTTAAAGGTGGAGGCCAAATTCCATCTGTGTCCAACACTAATGGTGAATTTTTGTAAAGATGTACTGAGAATGGACATCTCACACATGGAGTGCCTCGCAACAGCCTAACAGTGGTGCCCCATGAAGGAGGAACCACAACAACAACAACCCACTGAGGCACCACTGTTGACCTATTAACCTCCATAATGAACACCTTCCATCACCTTATACAGTCCATGCCATAGCGTCTCGCTAGGGTCATCTAAGCCAAGGGTTTTAGTTTCTAAAGAGGAATAAAAACACCCAAAATGATGATTGGGATAACATTTTGATGTCCTTAAGCCATTTCCAGCTTCCTAAGTGAGGAAGAAGAGCAATATCGCACTCTCCAGCTGGAAAGAAGCCATAATTTAAAGTTCACGCCTAACGTCATTCCCAACGTGTGATATATAATCAAGGTTAAGAGCGTTGAACAGCAGCCATTCCCAGCACCCTAGGTACACAACATAACTTTATATTCACAAAAAAGCTGTGACCCAAGCTGTCAATCAATCCTTATATCGGATATCGGTGCTAGCACACTTTTTTAAACATCCAAGGAGTTGACTAAGCTTAGCAGAACATTTAGGAGAATAAAGTGACTCCAATGGTTCATCTAAAAACACAATTTACACAAATGTCTCCCAACATATGTAGACATATGCCTGGTGCCTGAACCTTGCTTATTTTTTGGCATTGTATGCTAAACCTTCCATGTAACAGAAGTTGCTTTTCAGGGTCAATTGACTCAACTTGAAGTATTCTTAAAGAATGCCTGTAACTAGTGTTAACAGAAATCAGCCACTGGCTATTTTCTTTCTCATTTAGAGAAAGATGTCGGTCAGTGAAGTTGACAACTGAAGTGTGTTCACACTGATGTGCAGATCAGGCAAGCAGAATGAAACTGTCAAAGTTAGATATCAGTCGCTGAGATCAGAGGGAGTGTCTGTTGATTAGTCTACACTAAAGCTAAAAACTAAAGCTGCCCTGAATACCCAGTAAGATACTCACAAAACTTTGACATGCATCCTTCCCACTTAAAGGTTTCCAGAGGAACCTTTTACTACCGCACTGGGATACACTGAGCACCATCATTTACTGGTATAATGTCCAAATGTCTCCAGCCACCAGTGGTAGCAGGCTCAGTATAGTACACTTACTACAGTACTGTATGTGCTTTTGGCTGCAGCCTATGCCTTCCTTCCACAAGGAAGAGAGAAACAACCCGACCGGGTAGTAGCTCAGACAGAGGAGAGGCAGGTGGAGAGGCCGGTGGAGAGGCAGTGTTATAGCTATGCTAGAATATGTGGGTTCTGTGTGCCTTCACAGAATAACAGGGTTGTAAACAGGCCCTTAGAACGACATCTGTAAATTTCTTACCCCGACCAAGCTACATACTCACTATTTCTACATCAATACTCAATAAATGCATTCTTTGGCACCATTATATTGTTGGCCTGTATATTTTCCATGACTTTCCATGATTATATTTAACAAATACCAGAATATAGATTTCAGTATTCAAAGACTGACAGCCGTTACGTAGGACTGCACAATATTGGAAAAGACTGACATTGCAAAATCTTTTTTTCCTGACATATTTTCAATATATTGTGATATTGAAAAAAAATACAGGGATTTCGCACCATATTTTAACTCAGTTTAATTAAATTCAGCTTTGTACACTAATACAGGGTTTTACAGTACAGCACAACAAAAGTTAGGCCAAGTCTCCTGTGCAAGCGACTACAAGTCAACGATCCATTATTAATGTGCATGAGATATTAATGATGCACACCAACAGTATCCAACAGTATCCAACAGTGGAGCAAACTAAACAATATTGGGCAGATCCAGATCTCCCTGTGGTAGATAAGCCATGCAATACGTGTGATTACTGTGCATGTGCACATTGCAGTAACAATGCTGAAATGATATCCTGTGCAGCCTTACAGTAAGCAAAGTTCTCAAGCACCCATATGCATCCCTAATTTTGACCCTCAGTCTGAGATGCTCCCACCTGTCATTTGAAAAGCAAAGAGCTGTAGATCACCTCGCCATCTTGCCCAGCTGGAGGGACCTGAAAAAGGAGAGATGAACTAAGGTTAACTTTAATAAATATCAACTGAAATTATTGGTTGCTCAAAACAGAAGTGTTACTTATTGCAACAGCGGCTTTTTTTGGGACCTCACTTACACGTTTTTTTTTGGTAGCTGTGGCCACAGTGCTATAGAGCACACTATTTTCAGAAGCTGATGCTGATGAAGGCTGTGGACACAACAGGGTTAACCATAGTCACTCACAGACAAATTAACACTCAGTGTTTCAGATATGCCATTTACATGTAGACAGGGGTTGCTTACCTTTTTTATAGCTACAGTGCTATAGACTGGACCACTGGATTGCGAGGCTTCAGTTGCAGAGGCCTGTTTCACACACAGACACACAAATATATGTGTATGTATACAAATATACATGCCTATGAAAAGGGTCTTACATGCGTTTCTAAATTAAAATGACCTTTTTAAACTAAAAAGAGGCAAACCACTAACTTCGGCACCTCCCTGTGTGTGAACACCAACTGCTGAGTGCAAGATCACACCCATCAAACATAGCACTAACCGTTGGAATCGCACGTTCCTTGCTTCTCTCTCCGGCCTCCGTCTGTTTTCTCTCTGTTAGAGTGAGACGGAGTGAGGAAAGTAAAGGTAGATTAGTCATTATTAACTCATTATGTGTCTACTTTAGGTTTAGGTGCTGTCTACTGTTTTGAAAACCCAACTTGGACATTGAAACCCAACTTGGACATTGCCAATAAATAATAGTCAATAGTGGGTCAATAAATACAGTTAATTAAGTTGTTAAAAGGCTAAACTTCCTGTTTCTAATTCCAAAATGCAAATGCATGTTTATGCCTGTAAGAAACTGATAGACACTCACTGTGCTTATTTCTTGTCATGCAGAAAATAATGATGAACAGTATGATCAGCAGCCCTAGACCAACAGCCAGTAGCACCCAGATAAGCATGGCTTCTTGGCTGTAGTGAAAGAAGGCACAGGACAGAATATAAATGTTGTCTAAATAAAGAATAAAGTGTGATTTAAATGCCTTAACCCATAGCTCGCTTTTTTATAGCCCCTAACTGGATTATATCCTTAAAAAAAAAAGGAGGACATTCTTTAAGAGGAAAAAAAATAAAAAAAATACACTGCATGTCCAAATGTTTGTCGACACCCCTTCTACTTCTGTAGAGAAGTACTGCCAATAGAATAGGACTATTTTGGCAACATGCCTAATGCCAGATGTGGTCTAGACGGGTATAAAGCCCACCCGAGCCTTGAGCTGTGGAGCAGTGGAAGAACAGTGTTCTCCGGAGCGATGGAGCTCGATCCCATTCATTTGGAATGAGTTGAGGAGTTGGAGATGAGGTGGGGTCCTGACCTCAATTACACTCTTGTTGCTGAATGCACCAAAATGCTCCAAATCTAGTAGAAAGCCTTCTCCCCTGGACAGTAGAGACTGATACTCCAACAAAAGCAGGAGAAACTATTTATTATAAAAAAATAAATAAATAAATAAATAAATAAACTTCAACCTTCACAACACAACCTTCTTGACCTTCAGTTAAGAAGTATTTTTTTTATTCCATGTCATTTTGGAGGGGAATCAGATAAACACTATAAAACGTCATTTTAAGAAAAGTCTTGACCAAACTAAATCAGTCCAGAATGTCTGGTTATAGAAACTGATCCTAAAAATATTTTTTAATCAGCAGTTCATCTGATCTGAACTGTGCGGCTGAATTTTACACACGCACACACACACGCGCGCGCACACAAAATCAGAATCGGCTGATACTCAGTGTTGAGAGACTTGGATCGAATTAGGGGAGCAAAGTATCTGATCGGGACGCCCCTAACCTCAACATTTCAGAGTATGCATGAGTGTTGTGTGTTTTGTCTGTATAGCTTATCACTAAGTGCAGACTTTTCCACTGTATGCTTTTTGAGCCAACTGCAGATTAGAATGATTGTCCAAAAGGAATCGTTTAGGATTAGGATTAGGGTTTAAGATTAAGCAGTAACAAAATAATCATGTCACATACTTTTGTTGATCATTTCTATTTCTGGTTGTGTCTCGGACTGTGTTCGAAGTTGTTCTTGAATCAGTGGTACTTTCTTTTTCGAAAAAAGCAGAGTGAGAAAACCTGCACATATGGTGTGAAAGTGCAGTTAGGCTGACATCACTTACAGAAACGACAGTGGGCATTCTATATGCATACTTTCACAGTACTAGAATGAAGGACTTTCCTTAACTTTAGCGTTTCACTCACCCTGTGTTAACCATCTCACTCTGAGTGGTTCCTGCAGACGGTGCAGTTGTTGATCTGCAAAAAGCACACGGAAAAAGCAGGCCACAAAGAGGTGCTAAAAAACAGTTAGTTTTGAGGACAGAGTGGAACATCACTACTTACAGCTTTGGTGGTGGTGTTGGTGCTGGTGCTGTTGTGGTCTTGTTCACAGTTGTAGAACCTAGGAAGACAACCCAAACACATTCATTCTTTCTGTCACTTGATTTGATGAACCTGACTGGTGCAAAACACAGTTGATTACGGTATCTAAGGTGAACTCACTGGTGCTGGTTGTCTGGGTGGTGGTAACTGTAGTTGCAGCTGTTGTTGCTGTAGAAAAGGAGAAGCCAGTGGATGTTAGTGCTACAACATTACAGCATGATGATCAGCAGCTATTTCTGATACATATGATCTTACTGGTAGGTCTTTCAGTGACGGTGAGGTGAACAGTAACTCCCACATCTCCTGCACTGAACCAGTACCAGCCAGCATCACTCTTATTCAGTCCACTCATCTCCACTCTGAAGGATCTCCTCCCATCATCACTGATCTTCACTGCTGAATTCGGGAATGTGTTGCAGCTCCAGTCTTTAAATCTGCACCACTTCTTCTCTTCATTCTTATATTCAGCACTGTAGAAACACTGGACACTGACATTGCCCCCTTCCTGACCACTCACACTGCTGTTCTCCACTCTCACAGCAGGATCTGAATGAAGAGCAGAGAAGGAGTGGAGGAAACACAAACTCCATCATTAGAGACACGTCCTACAAGCCTTAAGCTACAGTGAACATGTTCTGCTTCACACAGAGAGACTTCTTACCTGCACTGACCATCAGGTACACGTAATCCCTGTCATATGAATCACCAATTTTCACAGCACACCAATAATATCCAGAGTCCGAGTCTTGGAGGCTGTTCAGTTCCACAGTAAACATATTCTGGGTTGGATGATCAGTGACGGATGTTCCTCCACTTGTGTTTGTGTAGGCTACTATTCTACATGAGGACCAGTAATACCCTCTACACCAGTATTTACGGTTTAATTTGTGCTGCTTATCATAAAAACATGGAACACTGAGAGATCCTCCTCTTTTCACAGCTAATTTCTTCAGTGTCTTCACGCTCTCAGAATCTGCAGAGAAGTCAAATAATACCACAGTTTAACTCCTATACTCTAACAACAGGTTCTTCCAGGGTTCTTCAAAAGGCAAAAGCTCACATACATACATATATATATATATATATATATATATATATATATATATATATATATATATATATATATATCATAACAGGTCCAAGAAATATGGCTCGGGTTTCCCAGCAAAAACACATTACACTTGCTACAGCATTGTCCAGAGGTTGCACTGTTTACCTTTCCTCAACAATATCACCACAATATTGTCACAACCACATCATCAGGTAGCACTGCCTCTTGGTCATAAGAGTACCTTTTAACAACCTTTCATTTTATGACAATAGATTACATTACATTAAATATTTTAAAACATTTAGAGCGATCGACTGTCCACTGTGGACAAGTTAACCTCTACAGTGAATACCCTCCATAACTTAATACAGTCCATTCCACAACGTCTCGCTAGTATCAGCCGAGCCATGGGTGGTTATTCCCATTATTAGCTAGGTGGTCATAATATTCTTATAATGACTGTGTGTATCTCACTATATAGAGTACATTAGCATGTTAATGAATTGTTGTGTTTCATATTTAATAATAATAATAATGTTTACATTGAATATTTAAATGATATATTCTTATACCTAATTGTATTTTACAGATTTTACTTAATGTCCCAAACATCTTGGGTTGGGGGTTTGGCGCTATCCTGACTAAATGCCTGCATTTTTTCATGTTACAGGGTCATAAGTACAGAAATTAAGGGTATTAATAAATGACCCTGCTTTTGTTGGAGTAACTGTCTCTACTCTCCAGGGTACAAGGCTTTCTACTTGTTTTTGGAGAAGCATTGCTTGAGGATTTTAAGAACATTCATAAGGTCAGGATGTTGGACGATCACCACCCCACTTTATCCCCAACTCATCCAAAAGTACTGGATGGAGCATCATCCATCATTCCAGAGAACACACTTCTTCCACTGCTCCACATCTCAATGAGGGTCTTTATACCCCTCTAGCCCACATCTGGCATTAGAAGGCATGGCCCCAATAGGTTCATGTTAATCATGCTTCTCTACAGGGACTAGACAATCTGTGTGCGTGTGTGTGCGCATCTGCACATCTGTAGCAGCAGCAGTGGGTGCAAATTAAATAAGCCGAATGCATTGATCAGAGGCGATGTCCACAAACATTTGGACGTATAGTGTCTTCTTAACTGAAAACAGCTATTCAGTGTTAGTAGAATAATAATAAAATATGTCTGCATTAGTTTATGCATTTCTAAAGCAGGACATTTCAGAAGTGTGAAGATCCCATATTTGATCTTACCTGAGATGAAGATCAGAAACACAAGGAGAATTAAAGAACTGCTGAGAGAGTAGAAGCCCATGTTTCTGTAAGAGTCTCCAACGACAAATACTCTTCCTGTCTCTGAGAGAAGCAGCTCAAATACAGAACTCTTCCTGGGTGTGTAACATCACATCACTCTGACACTGACTCATGAATTAAATTAAGATCAACACTTAAAAATAAAGGTGCTACAAGTTGATATTTGAGCAATGCCATATTTAAACACCTTTTGGTTTCATAGAGAACCATATCAGTAGTAGAGATGTGAGTGTGAAGAACCTTTAATGTGGTAAAGAACACCTTCACATCAGGAGGTGGTTCATTAAGCCTTTAAAAGGTTCTAGGGGAGCAGACACTGCACGGTACTGCAAGGCACTATGACCGAAGCTCTTCAAGTATCACTCCGCCACAGACACGCGTAGCCTATCAACGACAGCAGCAAGGTTAGTTAATTATACAAGTAAATCATGGACAACATTAATTATACTCATTTCATAATTTTTTAATTTTTATTTAAATTTGGAAGATAAAAAAGGTATTATGACCTGGTACTTTAAAGATACCAAAGAAAAACTCCCTCAGAGCTGGAGGAAGAAAAGACTCTCAATGGGGACCCATCTATCCCGGGGATATATATATACAGTCATGCCCGAAAGTATTCATACCCCTGGCAAAGTTTGACTTAAATTTACTTTTATTTAACCAGAAGTTATATTTTTGCCTTGAAACGACACAGGCATCTCCCAGGAGATAACACGATGATGTACAAGAGGCATCATTGTGGGAAAAAGTATTTCTCAGCTTTTATACATATTTGAACAAAAAGTGGCATGTCCAAAATTATTCATACCCTTTGAAAACTGTCACAGTATATGGGAAAATCCAAAGTTCTATACCATTCCAAATAGTCCAAGCTGTTTTAAAGCATCCTAATTACCCTGATTCATTGGGAACAGCTGTTTTAATCAACTCAACAGGAGAAAAACAGCAGCTCTCTGCAGTTGGTTTGTGGACAGTCATGGCTAAGACAAAGGAGCTCACTAAGGACCTGCGGCTGTGCATTGTGGCCGCTCACAAGTCAGGAAAGGGCTATAAAGCCATATCAAAATGTTTTCAAGTTCCAGTGGCTACAGTGCAAAGTATTATTAAAAAATACAAGAAGTTCCGCACTGTGGAAAATCTCAGAAGATGTGGTCGGAAGCCAAAAGTGACACCTGTGCTGGCCAGGAGAATAGTGAGAGAGGTGAAGAAAAATCCAAGGATCACCACCAAGGCCATCCTGGTGAATCTGGACTCTGCTGGTGGCGACATCTCAAGGCAGACAGTTCAACGGACACTGCACACTGCTGGGTTCCACGGACGCAGGCCAAGGAGGACACCACTTCTCCAGAAAAGGCACACAAAAGCCCGCTTGACCTTTGCAAATGCTCATCTGGACAAAGAAGAAGACTTCTGGTGTTCTGTTTTATGGTCAGATGAAACAAAAATTGAATTGTTTGGCCACAATGATGTGTGCACCATTTGGCGTAAAAAAGGAGAAGCCTTCAACCCTAAGAACACCATCCCCACTGTCAAACATGGTGGTGGGAACCTAATGTTTTGGGGGTGTTTTTCAGCCAATGGACCAGGGAACTTGATCGCAGTAAATGGCACCATGAAAAAAGAGCAATACATCAAGATTCTCAACAACATCAGGCAGTCTGCAGAGAAACTTGGCCTTGGGAACCGGTGGACATTTCAGCACGACAACGACCCAAAACACACAGCCAAAGTGGTGAAGAAATGGTTAGCAGACAAAAACATTAATGTTTTGCAGTGGCCCAGCCAGAGTCCTGACTTGAATCCAATTGAGAATCTGTGGAGGGAGCTAAAGATCAGGGTGATGGCAAGGAGACCCTCGAACCTCAAAGAGTTGGAGCTCATCACTAAAGATGAATGGGCAAAAATACCAGTGGAGACATGCAAAAAGCTGGTCAGCAATTACAGGAAGCGTTTGATTGCTGTAATAGCCAATAAAGGCTTTTCTATTAATTATTGAGAAGGGTATGAATAATTTTGGACATGCCACTTTTTGTTCAAATGTGTATAAAAGCTGAGAAATATTTTTTCCCACAATGATGCCTCTTGTACATCATCGTGTTATCTCCTGGGAGATGCCTGTGTCATTTCCAGGCAAAAATATAATTTCTGGTTAAATAAAAGTAAATTTAAGTCAAACTTTGACAGGGGTATGAATACTTTTGGGCATGACTGTATATATATATATATATATATATATATATATATATATATATATATAAGGCACCGAACCACCACACTGTCCCACTGCTCAGGGCAGTAGCGATGCTCAGTGCCGTCTTACACCCCTCCAACAGTCAATTCCACCCCTTCCGCCGGCGCCATTTAAATAGCGACCCTGTTATTAACTTGTACAGCCCTTTTTACAGCTGGCGTTTTCACAAAGCAGCTTTGCATAATCAAGGAGACCAGAAATTAACAACATAAAGACATGCCCGGTGAGCAAGCCTAAGAAAAACTCCTTCAGAGCTGGAGGAAGAAACTTTGGGGGGAACCAAGACTCTCAATGGGGACCCATCTATCCCGGGGATATATATATATATATATATATATATATATATATATATATATATATATATATATATATTTATATTTTTTTATTTTTTTATTTTTTTTTACTTTTACTTTTACTTTTACATAATTAATAAACAGAATAGCAAATAACATAATTCTAGAGGTGAGGCGGCACACCGCTTCAGCAAGCATCCCACACAGCACCTGGCTCTTAAAGGGGATGGCGCATCTCGTAGCATTCATGTTTTAGCAGCATCTACATCCGCCAAAATATAGTTCCTTTGCAAGCCGCTTGTTGCTACTCCACTCACGGCCCAGCCTGAATCTCCAACTAATGAAACTTTTGTCTTAATCTTTTTAGCTTCATTTAAAGTCGCTCTTGTTGTCTTTTATTTATTGTATTTATTTATCGAGCTAGCTACATTACTTCTCGGTTTAACCAGGTTCAGTGGAGTGATACAGTGTTTATGATGGGAAACGTGCTGGTATGGCGGAATAAAGCACGGCAGGGTTCTCAACCAATCAGCTCGCAGGGCCGGAACTTTGCTCACTAACAGTTCTACCTTATGGTGCAGCAGCTCGCGCTTCTTCTGAGTAATAAGCACTGTATCACTCCGCTGAACACGGTAAACCGAGAAGTAATGTAGCCAGATACATAAATACACTAAATAAAAGACAACAAGGGTGACTTTAAATGAAGCTAAAAAGATTAAGACACAAGTTTAAGTAGTTGGAGATGCAGAGTGGGCCGTGAGTGACAGCACAAGCACAAGCTTGCAAAGGGACTATATTTTGGCGGATGTAGATGCTGCTAACGTTAAAGCATTAAATGCTACGCTCACTATTTCCTATATATATATTTTTTTGGACCATTTATTTTTAAAACTGTTTCATAAAGCCGTAGAAATCAAAACGTTGAGTGTTATTATGAAATGACACCACAGCTGTGATTAAACTGATCACCGCCCTGCTGGTGCTTCACTATAACACTCTCCCTCTCGTGTTCTAATGCGTTAACAGGGTGTGTAGCCATGGGATTATTATTAGCTATTATTTTTTTAATTAATTAATTAATTAATTAATTAATTAATATATCATTTTTATTAGCATTTTTGCTAAACTAAACAAAACAAAAAAAAACAATTTTTGACATGACTGGGTGCCTCCCTCGGTCTCAGACTCCTGACTAGGCAGGCAGTTCAGTCACAGCCAGTGTGGTGCGTGTGTTTCACGCTTGAGACGAGCAGTAGACCAGCAAACATGCTCATTGCAAATAGTTAATATATAATAATTAATATAAATGACCTTATAATGCTGCTACAGTAATGTTACCTTTGCACACAGAAACTGAATAGTACAAAATACATAATACAAAAAATACATCTGGTGCACTTTTAGTACAATGTGAGGCCAGGAGGACAAGTCAATCTAATGCTGACTAGGGTCTCTGAATAACACTCGAGTGTTTTGGTGACACTGCTGTCCCCTCATGGTGGATTTGAGATATTGCAGCTGTGTTTTTCTTCTAGTCAATTTTATAGTTTCTACATTTATTTTTCAGCTTTTTTTAGTTTATAAATTAAATCATTTGTGACTTTTGACCTTTCCATCATTATATGATAATGTGAGAGGAGACTGGAGAACTCTGAGAACTATAGGCTAAAGTTCAGGCAGCTTCTGCTTTGAGCTAAAGGCCAGAGACCGCCTCTAATAAATAATGGCTGAGTTAAAGGTGAAGGTGATGGGGTGATAGTGGTGGGTTGTGAAAACTTTGCTGGGAACAAAAAAGGCAGAAATGGGATTTATCAGATGTTAGACTGGGAGGAAGAGGGGCTTTAGTTATTTCATAACCTCATGTTGTTTAATGGGACATTAGAATTACATGTCAGCATTCATACCCTGCTTGCCACCACAATGGTGGAAACACCCATTTAGTCACCATATGGGGGTTAGGGTAAGTGGAGGAACCTCTTAAAGTGCTTTGATGAACCTTCAAGGAACCTTTTTAGTCTAAAAGCTTTTCTTGAAGGTTCCTCAAAGCTCCTTTTTCAAAGTTTCAGACTGAAGAACCTTTAAAGCCTTCCTCAAGGACTGAATACGTTTAACAGTGTATTGGAGTTGGAGTCTTTCCATGGGTTTCAAAATGTCCATTTAGTGTGCATATCCATATTAAACCCTTCATACATAACCAAATGATGGCTGTTCTGTCATAGTCTCTTAAGCATTTACTTGGTCTGGGTGGTAGAACTTGGATTTCATCACTAGGAGAGCATCAGCAGGAAAAATAAGGCCGTTAGTTCATTAGAAAAGAAAATAAACCAAAAGAAACATGGCACACGATGAGTAAAGCATAAAAAAGAGGAAGCCATTTAACTCCACATCTGCTTCTCTCAGAGACAGGAAGAGTATTTGTCGTTGGAGACTCTTACAGAAACATGGGTTTCTACTCTCTCAGCAGTTCTTTAATTCTCCTTGTGTTTCTGCTCTTCATCTCAGGTAAGATCAGTACTGCATCATTCCTGTACACTGGCTGTGTGTTCTTCACACCTTTACCTCCTCATGCTTTTTATTAACTGACGCATTTCATGGAGCACAACAGGTGACCTATTGCTTTTCATAGAAAACGTCTTTGCTCGTTTGTGAATGTTAAATTCTGGTCAGTTGTGAAGAATGTCTGGAGTAAAGCTGTCTCATGACTCGGCTTGTTCTCTGCAGATTCTGAGAGCGTGAGGACACTGAAGAAATTAGCTGTGAGAAGAGGAGGATCTCTCAGTGTTCCATGTTTTTATGATAAGCAGTACAAATTAAACCATAAATACTGGTGTAAAGGGTATTACTGGTCCTCATGTGGAATAGTAGCCTACACAGACCAAAGTACAAAAACTACATCCGTCACTGATCATCCAACCCAGAATATGTTTACTGTGGAACTGAACAGCCTCCAAGACTCAGACTCTGGATATTATTGGTGTGCTGTGGAAATTGGTGGGTTTGGGACTCCAGATGACGGGAATTACGTGGATCTGATGGTCAGTGCAGGTAAGAAGTCTCTCTGTGTGAAGCAGAACATGTTCACTGTAGCTTAAGGCTTGTAGGACGTGTCTCTAATGATGGAGTTTGTGTTTCCTCCACTCCTTCTCTGCTCTTCATTCAGATCCTGCTGTGAGAGTGGAGAACAGCAGTGTGAGTGGTCAGGAAGGGGGCAGTGTCAGTGTCCAGTGTTTCTACAGTGCTGGATATAAGAATAAACTGAAGAAGTGGTGCAGATTTACAGACTGGAGCTGCTACCCGAATTCAGCAGTGAATATCAGTGATGATGGGAAAGGATCCTTCAGAGTGGAGATGAGTGGACTGCAGAAGAGTGATGCTGGCTGGTACTGGTTCAGTGCAGGAGATGTGGGAGTTACTGTTCACCTCACCATCACTAATACAAGTAAACTCTTAATTCTATTTGGCAGCATCACTATTTAGTGCTACTGTTGTCTCGTGGTGTCCTCTCAATGTGGTTTCCTGGAGACTGTAGCCGGTTAGCTTTTAGCCATACCCCCACTCACTTCCACTGGTTTGGATTTATGGAGTCTTTCAGGTCAAGGAAGAAGGAAGAACCACTCAGCTTCCATGTGTGCTGAACACATAGGAATTTTACAATGAGCACACGTGCCCAGAGCAGTGGGCAGCCCTAGCTTTGGTGACCGGGGAGCAGTTGGGGTTTGGGTGCCTTGCTGAAGAGCACTTCAAGCTCTCTCAGAATCTCGGTTCAGACGATCACAAGGCCGCTTCTCTAAGCCAGTGCTTTCCTCTCTGTTGTGTGTTGAGCTCCAGATTTTCAAGGTAGAGAACTTCGAAGAATAGAGATGTTAAAAGCGTTGGCTAGCGCTAGCTTTAGCTTACGGGGATTGCCATTTGCCTCCCTGGCTTTCTCATTTTTTGTCACATACCAAATTGAACTTCTGCAGATAACTGGAGGTGGAGGTGGAGTCTGGAGGTGATGAGCTCCTCAGAGTTCCTCAGAGTACTTAGATTTTTCTTTTGACCTCCTAAAAACACACATGGTAGATGTATTGGTGATATGTAATTGCCCCTAGGTTTAAATGGGTATGGATGTGTGTGGTGGCCTGCAATGGACTGGCACCCCTGGGGTATTCATGCCTTGCACCCACAGATTCTGGATAGATTCTGAACCCACCTCAACCAGGAAGAAGCAGATAAGAAGCTGAATGTAGAAAGGTTATCTCACAAAATGTGACATAGACATTATGATCTAATGTTTGCAGAAAAGTGTCATTTTTAAGTGTGTTCTATGTAGAGGATACAGACCTGTATATCTGTTTTTTTAATTAGCTTTACACTCCTTACAGGTGAGGCTGAAATCTCAACCAGTGATGCCACACCACTGCTGTGAGTACCGAGCCTTACTTTGGTCTAAATAGCCTTTTTAAAACTCCATGGCCCAGCGAATCAGATCAGCTGTGCAGTTTGTAGGTCAATTTATATTTATTTGATAATGTTTTGTAAGAATATATATATATATATATATATATATATATATATATATATATATATATATATATATATAGACTGATCGAAGCCCAGTAGTGTTTATAATCAAGAGGATTATGTATTAATAAGTGACTTCCTTTGACTTCCAAAAGTAAATCAAGTCAAGTCAAGTCAAATTTATTTGTATAGCGCTTTTTACAACTGTTGTCGTCACAAAGCAGCTTTACATAATTATTACTTAATAAAGAACAGAGACAGAGAAGAAAGAAGAAATAACATGAAGCGTCAAAGACCCCCGTGAGCAAGCCAACGGCGACAGTGGCAAGGAAAAACTCCCTCAGAGCTGGAGGAAGAAACCTTGGGAGGAACCAAGACTCACAAGGGGGACCCTTCCTCCTCTGGCCAGACTGTTTTAAACATTAATGATAAAAATTACCAAACCAGGTACAACAGAAAGTTAATAGTTGTGATATTAATAGTGTCAGACAGGCACGAGTCCATCTAGGTTTCAGCACGGCCACCAAACAGGCAGCAGCGGCTGGCGGGTGAGCCATGGGTGGTGGCGGGTTGGGGGGGACCCGCTGGCTGGACTGGTAGGTGGCAGCTGGTTAGATGCAGGTAGAGGGGACCTCAGCGGGCAATCTTCCTGCAGATCGGGCTGGGTGGCCATTTACTCGGGGAAGGTAAAGAGAGAGAAGTTAGTTCTAAGAGGAATTTTATGGAGTGCAGAGAATGTTGATCATCAGCATCTGGGTATGTCTGATGACTCCGGCAGGTCTGATTATCACAGCATAATTAAAAGGAGAGAGCCAGAAGGTAACACGGACACGGGCGTACCCTGAGAACACCAGCATCTATCTGCTCCACCGTCAACAAACCTGAGTGATCGCGTGTAAGCAGCGAGACGACAGCTCCAGCATCTCAGAGTACTACAATTCCCTGGGTCCGCGAACCCCTGGACCTGCAGCCCTTATCTAAGAAACATTAATTACCAAAAGCTAAACTAAACATATAAGTTTTCAGTTTAGATTTAAAGATTGAGACTGTGTCTGAGTCCCGAACATTATCTGGAAGGTTATTCCAGAGCTGGGGGGCTTTATAGGAAAAGGCTCTTCCCCCTGCTGAGGTTTTCAGAATTTTGGGAACGCGTAAGAGGCCAGCACCCTGAGATCTAAGTAGTCTTGATGGTTCGTAATATACTATAAGATCCTGCAGGTACTCAGGAGCGAGGCCATGTAGGGCTTTATATGTTAATAAAAGAATTTTGTATTCAATACGGAATTTAACTGGGAGCCAATGAAGTGCTGATAGAACTGGACTGATATGGTCAAATTTTCTAGTTTTAGTAAGGACCCTGGCTGCAGCATTTTGCACCAGCTGAAGTTTATTGAGGTTCCTGCTGGAACAACCTGACAGTAACGCATTACAGTAATCTAGCCTTGAGGTAATAAAAGCATGTACTAGCTTTTCTGCGTCTTGTAGTGATAAGGAGTTTCTTAGTTTGGAGATGTTCCTAAGCTGCATAAAGGCTGTTCTACTAATATTAGCTATATGTTGCTCAAATGATAAATCTGAGTCGAATGTGACGCCAAGATTTTTAGCTGCTAAACCAGGAATGATGGGAGAATCTGCCAAGTCTAACATTAAGTCTGATAGTTTATTTCTAGAGTCTTTTGGACCTAAAAGGAGAACTTCGGTTTTGTCACTGTTAAGGAGAAGGAAGTTATGTGACATCCAGAGTTTTATATCCTTTACACAGTCCTCCATTTTCTGTAGTCTAAATTTATCGTCAGGTTTGGCTGATATATAGAGCTGTGTGTCATCTGCATAGAAGTGGAAATTAACGCCATGTCTGCTTATAACTGAGCCCAGTGGTAACATGTATAATGTAAATAATAGTGGTCCTAAAATTGAGCCTTGCGGAACTCCATATCTTACTTCTGTGTAGTTTGAAGATAAATCATTTATCTTTACAAATTGGAAGCGTCCCGTTAGATATGACTGGAACCATGATAGGGCTGTCCCTGTGATTCCAACCATTTTCTCTAATCTTTCTAGTAATATAGAATGATCTATTGTATCAAAGGCTGCACTAAGGTCTAGTAGGACTAATAAAGATACGTAGCCTTGATCAGAGGCAAGAAGGAGATCATTCGTAATCTTCACTAGGGCTGTCTCTGTGCTGTGATTGAGTCTAAATCCAGACTGGAATTTCTCATACATGTCATTTTTACTCAGGTATAAGCAGAGTTGTTGGGCCACAGCTTTTTCTAATATCTTAGATACGAATGTTAAGTTTGAGATGGGTCTATAATTAGATAATACGCTAGGATCAAGATTTGGTTTTTTGATTAAAGGTTTTATAACTGCTATTTTAAATCTCGCTTAACACTGACGTCTCCAGTCATTAGACCAACACTGAAGTCACTATACTGTATAAATAGACAGGGCGAGGCATTTAATAGGCCTACCCTGAGCTGCACCTAGTTTAGTTGTTTCACTGAAGCATAGGCTCTACGAAGCTACACTAATAAGATCTG
Source organism: Salminus brasiliensis (assembly GCF_030463535.1). NCBI lineage: Eukaryota > Metazoa > Chordata > Actinopteri > Characiformes > Bryconidae > Salminus > Salminus brasiliensis. The sequence goes on along the minus strand of NC_132900.1, from coordinate 5,678,599 downwards.
TAGAGGAATGAGCACATTAAAAACATTATGACCACCTTCCCAAAAAGCCCAAAATGTTTGTCCTCCATATACCACCAAAACAACTCTACAAGACATCTGAAGGTATCTGTGTAACTGTGTTATCTGGCACCAAGACTTCACAGCAGAACCTTTAAGTCATGTAAAATGTGAGGTGGACCCGCCGTGGATCGGACTTACTGTTCCAGAACAACCCGCAGGTAAATGACTCACACATATCTGGCCTTCCACATGATTTGTAAAAGAAACCCATTCTGATCTTCTTCCATCACTCCAAGGACTAGTTTCTGCACTTCCCTGTCTGTTGTAGGCACTTCTAATGGTGGACAGGGGTTAGCATGTCCAGACTACACTGTCCCATGTCCCATGTATTTCACATTAATCAGCCTATGTTGCCCAAAACTCTGTTGCCTTTTAGGGTTTGTCCGTCCTCGTACCGCTGTCAGTAGTTACTCACTCCTGCTCACTCAAAGCGCCAATCAAGCCTTGCCATTTCAGACCCATTCGTCTAGCCATAACACAATTGACCCTTGTCAGAGTGGCTACGGGGATTCACACTGCCCATTTCTTTCACATCCAACACCCCGACTTGAAGAACTGCTCGGCCATTCTCTAACATGCATCCCAGACCTTAGCATGCTCTGTAGTAATGGTATGATCAACGTCATTCACTGGTGAACCCCTTCAGAGAGACGTCTTCTGTTAATAATACGTCTATGAGCAGAAAACAAATGTCTCTTATCTTTCTGAACTATTGCAGAAATGGAACCACGCTGGCCTTCTTCATCATCCTCGGCCTGTTTCTGCTGTTAGTTGTGGGGCTGGTCATCTGGACACTACAGAGACACAGTCAGTACTATTTTCTCATGTAGTTTGTAATATGCCATTGAGAGTACAGACCATTTTTGGTTTATTGGTGCTATAATTGAATAATTTATTTTTATTATTATTATTATTATTATTTTTAGTTGTTTCTTGCCCTTGCATGGCCTTCAATAGTGGTACGTTCCTGACCAAAGAACCAGTCTCTGCTGGATTTTTGTTACTGTATGTAAAAAAAAAAAAAACAACTCCACCAAACTGCCTGTGCAACATCCAGTGACTTGGCTTGGCACAAAAAATATCTGGTCAACAGGCGCCATGTGATCGGAAATTGACAGCATTGCTTTTTCGTTCTGAGAGGACTACAGAAGTGCTGAGTTTAGCAATCTTGCTTATTCACACCATATTCAAACTAACAGCTATAAAAAAATTAAGAAAGAAGGAAACCGCCTCGCAGTTACATTATAGCTTCTGCAAGTCAACGTCTGTCTGATAGCATACAGGCCCTGAAGAGGATGGATAAATAAATGAATAAATAAATGATTGAATGAATGAATGAATGAACAAAAGCATGTGCGATGTGCATTTATTTATTTATTCATGTTAAGTTTAATGTATTTCAACCTCCATATGAGGTTCAAATGTCAGCTGCAGTCCTCCAGGACCTGAGTTGCTGACTTGCCTGGTTAGGGTAGAAGGTGTTTGACAAATTGTACATGACAGCTAGGGAGGTGTTTCTAATAAAGTAGATGGTGAGTGTACAAAGGCTACTGAGGTCATTTCAGAAGAAACACCACTGGCTACTGGAACATAGTCAGTCTCACACTCTCATTCTTTTTTTTCCTTCTTTTTTTATAGTGTTGGCCACAAAAAGAAGAAGTAATCGTGGTCCGGTATGTGAGTTTCTGTGCCTTTACTTGCTTGGTTTTGCACATCCATTAGCAAGACGTCCGACATTAAAGAAATACTTTCTCTTCTGTCCGAAGGCTGATGTGCTGTATAGCAACATCGTCTTCAGAGGAAAGTCCCAGACGCAGCCAGACCAGGTTTTTTTTTGTTTAATTTGTGTGTGTGTGTGTGTGTGTGTGTGGGTGTGTGGGTATGTTCAAACGTAAAGTACCTAAGAATCAAATGACATGCAGGACTCAGGCCAGGTATTGTACATGGCCAAAAGAATGTGGACATCTCAACAGCTCCTTCCAAAAGCATAGGCATTGTCTTTCCATTTGCTGCAGCCTCAGCAAAACTAATGTCATGGGAGGGCACAACTGAGAATTTCCCTCTTGCAGGCAAGAGGCTACAGTAAATTATCTAATGGGTGTATGTTAAGCATTGACAAGAACAGAGAACAGAACTTCATATTTTGCTTTGCATGAAGGATCAGTCGCATCCAACATAAGTTTAATATGCCCACAGTGTCTCCACTCTATGCCAAAATATACTATATACAGAATTTAATGAGCCACATTCATAGTCAAATTGTACAACAGAAAAAAAAAAGATTTCCCTTGAAACTATGAGAAACAGCCCAGACCATTATTCCTCCAGCAGTACTTTACAGCTGGCAGTCTGCATTCTCCTGACATCCACCATCCCCTGATTCATCAGAGAATGCATTTCCAATATTTTAGAGTCCAATGAGACTGTACTATCCACCACTGCAGCTAAAGCTTGGCACAGTGCATGGTACACGTCCTCTGTGGCCATCATCAAAACCCAATCCATGAAGCTCCTGATGAATAGTTCTTGTGCCGACATCGCTTTCCAGAACAGAACTCCTGACGCAAAAAAAAACTTCCCTCATTTAACTTAAAGTATAGTCCTAAGCTTTGAAAGTCAGAAAGTCAGAAAGTTCTAATGTGGATCATATCCTAACAGTCCATATATGACTACAGCTGCAAAAATGCAGTGTGGCCATATGAGCGTATAGTACACTTCAAGCAAAAAAGGGTTCTGCTGACAATCAGCCTTCTGCAGCAGCTTTCCCTGGTATCTGAAGAACCCATTTAACAGGCAGAAGGTTCTTCAAGTTGTCATGTTTCTATACAGACCCGCTTCCCTTCCGAAACAACCCTTAAGGAACTCATTGCCACTATTTTAACACACACCGATCAGCCATAACATTAACACCATCTGCCTAAAATTTAGACTATCTGACCAGCTAAGGCACATTAAAGACCTCTGAGGGCGTCCTGTGGTATCCAGCACCAAGATGTTGCCAGCAGATCCTTTAATTTCCACAAGTTGTGAGGTGGGGCCTCCATGGATCACATTAATAAGCCCTAGGTGGCCATAAACCTGTCACAGGTTCACCTATTGTTCTTTCTAGAACCACTTTTAGTAAGTACTGACCGCTGCATACCAGAAAAAAACACCTGCCTGATATTTTGGAGACGTTCTGACCCAGTTGTCTAGCCGTCCTAATTGGTTCTTGTCATCATCCATCATCCAGTGGCTGTTCAGTGACACATGCTGCCTAATCTGTCCACCCCTTGACAGATTTGTTATGGCTGATCGGCGTATGCTAATGTTTTTAACATATGCTAATGTTTGGAATGATTTGTTTTGTTGATGTTTGGGGGTTGTTGCGGATGAGGGGTCTACTTATACTACTTAGGCTTCAACTATGAGTGTTCAGTTCCTGTGTTTCTGAGCAAAATCTAAAAACGTGCGGTTCATTCCACCTGAAGGCAAAAGGTGGGCACGTTGAACTCTTGATCTGCTGACTGCCTGCCTTTGATTGCCATTGGCAGTGGCAAAATTTTCCATCACTGGAAACATGGAATATCCGGTTTGCCCTTATCCATATACTGTCATAATGATAACACAGCATAAGAGTCCTTGGCCAAGAACCTTAAACGCTACATGTGCCTATACTCTAAGCAGAAAGGGCCTAAGTAGGCCTGAAAAGTCATACTCTAACAGTAGTGAAACCTTATTTGGTGCTATATGGAACCGTTTTAAAAACCTAGACGAGAGGTGTTCCACTATTTCCCCTTAGGCCACCAACCCCACCAATGGCCAGAGAAATGGAGACTCTTCAGCAGCTCGATCTCTGTATTTCTTCAGTCACATGCTGTGACTTCGATGTCAGCAGTACGCTCCTCTATTTTGAGAGAGTGCATCTGTGTTCATATTTATTTGCAGTATATATGAAGAAGTTGCTCTCTTTGCCTAGCTTTCTGAACAGACAGACAGAATTTACCACAAAGAAGAAGTGTGAGGACGTATCTGTCAAAGCAGGGAGCCACAAGAACATGAACTTCCCATTAAAAAAAAAAAAAAAAAAAATATATATATATATATATATATATATATATATATATATAAATCTGAAAACGTGCGGTTCATTCCATCTGAAGGCAAAAGGTGGGCACGTTGAACTCTTGACACAGCGTTCTGCTGACTGCCTGCCTTTGATTGCCGTTGGCAGTGGCAAAATTTTCCATCACTGGAAACATGGAATATCCGGTTTGCCCTTATCCATATACTGTCCATATCCATCTATGTGCCTATACTCTAAGCAGAAAGGGCCTAAGTAGGCCTGAAAAGTCATACTCTAACAGTAGTGAAACCCTGTTTGGTGCTATATGGAACCGTTTTTAAAACCTAGACGAGAGGTGTTCCACTATTGAGGAGAATCATTTAACCAGCCAATAAAACATTTAAGCGTAAATTAAATATTGTTTTGGCCATAATATCATGAACGTTGTTGTTAACTAGCTAGCCTGGACAGTCTTTCAGCTACTAGCATGGACTAAACATTCCTGTAAACAAGTTACGGGTATTTTTGGTCCTGGAATTTTTAGGTTTGTGGTACTTAAAAAGTCCTTGGAAAATCCTTGGAAAATCCTTGAATGTGAAATTGGTTAAAGTGTATTAACCCTGTTGAACCATTACCTTTACTAAAGATCCCTTAAATAAAGATGGACCAATCGCCGATCATCTTTCAGCACAATCCTCAGATAGCAGATATCAAGTAAGGGCACATATTTGGGCTAAAAATCGACCAGTACTGATACATAGCCGACCAATCCTTCTATCTCTACCCTTGAGGAACCCTTTTAATGAATTTCTGGAACCATATTACACTCAGCACTGAACGCAACCCTCAAAAGAAGTGCCTTAAAACTCTTACACTGGATGGAGCTACTTTGCTAACACCAGCTCCCAGTCTTGTCAGCTTGTAAGAAAGCTGTCGCTGCAGCTCAGTCAGTCATAATCTCTCTCCTTGTTCTTGATCCAACACTATTCACCCTTCACCAGTTCTGAACAATGAGGCAGCATTAAGAACTGGTATGAGTTATATTTCCCTAATGCAGCAGAACAATAAGCTGGACTGCCTTGAACGATAATGATGATGATGACGCTAATGGGATTAAAAGGTCGCTCACCCTGTGTGGATGAATTAATGATGCATACAGAAGGTGTATGGGCTTCGGTTAGTGAGTCATTACAGACCTTCATCTTCTATTCTGTAATTTTAGCTGATTTATTTTCTGCTCGCTCAGGAAGACCACGATGACAAGGTCATCTACAACGCAGTGAAATGTCACCAGTAAGTGGTGAGTGCAGCTTTTATTAAACAGCTGTAGTGTTTATTTTTTTATTTTTGGGAATCTACTCTAGTGTTTATGGATTTAAATTCTGATAAATAATAATGTCTTTTTTCCCCTAAGGCCACCAACCCCACCAATGGCCAGAGAAATGGAGATTCTTCAGCAGCTCGATCTCTGTATTTCTTCAGTCACATGCTGTGACAATGATGTCAGCAGTACGCTCCTCTATTTTGAGAAGAGTGCATCTGTGTTCATATTTATTTGCAGTATATATGAAGAAGTTGCTGTTCTCTTTGCCTAGCTTTCTGAACAGACAGACAGAATGTACCACAAAGAAGAAGTGTGAGGACGTATCTGTCAAAGCAGGGAGCCACAAGAGGACATGAACTTCCCATTTAAAAAGAAATATATATATATATATAATTTTTTTTATGTTTGTATTTATTTAATGGTGTAAAGTCAGAGACCCCCTTTGTTTGTTTGACTTCCACTCAAAATTGCTGTAAGCTCCTCAAGCTCCTTCAACCTGCTGAAGGCCTGGCGGACCACCAAAGCTACCCCCATTAGATAAACAGCATTTAAAGCTGAAGGAGGAGAAGCCAACTTAGAGTGGGTGAATGCGTTCATTAGAAGGGGTGTCCACAAACATTTGGACATATAGTGTATATAGTGTAGCTCTTCAGGGCCAGGGTTGGTGACCATTGCCTTACACCCCCTCTGCACTCTAGATGGCAGCAATGCACCTCATAGGCAGCATTCCATTCAGCGCTACTGTATCCCCCAAGCCCAGTGTCTATTACCAAACTCAACTACTGATCCTAGCAAGTATGTGTTTAAGCAGGGTAATTGGTTCTATATAGAAATAGAAAAATATGGGAATGATCCTCTTCCAATAAAACGAGACGATGCCTTGGTCTCATAAATAGTGGTTGTACTATAGGTCCTATCTTTGAACAAGCTGACTACTTCTATTCATATTCTCTAAGGTGGTGGGATGCAGGGCCCAACAACGACATGGAGTGCGACAAACTCTGTAGAACTTGTTCTGGCTGGTCCAGATTTAAGAGATATATAGTGATACACTAGATTGGACTTTAAGGTGTTAATTAAAGCAATACCTTTTACATCTTCGCATCATTTGGATGTGACCTCTTAAATGAAGCTCTCCAAACCCCAATTTGCAGCCTGTCTTGAGCCAGGCAGTGGAACATACAGTGATGGTTCGCAAACCAGTCCTAAAAACCCCAGAGGCAATCCACATTTTGGACCTAGGAATCTACTGAGAATCACCAGAGTTGGGTTATGGAGATCCTGGCCTCTTCCTTCCTTTTTGGCCCATTGTATCAAAACAGGACCGCAAAATTCCTTTAGAGGTGCTAGCATTGCTGCTGTTGAGTGCTGACCGGTTAGCAAGCTGACACTGGAGCTTACAGCTTCCTACAGCACACCAACTTTGTTTAGTGAAAACTATGGTCAGCAGTTAACGTTCCGACCAGCTAACTCTAAATCCATGTACCCTCCCTTGTCTTTCCATGGCAGCTGCCATACAGTAGTTCCCACTGTTTGACGTTTGCAGTGCTGAAGCAGTTGATGCTGATCTGTGTGAGGAAATGAGGCTGTTATCGGTATTAAAATGATCAAACATTTATAAAATATGATTTTGCTCAATCGCTCCATGTTAACCTATTCATTTTGGACTTGCTCGGGAGCGCCCCCTAGTTTCTAACAAACCCAGAGGTAATTCTCCTGTACAAGTTCTCTGAAATCACTGCTGTGCAGTATGTCCGAGGTCATTTCTTGTACAGTCACCATGGTAATTGACCCTACTGCCACCAAGTGGTGGAGAACCACTGTTGTTATTCTATTTCCTCTCCAGATTTTGATGACTGTATGCTGTCAATTACTAAAATGAAAAAATAAAGTTAAATAATTAAATCAGTGGTTAATTGTATTGTATGTGGTTTGTCCTTAATTTGTAAAGATATAGTTTCCTCTAGTTCGATTTTTCACACTTTAATATTAAATAGTAAATACCACTGCATTTGTTGTGTAAAGAGTGCAGCAGATATATTATATTTTCCTGATATTTCAGATATAAGGTCAGGAAACATTATTTTATGTCCAAATATGTAAGTGATATTCTTTATTCATGACATGGTAGAAAAGAGTACCAGTCATTTCCCAATGTTCCTTTATTTATTTGCTTTTTTTTAATTGAATGTTTATTTATAATATGCCCTGTTTGTGCCAGTGCTGCTGCTGCTGCGTCTCCCCTGCTGTGCTCACGCTGATGTGAGAACCGTAAAATCCTGAAATTTCGTCTTTTGCTTATTTAGAATTCAAGCACAGCTCCTGCCACTTGTGTAGAAGGCACTGAAGCATGTACGCTGATAAACAAGGGCTGTGATTAGAACAGGATGAATCACATTGATCCTTTTTAAAGTCAACCTGAAATCGACCTTTTGTGCCTTGTTAATTCCTGTTGCTGGTCATATTACGCTAAATTCATCATATTCTATCATTTAAAAAGACATTCATTCATAAGCTCTTTTGTAATCCTTCATTAATAGAGAGTTTTTCTGACTATCTTTCCAATAATATCATGTTTTACCTCCCCCTCCCAGCCTCTCCTACACTATATCCAAATGTTTGTGGACAACCTTTCTAATGAATGCATTAGAAAGACACACAGGCAGCTTGTCTAGGCCCGGTAGAGAAGCACTGCCTATAGAATAGGACTCTCTGGAGTAGATAAACATTGATGAACCTATTGGCATCATGCTGCCTAATGCCAGACGTGGGCTAGAGGGGTATAAAGCCCCCCAGCATTGAGCTGTGAAGCAGAGGACCTACTGTGTTCTCTGGAAAGATGGGGTACATATAATATTTTGGGATGAATTGGGATGTTGGGGATGAGGTAGTGTGGTGATCATCCAACATAATGACCTGACTAATGCTCTTGTTGCTGAATGCAATCAAATCCTCACAGGAGCACTCTGTGGTGGCTCAGCGTTTAGAGCGCAGAGATATTGATAACAGGGTTGTGGGTTCGATTCCCGGGCTCGGCAAGCTGCCACTGTTGGGCCCTTGAGCAAGGCCCTTTACCCTCTCTGCTCCCCGGGTGCTGGAGTTGGCTGCCCACCGCTCTGGGTGTGTGTGTGTACTCACTGCCCCTAACGTGAGTGTGTGTTCACTACCAGATGGGTTAAATGCGGAGGACACATTTTGCTGTACACTGTACAGTGACAAATACGTGCACCTTTACTTTACAAAAGAAGATCTGATAGAAAAAGCTTTCCCGGACAGTAGAGACAGTTACCATAATCCTTTTTAATACCCTTGATTCAAGAAGAAACAACGAATGAGCGGCTGTCCCAATACTTTTGCCTATATAGTCTAATATCAAGTGAAATTGCTAATGCTCAGCTAGCTTAAATACTCTCCCCCAATACTAGGTAGCACTTGGAAATTCGTCAGACTGGGGAAGGAAAGAAAATGGATGTCATTTGTGATTGACACTATTGTTAAAAACGTCTAATCTACGACATTCTGACATCGTATCTGACATCAAAATGAGCATAAATCTAAGTTGGCTGTGGTGGGAAGAAGTTTGACCAATGGCTGCATGTAGATTCAGGTGCATGTAGCCCAATATTGTTGGCGAGACGGTGTGGCTTAAGCAGTTTGACCAATGGCTGCATGTAGATGCAGGTACATGAAGCCCAATAGTGGTGGTGAGAAGGCGGGACTTAAACAGACGCGTTTGGAGCTGTAAAAAATACACTCACCTGGAACCTGGAACATAATGAATCCCTAGGGTGAACAGATCTCTTCTTTTCCCCCGAACATGTCCTCAATTCGGGCCCTAAAAATGTGTCCAACCAGGAATTGTGGTCTAGAAATATGGGGCAGTGGTGGCTTAGCGGTTAGAGCTCCGGGCTATTGATGACAGGGTGGTGGGTTTGATACCCAGGCTTGGCAAGCTGCCACACCCTTGAGCAAGGCCCAACACTGTCTCTGCTCCCTGCGCGCTGGAGTTGGCTGCCCACCGCTCTGGATGTGTGTGTGTGTAACCACAGTGGATGCCCATGTGCCCCCAGTGTCCTAAGATTTTAAGTCCCTCCCACCACCACACACATACACATTGCTATGGTCCTACAACTTACTTGAGGCCTACTTGAAGCCTTGAAGTTGTCTACCACAACATCCACCCCCAGCCACAACATTGTAACCACAGTGGACGCCCATGTGCCCCCCAGTGTCCTAAGATTTCATACCCACCCCCCAACCCCCGCTCCCACTGGCATGTGTTGAGCTTCATAAAACTTAAAAACCAGAAACAGAAATCCTTCCTAATGAGCACTCGGCTCTGGGATATTCCTCCATGATGCCTGTGTGAAACTTCTGCAGCTCAGAAAGACAATAACAAAGAGTAACTCCAATATTATGTAAAGCAATAGCCTTGCCGAATCATATTCATCATCTGCGGCTGACTGCGGGCTACAAGTGTACAATGTTTGCTGCCAAGTCAAGAGGCCCAACAGCTTTTAGAAGCAATCACCAGTATTTCAGCTGTGCTGCTGTGTTTTGCATCCATTAAGAAGTGGTCGGAGTTGGACTCAGCGTTTCATTATTTTCACATACAAATCGGTTCAGTGACACTTCGCTCCCTTACCTAAACATTACTGCTGGATGTCACGGGAGACCTGGGCCGTCATTAGACCCAATTTTCTGGGGCACATGCCCTGTAAAAGTGTTGCTGTGCCCCACTAAACTCACGGTGGCAAAAGGTCAATTTTATCCTGGATTGTGGAGCAGAACTACAGGACATGGCATGCGAATTCACTACGGTCGCTACAGTTCCCATAATTCCGATAATGAGATATGTACTTCGGTTATTTGAGTGACGTAATGGATGTTCGTACATAGAAAAAAAAAAAAAAAGTCAGCCACAAATCAGACAAAGTAGTGATAGCTCATAGCTGTAAGTTTTGGTTAAGGCCAAACCAAACTTTTAACCATAGAACCCACCAAAAATTTATATTAGACCACTGGAGCAAAGCCATTAGTTCAACTAGAGCAGTTATGTTAGCATAGGCTTTATTTATGCTAGCTAGTAGCTGAAGCATCCATAACACAAGCCTGCAGAATGAGCGCTGTGATATCGCCAGTATAACAGTAAAGTAAACTACTCAAGATAGAAAGATAGAATCACAGTTTTACATGTAGGTTAATGCAGCAAATATAATAGTAATAATAATTAGTAATATTACTATCAACATGATTAACTATTATTATTAAAAAATTATGATTATTATTAACAGAGGGGTACAACTGTGCCCCTCCAAATTCTGTATGCCTCAGTACAACAAGTAGTCTAGTAACGCCTCTGTGGGAGATGCCAACTTAGGAGTGTGTGTGTAATTTATGACACATTAATCTGACAGTTACATGACAAGCCAGGCTTTACTGAGCTCCGGTGCTGTTCCTTGGGTGGGAGCTGAAAATCCTTTGTTCCACAAATAGCCTGACAGTTTACCTGGTGGTACGTGTTAAATTGTCAATTAAGCATTTGCCTTGGTATTTAGAGCCGGTCCCTGGTTATCTTGCTGCAGAAATCTCCTTTCATCACGACTGTTGTCTCTCCAGTCGCTGCGAAGTAATCCAAAGAGCTTGTTTTGAAAAGAGTCCTACCTGCATACATCACTACTGTTGTTGCTTCCCCGGCGGGTCTTATAAGAAAGCAAGTTCCAAAGCTGGGTCAAAAAGCTGGATATTTTATTTTTGCATAAAACAGGAACGTCACATTTATTAGACATTTGACCGAAACAGAAAAGAATACATACTAGTCAAAAACTATTGTACCGAGCAGAAGCGTAACACCTTCAGACGCCGCCAGCTTTGACCAGCTGAGATGAGTGTTTATATACCCTGAAGTGATTAATAGGCAATTTCTGTACAAACCTGGTCATTCTTATTCTCTGTCACACACACACACACACACTCCCAGTCACGCAATTACCCCTCAGCTCCAGAGGAAAATATCATCTGATGCCATCTGATGACCTACCACTACCCATTTGTAGAAATGTTGGTAACAATTCTGGAAATCTAGTGTCTAGAGCTTTATCTTCACAGTGTTTTTTTAATAGAGGTCGAAAGGATGAGAGAGTATTGTCCTCACTAAACATATTAACTTCACCTATTTAGTCGCGATCACAAATACTGACCTCATTTCTTTCCGAATTTCATCCATCAGCCACCCTCTGCTGCTCTCATATGCATGAGAACTCACCCAAAAGTCATCTGTATGAACGCGAAAGGAAAGATTCTCAAAATATAAAGGAAGCATCCGAATGGGCAACGAGGACAGCTATTCACACGGGCTGGCAGAAGCAGAAAAAAAACAACAACAACAAAAAATGTTTGACACACAGGGACACAGTCTCAAAAAATGTCCTTCGTTATTCTCACCTCTGCTCCTGAAAAGTAGGTCAGTGTCTGGCTGTGTGACTATGGCAGCCTACTCCCCAAGATTCCTTCTCGCTTCCTGGCTCCCGAGAAATAAAGAAAAAGGAAAATATACAGTGCTCTGCCTCTGTTTTTGGTAAGTTCATCTGACTGGTCCAGTTATAGAAGGTAATCAGTTTGGGTCCTAAAGCGTGAGGCCGGTCAGGTCAGATCTTGACCTGTGGCAAGGTGAGTCGTCAATGTCCTTTTGAAGCAACCTTCAGGTTCTTCGTTTAATCTTATTAGAATAATAATCAAAGCGTTTTTGCCTTCGGAACAAAAAACAGAAATCAGCAGAACATCCTGCTTGCTGTTCCATCAACCCCTCATCTCCTCATCTCATTCAAGTGCCATGTGCAGCCAATGAGCCAATTTTCTTTAACAGGCCCTTTAAGACCACCTCCTTGCTCGACTTTCCCCATGCTGGTCCTCCTCAGCAGTGGATCTCGTAGGCAATCTGTGTGTCGAACAGCAGGCTCTGGTTAATAAACAGTCCCTCTGGGTCTGGCGGCGGTCCTTCGCCACCCTCTGCAGGAGCCCTGCGGGGGCCGATGCCCACTACTCTACCTGGGGTCAGAACCCCTTGACCCTGGAGACACTCGTTGGTGTGCAGCACCCCCTGCTGGCCTGGGACAGGCGGTGGGGGCAGCACAGGCTTGGCACGGTTCAGCACATACATCTCATGGCCCCGTTCATCTCGATACTCCTCCAGCTGTGCAAAGGTGGTGGGTCCATCGGAATAGTCATTGACATAGAGGATGGACTCCTCCTTGCTTGGACCATAGCCACCACCCTCCTCTTTCTGCCGCTGACGATGGCGACTGTAGATCATGCAGAGCAGCAGCAAGGCGGTCAGAGCAAGAAGAGAGATGCCAACTGCGATAGCTGTCTGGGTGGCAGTGCCCAGGGCGTTGAAGTCCATGCTCTCCAGCTCGTAAAGAGGTTCCTGACTGACGTCCCCTGAGGATGGGTGGTAGTTTGAGGAGGACGAGGAAGAGGAGGAAGACGAGGAGTGCAGGCGAGGCCAGACGGCTGAGGATGATGAGGATGAAGACATGTTGACGGACAGGTGGAAGGTCACCCGGGCGACTCCACCAGGATTCCAGGCCTCGCACTCGTAGCGCCCTGCATGGGCCACAGTCACGTTGCTCAGAAACAGCATCCCGCTACCTGTGTCCGGATCGAAGTTGTCCCTGTCTCCGTTATCCTCCATCCCTCGTGCTGGACTCCGTCCTCCCGCGGTTCCCCCGTTACCACTAGGCCTGGCTGTGACCAGCTTTCCGCCGGCCCTGCTGTCCCCTTCCATCCCCACCTCCTGAACAAGCCCTCGGGGAGAGAGCTGGGCTTTGCCATGAGACGCCTTCCTCCAGGTGACCTGGGGCTGGGGGTAGCCAGATGCCTGGCAGGACACTCGCAGGCTCTCTCCCAGCCGTACCGTCAGGTGACTGGGCTCCAGTTGCACGGCGGGTGGGATGCACACCAGACTGTTGGCCGGAACTTCCACCAGGCTGAGGTGAGAGAGGCGCGGAGGCTCTGCGCAAAGCAGCCTCCGCTCGGCCGAGCTTAAGAGCCGCTGGCCTTCCTCGTTTATCCAGCCGCGGAGCCAGTGGAGGGCACAGTCACAGCGCCATGGGTTATCTGACCAACAGGGAGAGGAAAGGGAGGGAATACGTAGGGATGGAAGAGGTGAGGAATTGAAAGAGAGAGAGGCAGAGAGGGAGGAAAGAAGGAGGAAAGGAGAACGATGTATTAAATTGAGTATTTAGCAAGCGATAGACCACTAGTAGCAGGAATAAAAGCTCGGAACAGGACATGGGGAAGAACAGCGTAGTCTCTCGCCTCTAAATCCCTCCACACTCACTTGCTTTAACTTCAAAGCTATTGTCCTGCGTGCTCTCTTTATGTCCTTTTCTTCCTTTTGATTCGGATTTCTTTTGATTCTCCACTAATCCGCCTTTCCCTCGCACTGTCCCTTCAACCCCTCAGTGCCCTCCCTCCCTCCTCGCTCTATTCCTTCAGGCTCTTCTCTCCGCCTTCCTTCCCTCCCCCATGGATTCCTCTATTTCACCATCCGTACAATCCATACCACTCCGGTTTGCATTTAAAAAACTGAAACCTTTCCGTAAACTTTCTTTCCTTCTAGTTTCATCATCCTAGCCTTCTCCTGGCCTTTCTGCTTCCATTTTTTTCCTGTTTGATCAGAGGCCTTTATATATAATTAATCATGAAGGTACCTGTGATGCGGAGAACCTGTAGGCTGATTAGGGGTCTGAGCGTGGCAGGACTGAGGGTCCTCAGGTTGTTCCTACTGAGGTCCAGCAGAGCCAGAGAGGACAGGCCCACCAGGGCCTGCTCATCCAGCATCTCCATAGTGTTCTCCTGCAGGTGCAATTCCTGCAGACGCTGGGGGCCAGAGGAAAAATCTCTAATTATCATCTTCATCATCATCGTGGTCATCAGGGTCATCATTATTATTACCATTAGGTACTGTAACATTATCAAAGCCATCATCAGTATCACTATCCTTGTCATCTTCATCACCATCATCTCCATCATCAACATCACTATCATTGTTACAACTTATCAACTTAACATCATCACTGTCATCATCATCATCATCATTGTAACTCATCACATGTAACATCACTATCAGCAGCAGCAACAGCAGCATTACTGCCATCATCATAATCATTGTCATAATGACGACCTTCATCACCGGCCAGGCTAATATAGCTGTTATTAAGCTGGACGCAATGGGACAGTTTGGCCTGCCCTTAATGGTCATTTTACAGAACTAATTACAGCCTTTTGTCTGCGGGTGACAGTAAGTTTAGTACAACTGATCTGGACATTTGCATTCACACATACAGGTCCTCTGACTGACGCCTGGAAAAGTTCTCCCATTTAAAAGGGGCTTTATTCAATTTTCAGTCAAAAGGCCATTAAAAATTAATAACAACATGTTAACTTTTTAGGTAAGAAAATAAAAACTAATAGAAAATGTGTAGGCTACAGCTTTTAGCTTATTTTGCCTCCTTTTTTAACTTAAGATGTGCTAATAGACATCCCTTTACACTTTACTCTGTACAAAAAAAGTTAAATGACTGCCAAACAAAAAACACAATAGTCAAAGCTTCAATTTCAATGGAAAATAAACAATACATTTCCAAATGTTTTCATTAAAGGTTCTAATATTTATGTTATTTTTATAACATAAATCTTATTTATTATCAAGGTTATATATTAATTATGTTTCCTAAATTATTCTGAACAAATACTTTCAATTAAAAAAAAATGTATGTAAAAATCGCACCTTTCCCATTGGCTCCTGGCACCAAGCATTTGCATAACTTTTAGTGTTGTCACTTTATTGAAGGTGATTAATTGTAATAATTCAGGATAAATCTGTAAAATAACAACATTTATCTGCACAACCTAATAAATATAAATAATAATAATAATTACTGTAAATGTATTGTTTGGGTTTTTATTTAATTTGAATATTTTACTGTAATATTTTACAGCCACTGCTGTTTTTATTTTACAGTGTGTGACATCGCTCTTTAAAAAAGACTACGCATTATGTTTGATTTGATGAAACATATTTTATCAGTTTGTATCCAGAATCTTGAAGGTAAAAGTACACAGAAAAATAAAACCGTAAAATTATATGGAAAAAAAGATTAGTACTAATATGATTATTCGTGTGAGCATAAACCTTTATATAATTAGCTGCATGTTAAATTACAGATCATGAATTAATAATTAATGTAGTTTGACATACCCTCAAATGTAATTTAAGAAAGTATAAATAATATAGTTTTTTTCTGTGAAAATAAATAAATAAATGTAATTTCTCATGTTTAGCTTGATAAACCTCAAATAACAGTTGGGTTGTTTATTTACAGGAAATGTCAGTACTTGTACAGGGTAAACCATTTAAAAAAGCAGCTATTTTCCATCAAATTAAGGATGTATTTTTTAGTGTACTCGTTTTAGAAAAAAACAAAAACAGAAGCAGATGTTCCAGACATTTCATACAGATCACACTTCTGGGGTCAACGTGATGGAAAAATAAATGAAGTCTCTGTTGGCCATGTTGTTTCAGTTCTGGTAGTGGACAGGATATGCAGGACCCACATAGGACCAAACTGGCTGACACTCAAGAATATGGTAACACACACACACACATACACACACACCTGCAGCCCACGGAAGGTGTAGTCCTCCAGCCGGGTGATCTGGTTCCCTGCCAGGTACAGGATACGCAGGTGCTCCAGGCCACGGAAAACATCAGCGGAGATCAGGTGGAGTCTGTTCCCATTAAGGGCGAGCTCCAGCAGCTGGCCCAGGCTTACAAACGCTCCGGGCTCCAGAACTGTGATGCTGTTGTTCTGCAGGTAAAGGTAGTGCAGGCAACCCATGCCCGCCAAGTCCTCCCCTCGGATCTGACCAATGGCATTGTCCTGCAGGAAGATGGTCTGGAAACAGAAGTGTGAAATTTGTCAAGCATCTTAGATCTACTATACACACTATGAGGACAAAAGTATTGGGACACTTGCTTTTTCATTGCTTCTTCCTAAATCAAAAGTATTTAAGTAGAGTTTGTCTTGCTGTCTCTACTGTCCAGGAAAGGCTTTCTACTAGATTTAGGGGATGGGGGGTTGTTTGTCATTGCTAATTTGGCTATGTTCAGACAGCTGTATTGTATCCAGATAGATTTTTGATAGTCTGGACAGCCAAAAAAAACACATGAAATTCCATTTTTGCAAATCTGATCCAAACCTCAGTTGGAGCTGATTTGGAATGTGATTATGATTGGATCTCTGGGCACTCAAATCAGATTTGGTTAGTTACTAATGCCTACATCGTTATCACAGCAAGCCTTTTAGATGTCCAGACACGAAAATCCAATCTGATCACTTGCAAATAACAGTGCGGACAGTCATCTCACTGGATCTGATTTGAGAAACAAGCACGATTTGGCCTGCAGTCTGAACACAGTCTTAGATGCCACTGATAATTATTACATGGTCTGACACACCCTGACAGTCCTGAGCATTTTTTGAGCATTCAACTACAATTCAACTGCATTTATATATTAATATATATTGGATATAATGTTGGTAAATGCCTATTCTGTTGCACATCTTTCTATCAAATATTTAAAACCAGCAGACAGAGGTTGTCAGAAAAAGGTTTTTCGTAAAACACAGTTCTGACGTTCATCACTGTTTTCTTAGTTGGGATTCGTGCAGTTTACAAGGACAATAGGGTCCATCATTATACGAGCAGAGCTGAGAACAATTCTGTGCTTTAGGAAAACTTTTCGAGATGCAAACCACACTTGCTTGGCTGAGGCAGGGAAGGAGAACTCGTGAAATTTGGGCTGGAGTTCTGGGAGGGGTTCATGCTGCTGGGACCCCCACTTGCCAGGCAGAGGTTGAGCATTATTAGACCATCAGGAGGAGCAGGGTGGTGGCGGGGTGCGAATTTCCATCACGAGAAGGAGAGGGGAGAGGAGCGGTTTTATAGGAAGTAGTAATGGAGAGGAGGAATTTGGGTGCAGTTCTTCTCCCAAATTTTCAGTTCTTACATAACTCAGACTTTCCTCAAGAACACATTTTAGAAAAATCTTTCCCAATGTTCTGAACAGCACATAATGTCCAGGCTCTTCATCTATTTTGCTTTTTACTCAGTTTAGAAATTTGCTCAGACCCAATCACGTCTTCACCATTTGCTTGTGTGTGTGTGTATACGTGACTCATATCTGCCTTTAGTGTGAACAGCCCCCCTGTCGAGAAACGACCCACATGTGCAAACATGTGAATGAACTATGTGCGTCATAATCAACGACAACAACCAGCAGCACAAGCCTCCATCACAGAGTTGATTTGCTGATTTGCTTGGAACAGCTCTCGGCTGGCGATGAGGTCAACAAGGTGAGAAGCCATCGCTGACCTGAACTTCCAACAGAGGGAGATGACCGTACTCTGGCCGGGCACACTGAAAAAAACAACCCAAGGATTCCTGTCTATCTGTTTTCTTCAAGGTCGCATGGCCAGGAATGTGATGTGTGTCAGATCCTCAGTGCCTCGGTTTTCTGCTTTCACACAGCTCTGAAAACGTCAGATCTGGGTCACATTAAGGCCCAAAAAATGAGTGTGAACCTTGTAGTGTAAAGTAGTTCTAGTTACTGGTGAGATTGGATCAATTCACCTTGAGCAAACAAAGGCTTTTCTTCTCCACTTTAAATTTCAACCCACAGACTAACCTCCAGTGTAAGACAGAAAAAACAGGCAATGCGTAGTTTTGCTGGACTGCCACTGGCTGCATAATATCGTCAATGGCATTTCAACAACGGGGAGTTTGGGACTAAAATATCTGCTCTTTTTTTGTGAACAAAATGACCTCTATTATGTTTCCTGAAGCATTAAATGTGATCCTGCTTGGTACAAGACTCAATCCTGCCCTCAGAGCCTTAAGGTGTAGACCCCATATTTACTAGTTTTTAGATGTGAAGGGTCCGGGACCTCATAAATATGGCCTGTGAGTAATGCCGCGGTAGCAATGCTAGGCTAGGCTGCCTGCTGGCATGATAGCGGTGTGGAAGCGATGCTGGGCAAGTCCGCCGGCCGTGTGGGTAGCGAGGTCAAGGCTATTAAAAAGAGTTGATCCAGTTTTTGTTGGAGTAACTGTCTCTACTGTCCAGGGAAGAAGGCTTTCTACTAGATTCTCGAGCACTGCTGTGAGAATTGGATTGCATTCAGTGACAAGCGCATCAGTAAGGTCAGGATGTTAGATCCCCAACTCCCCAACTCATCTGAAAGTACTGGATGGAGCACCATCCATCATTCCAGACAACACAAGCAAACTTCCACTGCTCCACAGCACAATGCTGGGGGGCTTTATACTCCTCTAGCCCACACCTGGCATTTGTCATGGTGCCAACATCTTCCTATTTTATTGAAAATGCTTTTTCTACAGGGACTAGACAAGCTGTCTGTGTGTGTGTGTGTGTGTGTGTTTGTGCAAGCATTTGCCCATTTGCATCAGCAATGCTTGCAATGTAAAGTAGCTGAATGCATTCATAATAAGGGGTGTCCACAAACATTTGGACATATCATTTGGCGTATCATAGTTTATCATTAGTTATGCAGCTGTCCCCGTGAGTAAACTGGGGGCCCGACACTCCTGTTCTCAGTCCTGTGGGTCCCTGACTCCACCCTGTGTGAGTGTGTTTTTGGATTCATTAGAAGGAAAACATTTGCTCTCCATTTCTTCTCAGTTTACAGCCCCTGTGGTACCCCGAACACATAACAGCTTTTAAACCCCCTCTCTAAGTGCTTGTTTACGGACCCCGGCTGAGGCTGAGGAGTTCAGTTCCATTACATTCAGATGGAAAAATATGCTAGAGGGGAGCATATCATGAAAGCTCTTTTTATCCTACAAGCGAGACGTGGATCAGTGGGAAGTTTTAGGCCCACTAATCTGCCCCGGGTTGACTCTTTCAGAGACAAGACATCTTCCTTGGAGTCCACACAGCCAGCGCAGACGCTCGTAAACAAATCAGTCGGGAGGAGCTGAATGGGATGTGTGGCGGGTCCATGTGAGGACTTCTACAGGTTGTTTTTTTTTGATGGTGGTGGTGGTGGTGGTGGTTTAACAGCACCATATCAGCTGCATAATGCATGACATAAATTAATTGCAGAGGCTCTCGCACGCTCTCTCACTCCCGCTCTCTCTCTCACTCGCACTCTCTTTCATTCTCAGCATTTCAACAGAGATTAAACACGGGCGGAGTTACGGCTGCTCGCTCGCATGGTGCAGGGTTATGCGGGTTAATTGAGCAATCCGCGCAAGGCAGTCTATGAATATGCAAAGGCTGCGGCGGTGTTGCGAATGCGGCCCGTGATAATGTATAGAGACAGGAAATTGAACTGTCACAGCCAAGGAGGAAGTCCGCTCTCTCCTCTGGGAATGCTGCACGGGCCGCACTCGGGCTGGGAGGTGAGCAACTGCCGTGGATCCGATGTTTATCTTTTATATTAAAATGAGTCACAGCAATTTAATTAGGCTGCAGGTATTAAACAGAGCAACTGCGTGCGCGTGCATCAAAGCGCAGAGCATCACTCTTTCACTCTCTGATTAGCCATATGCCACATAATGCAAATGTAGATGTGGAAGCTACTCATGCATTTTCCAATGCAACCCTCAAGCTATTCTCTCGGATTGGTAGCAACACTTGCCACATGCCTGCGCCGTACCTGCTTGAATAAGAAACAACAGTGTTTCCCGATTACCCCCTAACATCACGACCTCACTGTAGGCTAACGTTCACATTAATAGTAGTACATAATAATAGTACATAGTCAGATGATTATTATCTCTCACATATAACCTATGTATTCTATGAGCTTCATTCTCTCTTAGTATATTATATCCAGACTAACATACTAATAGACTTAGTAGGCACTTAATCATATCTTTCAGGTGAACCTTTACTGCTCCATATGAAGGAGACCACAAATCAGTCACTCCCCTTCGGCCGGAGTGGAACAAACTAGCTACTCCTCCGGTCCTAAGTGTAGGCCTTATCTGTTCTCTCTTTGCTGGCCACAGTGAGTTATTGTCCAAGTGACCTCGAAGTTGCCTACCAACTCGTTTGGGTATCTCCAGGTGTGTGAGGGGCTTCTAAAAAACATATTTGAGCTTCCTTCCTTTTCGTTAATTATGCATGTATGTTAACACCCTTTTATTTATTCATATCACAGTTAGGTGTAACCAATGCGCTGTAACTTCTTTGTCTTCTATGAACCAATGGAAGGTGACAACACCCCATTGGGTAGATATATAACCTTTTGTAACTTGGTCAACCTTTGGAGATCTCTGGGTATTTGTCAGGAGCTTCTCCCCGGCCAAGAGTTTTTCAATAAATATATTACTTTGGAGCATTAATTGTGAAAATCTCCACCACACAAGCATGATTTGTCACTGATTCAAAGGTGAATCTAATTTATCATTTATCACCAGTGTGAATGCACCTGTGCCCCGAAACGAGCCACATGCCCAGTTTATGATTAGGTAAGAAAAAAGGGTTAGTGAGTGGCTCAGTGTGCTTTAATGTGCTGCCACTCACAAATTCTCAAAATCCCAAGCCAGGCCGCTTTGGCATCAGAGGCTGGATTCCAAGAGAGTACATTTGCAGCTTCAGCTTTCTGTTCTTGGCAGGTAGAAGTGAAGCCTGATGTGGTCTTCTGCCGTTGAGGTCCATTCACCCAAGTTTCAAGTTTCAGGTTTATTTGTCATTTGCACAGCATGTCAGGACATTTATGCATTGAAATGCTTGTGGTGAGGCTCAGGTTGATGCTCTACAGGAGGACAAAACTATATACATACTAAACATATTAAAAATAAAGTTATATAAAGAATTATATTAAATAAATACAAAATACATACAAAATATACACAAAATACAGAATATACAAAGACAAAGTGATATACATAGTATTAATAATAAAGTGTCCGAGTGCAGTGGTGTTGGTGAAAGGTTCACATCTTGTTCAGGAACCTGATGGCTTGTGGGTAGAAACTGTTCATTAGCTGGTTTGTTCTGGCCTGGATGCTGCAGTAAGGGTTGGACGTGGTGTTGTGCATTCTGAAATGCTCCCCTGCTCACCGAAATCGCACAGAGTGGTTATCTGTAGCCTTTCTGTCCCCTCCAACCAGTCTGGCCATTCTCTGTTAACCTCTCTAATGAAAAAGGCTGCAGAACTGCCTGGATGCGTTTTCTATATTGCACCATTCTAAGGAACTCTAAAGACTGGTGTGCTGAAAATCCCAGAAGCTCAGCAAGTTTAGAAATACCCAAACCAGCCCTTCTGACACCAACAATCAGACCACACTCACATTTTCTCAATTCTAATGGTTGATGATTGGTTAATGAACATTATCTGAAGTTGATGGCCTTCCTAAGAAATTGCTCAGTGGGTGTATACCCAGTTCATGGCAGTGACCTTCAGGAGACCGGTCAGATCAGAGGTAATGTTGCTTTCTGCAGTGTGTGCTCTTATAGCTGTGAAGCTATTAAAGCTGGCCTTTTTTTTGCCCTTAATCCTGAACAGCTAAGAGCTTTCCAGAGCTAATAATCCTGGTGCTGAAGGCTTTACTTCATGGTCCGTTCACTTCATGTTGTTGTTGCTGTTGCTGATGCTGATGAATGTGGACCGTTCATGTGACATTATTGATCAGGATATGCGCACGTGCATAATTCCGGGGCACGGGTTCATTCACATTAAAGATTTTTGTGTTCACATTTAGACAATAATTGGATAATGTGAATGCAGCCTCTGTGCCGTGACAGGATGATGCCGCTGAAGAGTATGGGTATGGTCACTGACCTGCGTGCCGTGGATGATGCCCCGCGGTATCTCCTTGAGGCCGATGGAGCCGCACTCCACCGTCAGGCTGTAACAGCGGCAGCCCAAGGGGCAGCCCAGAGAGAACGAGGGCAAGAGGGTCAGCAGGGCCAGGAGTGCAGGGGTATGGAGGAGGAGAGCCATCTCAGAACACGACAGTGCCTAGGGAGGAGGAGAGACAGATATTGTAAGCAAGAGAGATTGCGCAGGATGAGGAGGAGGAGGAGAAGGGATTAGAGGAAGGCGACGGATTCAGAAGAAAAGAGAGAGAAGGTGGTGAGGAGAAAAGGAGAGAGGGCAGAGCGAGAGACTGAGCGAGAGAGGGGAGAGAGAGATGTGCACACATGTTCACTTCTTATGTCAAGGAAGTGCAAATCAAGCTGAACTGTGCTGAGATACAGAGAGAGGTAGAGAGAGACAAAGAGAGAGCAAGAGATAGAAATAGAAAGAGAGAGACAGAGTAAGAGAGGTAAACTGACTAAGAGAGAGAGACAAGGAAGAGAAGATGGAAAAAGAGACGGAAAAAAGAGAGAGGAGAGAGAGAGAGAGAGAGAGAGAGAGAGAGAGAGAGAGAGAGAGAGAGACTAAAGGAGATAGACTGAGATAAGGCAAGACAGGAGAGAAAATAAAGAGAGAAGAGAGAGAGAGAAAGGATAGCGAGAGAGACTAAGGGAGATAGATAGGAGATAGAGTGAGATAGACAGGAGACAAAATAAGACAGGAGAGAAAATAAAGAGAGGAGAGAGAGAGAGAGAGAGAGAGAGAGAGAGAGAGAGAGAGAGAGAGAGAGGATAGAGAGAGAGACTAAGGGAGATAGAGTGAGATAGACAGGAGACAAAATAAGACAGGAGAGAAAATAAAGAGAGGAGAGATAGAGACTAAGGGAGAGAGAGAGGATAGAGAGAGAGAGAGAGAGAGAGAGAGAGAGAGAGAGAGAGAGAGAGAGAGAGAGACTAAGGGGGATAGAGTGAGATAAGGCAAGACAGGAGAGAAAATAGAGAGAGAGGGAGAGAGAAAGAGAGAGAGAGAGAGAGAGAGAGAGAGAGAGAGAGAGAGAGAGAGAGAGAGAGAGAGGATAGAGAGAGAGACTAAGGGACATAGACTGAGATAAGGCAAGACAGGAGAGAAAATAGAGAGAGAGAGAGAGAGAGGGAGAGAGAGAGAGAGAGAGAGAGAGAGAGAGAGGGAGAGAGAGAGCTACTAAGGGAGACAGAGTAAAATAAGGCAAGACAGGAGAGAAAATAGAGAGAGGATAGAGAGAGAGACCACAGTGACCACAGCCTGACAATAGAGATGGGCAGGTATAAGTGCTCCTGGCTGCCCAGAGAGAGGCGTTTGTGTGGTCAGTGTGAAAGTGGGGAGATGGAGACCGAGCTGCACTTCCTCCTCCACTGCCCAAAATTCAGCACAGTGCGAGATCATTTCACAGACAGGTTTAAACAGCTGATCCCAAACCTCCAAACACTTCCGGAACTGGAAAATTAAGGCTAATTCTAGGAGAGGGGCATACCGCTCCCCCCCTCGCCGCAAAGTGTATCAGATGTGACCGTCTGACAACCAGTGGGTAACACCTCCCTCACTGTTCACTTTAACAGTAAAGACTACAGCTCTTTTTTGGTCAGTTAAATGATCAGTAATTAGTCATTAGTAAGTTTTGTGTGTGTAGATATTAGTATGTATATAAAGTATATGTACATAGTTTATTTATGTCATTTTGTAAAAAAAAATCTTTATTTTAATTATTGGTATTTTTATTCTCTACTGTCACTTATTTTGTAATTATTATAACTTTTATTGCACTGTAATTTTTTGTAATGTAATTTTGAAAGAGAGAGAGCAAGAGAGAGAGAGAGAGAGAGAGAGAGAGAGAGAGAGAGAGACTAAGGGAGATAGAGTGATATATGGCAAGACAGAAGAGAAAATAGAGAGAGAGAGAGACTAAAGGAGACTGAGATAAGGCAAGAGAGAAGAGAGAGATAGGGGACAGATCAGGGTAGAGAGAGAGAGACCGGGGAGAGGAAGTGATGAAAGATGGAGAGGTCGCCGCTTTCAGGAAATCTCCATTTTGGTCAGTTTTCACTTTTACAGTGTGTCAGAGTTTCCTGATGAACGGACCAATAGAAATGCTCCAAAATGACTAAGATCTGCTTACCCTGACCTCCCAACAGTTAACTGAGAGGTGTAGTTTAGAGCTGTAGAGCAGCCGTATGTTATATATCTGTTTACAAAAGTCCTACAATCATCCATAATTATCAGCTGAAAACACACACACACACACACACACACACACACACCTGTCTGTCACACGCTCAGAGGACAGAGGCCTACGCTAAACTCCACCGCTGTGAATGTAATGTATCAGTAGTGTAACTGTAAGTGAATGTACGTATTATTTATTTCCCCCCATTTTTCTTCATGAATATCATCACTGCTAATGAGCAGAATTGTGTTATTTGCTTTGGCAACTGCTGTTAATTACAATTCACGCCAATTATGCTATTTAAATTGAAATAAATGGATTTGTTTGGGCGAGAGACAGCAACGCTGAAAAAGACAGAGAGAGAGAGAGAGATAATAAGAGAGGCGGTGAGTGAGAGAGACTGAAAAAAGAGAGAAGAAAAGGGCTTAGACAAAAGAAGAGAGAGCGAGAGAGACTTAGGGAGAGCGAGAGGTTGAGAGAGCGAAAACTTGAGGAGAATGAGATTGAAGGTGAGAGAGAGGTTGAGGGGAGAGAGAGATTGGGGAGAAAGAGTGATGGGAGAGAGAGATTGAGGAGAAAGAGAGTGATTGAGGAAGAGAGAGAGAGAGAGAGAGAGAGAGAGAGAGAGAGAGAGAGAGAGATTGGGGAGAGATTGAAGAAGAGAGAGAGAGAGAGAGAGAGAGAGAGAGAGAGAGAGAGATTGGGGAAAGATTGA
This sequence comes from Salminus brasiliensis, assembly GCF_030463535.1. NCBI lineage: Eukaryota > Metazoa > Chordata > Actinopteri > Characiformes > Bryconidae > Salminus > Salminus brasiliensis. The sequence continues at coordinate 5,653,357 of NC_132900.1, read as the reverse complement.
AGAAGAGAGAGAGAGAGAGAGAGAGAGAGAGAGAGAGAGAGAGAGAGAGAGATTGGATGGAGAGACAGCAACACTGAAGAAGACTGAGAAATGAGAGAGAGTGAAAGAGAAAGAGCAACACAGAGAGAGTGAAGAAGAGAACGAGAAGAAAGGGGCACAGACAAAAAACTGAGCGAGAGAGAGAGAGAGAGAGAGCGAGTGCAGTGTGAGTGCGTGTATAATTCTGGAGCAGCACGCTTAAGTGAATTGGAAAATGGAATATCATGGTGGAGAAAAATGGAATATCATGGTGGAAAGGAGCAGAGTGTTAATAAGACTCTGCAGAGAAAGGCCAGGCAGAGGGAAGCGAACAACATGACTGGAACTCAATCAGCTCCACTCAGGCCTGCCGAGGAGCTCTCTGAGGAGCAATCCTCACTGTTTCTGTTGGGCCTCGCTTAATTAAACGCGAGGTGCACACAGACAGCTTGGAGAAGCTCCCTCTCTCTCTCTCTCTCTACTGAGTAGATGAGGTGTAGTGCCTCTCAAAGGCCCCGGCACACACCTCACCATTTCCCCTGAGGGAGCTCTCTCACCGTAATCATCCCGAGATCAAAAACTGCTGCCTGGGAGGCTTTTTCTGTCTCCCCCTCCCGGCTCCCTCTTCATTTTCGATGAAGACATGGGGTACGAACACAGACCTGTAGATTACAGCCTCCGGTGCCAGGTTTAGAGCTAAGCTTGGATGTAAATCCGACAACATTCAGCAGAGATCAGAATCGGGTTCTGAGGTGAGTCCAGACGGTGGGAGAGGACAGCAGAATGCTGATCAGAGCGTCGTCCCTCAGAAAGAATGCGAATGAAGCGTGGAAGAGGATTTCACATTTCAGTCATCGCAGATTGGGTCTCAGCGGTTGAATGTTGAGATGTATAAAAATACACAGTGATGCGCTGATCCGAAGGTGGGTGTTTATCAACAGCACCAACTTTGGAATGAACTCATTGTCATCAGAGCTTCAGCTTGAAAAATCGTCTGAAAACACTATATGTCCAAATGTTTGTGGACATCCCTTCTAATGAATGCACACAGCTTGTCTAGTCCCTGTAGAGAAGTACTGCCAATTGAGCCGGACTCTCTGGAGCAGGGAAACATGAACCTACTGGCACCATGATGCCCAGTGCCAGGTGTGGGCTAGAGGGGTATAACCCCCCCCCCCTAGAATTGAGCTGTGGAATGATGATGGTGCCCCATCCAATATTTTTGGGGTGAGTTGGGGTTAAGTTGGGGTTGAGGTGGTGTGCCCACGCCTGGCATTACAGGTACATGTTCCATGGTTCATCTGCTCCTGCAGAGAGTCTGATTCTATTGGCAGTACTTCTCTACAGGGACTACACAAGCTGTGTTTGTATGTGTGTATCAGCAGCAATGGGTGCAAATTAAATGAGCTGAATGCATTTCTCAGAAGGGGTGTCCGGAAACATTTGGACACACAGTGTAAGTGATGGTGTGACGTTCTTAGATGCGCTTCTGCCAAGCTGAGCCCATTTCCTTCTTCATTGTTGTAGACTGAAGAGTAATATGCATTCCATGGTAGTCTTCAACCACCCTTTATGACATGCACCTATAAATAAGGCAACTGTAATCTGCATTACTGCACCCAGAAGCTCAGTCACAGGTCGAGCCAACACATTCTGATTGGTGCGACCCGAATCTAATACGCCGCACAGCAGAGAACGTGCACTTTGAACCAATTGGAAACCTCAGCCTCCAGTACAGGGGTCTGAGGCCTATGCTCTGCTCAGGGATGCACACCGAGCATGAAGAGAGATTGCAAAAAGAAAAAAAGCCGGTTCAGGGCAAATAGAAGTCGATGCACCTCTGACACACTGAAAGAAGTGTTGGCGCAACACTCATTGGCAGAGAACACGGCGCTCTTGGAGCATGAAAAAGTTTCAGCTCCAGTATAATACCAGCCGGGTGGATCTTCACTTAAACCGAGTAGCGAGCCGTGAACAAGACGTGAATATTTCATGGCCGCTGCCTAATTCAGCGCGTATTTGTGAAGAGGGCGAGCCAGATTAATGTAATGTGACCTACATAAGCCATCTTATCTGCTCAGAGCACGAGAACAGGGGGGAAAAAGGGAAAAAGGATTGGGGGGTGGTGAAGGGGGCGAGGGGGGTGGGGGCAGATAAACATCAGCAGAGAAATGGCAGGCTGTTCCTGTCAGCACCATTCAGGGTCAGTGTCCTGCGCTCAGCCCCGCCGCTCTCCCCCTGCCAGGCAGAAAGAGAATAGAGAGCGAAAAGAAAAGGAAGAATTTTGAATGAGGTCTGCTTCCAGTGGTTTCATTTGCTACGTGAACAGCCTCCCAAGTAGAGAAGAGAAAGAGTGAGAGAGAGAAAGAGAGAGAGAGAGAAAGATATGGAGGAGGAGGGAGGAGGTGGGGTTCTGGTGAGGTATGGAGAAAGGTATGATAAGGATCTGGAAGATTTGAGGGAACGTGAATGAGGGAAAAAAGACGAGGTTCAAAAGCTGCGAGCAGATCATTTAAATATTTAGGACCCTCATGCCATGTAAGAAGACTTTAAGCACTATTCAAGCTGGATTGGTTTTTACCAGAGGAGCTTCTGTAATGTCATTTGTAAGAGATCTGATGGGTTGCTAAGTTCAGAATCAAATATTTAGGCAGTCTTCTCAAATTCATGGATTAAAAGCTCATAATCTGGATGTTTATGCAGGTACTGCACTTAGGGCCTGTCCCAAAAGGTGCCCTTAGGGCCCCCGCAGGCCAGACACATCATATTGTGCAATGTCCAAGCATTTAAAACCAGTGTTTTTTAAAGGAATGCACACACCAACTTGTGGTCACAAAGTACAAATATGACAAAAAATTACAGTCATTTTTTTCATTTGAGCTTTTTCCACCCACCCACGAGAGGCCACCATTTCTGTCACTCCATTTAATCTACTTTTCTCTATTAATAACGTATTCCTACCTGATTCTTCTGCATTTACTTGACTAACTATAGGGACAAAAGTATTGGGACATGCATCTCAATCGTTAGATTGAGTCCCACTCAGTCCCATTGCCACAGGTGTATAAAATCAAGCCCCTAGCCATATGCAGTCTGCCTTTCCACACATTAGTGAAAGAATGGGTGGTTCTATAGAGCTCACTTTCATTAACTGAACCCCGAGTCAGTTGATGAAATTTCCAATTTCTTCCTTCCTAGATCTTCTACCATCAGCTGTGAGAGATATTATTGAAAAATGGAAGCGTTTAGGAACTACAGAGAGCAGCAGCTCAGCCACCAATAGTCAGACCATGTCAAGTTACAGAGCGGGGTTGGGGGCGAGTGCTGAGGCGCATAGTGCAGAAAAGCCCAGGTTCCAAACCTGCTGTTGGAGCTACAGTAGGTGTAATATCAGGGTGTCCCAATACTTTTGTCCATATAGTGTGCGTAATAAATGTGATCTGACAAATGCCCAGTATTCACAGATCTATATGTTGTTAGTGATCTATATGTTGTTGGTGGTCCATATGAATGTCTATGTGTTTAGAATGGGATGTTATAAAAGCTCCTGTAGGTTTAATATCAGGGTGTCCCAATACTTTTGTCCATATAGTGTGCGTAATAAATGTGATCTGACAAATGCCCAGTATTTACAGATTGTTGATGGTCAGAAACTAAAGACATTACAAAATACGTCACTAGAGAAAAACACAGCGCATCCAACAAGAAGTAAAGTCTTCAAGCTTTTTTGTACAGAGAGTAAAACACTGTACAGGAAGCCCTGGTTCTACATGCTAATCTATGTTACTGTACGGTGTGAACATGCATGTGATGTAGTTCCTCTGGCTGCAGATTGAAAACTGTTTAAAAAAAAAATCAAGCAGTCAATTTCCATTCTGGCAGCAGAATGGCCTCTGGGGGGGGGCTGCTGAAAGAGACCATGTCTTCCAAATGAATGCCAAGCATCTGCTAATGTTGCTAGCCTGGTCAGACTGTAACTTACTTGACCTTGTCCCTTTTAGCTTCCAGACAGCAAGCATGTGAAACGTTAGTTAGCTGATACCAACGGTGAAAAGACTTCCTACATGATGCTGAAAGTTTCATTCCATTAAATCTGTGTTAGAGTTCTGTGTGATATCACAGATATAGCTGTGCTCTCCCACACCCCACTACCCCACACTGCTGCCAACACTAGCAAGCACTTCCTCCAAGCACGCTAAGCCAGCCAAACACCTCTTTGCCACAAACTGACACTAACACAACTTCACTGGATAGCTCAATGTGCTTGGAGAAGGACACTAACTACCCAATCCGTTACCCCAGATAACAGATATCTCCACTTGCTAACACCATGCTGAGTTATTAGGGACAGGGAGGACCATCTTACACCCCCCCCCAACCCCAGAGAGAGCGAGACAAGTTATACTTCTGTAGACTACCAGCCACTGAACATTGTGCCCTTCTGCTCTGATTGAACCTAGCAAGTATCTCAAGCTAGTCTAGGACAGTGATATGTGTTTTGCCAGGCCTACAATGTGCACTTGTGAGGGTCCCTAAAACATGGTAAGTCATACATGCACTAATAAAGACCACAGGGCAATGTGCTATGTGGTCTATTTCTTTTAGCAATGGTGTGTTGAGATGATGAGGAAAATGGTCTGCTTCTGCATGAGAGAGAGAGAGAAGGGCTCACTGTTTAAATAGACAGGTCGCTTCTCCAGAAATATGAGACGCAACCTATAGGAAAAGATGAGTAGAAACACATATGGTAGGAAGACCTTGACCTTTAACCTCAAACTTTCCTGTTTCAAGCATGTCCATATCATAGATGATGAAACAGAAATGCCCAGATAGGTACACATTCCCAATATGCAGGCTAAGACATCAGGGAAACTCTCATACCTGAGATACAACAGCTATGAGTGGGTATTTAATTAGCATGAGGTAGATATGCTAACTCTATGCACTTGGTTAAATGGTAATTTAATTAAAAGTTATGAAACCTGGCTTTCAAGAAGCTTAGCCCTTTTCTTAATTTATTACAGGTAATCCAAAACCATGGGAATAGCTGTTTGTCTTATATATATATATATATATATATATATATATATATATATATATATATATACTTCCCAGAGAGCTTAGGGTTAAGCCAATTACAGAATGCCCTTCACTCTACAGTTATCACTGTCAACGCTGTAAAAAACAGTACACACACTGCAGATTCGTGATAAGCATTATTTAGTCCCTCAGTAATGACTTGAATTTTACACCCAGGTAAAAACCAAATTGCCTCCAATCTGGATTCTGAGATCTAAATGTATAGTGTGTTTGAGACCAGGAGAAAATGACTGAGGTTAGCGAAACAGATGGTATGCTAGCTTGCAGACGCCTGATTAATGATTCTCCCAAATCTGAAACAAACGATCTATCTGCCAGCCGCCCATCGCCTTCTGTGTTGAAAGCACACTTCACCCGCCAACATACCACAACTACAACAGCTATAAACAGTCAAGCTCTCAATCGCAGCACCAGAAGAACGCTTGTAGGCCTTCTCTTGATATGCCAGCTGGGGTTCGCAAGGAAAGTCAATCCGTCAATTTAATGGACAAGCGTTCTAACAACAGCATGGTGAAGAATCCTTAACCACCACCACTGTTTGTTTGGCATGTCTGCTCCTCAAGAGATTGCCTTAAGGGTCTTGGTAGCTGGCGGATTTTTTTATCGACCTGAGAAAGCGGAAGGCCCTGTAGGACACTGTAACACTAAAATGCTCTATAAATGTGAGATATATCATGGTTTTGAAGTGTAGTGGAGTGTAGGTGTTTGGTAGGGCCTAGGCTCATCACTGGACTTTATCTTAAGACATTCAGTGTTTGGCCTTACAGTGCTTGCTTGATTGTAGTGAACTGGATCAATACACAGGCCTTACATTGTGCTTGTACACTTCCAGAGGTTCCAGAAGTAGAAAAAGACATGAGTTTTGGGTAATTTGTCATAATAAAATAAGAAGTTAAAGTTAATGTATAATATTAGCTGTAATTTTAGGTTAATAAATAGAAAATATTTCAAATAGAAAGCATACAGATCTTATATACAGCACCGTAAAAAATGAAGAGACCACCCTACATTATCAGTCTCTCTGATTTTATTATTTATAGGCAGTGTGTTTAGAGAAATTAACATTTACTTTGTATTTCATAAACCATGGACAACATTTCCCCTAACCCCTAAATTCCTAATAAAAATATTTGCTATTTATTTGCAGAAATGACAAGTGCTCAAAAACAACTGCTGAAATAATGGAAATAAATGATTATAATAATTATAATGCAAAGAAGTTATTATTGAAATTCAAACAAAACAGCGTTAATATTTGAACTTTGAGAGCATTCAGAAATCACTGTGGTGAAATAACCTTGACTGTCAATCACAGCTTTCCTGTCTTGGCAGGCTCTCCACTAATCTTTTACATTGCTGCTGGGACTTTATGCCATTCATAGTCTGCAAATTAAGATACTTAAGCTTTGTTTGATGAAATGCCTGGAATAAAACGGCTGCCGTATAGGTAGAGATGCAAATTTAAGAAAACAAACGAAGCAGTCTCTTTTTTTTAGATCTGTACATCAAATTAAAACAAATTAAAAATGGTGTTGTCAATCAAATTTCTCGATTTGGTACTGACAGTCAGCCCACCTGCTCGTAACACCCCTAGAACTAGCTATGCTCCCGACACTAAGAGGGTACAGACACACCACACCACCTTTAATACATGCAAAGCCAGCCATCGCCTCTTTTCCCCAGCTCTATCACACCAGCTAACAGACGAGGGAAGAGGTGGAAGGGAAGAGAGCGCCATCTACCCATCTAGGGAGAGCACAACCAACTTGTCTAGTCCCTGTAGGGAAGCAGGGATAGAATAGGACTCTCTGCAGCTGAAGTGGGGTGGTGATCGTCCAACCTCCTGACCTTACTAATGCTCTTGTTGTCACAGCAATGCTCCTCCAAAATCTAGTAGAAAGCTCTCCTCCCTGGACAGTAGAGACAGAATAGAAATTTTTTTGTACCCTTGATTCGGCAGAAACTATGAATGAGCAGGTGTCCCTATACTTTTGTCCATATATATCAAAAATTCATGTTATCAGCTTATTCATTAGAAATGTGACAGGACTTTTATAAATACAGCAATATTAGATGTTTAATCACCACCATGGACAAGGGTCTGATTATTATAATAAAGCAAGTGTGGTGCAAATCATTTGATTAATAAATGGCTTATGGTGGATTTAATTACAAGGCCTCATCATATCATTATACGCATGCATTTGTTTACAAGCGGACCTTGACTGCCCTAAGTTGGAGGACGCCGAGACTCATCACAGCGACTGAGAATAGCAGACAGCACAGCATCTCTGTCTGTGTATCTATGGTGATTTTTAGGCCTATCTAAATAAGATTTGTGCGACAGGAAGATAATACATGACTCCGGTGAGGTGAACTTAACTGATTGACAGACTTTTCAGGCCTGGAAATTCAATGTGGAATGGCGCAGTGAGCTGTTAGAAAACCTCTGTCTGAAGTACAGCAATCCGGGAAGAATCGGATCATTTATGGATAGGATTCATTTTTACGGTCACTAGTAGCAGCCTGAATGAGATTGCGGTCACATTGACATTAGATGGTGTGTGTGATCCTGCAAGAAAGGCCACAAGGTTGGTAAGAATGCTTCTGCAGTCTGTCTGTGTGTGCTTTCTTTTTCCATTAGAGAGGGGGACGTCTTGAAACGCTGAAAAAAGTTCTTCACAAAGGTGTCCGGGCGTTGTTATGGTTACAATGTGCGCACTTTTTTTTTTTCATAAGAGGACAAAAAGCGCTCCAGGCACGTCATTTACAACACAAAACACGGAATGATGAAACGGCTCAGATTAAACATCTCCTGCTAGATTGCAATTGGAAAGAGTCACAGGATTCCAAAGCAAACACTGCTGACAAATGGTCCTCTTAGAGTCTGCTGAGTGAAAACTTCCACTCTGGCACCCTGCATGACTTAAAATCAGCCACTTTCCAATACTAAAAGTAATTATGATTAGCTGTGTGAAATCCATATTTGGGGAAAGTGCCCACCCACCCAGATCTGTTTTCAAGCATAAACTGGCTCTGGAAACAGGTTTTCATGAGCCATCACCTGTTCTGAACACCATGACGACAATGAGCCCTTTGGAGCAATTCAGTGGTGTTTAATTCAAGGATTATTCAAGATATCATCAGTTAGTATTCGTAATTAGTACAAAACTGGGATGCACCCAAGATATCTTCATGTGTAGGAATCTTCAGTGTTGAATCAATGTTGATTGATTGATAGCCTGTAAACTTGGCTCATTTGTGTGCATCAGAGGCTGCGTCTGAATAGTCCTCATGGAATTTCTGTTCCTGTCTGTCTCTGTGATGCAAATATGGGCATGCATGAACATCGGCCAGGTGGGTTTCAGTTGGGCATGGGATCTGAGTGGGTGTTGTTAATGGGACCCAGTTGGACCTCCCAAATGGACATTTACATTTGCGGCGTTTAGCTGATGCTCTTATCCAGAGCGACTTACAGGGTTACTCATACTACAGAGTTGGGCCAATGTAGTGTTAGGATTCTTGCCCAAGGACTCTTATTGGTGTAGCGCAGCATAGTCACCCACACCGGGAACCGAACCCCAGTCTCCCACGTGGTGTGGGAGCCCACCCTAATCTCATATGGCTCCCATGTACAACCTAGAAGGGCCCCATCATTGACCCTGGTGGGACCAGCCCATGTAGCTACATTCATATGTAGGGCCAACATGGAAGCCAAGGGCAAAACTTTCTGGTTTCCAGTTGGGTTAACCATACAGACCCCACGTGGGCATGTTTTCTGGGTGATCTGACTCTAATGGCCTTAGATTGCAGCAATCCACATAACTACCAAATGAGGCAAAACCTAGGAACGGATATTTGAGCAACGCATTAATGCCATCAGTGGCTTCCTTCAGTAGCCTCAGCTAAACACGGCCTCCCTGGGTTCCAAATTAAAACCACATTACTATAAAAACAGGCAGAAATACATATAATAATAATAATATGCTTTTATTCTCATATTTACTGACTGAAAGACAGTTTTAATGAAGTATTTACTTTTTAAACGTCTCCTTGTCACGTCCCAGCAGAGCTGGTGCTCTATTTATCTACCCAGGCCACAAGATGAGCACAAAGTATGGGTAAATTCATGTGAAATAAATATAATTGCATGTATTTTGCGTTGTTTATCATGATTAAAACCGTACAAGTATAATGAAACACTGCTTAAAAGTCCCAGTAAATGCAAAACGTCAACTTTAGGTTAAGGCTACGCCCACTTACGGCTCAAATCCAAACACAGACACAGATATAATGAGCACAAAACAGACGTAGAAACAAATGCAGGCAGTAGCAATGAGTCCCCCTCACCCTATTTACAAGAGCTGAGCAGTTTTAGACTTTGTCTGGCTGACCCTTGTGAAAAATATGGCCTAAGAATCCATACAGTTGGTTAAAATCCATCACAATTGCTAACCGCCTGAGGTCTATAAGCCACAGACTTGAGCAGCTGCTGAGTGTCTTCCCTGCTGATGCTCTGCCAGGCCTGTAGTGCAGCCGTTTTCGCTCGCTGCTTGTTTTTGCTTTCAGTCCCGTCATCAGACACAGAAATGCTAGCTCAGTGGGATTCAGGCTGGTTGCCTGACAAGAACATTCTACTTTATGGCCTCAAAAAACTCCACGGTTGCTTCGGCAGCAGGCCTGTTGTCACTGTTTCCTTTTAAATCCAGGGCGCTGGAGTCGGCCCACACAGCCAAACCGCATAAACTGTTGTTGTTTTGTCTGTGTCCATACGTACTTTTACATACTTGACAGGTGACATAAACCTACATAAGCATTTCGAAAGCCTTCTTCAGGTGAGCATCAGTTGTCAGAAAGGCTGCTTTTGTCAGTTTTATTTCTGGGAACTCCACGGTTGTCGGGAAAGTAGGGCTGTCGCCCAGCTGTTGTCAGATCGGTCTGGAGGCATCTATTTTTTCCGCTATTTATTTTAACACCAGCCAATTTGCTCATGTGGGGCTCACACGGGTGGAACATGGGCTAGGTGGGTTCCAGGTGGGCATGGGCTCTGAGTGGGTTTGTGCGTACTTTGTCACTGGCGAAGAGTTGGGCTTCCCAAATGGGCCTCATTATTACCAACCCACCTCTATTTTACATGGGTCCTATCTAGATGGTAGAATTTGACCTTTTTTAAACCTCTGCATTTAAAAAAAACACAATTACTCAATTTCCCCTTTCCAATTTTAGATAACTAATTATCCAACCCATTTGTTAGTACTCTCCCCATTACAGGTAATGCTTCTGTGGACTGATGGCGGAGAGTAATATTGCACAAATCCATAATTACACGACTATGACTAGAGTGATGCAGCGTTACACAGACTGTTGGCCAGACGTACATAGAGCACTGTCTGTTGTGCGGAGCCATGAGTGGCAGTGACACAGACCCTATTATCCCTATGACAGTTCTATGGTCAGTGGAGCATCACAATGGTTCTGAAGCTGCTGTTTTAAAGTGAAAATGCTGTTGTCCCATTAACTTCAACAGCCCTACATGAATAGCTTACGTAGGTTGTAGTGTAGCCTTACGGATGCAGCACTTCAGTAAGCTGTTACCAAACTTATTAGCATCCCGCATTAATAAGCAAGGATGCAGTAATAACAGAAAACACGAGGGATGAATGAAAAAATGAAAATGAAAGAATACAAAATAATGAAAATAATGGCATTGTGCCCATGCTTTGCTATCTGCAGCATGTGAACCTGAAGGCCTCTCCCTCTGTCTCTCTCTTGCTGAGGGTCCATTATTATAAGTAGTTGGCTGAAGGAACAGAAGGGGAGAAGGAGCCGAGAGATGGAGGGACAGAAATAGATCATAAGAGGGTAGAAGCTCACTTCATGTTCTGTCCTTACAGGGTACTGGTTTTGAGTGCTGAGTGTCAGAACTCTGGACCTGAACCTGGAGCCCCCAAACCTCGTCTCCACCCACTAGACTCTGTGCTATTGTTTCCATGACAACGTGACAGGCATGGCCAGGAATGGCCAGAGGGCACTAAGGCCTCTCTCTCTTTCTCTCTCTTCTCTCGCTAAGTTTAGTTCACTTATGTCTCAGTTCACTTCAGTAGTACCATCTCAGCAATACTGACGAGTTCCAGTCTCTCACTCTCTCTCACTACCTCTACCTCTATATATCTCTCTCACTATCTCACTCTCTCTCACTATCTCTACCTCTATATATCTCTCTCACTATCTCACTCTTTCTCACTATCTCTACCTCTATATATCTCTCTCGCTATCTCTCTCTCACTATCTCTACCTCTATATATATCTCACTATCTCTATCTCTCACTATCTCTACCTCCATATATCTCTCACTATCTCACTCTTTCTCACTATCTCTACCTCTATATATCTCTCTCACTATCTCACTCTATCCCACTATGTTTACCTCTATATCTCTCTCTCATTATCTCACTATCTCACTATCTCTACCTCTATCTCACCATCTCTCTCTATCTCTGCCTCTATATATATATATTTCACTATCTTTTTCTCTCTCTTATCTTGTACGTTCTCTTGATCTCATTCTCTCTCTCCCTCCATCTCTCTCTTCCTATCTCATTCTCTCTCTATCTCATTCTCTATCTCCCTCCATCACTCTCTTCCTATCTCATTCTCTTTCTATCTCATTCTCTCTCTCCCGCCATCTCTCTCTTCCTATCCCATACTCTATCTCAATATCTATCTCATACTCTATCCCTTTCACATACTATATCTCTATCTTACTATATTGTTCTCTCTCAATCTCCCACTATCTCTCTCTCTGTCTCGCTCTCATTCTCTCAATACATTCAGGTTTCTCTCTCTCTAAATTCAGTTCAATGTCTCTCTTTCCATCGTTGTCTTTCTGTTTTTCCCTCAATTTACTTCCGCACTACTGTCTCAAAGCAACTCCCATTTCTCTCTATCCCTCTTTCTCTCTCTCTCTCTCTCTCTCTTTCTCTCTCTCTCTCTCTCACACACACACACACACACACACATGCTGTTCATTCAGCTGTGCTTCCCAGTGTCAAAAAAAACAGTCAAACGAGACATAACAGTCAAACGAGAGCAGAAAATAAGTTATTAATCATTTATCATCACCAGCTCCCTCTCTCTCTCCTTCTATCTTACACACACTATATGGACAAATGTTTGTGGCATTGAGCTGTAGAGCAATGGAAGAGCTGTGTTTTCTGGATTGATGGATGGTGCTCGATCCAGAACTTGTGGGATGAGTTGGGGATGATGAGGAGGGGTGGTGATCATCCAACATCCTGACTTATGTCACTGAATGCAATCAAATCCTCACAGCAATGCTCCTCCAAAATCTAGTTCAAAGCCTTCTTCCCTGGATGGCAGAGCCAGTTCCTCCAACAAAAGCAGGATAAACTCTTTTTTTAATACCCTTGATTTCGGAAGAAGCAATGAACAAGCAGGTGTCCCAGTACTTTTGTCCAAGTAATGCTTTTCCTCTATTTCTACCTTTACGTTTTTCCACTCTCTCTCTCTCTCTCTCTCTCTCTCTCTCTCTCTCCCCACTTCAGCCTGTGAATCAAGCCTCCTTCAAGTGCCCCATTATGCTCTGCACGTGACTCTGGCACTCTTTGCTTATTGTTTTGTGAGGGATGGCGAGTGGGACGTTGATGAAAGCTCCTGTCCAAGGGCGCGTGGTATTGATGGTGTAGAATAATGCCGTCAGTCAGGCCTTTTTTTTTTTACCGTGAGCTATTTTCCTTCCCGCCACCACTGTCCATTATCACTCAGCTGAAGATGCACATTGGATGAATATGATTTTAAGCGGTAGTGACAGGTGCGCGCATGTGCAGCTCTGTCGATATACATCATCGTGACATGCGCAGGGCTGCACGAGGTAACAGCAGATTAAACCCCGTCCCATTAAATATGACACCCGCAGGCAAAGCTGTGGATGTGTTTTTGTTGGCCTTGTGCACAGACGTGACCATGCAGGGCAATGAAACAGCATGGGAGTTTTATGCCGCAGGCGGCAGATTTAGCCCGATTATGCCTGGATTATAGCCGGATTACAGATTACAAGGCCTACAAGTTTGGCGTGTAAACAGATGAATGTGCCATTAGTTACGCCGACATCCAACAACAAGCGTGCAAAATGGACACTCGGCCCAGGCGGCTGGTTCAAGAGTTGACTTCCGGTCAGCCCTCTCGGTCCTGCTCCGATTAAAACATCTGGTCGGGGAGCTTACATTTCGCTGAAGATGGCAGAGCTAATGGATTTCATCCGCTCACTGTTAAACAAAGCAGGCGGGGGAGTCCGGCGGCCCACGCGTGGCCAAAACGGGCTGTCCAGGGAATGCTGTTTATTAATGGATTATCTGAAAAGAGGACATTTACAGCCTGGATGTGTTTTCTGTTGAGAAGAATTGACGGACAGCGCGCATTAGTGGGTCAATTATATCGAGGCCATGGATTTTAGCGAGTCCTGTGGAGCGTGTACAATTTATGTGGTTGTGTCCAGGCCAGGAACGTCAGAGGGAATGATTCCAGATGGTCAGTGTAGATGTTTAGAGCTCTGTACACAGCTATTTCCAGGTTCCAGGTTTCTAGACTTACTTGGAAATCAAGGACATGAACATCCTCTACGGTCTCTACGGCCTCTACAGCCTCAACAGCTTCTAAGCAATGCTGTAAAAGAACCCCTCCTGGTTCTATACAGAACACTGGGCGTTCTTAAAGAGTACATCCACCCTCAACATCAGCAAGCATGCAGACGCAGGGTTTGGTGAGGAGCGAGCAGAGTTGAAAGCAACCAATCTGAAGCTTTTCTGCTTCAGACTCTCGGAGGGTGAGGTCAAGCACATGCCTCCTCTGATACATGTCAAGTCAGCCCCCACCTCTTGTCAAACTGTCACCAAAGCAGCATCACTAAGCGGCCAATGCGCTCATAAGAAAAGAGCCAGAGCCGAAATTCTCAGAGCAAGCGAAGAGGCAATCAGAGGCTATTCTGCTCCGTACATCCCCATGGCGGTCAGTGGGAGTTTTGTTGAGGACAGGTTGCCACCCACCGCTATGTAATACAGGGACTGTTCCTGGGCTCAAAAAGAGCTTTCACATTTGACCAAGCAAACCAAAGTCTCAGATGAAGCGCTCCAGGATCTAGAAAAAAAAAGCTAGTGTAAAAAAATACCCTAAGAGGCTTTTAGGAAACTGTGCCCTGGACAGTCAACAGTAGGAGCAGCATTGCAAGCTGCCATGACCGGCCATGACCATGTCATTCTTTAACGTGCTTATTTCCTCATCCAGCATTTTCCACTTTTTAGTTTGGATATCTTTATTTTCATAATCCAAGCAAGTGACAAACTTGCTGTTTTTCAGGAGGCTAATGATGGCCTAGTTGCAGGAGTTTCACTTCTACGTTTGTCTCTTTGGGATACCCTGCCTTTAGCTAAGAAACCACAGGATGATTCCATCAGACAGCAAGTTGTTTTGAGGTTTGTTTTTGAGCAGGGGAATCAGCAAACTATGTGGGAATGAATTGAAAGGAAAAATGCTTGAGGCTTAGGCTTGTCTGACAGTTTCAGAGCGTCCCAAAGAGGGTTTATCACAAGATGTAAACCACTAGTAAACCTCAGAAACAGGAAGACCAGATTACAGTTTCCTAAAATAAAAAACATCTTAAATAGTCCGTACAGTTTAGGGCTTCGAGTGGTATAGCGGCACTGCCACTATGACCTGATGCTGCATGCCATCAGCAGCAGCCGGAGCCTGAGAGAGCACAATTGGCCACAATTGGTCTCCAGGTGGATTGATGGCTCTTTCTCCACCCTCACATCACTTAGGTGTGATGCTGTTGGCGCCTTCCTCCAAGCATGTTGGTTGCCTAGAGCAGTTGCAATGGTGGTAGTCTAATAAAGAGGCGGTGGCTGGTTGCTCATGTGTCGGCAGAGTAGCCATCTATCAGGCCTTGCCCTACCAGTGTCAGGAGCATTACATGTGATGGGGGGAGGGGCTGGGGGGGGCTACCAATGAGTAGGTTGGGTTGTTGGCTACCAAAAACTGTCCAGTTCTGTCTGGAAAAACATCTCACAACCCAACGATGGGAAGTGAAGAGATTGGCGAATGGGAAAGAACAGCATACCACCTTATCTGTCAAGCGTGATGGAGGTTGTGTAGGGCTGCAGGTTGCATTCTAAAGTGTATAGAGCTATATTATCTGCCCAGATTCAGCCCAATGCTTCAAAATTCTTTGGACAGAGCTTCGTTATGCAGATGGACACCGTAGCTATGCTGCATAGGTCAGCAAAGTGGAACGTTCTGCAATGAAAAAGCCCCAGGAGAAAGCAGGAACTGAGGACGGCTGTAATAAAGGCCTGCCGGAGCATCGCCAATGAAGAGACCTAACCTTGTATATGGGGATCTCTGTGTGTTCCAGGTTTCTGCAAAGGATCCAAGAATTTAAAAATGACACTGTATTATTTTTTGTTGGTTTGTCCAATTAAGTTTGTGTGCAAATGATTGTAATTCCCATTCCTTTTACCCAATTTGAATGCACATCTACTCGAATTAAAGCCGAAAGCCTGTACTTGTACTTTTACATATTCATTATTTCATTTTTCCAGTATTCTGTGATGGACAGCTAAAATAGCAATGCCTCTTTCAGCGTCCAATTATTTATGGGGCTGACTGTATATGTAGTAATTCATAATGAAAGAGTGTAAACATCCATTTTCCCCTCGCCTGCACTCCAGCTCTATCTCGCTCGCTCCTTTAATGCACTGCACCCCACTAAGTGTTTTGTTCCATGAAAAATGTGTGTTTTCGCTCCTCCTGGTCCTGCCCCAGCCCTTCTGATTGTGTGCTCACCCTTTGTCACTCCGTAATCAGTGAACACTGCGAGCTTAATCAGAGCCCACTCACAAACACACACGCACAAACACACCCCTGCATCGGAAGTCATCAAAAGCCACTGGCAAACGCTTTACATGTAACGATCTGCCGCACAGTTCAGCTAGAGCCAAAAGCGCTGGTTTGAACTGGCTCAGCACCGCCAGCCAAACCCCTGCCAATGCCGAGCTCTATCTAGACACCAGTGATCAATAAGCAGAGCGGTGGGAAGCTTTGCAGTGCCTAATCACACATCTGGAAGAAGATTATGAAGCATCCGGGCCAAGTCCTCCAGCGTTTTCAGAGCTGTTTTTTTCCTCAGGCCATCAGACTGAGCTGATCTGCCTGATGGCCCCTTAAAGCGATACTTCGGCCAAAAATCACATTATGCGAGTTTCCCTTCACTTCAAATAACGAGAACCAGCTCTGACATGTTTGGCGTCTGTCACATACTCCACTGCTTCCTCATGGCAGACTAGGGTTCAATTCCCTTGCAAAGTTACACTGCATTTGTCTACCTGTGCAAAAGTTTGTGGACACCCATTGCATTGCTGACACAGATGTGCAAATGTGCAAACACACACACACAGCTTGTCCAGTCTCTATAGAAAAGTGTCGTCAATAGAATAGGCACCTTTTGGCACCATGCCAGTAGGT
Organism: Salminus brasiliensis; assembly: GCF_030463535.1. NCBI lineage: Eukaryota > Metazoa > Chordata > Actinopteri > Characiformes > Bryconidae > Salminus > Salminus brasiliensis. The sequence goes on along the minus strand of NC_132900.1, from coordinate 5,636,701 downwards.
ATAATGCCCCCCAGCAATGAGCTGTGGAGCAGTGGGGCTGTGTTCTCTGGAATGATGGATGGTGAAACCTCTGAAATGAGTTGGGGAGGAGGTGGGGCGTTGATCATTCCAGCTAACATGTCCATGTCCATGTGGGGCCTGTACGGGTAGCTCAGCAGGGAACCAGAAGATTTTGTCCTAGGTTCCATGTTGGTCCCACCAATTGATGCCTACTAGGGACCAGTGATGGGACCAGGAGGGGTTAAACATGGGCCCCATATGGGTTGTACACTGCACATGGGGCCTAGACAGGTGGAATGTAACAATGATGCCTGTTTGGGAAGCCCAACTGGATCCTAGTAACAACACATGTACAAACCCACTCAGAGCCCATACCCTCCTGGAACCCACCTAGCCCACATTCCACCCCTGGGAGCCAACATCCTGTCCTTATTAATGCTTTAGTCACTGAATGCAATCAAATCCTCACAGCAGTGCTCCTCCGAAATCAGAAAGCCTTCCACCTTGGACACTAGATACAAATACCTCAGGATGAACTATTTTTTTCAATACCCTTGATTTTGGAAAAAACAATGAACGAGCAGGTGTCCCAATACTTTTGTCCATACAGTGTATCTCGCTATTTTAAGAGTATATCCACTGGTAGGAATAGGCAGGCCTGAGTAGCACAGTGGCAGAGGCTGGTGTATAATGATTTAGGCATGCCATGCCAGCTCATATGGTACAAGCTTACCCATCGTTAGCCTTGTAGTGAAGTCAGTGCTAACCTTAAGGGGAAATTGTCAGACAGCACACGTGTCTGGTCTGACTGACTGCTTTCGGGGTAAATGGAAAATTGCTCCAGTTCGATTTCTTGCTGAAGCACTTCATTTAGACCACCACCCCATTGTTCTGTACACGGTCTGTTGGTCTGTACTTATTGTCTGAGGTTCCTGTGTTAAATGTAGCATCATGGTTCCAGGGGAACTGTATTTCGCTCCTCTCTCAGCACCTGGCTGTGATGAAAGGGATGACAAAAAGCCTGACTTGGCCTCACTTCAGACGTCCAGGCTGTATCCCACTGCCTCTTTAAACTGCACTCCCAAAATAGAGGCGTTACAGACGGCAGCACATTTTTGTGCTACTTTAACAGAGCTTTTCTCCATATGTCCAAATGTTTGTGGACACCCCTTATAATAAATGCATTCAGCTATTTTAAGTTGCACCCATTCCTGCTGACACAGCTGTGCCATTGCACACGGTAGTCCTGCCATAGAGTAGGACTGTCTGGAGCAGATAAACATATGTACGTATATTGGCACCATGACTAGTGCCAGGGGTAGGCTAGATAGGTATAAAGCTCCCAGTATTGAGCATTGAGCTCTATCCAGTATTCTGACCTCCCTAAGACTTCTGGCACTGAATTAAATGACATATTCACAGCAATGCTTCTCTTAAATCTAGCAGAAAGCCTTCCTACTCCAACAGTTACTCCAACAAAAGCATGGTAAGTTTTTTTGTAATACCCTTGATGTCTTGATTTCAGAATAAACAATAAATAAGCAGGCGTCCTGATACTTTTGTCCATACAGTGTTGCTGCTTATTTGATCCAGGTCCAGTCCTGCTAATACCCTCATAAAAAATTAAAAATAAGTCATAACCCTTTACACTTAACAACTGCTTGCGACACCTTTGGCAACAACTGCGACCAAAAACACCCTTAATTGCCATCCCGATGTGCCATCAGCAGCCGGAGTCTGAGACAGTACAATTGGCTGTGTTATCTCTGAGTGGGTAGATGGTGCTCTCTCCAATCATCATCATTAAGTGATGTTATCCGTCACAGGCGTCTGTTAGCTGGAGCGGTGGAGCTGAGGACCCGGAGCTTTCCTCAGAGGGTGTCGGCTGCCTGGCGATGCCAGATCGGTGGTTCAAAAAGAGGTGGTGTCTGACTTTGCATGTATCAGAGGAAACATGTGTTAAGTCCTTACTGGAAGCATTGCTAGTGCTAGCGGAAGCTACGGAATGGGTGGGTTAACGGGCAGTACTGAATTGGGAGAAAAAAGGAAGAATTTGACAAAAAATAAATAAATAAATAAACACCCCCTTAATTTTGTTTCTTATACAGTAACAAAAACAGCGAAGGAGAGAAGCATCAAAGAGGCTGGAAAATGGTCATGCAGAAGTGAATTATGACTGTTACATAAACATAAACCCACACAAGCATTATAATTGGATCTCGGGAGGGGAGGGGGGGGGAGGGTATTAAAAATGCATCCAAAACATTAACTTATTTAACACAGAGACGTGCTCTAATTACAAAATATAGATCAGAAGCACTGCGTGCGCCTGTGTCCTGATAGGGAATAGGTGTAACCAGCTATATTTTACCTAGTTGAGTTTGTGTATTACCCATAAACCCTAAAATAATGATATCACAGAGATGTGTTGAGAATTAACACATCGTTTTAGAGAGGCCGTACAGTTTCAGCCTCAAGCCAATCAATACAGCAAACAAGCTGATGGCTTCTTCTGGGCTTTTTTTTTCCACTGTGGCCCTGACTGGCCTAGGCCTTATTGACACTAATGCAGAGCTGTACTGAAGTTTATGGGCTGAGATTACAGTGTTTTTGCGTGATCAGGAGCGACTGTAATTGGGGAGGAAAAGAAGAGAACAGAATAATGCAGAGCAGCCAAACGAGAGCTGGAAAAAAAGCTGAATATGGGGCAAAATGCTGACAAAAGGCTTCCCCTGACAGGCTGACGATGTAAGTTAGTGTGTTTTAAGCCCGTGTGTACGCTTGACGTGGGTGTACTCCTTTTTTTAACCGTCTTTGTGCTGCCCCACGTTTCCCATGATGATGAGAATACATGGAAAAGTTATTTTCCTGTTTTCCTGCCATTTCTTTATTCATTTATTTATTTATACATCTCCCGATGCTGCTGGGGCATTCCAATGCTTCCTAACAAGGATTTGTTTTTAAACCTTATGCAACCAGAGCAGAGGGACATCACTTCAAATCCCAATGATGCCGCAACTGTCCATCGCCGGGAGCCGGAGAGAACACAAATTGGCTCTGTTGTTCTCCGGCACCGAAAAAATGGCTTAGTTTCTGCCTCCTGTCCGTCTATAGTGCTGCTGGCCAGTCGTGGCCATCTGCCAACTCACGCACGCCGTATTGGGCAGTCAGCACTCTCCTCCAAATGCGTTCAGCTGCCCTACAATGCTGCGCGAGCAGCAGGGCCAAAAGCCAAAAAAAAAAAAAAAACAGCAGAGAGATAGTGGCTGGCTCCATGTGCCTCAGAGGAAGCATGTGCACTGGACTGGCTGACTTTAATAGAAGCCCCCCTCCCTCTTGTAGCTCTATATTACTGCTGTACAGTTGTGGTCCCCATCGTCTCACCCTCTATCAGTGACCAGTTTCCATTATTCCATTAGTTTCCAACATTACACTATTAGCGCCCATATTTAATACATACCAGTCAGCCATAACATTAGAACCAAGCGAATAACAAGGATTATATGGAGCCAATGACACCTGGCAAAGGGTGGGATCTACACATTAGGCCCAACTGTGATGTTTTAGATGATTGGGTCATCAGAACATTTCCAAAACACCAGGTAGGTCTTCCTGGGGGGGTGTTCCTGGTATGTTCCAGGTCATTACCTACCAAACATGCTTGGGAAAGGACAATCAGAACTAGCAAACTGGCGACAGGGTCATGGGCAGCAAGGCCTCATTGATGTGATTCATTGGCTTCCATGAATCACATCAATGAGGCTTTGGTGTCCATGATCCGGTGCCCCTGACCCGCGTCACCTCACAGAATGCCATCATTCTGGTGAGGTGGTCCAGGCTTTTTTGGTGGCCCACAAAAAGAATGTCACCTTGTGTGTTCAAGGTGGAAGTAACTTCGGGTTTCTACAGATGCCGTTATAAGAGGATGATCGGGCTATAAATTCCTGCAGGGTGTGTGACGGGATTCATAGATTGAGAAGAGGTGGTACAGTGCAGTGAGTGTCTGCAACAAAGCAGATCTGCAGATGTATGGAAGCATACGGTCATACAGATCTACCAGCAGTGGCAAAAATCCCAGTCTACAGGATATTTTAGACTAACTGATGGACAGGGACCACTTGCAGGTTTCATGGCAGCTGCAGGGGCCTGAAGTTACTACCACTTTAAACATGCAAGGTGACTAATTTTAAGTCCAGGGAGCTTTTAAATATATATATCTAAAATATAATATAGTATATTGTATTTTATATTATATTTTATATGTATATATAGTATACACACCTATATTATATATTAGCCTTAATTATATATTTTTCATATTGTCTATATAATTAATACTATTTATTATCTATGTCTGTATATACATATAATAGTACTCTGCCCCATTTGCTTTATATACAGTAAGTACCTTTATGTAACTGGGTTCAGAAAGATGGCTTTGCCCTTTCAGTTCTAAAAAAAATGAAGCATAGAGCATTTGGCTTTTGTCTGGACATCACCAAACACACATACACAGGCCCATGCACACACACAAACACACAGCCAATCCGACGAGCTGTCTGAAGTGGGCTCTGAACCATTACATCAGCAGCAACAGCCCAACAGGATGTGGACATATCTCCACTTGGGCAGTGTGCTTGTGCTTGCCGAACGGATCGATCGCCCTCGGTTTCATTCCCTGCACGTCCAGCTGGCTGTGACACCACAGCGCCGTGCTCCAGCCAAGCTGAACTCCCCACCACTGCTGCTGCTGCTTCTGCTGAACTGGACAAGCGAGGCATGCAGCATCTCCCCACAAAGACCTGTGGAGCCCATTTCACTGCGGTCGATCCCGTTCACAAAGATAATCCATTCCGTCTGCCACATAATGCCGGGGTTATTACACATACCTCAAATCCACCACTGACAGGTCATCAAACTGACGTTCAATACCCGCCACGGGCTCTTTGAAAAATGAGGCTGTTCCATGTATCCGATACCTTCCTCGTGTTTTCTGAACAGATTTTGAAATAAACGGCTTGATTCGATTCCCATCTCACAACACATCGGCCCATATGTCATATTTACAAAGAACTAAGAGGCTTACAGACATTACACTCAACCAGTGTATTAATGATGTCCATTTAGTCATGTGTTTATTTTGTTGTGATAGCAGCTCAGCCTATAGTCAGGTTTATGAGGTTTGGCTGGATTTGGTTTGTTTGTTTGACCTATAAACCAAATCTACACTATATGTCCAAATGTTTGTGGACACCCCATTTTAATGAATGCATTCAGGTACTTTAGGTTGCACCCGTTGCTGCTGACACAGATGGCACAGCTTGTCTAGTGCATGTAGAAAAATATTGCTAGTAGAATAGGACTCTCTGGAGCAGATAAACATCAACCAATTGGCACCATGCTGCCTAGTGCCAGATGTGGGCTTGAGGGGTTAAAGCCCCCCAGCATTGAGGAGCTGTGGAGCAGTGGAAGAACCGTGTTCTCTGGGATGATGGCAGGTGCTCCATCTAGTACTTTTGGGATGAGTTGGGGAGTTGGAGATTAGGTGGGGTGGTGATCATTCAACATTCTGACCTCACTGACGAACTTGTCGCTGAATGCAATCAAATCCTCATAGCAGTGCTGCTCCAAAATCTAGTAGGAAGCTTTCTTTGCTGGACAGTAGAGATAAGTATCATTGGTTAAACTCCTTTAGTAGCCTTGATTTCACAAAAATCAAGTAGGCCTGAGTTGTGGCCTGAGCTGAAAGGAGGTGATTTGGTCAGAAGATGCTATTAAGGCTGTTTACTGGTCTTTTGCTAAATGAGTAAATGCTGTACATAATAATGTACATGTATGTGCACCCTCACACACACACACACCCACTGCCACGGTTCTACAGCTTAGGCCTACTTCAACCTCCTCAGCCACAACATCCCAACTACTGAGAATACCCGTCCCCATCCCCAGTGTCCTCTTTTTGGACAACACAAATATGGTCCACCCTAGCATTGGGATCCGATGTTTTTGAGATGATGATCAGCACACATTCCACCGGGTGTGTCCAAACATTTGCCTGGTTCTGTACTTATTTTCATTAAGCTGAATGGAACGTTCTCATCCAAAGTCTCATCCAAGGTCATGTGCAGGCAGAACCTGAATAGATCAATGAGATCACAAAGTCTATGAGTCTATTCTTACGAGTGACTCTCCTCTGAATTTCACTGGGTGGATACGTGTGGCATACAGTCACTTATTTATTTATTTATTTATTTATTTATTTATTTGGGAGTGTGCCTCCTGTTGATGTGTGTTTAAATGGCATTGATCCACTGATCCACAGGGGTTCTAAGCACTTCTCGTCCTCTCAGCATCTAATGAAACGGATGGAGCTGCCTGAGCTCCAAAATCCTACAGAAAAAAATGACTCTCATTGAAAGGCCACCGCTAAGAGTCGCACCTCCTCACTCTCTGTCAGCGCTCATCCATCTGGAAGGAGGCTGCTGTGTACAGAACAAATGGACACTGTAATCCCTCTGCCCTCTGCTTCACTCAGTCCTTCTCCCTCTCTCTCTCTCTCTTTCTCTCTCTCTTTCCATCATTCTCAATTTTCTCTTCTCAAATCTTTTTGCACTCCTTGCTTCCTTCCTTCACTCATCCGTTCACTTCTCTCTCTCTTTCTCTCTTTCTTTCACTAACTATCCCATCCCACCTCTTTTTTTCCATTTCTCATCACTCTTTTCACTTACTTTCAGTATCTATTTTCCCCCACTATTCCAATTTCACATATGGACAAATGTATTTGGACACCTGCTCATTCCTTATTTTTTCAGCATTCAAAAATATTTAAAAAAAAGTGTTTACCCTGTTTGCATTTGATTGCATTCAGCAACCAGAGTCTTAATGAGGTCGGCATGTTGGATGATCACCACCCCAACTCATCCCAAAAGTACACAGTTCTTCCTTCCACTGCTCCACAGCTCCTCAATGCTGGGGGGGGGGGGGGTTATACCCCTCTAGCTCACGCCTGGCATTAGGCAGCATGGTGCCAATAGGTTCATGTAGATCTGCTTCAGAGAGTCCTATTCTATTGACAGTACTTCTTTTCAGGGACTAGAGAAGCTGTGTATGTGTGAATGCATTTATTAGAATGTCCACAAATACTTGACACATATTGTATCTCTTGTTCCAATCTCTCTCTCTCTCTCTCTCTCTCTCTCTTTATCTCTCTCTCTCTCTCTCTTTATCTCTCTCTATCTCTCTCTCTCCTACAACAGTTTTGTCCATCATATTCTATCATTACCATCTTTCTTCTCTCCATCATCCTTGTCTTCCTTTCCATTGCTCTCTCTCTCTCTCTCTCTCTCTCTCTCTCTTTATCTCTCTCTCTTTATCTCTCTCTCTCTTTATCTCTCTATCTCTCTCTCCTACAACAGTTTTGTCCATCATATTCTAGCATTACCATCTTTCTTCTCTCCATCATCCTTGTCTTCCTTTCCATTGCTCTCTCTCTCTTTATCTCTCTCTCTCTCTCTCTCTCTCTCTCTCTCTCTCTCTATCTATCTTCCACTCTCTTTCCTCTCTCTCTCTCTATCTCTCTCGCTCATCATCCCATCCATCTGATTTCCCCGTCTCTCTCTCTCTCTCTCTCTCTCTCTCTCTCTCTCTCTCTTTATCTCTCTCGCTCATCATCCCATCCATCTGATTTCCCCCCTCCCTCTCTCTCTCTCTCTCTCTCTCTCTCTCTTTATCTCTCTCTCTCTTTATCTCTCTATCTCTCTCTCCTACAACAGTTTTGTCCATCATATTCTATCATTACCATCTTTCTTCTCTCCATCATCCTTGTCTTCCTTTCCATTGCTCTCTCTCTCTCTCTCTCTCTCTCTCTCTCTCTCTCTCTCTCTTTATCTCTCTCTCTCTCTCTCTCTCTCTCTCTCTCTCTATCTTCCACTCTCTTTCCTCTTTCTCTCTCTCTCTCTCTTATTAACTCCCATCATCTCATTCAATTCTCTCTCGCTCCCTCTCTCTCTCTCATTTCCAACTATATTTCTCAGTTCAGGCTCTGGTTTATAGTACAGTGCGCTGTCCAGTGCTGAACTGGTCTCATCTCTTCGGTGCTACACTTGGTGCTCCATATCTGAACATCTACTATACACCACTATGATACTACCTGGGACTGTCTTGCACTATGAGGTACTACCTGCTCTCACCTTATAATCAACTATAAGATTATATAGAAGATAGAGATTGTGTTGTTGCATACTGAATACAATCCCCTTTGAATTGCATACCTGCCCCTTAAACAAGCCTTGTCACATCCAGCACGTCCAACAGCCAAGCAAACCTCGATCACCCCGTTTAAACCCACACTGGCTGCACTTGAAAGCACGTTCACGTTTGTAAAACTGCAGGGAAATGCAAATCAGTGCTTCTGTCGTAGGAGATGGCAGTGCAAGCAGCCTACAGTGAAACGAACGCTGGATCTGGTGTTTCAGAAGTGTGGAAGAGCAAAAAACACAACCACCAACCTGTCCAACGCTCGAGCCAAGAAGTGCGATTCTTCAGACGCGCTCGTGAATTCAATTAGCTGCTTTCAACACAAGCGGACCTTCAGATCGGCTCAGACAGGCTATCAATCCACGTCGAGGTGGCAGACACACACCACAGCCTCATTTCACCCGTTTGCGGAGCTCCCTAAAGGCCACGGTCCTGTCCCTCCATTCTCCAAAGAGGCGACGTCAAATCTGCCCAGGTCGCTTGGTCAGCGTCCACCGCGCACCCTTCCGTAAATATCACGCGAATGTCGAGCTGCCGTTTGTCCCGAACGGCCTGCGAGGAACTCTCCGGTTCCTTCTGCTTTCAAGGCATCTGCTGTTCTCCTGACGGACAAAGCTACGGATCTCACATCCAGTTTTGCCTTATATGCTCGCGCTGTTCCGCTTCCCCCTTCTGTTTCTCCGACCAAACCTCCCACCCCCCCACCGTCCCTCCCTCCCTCCCTCTCTCCCTCCTCTCGCCCAAGCCATTGTTCACACCGATTGGTAACGTAAGCTTCGCATCAACGCGCAAGCTCCAGTCGCAAAGCCTCGGAGCAGGCTGGCGTCCCTCCAGCGCGCTCTGTTTCCCTTCAATTCAATTTAGTTTCCACACTAAATCCGATCCCATTCCTCCAACCTAGAGGATAAAGGACTTGCCATGTGTTGCTCTCTTTTTTTTATTTTCCCCACTCCATGCGTAACAGGAGGGCTGAATAAGAGGGTTGCATGAAGGTGGGCTTAATAAAAATAGTCACTTATGGAGTCCAAAAGTATCCAGACACCCCAATGTCCATGGAAAAGCATTGCTAGAATAGGACAGCAACTGCATATGAGCCTAAGGTCTTCACATCCATTGCCAAGCATCAACTAGTGAAGATAAAATAGCATGTAGTATAAAGCCCCCAGTGAAATACTGGGGGGCAATCTGGTGTTTTAGAAGTGTGGAAGAGCAAAAAATTCAGGGGGCAGGGGTGGCTTAGCGGTTAGAGCTCCAGGCTGTTGATAACAGGGTTGTGGGTTCGATTCCTGGGCTTGGGAAGCTGCCACTGTTGGCCACTTGAGCAAGGCCCTTTATGGACGCTGGAGTTGGCTGCCCACTGCTCTGGGTGTGTGTGTACTCACTGCCCCTAGTTCAGTAGTGTGAGTATGTGTGTGTGTGTGTGTGTGTGTGTGGAGGACACATTTCGCTGTACATAGTACAGTGACAAATACATGCACTGGATGGGGGCTGAGCACTGAATGGGGGGTGAATGAGAGTCCAAAAGTATCCAGACACCACAATCACCATAGAAAAGCATGGCTAGAATGAGACAGCAGCCACACATCTCTACTCTAAGGTCACCATGCCCATGATCAAACATCAACTAGAGAATCTGGAGATGTAACACCCTCCAGCCCTGCCCCCAAACAATAGCAGCACTGAATAAGATTTCACATTTGATCTGAAGTAGTCACTCATGGCGAGTCCAAAAGTACCCAGACTCCTTCATCTCCACAGAAAAGCATTGCTAGAATGAAACGGTAGCTGCACATGAGCCTAAGGTCACCATGCCCCTGGCCAAACAGTAACTAAAGAAGCTAGAGAAGTATAACCCCTCCTGCAGTGGAAGCAGAAATGGAAGCAGAGCCAATCATCCACTATCAGTACCTGACCTTGCTCATGTTGCTGTGGTGGCTGTAAGCAGTCAAATCCTCACAGCAATGTTCCAACATCTAGTGTAATCAGTCTCCCCAAGAAGCGTAGAGGCAGTTACTGCAGCAAAGGAAGAGACAAACTCCTCACAAACTCCACTACTCTGATGCTTGTGGTGTTTCAGCACCACGGACAGCGGCACAGGACTCCCATTAACAGTGCTGGGCTTTCTGAATAGAAGCCCAATAGAAGAACTGGCAAATGAGCTGAAGAGTGTTGACTAAGTGGCTTACGCTCAGCACTCATCCCTGCTAATGACCTTTAAAAATCAAGGTGTAATGCCTTTAGAAAAAGCACTTGGATCAAGACAAACAGACAGATAGAAAAGAGATTTCTATTGGGTGATGCCACGCTCTAGCTAAAGCAGGAAGCTCTGAATGAGATTTTTTTTATGAGTTAATTTGGATATTCAGCTCACTGCTCCACACTCAGTGGATGAGAGAGAACATCATTTTTGCCTGCTTTCATTATTAATTCAAGAATTTTACAATAAAAAAAAAATGATTTTTTTAATTCTTAAAATTAGTGTATGGATCTCTTGCCAGTGCTACACAACCTATATAGACATGCACCTTTCCTTGTATTTAAAAAAAAACCAAAAAAAATTAAATCAGCCATAAGTTTCTTTAGAACCTATGCATAGAAGCTATGCATTTCCCAAAGAACCCTTACAGAACCCCTTTATTAAGAGAACCACACATCCAATCTAAACACCACTGAAGAACCTTTCATTTTAAGAGTCTACTGCAAGTCTATGACGTACAACTATGAATTTTCTGTGGAGGAACACTATAAGCACACTGTAAAAATTAGTAGTTCCAGAACCTAGGGGCTCCTCCAAAACCTCAAACATTCCTCAATGCTCTTAGAGGTGCCTGTGAGAACTTGTGGGATTCCTTGGAAATCTGCTTCAAAGAACCCATTGAATAAAGGTTCCTAGAGGATCGTTAGGCTGCTATAATTAGACGAAAACTATAAGGCACATCTTAAATGTATCTAACTGAAATAAACTTTAGGTTTTAGCCTTTCGTCCTTAAGAATGTGTTCCTCCAAGAACCCTTTCTTTCTCAGTTTACTCTGTGGAGGTTCCTCAAAAATCAAAGAACCTCCAAAAGTTCTCCACGGGTCTTGTCCTTTTAACAGTGTATTTTGCTTTGATCACACTCTTAAAAAAATGTATTAGATGAGCTTTTGGACCAATCATCTTTAGAGCAAAAGTTGTGGGGCCGTCCAATTTGGCCAAAAGTTTGTGGACACAGCTCTATTAGCCTGACATATTGTATGAACTTTTGGACCAAACGTCTTTAGAGTAAACGTTTTGGGACCGGCCATTTAAGGCGAAGGTTTCTGGACACAGCTCTACTAGCCAAACATACTGTATGAGCTTTTCGACCAACCAACTTTTTTGGCCAGAGCTTAAACAGCTTTAGAGCAGTGGGATAAAAAGTAAAATAGTGTATTTATATAATAAATTATGCTAATACTTACTTTGAGTACTTACTGGTATCAATTGGTACCATGTCTAATGCAATGCATGGGCTAGAGGGGTATAAAGGTGCATGGAGCATGGTGCTCCATCCAATTCTTTTAGGATGGGTTAGGGAGCTGGGGATGAAGTTGTGTGGTAAGCATCCAACATCATAACCTTGCTAATGCTTTTGTGTCCTTTAATGCAATCAAATCCTCACAGCAATGCTCCAAACTATAGTATAAAGCCTTCAGTTGCTCCAACAAAAGCAGGATAAGCTATTTTTACTACCCTTGATTATGAATGAGCGATGTGTCCCAATACGTTTGTCCAAATAATGTAGCAATGGAGGGAATGTAGTTGAAAGCCTTCCCTATAGGCAGTAGAGCCAATTACTTCAACAATGAATGAGCAGTTGTCCCAATACTTTTGTCTATCTATAGAAAAAAAAATCTTTGTAGTAAAAGTTTTGGGACTGGCCATTTAAGGTGAAAGTTTCTGGACACAGCTCTACTAGCCAAACATACTGTATGAGTGTTGGGTTTTGGCACCACAACACTGCTGAGCTGCAGTCACATTTGCCGTTTCTACAGGAACTGCACTCTCCAGTTTTAAAGTTATAAACTAATTTAAGGGTTACTCCAAAGACCTCTACACTTTGTGAAGGTTTTTCACAGTCACTAATCCATTTTTCAAGCAAGGATTTCCAGAAAAGCATCCACTGAAATTAATTTTAGGGTGTTCTTCTATGGCTTCATTCTGAGGGTCAAGTTTTCAAGACCCATACCAGAGTCTCTGCATATACCATTACAAATAGAGCTTCTTCAAGCATGATTCAGAACAGAATATGCTTATATAAAGAGCCATGGTCACTCAAAGAACCATTTTTAATGTTTACCTGGATACTTGCTATTTCCATATGGTTCTTAAACGTCTTAGTTTCATGAGAAATTTGCCACTTTATCATACATACAGGGAACTCCATGGCTCAGATTCCAAATGTAGATTCCAACAGGTTCAGCCTTGTACCAAGACACAGCAACATAATAGCATAAGCATCGCTGCCACTCATGCTCTGCAGCGGAGATTGAAATGGCTGAGGTTAACAATACGTTGCACTCGAGACTGAGGTCCATTGAGCATCAAGTTAGACAGTTCAGTTGTGTTGTCATGACTACACCATTGGTTTTCTAACACGTACAGACGCAAGGCGGCTTCTTTAAAAAATCTACGGCCTGCTTAAGAAGAGATGACCTTTTCGACGAACCTCCAGCTTTCTCTAGTTTTTTGTGCATGTAGCCAAGCATACTGGGCTGGAAAAGCATGAAACTCTCAGAAGCATATTTCGTTTGACTGCTTCTAGGCAAGTTCCAGTCCGCGGCAGAAGGAGACGAGATGCACTTCACCCATGGCGATTGTACCACAGTTTATTTCGGGCACATCCACACTGCTAATTAAAGCAGAGCCCGAAACAGACGCACTGTAATCCATCGGCAGGATGACCCCCACAAGGCCCACAGAGCGGGCGAACATCTGTCCTGAGATGACTCATTCAGCTCAGGAGGAAACAAGAGTTAAGCAGAGCTCTTTTTCAAACAGTGGATGAGTGAAGAGCTAAAGAATGAAGATGGAGCTTCCAGAAGGTCCATGGTTTTTTGCTTTTTGGAGAAACCTGATGTTGAATTGATGTAGAACCTTTAGATTATGGAGAAGCTGGATACACTTTAAAGGGGTTTTCATCCTTGTACATGTACTTCTTTTACAAACATGGTTCTTTAAAGGAACATCCACTGAAGTCATAAGTTGAGCTGAGGACAATAGTTCATGCATGCGTTCTTTGAGGATCTCTTTATTACAAAAAAACAGCTCCCCCTTCTGGCCAGAGCTTAAACAGCTTTAGAGCAGTGGGATAAAAAGTGAAATAGTGTATTTACATTATAAATTATGCAATTATGCTATTATAGAGTGATCACTTACATATAAGAAGGACACCCCTTCTAATGAACGTATTCAGCTGCTTTAAGTTGCACCCATTGCACACACAGCTTGTCTAATCCCTGAAGAGAAGTATTGTTAATAGAATAGGACTCTCTGGAGCAGAAAACATCAACCTATTGGTACCATGCCTAATGCAATGCATGGGGTGCTCCATCCAATTCTTTTAGGATGGCGTAGGGAGCCAGGGATGAAGTTGTGTGGTGAGCATCCAACATCATAACCTTGCTAATGCTTTTGTGTCCTTTAATGCAATCAAATGCTCACAGCAATGCTCCAAAATATAGTATAAAGCCTTCAGTTGCTCCAACAAAAGCAGGATAAGCTCTTTTTACTACTCTTGATTATTTCAGATGAAACAATTAATGAGCAATGTGTCCCAACACTTTTGTCCATATAATGTAGCAATGAAGGGAATGTAGTTAAAAGCCTTCCCTATAGGCAGTCCAGTCAGTTGCTTCAACAATGAATGAGCAGTTGTCCCAATACTTTTGTCTATCTATAGAAAACAAAATCTGTCTTTTAATGATGGACAATAATGGTATTTGTAATAATGAAGGCAACAAGAAAGCATGATGCAAGCGCTAGTCCATATTTAATATAAGCCATTAAGGGACATAATTAAAAAAAACACACTGAGAAAAGAAAGCAAAGACACAGAAAGACAACGAACAAAACAAGAAACAGCCTAAGCAAACCAACGAGTAAAAGTGAATCACTGAACCAAGCAGAGCTCACAAACAAGACACATGTGGGAATGATAAGAATAGGGTGGAGCTACAGATAAACAGGAAGTGACGGGAACGACAGAGGTGGAGGTGTTTGATTGACTTATGGCTATGCCTTTGTTTTGCATATTACCTTTTTTTCAAATGTTGTACTTTTATAACATTGAATGCTTTAAAAATTTAATAACAGAAACATTGACATTCATCTAGAAATGTTATTAATATCATATCATATTCTAGTCATATAGAATCTACAGTGGATATAAAAAGTCTGCACACCCCTGTTCAAAACTTTTTCCACCTTTAATGTAACCTATAACCTGTACAATGCAATTGAAAAACAAACAGAAATCTTTCAGGTGAAGTAAAAATAAACAACTGAGATAATGTGGTTGCATAAGTGTGCACACCCTTTTATAACTGGGGGTGTGGCTGTGTTCAGATTTAACCAATTACATTCAAACTCATGTTCAATTGGAGTCAGTACACACCTGTCACCAATTAAAGTGCCTCTGATCAACCCCAAATAAAGCTCAGCCATTCTAGTAGGCTTGTCCCCCGTCGTCTTCATATGTCTGGGCTATGGGGTAGCCCCAAAAACAACACTGCACATCACCAAAAGAACACCATACCTACAGTGAAGCATGGTGGCGGCAGCATCATTCTTTAGGGCTGTTTTTCTTCAGCTGGAACTGGGGCCTTAGTCAGGGTGGATGGAATTATGAACAGTTCCAAATACCAGTCAGTGTTGGCACGACACCTCCAGCCTTCTGTTAGAAAGCTTCTGTTGCAAAGAAGAGAGGGCAAATATTGCCACATCAAGATGTACCACGCTGATAGGCTCCTACCCAAAAAGACTGAGTGCTGTAATAAAAGCCAAAGGTGCTGCAACAAGGTATTAGTTTAAGGGTGTGCATATTTATGCAACCAGGTTATTTTTAGTCTTTATTTTATATATTTTTCCACTGTAAATGTTTCTGTTTGTTTTTCAATTGCATTGTACGATATGACACATTGTACGATTGCACGATATGACAAAAGTATTGGGACACCTGCTCATTTGTTGTTTCTTCTGAATTCAAGGGTATTAAAAAAGAGTTGATCCTGTTTCTGTTGGAGTAAATGTCTCTACTGTCCAGGGAGGAGGGCTTTCTGGTAGATTTTGGAGGAGCATTTCTGTGAGGATTTGATTGCATTCAGAGACAAGTGCGTTAGTGAGGTCAGGATGTTTAAGGATCACCACCCCACCTCATCCCAAACCAACTCCCCAACTCCAGTACCAAACGTATCGAATAGAGCACCATCATCTTTCCAGAGAACATAGTTCCACTGCTGCACCGCTTAACGCTGGGGGGCTTTATACCCCTCTAGCTCATGCCTGGCATCAGACATGGTTCCAATAGGTTCATGTTTATCTTCTCCAGAGAGTCCTATTCTATTGGCAGTACTCATTTATATGGACTAGACAATCTCTCTCTCTCTGTGTTAATTTAAAATGTAGCTGAATGCATTAATTAAAAGGGGTGTCCACAAACATTTGGACCTGCAGCGTATCTAATAGGACACACTGAAGTGTTTGAAGTGTTTCCGTGGTGATGTGTAGAATCCGGTTCTAAGGAGAACCTGTCTCTGTGCTCTGTGTCTCTGCAGCTCTGCTGTTCATCACTGTTCGTTCCTCGCTGTTCTGACTGAGTCTCTCCTCCTGGCTCTGATATTGTTTAGATTTGGGTCACATTAACTTCTGAGAGGGAACTGCAGGGTGGGGGGGTGGCGTGTGTGTGTGTGTGTGTGTGTGTGTGTGTGTGTGTGTGTGTGTGTGTTGGTGATCGAAGGCTGCCATGGTAAGATGAGTTGACCCACATTTCAAGCTTTTCAATGTGCTTCCTAGATAGGGCAAGCATTTAGATACACTCTCTCGCTCTCACTCGCTCACTCACTCTTATTCTCTCTTCTGCTCTTACTAACACTCTCTCGCTCTCTCACTCACTCCATATATCACTCTGTCCCTCACCTCATCTTCTTCCCCCCCCCTCTCTCCTTTTTGCTCTTTCTCATGCTGTCTTGCTGTCTCTTATAACTTCTATCCACTCACTCACTCCTTCTCCCTCTCTCACTCTCCCTCTCTCTCTCTCTATATTGCTCCATCCTTCCTATTATCTTCTATCTTCCTATTATCTTCTATCTCTCTGTCATTTTCTCTTTCTCTCTCTCTCTCTCTCTCTCTCTCTCTCTCTCTCTCTCTCTATTTCTGTCCTCCCCCTCTATCTCTCTCTCACCCTCTCTCTCTCTCTCTCTCTCTCTCTATTTCTGTCCTCCCCCTCTATCTCTCTCTCACCCTCTCTCTGCTCTATCCCTCTCTCTATCTTCCTGTCCTCACTCCCTCTCACTCTTTGTCCTCTCACCCTCTCTCTATCTCTTACTAAATTATTTTTGTTTTCAAATTCAGGTAGCTTTATTGCTATGAATTGTAAATGAAGTGTGTTATAATAATGAAAAAAATATGAAAACATAAAATAAAGAAAAAAGAAAGAACATAAATATAATAATACAATGATACATATGCATATGTTATGAATTATAGATATATTTACAGAGAGGATATAAAGGAATGTAATTAATAAATAAACAGGGGTGAGGGACTCTTCTCTCTTCTCTCTATCTATCTATACTATCCCTCTATCTCTCACACCCTCTCTCTCTCTATCTCTCTTTTATCTCTCTGTACTCTCTCAATCTCTCACTATCACTCTTTCACATCTCCCCCTCGCTCTCTCCCTCTAGCTCTGTCCTCTCTCCATCTCTCTCTTTATCTCTGCAATCTCTCTCTCTCTCTGTGTCCTCCATCCTTTTCTCCATCGCTCTGTCCTCTATCTCTCTCTCTCTCTCTCTCTCACTCTCTCTCTCTCTCTGTCCTTCTCTATATCTCTGTCCTCTCGCTCTCTTTCTGTTCGGTTTATCACTATTGTCACATTGAAAGCAGCTCATCACTCCACTTACTGCTCATATACAGTGTGTGAACACGGCAGCTGCTCGTTACAGAGTACAGAGAACATTCCAGTATGATCTGAACTGATAGACGAGCTTCAGAATCACATCAGCGTAAAGAGCACCACCTTCCTCCTCCTGTGAAGAGGCTGGTTTGGGGAGGTTGTGGGGTTTTGTTGCATCACCAGCATCACACTTTTACAAATCTGTGTGCGATCAGTACATGTGCCGAGTGTGTGTGTGTACATAAATACATTGGTATGAGTGAGCGTGTGTGTGTGTGTGTGTGTGTGTGTGTGTGTGTGTGTGTGTGACTCGCGTGTGCACGCATTTGTGATGAAACCCTGTAAAGCCCCAGGGCTGTGTCGGTCCGTGTCGACCCAGATCAGTGTAATTAACATCAGAGACAAACGTCTGGAGGAGGCGGGGGCTTTGGGACCCCACTGATCTCCCTGCACAGCATGCTACCACACTACATATGGACCTGCACACACACACATCTTTCTGTTCCCATCTCACACCGTGAAGCTGTCAGATTCTGAACTGTGGGTTTAGTCACCAGAAACATTCACAATTCATTTAAATGACCGTTCTTTACAGATGGAAAAGCTCTACTCCACAGCAGAGCTGCACAGGCAGAGGGAACACAATCCTGGGCTGGATTCTTACTTTCTGGAATTTTTCCAACTCTGCAAACTAAGTTTTCTTTCTTAATTAAGCTAATCTGGCTCATCAGGACCCCCAACGTAAATGCTCTAATAAATGTACTGCTCTCCTCTCCATGTGGAATGGGGGGGGGGGGTGTCCTAAAAGTGGGTCGGGTTTATGTCAGTCGGTTATGGCTTTAGCTTCAGCCCTCCAGGTTGCTCCAACTAGGGCGGAGTCATGTTAGCCTTGTGATTGAAGGATGAGGTAGGTGGATGAAGGTATGCGGGGAAGCTGCTCCCCCAGTCTTACAGATATCAGAAGCTCAGTAAACCCTAAAGATATATGAAATCACAACTATAGTAAAAAGCTAAAAAAAATAAAATAAAATAAAAAAAAACGCAGCTACTTTGTCTCAAAGCTGGTTGCGTTGCCATGGTAACATAAAAAAAAATGTTCACCAGTGATAGTGACGCTGACTGGTATGACCCCCTTAACCCTCTAAATCATTCAGGTTAATAATTCACTTATTGATCGTTGTTTTTTAAGCTCATCAGACTTTGTGGAGTGACACAGGGTTCTATGTTAGGCCCTATGTAAGTGATGTAAATTATGATGATAAGATTCCAGTGCGGGGCCAAATGGTTCCTTTTTCCTTTTTTCTGGTCAAATCTACACTGATATACCGTAACCTTAAAACCACTGACAGGTGCAGTAAAGAACTCTGATCACCTAGTTACAAGAGAGGGTGGGATATCCAAATTACATAGCAAGTGAACAAAATGGGCATAGCATAGATAGATGACTGGGTCAGAATGTCACAAAAACACCAGGCAGGTCTTGTTGGGTGTTCCCAGTATGAACCGTTGAACTGGCGACAGGGTCATGGGCACCTAAGGCTCATTGATGCTCATGATGCTCCAACTTACAGGACTTCTGCAGTTAACGTCTTGGTGCCAGATTCCAAAGGACGCCTTCTGAGGTCTTGTGGAGTCCATGCCTTAATGGGTCAGAGCTGTTTGGGGGCCTGAGGTGGACCAATACCACATTATGCAGGTTTCAATGTTTTGGCTGAGTGGTGTATATAGACACACAGACCTTCAAGACCACATGAATTGACCACAGGTCTGTTCCCAGTTGTCACACGCGGGCCACATACACCCAAATGCAGGCTTAAAAGTGGTAGCTTGGTCGGGCATCTGCAGCTGGGAGATTTCCACCCTAGTGGTTTATGGGTGCTTGGGAGGAGTTTGAAGACTGGGGATGTGTTTAGGTAGTTTTGTTTTTTTTTGTGAGGTCATGTGAGGTCATGGGAATTACTGGATCATTATGATCTTGAGCTGCTAATCACTGATAAGCGACTGAAGGAGAACATCAAAATCACATTAAGTGCGAGCTGACTGAGCAGGGCTTATAAAACTGGAGCTATTTCCTTCCTTCTTACCTATCTATGCCCTCTTTTGAACTTTTGAACAACATAAGGAATGATTATTGCTAGAGAGTGCTGTACACTGGCGGTACACCAGCAGCTTCAGGCAGAACAGCAAATTAAGTTGTCTAGAACACCAAACGCTTGAGGATGAGCGGTATCGGCTAGGTTGAATCAAAGCTGGAAAACTCTCCGGCTCTGTACTTCCAAGTGGAGATGCTGAGTTGCATAGTTTTGATGTTGCAAAACATCTGAAGTTGCTGCCTAAATTTGATGAAAGAGTCATAGATAGATTTATCTCTCTGGTTGAAAGCGCTGCTGATGCTGGGGCATGGCATGATGTAAAGCATATGCTATTATTACAGCGTGTCTTTATAAGCAGAGCTCATGAAGCTTACTCTGACTGCTGTTTTACAAGCCTATGGGTTAGTTCCAGAGGCCTACAAGCAGAGGTTTAGGTTTTGGAGAAAGAAGGGTTTAACAAATCCTTAAATGTGTTGTTCTTAAAGAGTTTTCCTTCTAGTTAAGTTAATCTGGCTCCTCAGGGTCCCTAAGGAAAGTATGTCTTATCCCAAAGTCTAATAAATGTCTGCTGGATTTCACCAGTAATGCTCTCCTCTGTGTGGAATAGGGCAGTTCTAAAAGTGGGTCAGGTTTATGTCAACATACTCCTGACCAATCACAAGGCTAACATGGCCCTGTCTTTGAGTCCGTGCCACCTTTTGACAAAGCAAAGAGGTGATGGGTGCCGGACGGGAAAGATGATGGGGTTACATGGGGCAGCCGCTCTCTCAGTTGGGATTTGAGCTTGTATGGCTGGTAACTCAGTTAGAGATATCAGAACCTCAATAAACCCTAAAGACCCGTGAATCACAAATGCAGTTCAAAGTAAAAAGCCAAAAAAAATGCAGCTTCTCTGTCTCAAGGCTATGAGCATTGCCATGGTAACATAAATAAAATATGTTTGCCAGTTAAAGAAGGCTGTCAGTCACAAATGTTTATTAGACTATTAAGACCACATCCAATTCGATCTCAGAGAGATCTAAATTAGATTGATTTCTGAGGTGTCTTATTATATTTCTGCTGTGTTTTCTATTGAAACTTGCTGAACGCGTCACTGAACACCCAGATTTAATATATTACATGATTTGAAAGATTGATTGTACTGGTGCAGATTAGTAATTCAGTGTCTGTTCAGTGTCAATTTTTGTGAATGAGCAAAAAGTTGAGCTTGTTTTGATTCACAAAACTTTGATCATAAGCCTCGTGAGAACTGTAGAAAGTGTTTTTTGTGGGGACTCTAGAAAGAGGACTTTGATGGCACTCCAGATTCATGAGGACACTAGAAAGGGGACTTTAAGGGGACCTTAGCTTCATGGGGACTCTAGAAAGGGGAATTTAGGGGGACCTTAGCTTCATGGGGACTATAGAAGGTGGACTTCATGGGGACCTTAGCTTCATGGGGACAATAGAAAGAGGACTTTGTTGGCGCTTTATGGGGAATCTAGAACAGGGACTTCAAGGGGACCTTAACTTTATGGGGACTATAGAAAGGGGACTTGATAGGTACCTTAGTTTCATGGGGACTATAGAAGGTGGACTTCATGAGGACTATAGCTTCATGGGGACTATAGAAAGAGGACATTGTCTGCGCTTTATGGGGAATCTAGAACAGGGACTTCAAGGGGACCTTAACTTCATGAGGACTATATAAGGTGGACTTCAAAGGGACTTTAGCTTCATGGGGACTCTAGAAGGGGGACTTGATAGGTACCTTAGCTTCATGGGGACTATAGAAAGGAGGCATTGTCAGCATTCCTGCTTAATGGGGACTATAGAAGGTGGGCTTCATAGGGACCTTAGCTTCATGGGGACTATAGAACAGGGGTTTTGCAAGGACTGGGCCTGTATGTTAGCCAATGGCACAAAATCAGGCCTCCACCTGGAGCTCTAAGGCTAACTTTTCAGTTGAGTCAACTCAACAATATTTGTAAATGAGCTGAAACTGAAACTGATTCAATGATGCGTCAGATGTCAGACTGTTTATTCCCATCTGCAAGTTAGAATTCTCCCATCACATGGTGTTCCAGACTGGGAGACTTTTGACAATGGAACACTGAGGCCTTGCTGGGATTTGAACTTACAATCTCCTCAGACTTGATTAGCAGCATTTAGACCATAGGGCCGGTCAAGAGCTGTGAAATTACATGACTTAAAAACACAGTTCTGACTAAATTGACCTTTTACTTCTTTCTCAGACACAGACATGTACATGGTTTCACAGCTCTGAAGTGGTGCAACTGTCTAAGAAACAGGAGGTCATAAGGTTGAATCCCTTAGACACCACAGCCAGTGGTGAGCAAAGGAAGTCCTCATCCCATGTGATAGGGGGAGTTCATACCTGGAGATGGAGATAAACAGTAAACAGATTATTAGAAGAGTTAGGAAACCCCTTGGACTAAGCTGAGGTATCAGTTACTTTATCATTTTCAGTTGGCCTGACTTTACATCTCGCACAGTGTAAAGGGCAGCTCACCTTTAATTTGCATGCTTGTAATCTAACACTGAATCCAACAACCTTTGTACATTTTTGCTTTAGACAGAATGCTTTCAGGAATTACAATCACGCCGAAATAATGAAGAATTAATGGCTGCAGTCTAGGCAGGGAACAGTTCAGACCCAAAAAATGGCTTTAGTAGATTCCTACAGGAAAATCACGCTGTGTTTGTCATGTCTGCGGAGGATGGCATGAGCAACGGCATGCCTAACAGCTGTTTCTCTTTTCAGTAATCTTGGTGGGTTTGCTGGTTTAGGGCACAAAGGGAATTATAGCTCATACACACCCACACACACACACGTACACACACAGAAACACACAGACGTACACACACACACACACACACACACACACACACACACACACACGCACACACATAGATGCGGGAATGAATGTCAGTCAGCACCAGCTAATAACTACAAGCTGGTGTATAGATAGCTGCCAAAGGGTTGAGGATTGGTGTGCTTAGAAAAGGCCCAATAAGCTTTTATTTGTAAGTTTATTTTAAGTATGTCATTATTAAGGGATCCATATCATACATTTTTTAATATGTTTACCCTCCCTGAGGTCCGTTTATGAGGTATGCAAGGTTTGATATATTTAAAAATATTTTTTTGTATATGGCAATTTTCCATCCCTGGGTTTTTCATTATCTATAGACATTCTCTCCCATACTCTTCAAATTATGAAGCAATTTATCCAATAAAGACCAATTTATGCTAATTAATGACATTTTTGCTGTTCTAAACCTAGTGCTGACTCGGTCATGGGGATTTCTCCCTCAGGACATCCAGAGAATTCAACCTCTCCTCTCTAGAGAGGTCACCCAGGTGCTTGTTCAGCCTCCTATCATTACTGCGACCCCCGTCTGGCTGGTCCCCCTTTGCGCACCATCAGGCCCCTGCATTTGATCCAGAACTCGGTGACAAGGGTCGTCTTCAACCTTTATCTCCTCTGCTGCGTTCTCTCTTCACTGGTTTCCTGTAGCTGCTGCCCGCTTCAGATTCAAAGCCCTGACCAAAGTCCTGCCCCCAAAGCCAAGAATGGACCAGCCCCTCTGTACTTGATGGCAACAGTCAAAAGCCAATCTGTACCAAGAGCCCTATGAGTTTCAAGTACGGCTTGACTTGATCAATCCCTAGAGGACAAGCATCCAGACTTTTTTCTGTCCTGTGGTGGAACGAACTTCCCCTGGGTGTCCGAACAGCAGAGTCGCTCGCTCGTGACACACTTTTGTAAGTCGTTCTGGATAAAAGCGTCCGCTAAATGCCTTAAATGTGAATGTAAAAGTAGTGCGCCCCTAGTGGTTGACAACTCAGGTCTTCTGCTTCTGTTCCTCTGCCTCAGTTGATGATGACTAGTGAGGATTTTCTCCTCTATTACTGAACAGTGGACGCCAACCTTCCGAATGTTAATGCTCCCACTGTTTACCACGGCGATGTACGAAGCAGAAAAGCCTCTGATTGGCTCCTTTCTACCCTGCTTGCCGCCCCCTGTAGTGTGCATTTTGCAAAAACACTGAGAGAATCTGAGGACCTGCATAATGAAGCACTGGGTCACAAGATTTTTCAAAATGTACTACACAGAATAAACCTTTTACACATTTACCATTGTGCACTGTGTTTAAAATAAATGAATAAATAAATAAAAGTAATATGTAATAAGTAATTCCACTCAGTTAACAGTGGGCTAAGACCAATGACTGCAAAGTCAAATAGGTCGCAGGGGCTCTATCTTCTATATCTTCTCTATGTTTACCGGTAAAGCTATCTCGCTACTAGAAGAAGATCTCTCCTTGAGCAGTTACTGGGCTGTCCATATACAGCTAACTCCTCCCCTAGAAAACCTTCCCCACACCATTACCACCTGACCACCACCTCCACCAGCCTGGATTATTCACACAAGGCAGGTTAGGCCTATGGATTCATGCCATTGGTACCAAATTCTGACCCTACCATCTGTAGTAAGGTTCCTCAGCAGACATCCAGATTAATCAGACCAGGCTACATTTCTCCACGTCTTCAGCTGTCTAGAACACACCACTATCAGCCCTGGTTCTTACCTCACTTCCCTCCCAGCGGGGGATGGACTCATCCACGTAAGTACAACTCAGTGTCTTTCATGGTTTACTTGTGTTTGTCTCAGAAGATGAGCAAGATCAGCCAACTGATAGAAGCAACAACAGTGAATGCAGAAAAACCTCTGCAAATTTGAATAGATTAATAATTCAAAGATCCTCTAATCTTAGACTCTACTAAACACAAGTCAGTAAGGAGACCACGCTGCTATTCACCCAAGTAGTCTCAGAAGAGGAGGGTCTACCGTCTGGGTTTGAAATCAGCGAGTGTTGGAGTCTGCCGTTTGGACACCCAGGGGAAGCTCTTTCCACCACTTTGGTGCAGAACAGAAAAAAAATCTGGACGCTTGTCTTCCGTGGATTTTGAGGGATGGCGGGTCGAGCCGAGCCGTACTTGAAGCTGAAAGGGCTCTTGGTGCGGATCGGCTTTTGACCATTGCCATCAAGTACGGAGGGGCTGGCTGGTCCATTCTTGGCTTTGTAGGCCAGCGTCAGGGTTTTGAATCTGATGACCTGGGCAGCAACTACAGGAAGCCAGTGAAGAGAGAACGCAGCAGTGGAGTGACATGGCTGAGTTTAGGAACGTTGAAGACGACCCGTGTCGCTGCATTCTGGATAAGTTGCAGAGGCCTGATGGTGCGCAGAGGGAGACCAGCCAGAAGAGAGCTGCAGTAGTCAAGTTTTGAAGTGACGAGAGACTGAACATCTGAGCACCTAGGCGGCCTCTCTAGAGAGGAAGGGTCCGATTTGTTTTAGTTTTATCTCATGCTATTACATATGGAACCGTCTGAGGAATCGGAGCAGATAAATGGTGACTTCGTTATCTTGAAACAATGGGGTCTATCAACTTTGCACCAGCCTCACCAGGGGGCTCCGAAAACCAGCGTTATCAACAAATGGATTGAGCGCAGAGAAGCAACTACGACTAGGAAGTGTTGTAAGGGGTGTTGTTCGTGAAGAACTAGAAGAGCTTCGTTCTGATTGGCTGTCTGGGTAGAAACGCTCCTTATAAGTCCAGTGTGAATGTGTGGGCCGGTCTAAACTGCAGTGCGGTAAAACAGTGAATATCTGTAAATGCTTTGACATCAAACATTTATTTTCAATATTTGTAATTCAATTAATTTCTGTGTAATTGCATATTTGGTCGTAAAATATTTGGTTAGAAATGTTAGCATTGTTTACACAATATATTAAACTTTTCAATAAGTGGGATGAATACGTTTGATACGATTCAGGCCCTTTGAGACAGCACTGCAGTGAAAAAATAGAAGTTAAAATATTATAGAGATATTTAAAAAGTAATATTTGAAAGCGCTGAGCTTAGCAAACAATAGAGTCAATCTAGTATTTTAGTCAGTATTTTGTGTTTGTATTTATTCTGGATGAAAATCCACACATACACACTCCACTACAAAGTATATATCAACACAACTTCAGCTCCGGACCCCTGAAATCCCCTCATGGCTTTCAGTCGGCGATTTCTCAATTGCTTCATTACAATTTCAGAGGCACATTGCGCCACAATCGATACATTTCCATTACGGTGATGAACGGCAGCTTTTCAAGCGCTCTCCTGCCTGCACTGATTAAGAGGCAGAAAGTCAGGGCTGAACATCGACGAGCCTCTACGGAAAAAAAAACTCTGAGAGGTGGTTATGAATTGAACCCGGTCCTGAAATGAAGTCCGGCGGCCTTGAACTTTCTGAGCCATTTCTGAGTTTCTACCACCACCATTCTGCCATTAGCTGTGCTTAATGAGCAGTTAGCAGAGCCTATGGGGTCAATCAATGAGCCTTCGGACTGTCGCTTACTAGTCTGGTCGAGTCACCTGAATCAATGAAGACCATCAAATAATTTCTTACAAAAATAAAACAAACTGGATAGAAATTTATATATATAAATTTTAAAACAATGAAATAGATGAAAGAAATTATTTTGGAGCTCGATCTGGTGTGTAAAGCTTTTAAAAACTTTTCAACATTTTAACACGTGCAGTGAATTTCCCAGAAGGTACAGAAACTCACAAACGTTATGAAGGTCACAAAAGTTATGAAGGTCACAAAAGTTATGCATTTACCTTATATCCACGTGTTCAGCCTGTATCAGTCCAGAAAAATGAATTAGGGCTGTTTTTGGTTCATTAAAACCCAAAATGCTATACATAGACTCCAGGGGGAGCAATAAAAGACTAAAAAAATGTTTGGGCTCTTTAATTTATTTCAGTTCATTTCCTTAAAGCCTCTGGGAAGCTAAAACTGAACCTGTCGAGCTAAAGCTAAAGCTGAACCTGGCTAGCTGAAGCTAAACCTGAACCTGTAGAGCTAAAGCTGAACCTGGGGAGCTGAAGCTAAAGCTGAACCTGGGGAGCTAAAGCTAAAGCTGAACCTGTAGAGCTAAAGCTGAACCTGTCGAGTTGAAGCTAAAGCTGAACCTGGGGAGCTAAAACTGAACCTGTCGAGCTAAAGCTAAAGCTGAACCTGGCTAGCTGAAGCTAAAGCTGAACCTGTAGAGCTAAAGCTGAACCTGTCGAGTTGAAGCTAAAGCTGAACCTGGGGAGCTAAAACTGAACCTGTCGAGCTAAAGCTAAAGCTGAACCTGGGGAGCTAAAACTGAACCTGTCGAGCTAAAGCTAAAGCTGAACCTGTCAAGCTAAAGCTAAAGCTGAACCTGTTGAGCTGAAGCTGAAGCTGAACCTGGCGAGCTAAAGCTGAACCTGGCGAGCTGAAGCTAAAGCTGAACCTGGGGAGCTGAAGCTGAAGCTGAACCTGGTGAGCTAAAGCTGAACCTGGCGAGCTAAAGCTGAACCTGGCTAGCTAAAGCTAAAGCTGAACCTGTCGAGCTGAAGCTAAAGCTGAACCTGGGGAGCTGAAGCTAAAGCTGAACCTGTCGAGTTGAAGCTAAAGCTGAACCTGGCTAGCTGAAGCTAAAGCTGAACCTGTAGAGCTAAAGCTGAACCTGTCGAGTTGAAGCTAAAGCTGAACCTGGGGAGCTAAAACTGAACCTGTCGAGCTAAAGCTAAAGCTGAACCTGGCTAGCTGAAGCTAAAGCTGAACCTGTCGAGCTAAGACTGAACCTGTCGAGCTAAAGCTAAAGCTGAACCTGTCGAGCTAAAGCTAAAGCTGAACCTGTCAAGCTAAAGCTAAAGCTGAACCTGTTGAGCTGAAGCTGAACCTGTCGAGTTGAAGCTAAAGCTGAACCTGGGGAGCTAAAACTGAACCTGTCGAGCTAAAGCTAAAGCTGAACCTGGCTAGCTGAAGCTAAAGCTGAACCTGGGGAGCTGAAGCTAAAGCTGAACCTGTAGAGCTAAAGCTAAAGCTGAACCTGTAGAGCTAAAGCTGAACCTGTCGAGCTAAAGCTGAACCTGTCGAGTTGAAGCTAAAGCTGAACCTGGGGAGCTAAAACTGAACCTGTCGAGCTAAAGCTAAAGCTGAACCTGGCTAGCTGAAGCTAAAGCTGAACCTGTAGAGCTAAAGCTGAACCTGTCGAGTTGAAGCTAAAGCTGAACCTGGGGAGCTAAAACTGAACCTGTCGAGCTAAAGCTAAAGCTGAACCTGGCTAGCTGAAGCTAAAGCTGAACCTGTCGAGCTAAGACTGAACCTGTCGAGCTAAAGCTAAAGCTGAACCTGTCGAGCTAAAGCTAAAGCTGAACCTGTCAAGCTAAAGCTAAAGCTGAACCTGTTGAGCTGAAGCTGAACCTGTCGAGTTGAAGCTAAAGCTGAACCTGGGGAGCTAAAACTGAACCTGTCGAGCTAAAGCTAAAGCTGAACCTGGCTAGCTGAAGCTAAAGCTGAACCTGTAGAGCTAAAGCTGAACCTGTCGAGTTGAAGCTAAAGCTGAACCTGGGGAGCTGAAGCTAAAGCTGAACCTGTAGAGCTAAAGCTAAAGCTGAACCTGTAGAGCTAAAGCTGAACCTGTCGAGCTAAAGCTGAACCTGTCGAGTTGAAGCTAAAGCTGAACCTGGGGAGCTAAAACTGAACCTGTCGAGCTAAAGCTAAAGCTGAACCTGGCTAGCTGAAGCTAAAGCTGAACCTGTAGAGCTAAAGCTGAACCTGTCGAGTTGAAGCTAAAGCTGAACCTGGGGAGCTGAAGCAAAAGCTGAACCTGTAGAGCTAAAGCTGAACCTGTCGAGCTAAAGCTGAACCTGTCGAGTTGAAGCTAAAGCTGAACCTGGGGAGCTAAAACTGAACCTGTCGAGCTAAAGCTAAAGCTGAACCTGGCTAGCTGAAGCTAAAGCTGAACCTGTCGAGCTAAGACTGAACCTGTCGAGCTAAAGCTAAAGCTGAACCTGTCGAGCTAAAGCTAAAGCTGAACCTGTCAAGCTAAAGCTAAAGCTGAACCTGTTGAGCTGAAGCTGAAGCTGAACCTGGCGAGCTAAAGCTGAACCTGGCGAGCTGAAGCTAAAGCTGAACCTGGGGAGCTGAAGCTGAAGCTGAACCTGGTGAGCTAAAGCTGAACCTGGCGAGCTAAAGCTGAACCTGGCTAGCTAAAGCTAAAGCTGAACCTGTCGAGCTGAAGCTAAAGCTGAACCTGGGGAGCTGAAGCTAAAGCTGAACCTGTCGAGTTGAAGCTAAAGCTGAACCTGGCTAGCTGAAGCTAAAGCTGAACCTGTAGAGCTAAAGCTGAACCTGTCGAGTTGAAGCTAAAGCTGAACCTGGGGAGCTGAAGCAAAAGCTGAACCTGTAGAGCTAAAGCTGAACCTGTCGAGTTGAAGCTAAAGCTGAACCTGGGGAGCTAAAACTGAACCTGTCGAGCTAAAGCTAAAGCTGAACCTGGCTAGCTGAAGCTAAAGCTGAACCTGTCGAGCTAAGGCTGAACCTGTCGAGCTAAAGCTAAAAAAGCTGAACCTGTCAAGCTAAAGCTAAAGCTGAACCTGTTGAGCTGAAGCTGAAGCTGAACCTGGCGAGCTAAAGCTGAACCTGGCGAGCTAAAGCTAAAGCTGAACCTGTCGAGCTGAAGCTAAAGCTGAACCTGGGGAGCTGAAGCTGAAGCTGAACCTGGTGAGCTAAAGCTGAACCTGGCGAGCTAAAGCTGAACCTGGCTAGCTAAAGCTAAAGCTGAACCTGGGGAGCTGAAGCTGAAGCTGAACCTGGTGAGCTAAAGCTGAACCTGGCGAGCTAAAGCTGAACCTGGCGAGCTAAAGCTAAAGCTGAACCTGTCGAGCTGAAGCTAAAGCTGAACCTGGGGAGCTGAAGCTGAAGCTGAACCTGGTGAGCTAAAGCTGAACCTGGCGAGCTAAAGCTGAACCTGTCGAGCTGAAGCTAAAGCTGAACCTGGGGAGCTGAAGCTAAAGCTGAACCTGGCTAGCTAAAGCTAAAGCTGAACCTGTCGAGCTGAAGCTAAAGCTGAACCTGGGGAACTGAAGCTAAAGCTGAATCTGGGGAGCTGAAGCTAAAGCTGAACCTGTCGAGCTGAAGCTAAAGCTGAACCTGTCGAGCTAAAGCTGAACCTGCCAAGCTAAAGCTAAAGCTGAATCTGTCGAGCTAAGGCTGAACCTGTCGAGCTGAAGCTAAAGCTGAACCTGTCGAGCTAAAGCTGAACCTGGCTAGCTGAAGCTAAAGCTGAACCTGTCGAGCTAAGGCTGAACCTGTCGAGCTAAAGCTAAAGCTGAACCTGTCGAGCTAAAGCTAAAGCTGAACTTGGCGAGCTAAAGCGTTATCATATTTCTGCTTTGTGTTTTTTTATTGAAACTTTGCTAAACGCTTCACTGGACACCAAAGTTTAGTATTTTACAAACTCAATATATTAAAATGTGTTCCCACGGGCTTTAAAGCAGCATTATGTGAGAATTGCATTTTTGCTCCTGGGCTCCCCCTACAGGTGAAGCATGAAATTCACTTTTACTCCACTGCTGTAAACGCAAATCGCTCTCTGAGCTCCCGCTTATGGACACCTGTACACATGCATTTCTTGGCAGGCTTGAAGGACACAGAACCGACAAAAACTACATCGGAAGTGAAAGAACTATTTTGACTGAGACGGCAGCGTAATTATTTTCACACTGTCGAAATTTCACGATGGATGAAAGGCGCTGTGCCAACGGCCTCTTCAATTCTAAGGCACAAAAAGAGGTTGGACTGAATGGTCACAAATGGTAGAAATGAACCTCAAAGGCGAGATGAAGAAGAGATGAAAAATAAAATGTGGATTCCAGGATTCAAAGGCCTGGAGAATGAAAAGGTTTTAAAATTGAATTTAAAACCTTCATTGTAGGGGATGATTTTATTAAAAAGACGAAGCTGTCCCGTAATCTAGTGGCAGCAAAAGAAGTCTTTTCTTCGCATTCACAAAGATTTACATGCCAAAGTCTGTTCTAAGCCAAAAACAGCGCATCCCTTTCACTCGCCTTGACAGCGTCAAAATTGAATTTGGTCTCCCTCAACGCTTGATTCACACTGACATCTGGTTCATCTCAGAGGACGATGCTGGACTTGTGAAAGCATTTTGCCAATACTTAAAGCCAGCTCGCTGACAAACCCAAGGTCATGCTGCTTCCACAGGACTGACAAGCTATCATGCAGTGTTCTTCCTCCTCTCCTTGCACACAGAGACGGGTTTAGAATCGAGCATATCATCTCTGTTGGAACAAAAGCTCAAATCTGTAAAAGGGCAACTTTACCTTCTTAACTTTTAATGGAAGTCGACTACGGCGCTGTCTCTATGATCCGAGGATCGCTGGTTCGAATACCGGGTCATGCTGCTTGCCATCAAGTCAGAGTCAGAGGGAGCACAACTAGCCTTGCTCTCTTAGGGGTTGGTTGACGGCACGTCCTCCCTACGTCACTCCCAGTGTGATGTTGGTGAACGCAGACGTCTGTTAGCTGTTGTATCTGAGCTGGAGAGTCGCGCTTTCCTTTGTCTAGAGATTCTCCATCATCAGCAGCAGTGCGAAAAGAGGCGGTGGCTGGCTTTACATGTATCGGAGGAGACGTGTTAGTCCTCACCCCCCTAGTGTTGGGGACATTGCCAGTAAAAGGGGGTGATAGTTTACATGAATGGGGATTGTGTAATTGGTCTTCCAAATAGGGTAGACATCTGATGGAAGTCAGTGTCATTTTGGAGCATTTCTATTGGTCCAGTCATCATCGGTTTTTGACACAATGTTAAGAACATCTGCTGGACACCAGATCATGTTAAAAAACACATTTCTAGCCAGGTTTTGTTAAATAAACTGCAGTACATCTGGCATACACTCACACTTTACCCATTATACTGTATTAGAACCACCTTTTCTTTCAATGGCTGAATCTTTAATAGAAAATTGCTGCATTTTTCAATCTAATATATCTGTATCACACCTGTAGGGTATGTATGATTACCATTAGTAAAAGCAGAGGGGGGGCTTCAAGGCCTTCTAGGCCTGCAGAGTAGGGGAAATGATGTCTGGGAACTGTGTGTGGTTCATTTTAGGTTTGATTTTTCATTCATTGTCGCTTACAGAAGTGCTCCTCTCGTCGATTCAGGTCCTTTCTGTGTCCTTTTTACTACATTCTTAGAAGTCAAATGTCAAATTGGTTCTTTTGAGCAATGCCATACTACTCACCCCCCAGTCTGTGCTGCTGGTGTCATAAAAAACAAACCAATGGACATTTGCTTACACCATATGTCCAAATGTTTGTGGACACCCCTTCTAATGAACATATTCAGCTACTTTAAGATGCACCAATTGAACATTGGCACAAATGTTCAGGTGTAAGGTGTAGAGACGTATATAATAGAATAGGACTCTTTGGAGCAGAGCATAAACATAAACCTATTGGCTGCATGCTGTCTAATGCCAGGTGTGGGCTATAAAGTGGGGTATAAAGCCCCCCAGCATTGAGCTGTGGAGCAGTGGAACTGTGTTTTCTTGGTGCTCCATCCAGGACCTTTTGGATTGGGAATTGGGGAGTTGGTGTTAAGGTGGGGTGGTGATGATGCAACATCCTGACCTCACTAGCGCTCTTATCACTGTGACATCCTCACAGCAATGTTCCTAAATCTAGTAGGAAACCTTCTTCCCTGGACAGCAGAGAGAGTTACTCCAACAAAGGCAGGATCAACTTTTTTAAAATTCCAACTGCCAACATGGTCAGAGCAGACCAAAAGCAAGACCAAGATGAGTAAAGAGGTCTCCAGCAGTCCTGAAACGCCATCACGGGATCTACAGGTTGCTCTTACCACAGTAGATGTCAAAGTACAGACAGAAACTACCACCAGAAAGAGACTGCACAAGTTTGCTCATGGGTGGTGCGCAAAGAGGAAACCCTTGTTGTCAAAAAAAATTATGGAAATTTGGTGGAGGTTAATGAGGCCACTCACAAGCACAGGGCCAGCCCAAGCATTTATGGGGCCCTAAGCAGATTTTCATTTGGGACCCTCCATACCAATATGCTGAAACGCCCGGGTCTTCCGAACAGTGGCAGCAGCCAACAGCAAGAATTGATTACCCTAGAATTGATGTGCCAACTATAAAAAAATATATATATTGCTGCTCTTGGGGACCCCCTGGTGATGTGGGGGCATTAAACGGCCATGTAATTCGAGGATGGCTTGGGCCGTTTCTGCCAAAGCACTTTGTTCCCAAGTCCTAATCTTTGTTTAGGTGTTCTGTGGCAAACTTGAGCCTTACCATGATGTTCTCTTTAAAAAGGGTCTCGTGGGTGGCACGTATGAACCTTCACCAAAGTTCACCCACCAAAGCTAAGTGTATTAGCAGGAATCCAGGCTTGGCGTGGCAATGACAGAGACGACATTCTCCCTATTATTGTCAGTGGAGCATCATCATGATTTTGGAGCTGTTATTTTGAGGGTAAAATTCCTCCGTAATGATGCTTTATTGACGTTCAACTTTGCATTAGAGAGCATGCTTCGTGGTAGAGATCGAAAGCTTGAAGAAAATGCTGGAGTATTGCTTTAAAAGGACCATCTATTGAAAGGTTCTTTAGGGAGGCAATTATAGGTCCTCTATGGCATTCCTTCAAAGAATCCAGAATGGAGCATTATTTTTAATAAGCAGATATTTCACAAGCCTACACCATGCATCTTTACAATTGGTCTTGGACTGGTCTAAAAATAGACGTGAAGGGAAGTGCTTGCTCTTTGATAGGTTATATTGATGGACTTAACGCCTTATTACAGTGGAACAATTTGACTAGGTGCCTGGCAGTATAGAAAGAGGCACTTTACAGTTAACACATTCACAGTTTCTCAAAGTCATCTCTGCAAAGACTGTGATCCCGCAGTGCTGAACTAAAAGCCTCTACTCTTCCGGGTGCGATCACTAATTACAACGGGTCTGCTGGACATGTGCACTCTGTGGAACCTACACTGGCCATCTACTTCATTAACACCACCTCAATGTTTCTACACTTATTGTCCATTAAATCAGCTTCGCCTATACAATGTAGGAGCAGTTCTATAGTCGTTCTATAATTCCAGACTGTATCCAGACTGTTTCTCTACATACTATTTACTTAGCATCCCTTCACCCAGTTTCTCAATGCTCAGGACCCCACAAGACTGACCACCACAGAGCAGGTAGTATTTGGGTGGTGGGTCAGCATTCTCAGCAATGGTGGCATGTTAGGGTGTGTTTATACTTGTCAGCTTTGTTCGATTAAAATGAACCCTGGTCCACAGTACGACCCAAAGGGGGTTCACTCCTGCCTGCAAAATCCAGTATCCACCCTGCCCACTCACTCCACCAAGGTCATGCTGTCCGTATCTGCCCGTTCCATCACTGGTGAGTCTCCGTGCAGAATTGCCCACGTTTCTGTGCTTTCACAACTTCTGTCTGAAGTTTCAGTTTAGCAGGGCTGTGTCCCAAACCACACCACATTCATTACCATAGCCGCCTTAGGAAAGTGAATGTGTGTGAGAGTTGGGATGCAGCCATAGTAATGTTCAATTTTACGGCTCGAACAAATTAGCATCTGTATGTTT
Source organism: Salminus brasiliensis (assembly GCF_030463535.1). NCBI lineage: Eukaryota > Metazoa > Chordata > Actinopteri > Characiformes > Bryconidae > Salminus > Salminus brasiliensis. Next base: position 5,602,686 of record NC_132900.1, on the reverse strand, counting down.
TCAAAATCGTGATCTAATACTGTTGACAATACGATGTGATTGGACAGGTTTAGGGTTGAGGCCTCCTCCGACACATGGGCAACCAGCCACACTGTCTCTTCTTAAACTGCAGCCAGTGTAACGTCACCAGGCAACCGTTGCGCTCGGATGAAAAGCACTCGGTCCCCAGCTCTAGACGCCCGTGCCGGCCAGCATCACACTGGAGGAACGTGGGGAGTCAGAGAGAGCGCCATCCACCCACCCGGGGAGAGAGCAGGACCAATTGTGCCCTCTCTGGCTACGGCTGCTGATAAAAGGTATTTTTCACTGTACAGCAAAATGTGTCCTCCGCATTTAACCCATCTGATAGTGAACACACACTCACACGTGTGTTACAGGCAGTGGACACACACACACACACACACACACACACAGCGGTGGGCAGCCAACTCCAGCACTCAGGGGGCAGAGAGGGTAAAGGGCCCAACAGTGGCAGCTTGCCGAGCCTGGGAATCGAACCCACAACCCTGTTATCGATATCCCGGCGCTCTAACCGCTGAGCCACCACTGCCCAGGTAGCATGACTGATGGCAGGCAGCATGACGCGGGATTTGGACCAGCAATCCTTGGATCACGAAGCACCTTCATTTTTTAAGTAGTAGTGTTCAATTTCCAGCCATCCTAAAAAAAAAGATGTAGAGGGAAGCTTGAAAAATGTGGGGGAAATGGAGCAAAACACAGCACTGTACAAATCCTGCAAATGTAAGCAGCCAAAAGCCAGAGCTGCTGTGTAGATATATGGTCCTGCAGGCTGCCGGAGTTGCAGTTTGAGAAGATGAGCTAGTATTAGAAATAGACACACATCTTTTTTGCACTGATAAGTGCTTTTATGAACGTCTGAGTGCACTCAGCTAGTCAGCTGTGGCAATGCGCCATGTCCTCATATAATTACTGCATTTGCTTATGTGTTGATGGAAGGCTGACGGACGTGATGTCTTACTATTTAACGTTTTTCCAGGTTATTTTGCCCCAATACTCCTCCAATTTGATCCAGCCACACAGTTTTGGAGGATTTTGGAGGAGCATTGCTGTGAGGATTTGATTGCATTCAGCGACAAAAGTGTTTTAGTTAGTGAGGCCAGGATGTTGGACCCACCTCATCCTCAACATCCTCAATAGTATTGAATGGAGCACAATCCATCATTCCAGAGAACGTGGTTCCTCTGCTTCACAGCTCAATGCTGGGGGACTTTATACCCCTCTAGCTTACATCTGGCATTGTGCCAAAAGATGCTGTTTCGGGTAGAGCCTGCTCCAGAGAGTCCTATTCTATTGGCAGTACTTTAAGTGCAACTTAAAGTAGCTGAACGCATTCTTTAGAAGGGGTGTCCACAAACATTTGGACATATACTGAATTTATTACAGCTGAGTATATTGTCTACACCCTTTTAAGGCAATGGTTCTATAGAGGGCCATGGCAACTCGGATAAGCAACTTGGATGCTTAAATGGTGGAAAATGTTTCATATAGAACCTATTTTTTTCAGTATTTATATGATATACCACACATTTGCTTGAAGTGTAAATAGATAGAACGGCTCATTAAATCCAGGCCATTTTTATGTCACATACATTTTTAACACTGAGCACATTAATGCAGAATCCGACACTGTCGCTGTAAAGCTGTGAAATATGAATACAGCACAGGCACAGCACAGAAACACGACACAGCACAAACAGCACAGAAAATAGCTTTTCAAAGCTGCCTGGTGTGGAAGACGAATTCTCTTTGCCGGGGATTTACTGGATAGTGGGGTTGTTTTTTTGCTAAATGTGGTGTAAAACCTACCTGCAGAGGAGATCTTTAAAGCTATTCCCGCAGCTTTTTCCAATCCCACTCAAAGTTGTTTACAAAATTCTTTATCTTTATTGTGTTGGCAGGAACAAGCTGCCTAGTGCCATCCAATGCCGAGTCCCATCCCCCTTTATCGCACCGAGCAACGTGCCCTAGGGGGCTTAGGAGGCCTGCCCCTGTGTCTGTTTGCGTAGCGCTCAGGCCTCTCAGGCCGAGTGCCTTTACGTTGCTCTTTATCTTCTTACTCTGGATCTCTTCATTGCCTCCTCTGAAAGGCTCCGGTGCAGGCCGGTTTGAGACAAAGCCCAGAAACAGACTGACCGGTAATGGGAAATGTATCACCTTCGGTCATCTCGCTGCTATTTCTGGTCATGTTGAGACATTAACAAGAGACAAAGGGCCCTAATGATAAACTGGGTGGTGGTGGTGGTGGAGGTTGTGGTGGTGGGTCTACCTTGTCTTTTCACCCCCACAGTAAGTTTACACGTGGCCTCAGTTACAGCCAATTAACATTGACAGGTTAATGAGCTCATGTTTATTAATGACCAGATTTTTGGATTCATCCAAAGGCCCCAGAAAATGGGAGCCCAGACAGATATACACTATATGTCCAAATGTCCAAATGTTTGTGGACACCCCTTCTAATGAATGCAACCAGCTACTTTAGGTTGCACCCATTGCTGACACAGATGTGCAAATGCACAAACACACACACACACACACAGCTTGTCTAGTCTCTGTAGAGAAGTACTGCCAATACAATAGGACTCTCTGGGGCAGATCAACATGAACCTATTGGCACCATTCTGCCTAATGCCAGGCATAGGCATGGTGGCAGTAGGTGAAACGGTATTCTCTGGAATGGTGGTTGGTGCTCCATTTAATACCTTTGGGATGAGTTGGGAAGTTGGGGATGAGGTGGGGTGGGGAGCATTCAGCATTCAACCTGACCTCACTAGTGTGCTTGTTGCTGAATGCAATCAAATACCCACAGCAATGCTCCAAAACTAGGGGAGAGCCTTAGCTGGAAAGTAGAGACAGTTATTCTGACAAAAGCACTTACTTAATTCATTAAATTAATGAGTAACAAAATAATATATATATATTTTTTTTTACATTTGATTAATTTATCAATTTTATTATTACATTTTTTTGTTGTTGTTTTTACACAGCAAAATTACTTCAACTTTCCTGAATATTTCTGCACAGTGACGGACAGACAGGTGGCCAGAATGAGGGTCGAGGGCTGTCCACTCTCCTGACGGGCCAGTAGGCAGACTTGACAGGGTGTCAGGGAGAGCAGTGAGGGAGGAGTTAGCAGTTTGAGACGGGGCCAGGAGCTCAGCTGTCGAGCTGTGCTGACGCGGGGAGAGTGCGCTGGAAGCTGAAACTTGTGGCAATGTAAGTTGACTCTTCATAAAAGGAGCAGTTCTGAGTTTTAACTTGATTTTTACATTTCCATAAACTCAGCGAATCGGTGAGCAGAGTAGGAAATGTTAAACACAGGCCAGACACGCGATTCTAGCTTCTTTATCGACAGGTTATCGGAACTCTCCGGTCCACCTTAAATCGTCCAGCAGTTGCATTCTGGCGCTGAGTGCCCCCGGCTGAGCGCCAGAATGCAACCGCTGCACGATTTAAGGTGGACCGGAAAGTTGGCATAAACAGGCAAATAAGAAGCCAGTTTTAGCTTTGTAGTTAAATATAGGACTCCTGCAGGGTTCCTTATGTTTATGCTGACAAATTTAAGTAATATATTGTGAATATTTTCGAATTAAGAAATGCTTTAAAGCCCATTCAGCTTATATGGCCTGGGCAATGTGCTGTATTCACAGTATAATCAATATATTTTCATGTTTAACCATAGTCTGATGTCTGCTATTTTATAATTTCACATTTTCTTCAGCTATTTATTGAACAACTAACTGGCTACATGTCCTCCAGGACTGTGGTCCTAAACCCTGGTCCTGGAGGCCTACTCTACTGCTCTACTCTATTGGCAGTCCTAAAGGCGCTAGAAGTCGCTAAATGACGTCATCTCTTAATTTGCATAATTGTCCATATTTGCATAATCGTCTAAGTATATTAGAACTATTAACTTCTCCTGTAATTTTTTTTTTCCTTTGAAATAGGCCGTCACTACTCAAAAAACTTTGACTTTAATGCTTTGATTTACATAAAAAAATTTTATGTAAAATTACATTAATCTGTTTCCACTGTTGTTAAATATTCGCATATCAATTTGAATCAAGACTGTTATGTTGGGTGGAACTGCTACTCTACCTTTCTTTATATATATATATATATATATATATATATATATATATATATATTATATATATATATATAATTATATATTTTTTATTATTTATTTATTTATTTATTTATTTATTTGGTTGTTAGGTGAGTGAATGAGAGTGTGTAAGTTAGTTAAATGCAGTGATTTATTTTCATGTCACACTGAAGACGCATTTATATTTACATCCCGCTCTGTAAGTAAGGCGTGGGGTCAGTGGCGGTTTTGGGCATGCACAGTTTATTTGCAGTGTGGACGTGGAGCGGTGTGGGTCTGCTCGGACTGTGAGAGGGGACGTGTGGGACGGAGCTCACGGCAGCACCCGCTGCTGAGGACAGTCACTGAAGAACACCAGTAACACCAGAAAAAGTTGCTAGATTAGTCGCTAGTGGCATTTAAAAAACAAAAGTCGCTAAATATAACGACAAAGTCACAATTTAAAGTGGGGTGTCCTGCTTTGTAGGGCCTAAGCAAGGTCGCCAGGTCTAGCAGAAACCTGCAGGACGGGGTTTGCTTAAAGCCCACCCACCAGAATCTGACCTTGACTAGCTGGCTAGTCAAAAATGTGCAAGATCAGGGTGTGCTACCCAAACACGTCCTTTTGCTGGAAAACAGTTGCAAGGAAAACAGCAGGCAACACCATGAATTCCTCAGATCAAACCATTAAGAAGTAAGAGGCTTCTGCCTTTAGGGAATGTCGTTTCCATAAAGGGGTGTTCTTGCTCTTCAGCAACATTAGGTAGGTGCTATGTGTCAAAGTAATGTCCATATGAAGGCCAGGACCCAAACTTTCTCAGTAGAACATTGCCTGTGCCGGGTTGCCTTGTAGCATATCCTTCTTGCCATAGCACATACTGGTGCCATCTCCTCCCCACCCAACACATACTGTAGAAGAAAGCGTGATTCATCAGACCAGCCCACCCTCTTACATTGCTTCATGGACCACTTCTGATGCTCATGTGCCTGTTGTAGGAGCTTTTGGCCGTAGACAGGGGTCGGCATGGGCACTCTTCCTTTGCATCCAATGGTATTGTCCTCCTTGAATCACTTTTGGCAGGTACTGACCACTTCATATAGGGAACACCCCACAAGATCTGCTTGGTGTGATGTTTTGGAGATGCTCTGACACAGTCTCATCCAACCATCACAATTAGAGTCTTTGTCAAAGTGGTTCGAATTCTTGTTCTTATTCAGATTGCCCAATTTCCCTGCCTCCAACACATCGCCTTACAGGACGAACTGTTTACTGATCGACGTGCAGGAATAGGAATCTTGGTTTTCTTTTATGTTCCTGCAATTCGTTTTCAAGGACTTGTCAAAAAATTGCTTTGAAAGAAGAAAATTTGCTTTTTGGTTGTGAAAAACATAATGGCTTGAAAATAGCGTCAATTTTGGTGGCACATTCAGCACAAGTCAAGCCTATAACCTTCATTTTTTCCCAGCAGTTTGTTGAATAAATGTGTGGAGATGAATAAGCCTCATAGTCACTGGAACTGGCTCTCTGCTTGTGAATAGCCCATTACTAATCCTCAGACCTCAGCCACTGCAGAATGTGCACTTTTTTTTTCTAGCAGAAATAATGGTCCTCTGCCTATCAAAACCCTCCACACCAAATGAATGAATCCAATCAGAGGACTTGTTCACACGCTAGTAAACGCAGCACTCAGCTTATGGCTTTACTGCATTGCTAAAATTTCGCCCATAGGCATCGCATCGCTTTCTGAGCGAAATGAACTTGAAGAATTAATTGATTAGGAAAGTTTTGAGAATTAATTAGGAAAGCTTTGAATGGATTAATTAATTTCACTTCAAACAGGCAACTTCTGGCTGGAAGTGCAGCCCAGTTTATGTTTTCATGCAGACCAGGTTGTTTCCCCAAGTTAGAACCTAGCTCAGGAAATGCATGTCCAATCCATTTCTACACATTAATAGTCTTATATATTCAGCAAGACTTGGACAGTAGGCCTGGAAATGCTGTGTATGGAAGAAAAGGATTAATCCAGAGGCTTTAGTGTTCCATATCGTCATAACAAAGTCCTGTAATTTCACATCTTTGACTTTATAGTTAAATAGGTTTTTGGTGTTGGGTAAAATTTCATTTAGATTTTAAACATTTATTGAAGACTAATATTATTTTATAATATCAACATTTAGTGCTTTACATAAACATACATATTTTTAATAATAATAATAATAAGACTAAATAAAAATGTAATTCATGTAAAATAAACTATAAAAAATATATAACTGATAATATATATATATAATAACTGATAGCTGAATTGTCAAGTTAAGTCAGATTTATTTGTAGAGCTTTTTACAACTGTTGTCGTCACAAAGCAGCTTTACATAATTAGTAATTAGTAAAAGACAGAGACAAAAAGAAGAAATAACGTAAGAAGACATGAAGGATCAAAGACCCTCAGTGAGCCCCAACAGCGACAGTGGCAAGGAAAAACTCCCTCAGAGCTGGAGGAAGAAACCTTGGGAGGAACCAAGACTCACAAGGGGGACCCGACCTGACCTCCTCTGATCAGAACTATTTATAAATTACTGATAAAAATGACCAAACCAGATACAGCAGATAGTTAATAGTGGTGATATTAATAGTGGCAGATAGTTAGGAGTCCATTTAGGTTTTAACATGGTCATTAAACAGGTAGCAGTGGTAGACGGGTGAGCCGCTGCTCTGCTATGGGTGGTGGTGGGTGGGGGGCCTGCTGGTTGGACCGGTAGGTGGCAGCTGTAACTAAACAAAAATATACTTTAAAAGTAAGATCAGTCTCTAGGCTATTAATCATTTCTTGGGATATCCATGCTACCATCATTTTAAAACCTCCAGGAGTTGGTTGTTGAAAGATCTGTGTTAGCATATTTTTAAAGCCCCCATGAGTTGATTATTGGGAGACCCGTGCTAGCATAATTGTTGAACCTCCAGAAGTTGATCCATGGGAGACCCGAGCTAGCATAATTGTTGAACCTCCAGCTGTTGATCCATGGGAGACCCGTGCTAGCATAATTGTTGAACCTCCAGAAGTTCATCCATGGGAGACCAGAGCTAGCATAATTGTTGAACCTTCAGAAGTTGATCCATGGGAGACCCGAGCTAGCATAATTGTTGAACCTCCAGATATTGATCCATGGGAGACCCGAGCTAGCATAATTGTTGAACCTCCAGCTGTTGATCCATGGGAGACCCGTGCTAGCATAATTGTTGAACCTCCAGAAGTTCATCCATGGGAGACCAGAGCTAGCATAATTGTTGAACCTTCAGAAGTTGATCCATGGGAGACCCGAGCTAGCATAATTGCTGAACCTCCAGATGTTGATCCATGGGAGACCCGTGCTAGCATAATTGTTGAACCTCCAGATGTTGATCCATGGGAGACCCGTGCTAGCATAATTGTTGAACCTCCAGAAGTTGATCCATGGGAGACCCGTGCTAGCATAATTGTTGAACCTCCAGATGTTGATCCATGGGAGACCCGTGCTAGCATAATTGTTGAACCTCCAGATGTTGATCCATGGGAGACCCGTGCTAGCATAATTGTTGAACCTCCAGATGTTGATCCATGGGAGACCCGTGCTAGCATAATTGTTGAACCTCCAGAAGTTGATCCATGGGAGACCCGTGCTAGCATAATTGTTGAACCTCCAGAAGTTGATCCATAGGAGACCAGTGCTAGCATAACTTTGAAAACTCTAGGAGTTGGTTGTTGAAAGACCCGTGTTAGCATATTTTTAAAGCCCCCAGGAGTTGATCTTTGGGAGACCCATGCTAGTATAATTGTTAAACCTCCAGAAGTTGATCCATGGGAGACCCACGGTAGCACCATTTTAAAGCCCCTAGGAGTTGGTTCTGGAAAGACCCGTATTAATTGTTAGAATTCCAGGAGTTTATCCATATGATACCCATGCTAGCATCATTTTAAACCTAGTCCATAATTTAAAAAAATGTGCACAGATTTTTCCTCTGGACATATAGTCCACTATTTGGGTGTAGAACCCATAGATTCATGGCTCAGCTCGTGCACTAGGGAGGAGGGAGCCATGTGGACTTTTGAGGCTTGTTTGGATGTTCATGATGAATGTGGTTCATTCGTATGTTGTCGCTGCCATTTGGGCCGTTTCAAATCCCAGGTACTCAGGTGTTCACCTTAAAGTCAGATGATGTGGATCACCCGTCCACACAAATGTGAACCAGGTCAGGTCAAGTCAGATAGACTGAATCTAAGACAAAAATCTAAGGCCATCCAACAATTGGGCCATAGCAGGTGTGTGGTGTTGTGTAACGAGTCCAGTACAACATTTAACAGCGTTCTTTAAACCAGGCTTTATAGGGTTTCTCAGTTCCTCAGTTCTGTTGGTTTGTCTGAAAAGGTATTGCATGCCCATTCCATCTTTGAGAAGCCTAAGAACATTGAGCAACTTTGCTTCCAACGGATCTCCCATGCTCACACCAGCTCAACCAGTCCTTCCTGTGGTGCTCTGCTACATGTAAGCCAACAGCACATCCCCCCCCCCCACCCCACCCTTTCTGTCTTGCGCAAGCATTCAGCTGGTATTCCAGATAGACACCTGAAAGTGTCCTGTCGAGTCAGCTGAGGTTACTGTCGCACCGTAAAATTCTGAGTTTGAGGAATGCAAAAGAACTGCATTTTGAGTTTGTCCTTTTGTAATCAAATTGAATCCATGCCTGGCTTCCCTTTTAAGCCTGAACCGCTGCAGTGTGCTTTTTTATTATTACCCAGTGCCTGTTCAGGGGCTTCAGATAGTTATTGGAAGCATGCCCACAGCCCCCCTTTGACACTAAATGGCCTATTTTAAAGCCTGTAATCTCGTTGTAGTAATTGGAGTTATGTTGTGTGAGGGAGTTCATCAGCTGGAATACAGATATTCTGGTGTATAACTGAAACCCATATGTTCTATTTGCAGCTTTCCGGCTTTTGCTTTCTAAGGTATAGCCTGAGGAAAACTCAAAAATCAAATTCCACTTTCTCTTTACCTCACATATAGTCCACCAGCTGAGACACGTTTGCTATTTGATGTTTGGTGCCTGTAGTTTTGCTCTGGAGCTGGACGTGGGCGGTGTGGCGAATATGTAATATTGCAATTCTTCCAGTTATTTTTTATGCCAAACTTCACAGTGTCACAACGCTGGTTCCAAACGACACCTGAACGGTAGGGTTGTAGCGGTATGCTGGTTGGAGGGGATAATACCATGGTATTAATGGTTATCTTACTGTGTACTAGTGCTTAGTTTCAGTATTGGGGGAGAACACTGCAGAGATTCCCACCAATTTCTTTTTATTTTCAGAATTTTGAAAACCAAGTCAATCGATTTATGAAGAAAATAATCAGCAAATTAATCCATAATAAACTGATCATTAGAGAGAGAAAAAAAAGCACCCACCTCACCCAGCTTTATTATTTGTGTATTTATTTATTTTCAAAATCAAATTATTTACATATACTTCTTTTATAAAATAGATACAAATATAAAATCTATAGTAAAGACATTTACATTTACATTTACATTTAAAGCTTTTGTTCAATTGAAAAAACCTCCTGTTTTCGTTCCTAATTACTTAAGTACTTTAGTTACAACCGTACTTTAGTTTGTTATCACAGTTAATAATAAGATAAGATAAGATAGTCCTTTATTAATCCCGCAGTGGGGAAATTCCCAGTGTAACAGCAGAAAGGGATAGCAGGACACTCAGTTACAAAAATTTGGAAAAATAATTTACACTATATACACAATATAAATAAGAATTAAAAGAGCAATAACAATACTATTTACAGCAAAAGACTCTTAATTGCACATGGGGGGGGGGGATATTGCACATAGTATTCCCTGAACATGAACATGTGTGTGTAGTTAAGTGTGTGTGTGTGTGTGTATGTGGTCCGCTGGGAGCAGTGTTGGTTGTGTAGTCTGACGGCAGCAGGAAGGAAGGACCTGCGGTACCGCTCCTTCACACACTTGGGGTGAAGCAGCCTGTCGCTAAAGGAGCTGCCCAGTGCTGCCAGAGTCTCATGCATGGGGTGGGAGCTGTTCTCCAGCATGGATGCCAGCTTGGCTGTCATCCTCCTGTCTCCCACCACCTGCACTGGGTCTAAGAAGCACCTCAGGACAGAGCCGGCCCTCTCTATGAGTTTGTCCAGTCTCTTCTTATCTGCCGTCGAGATGCTACTGCCCCAGCAGACCACTCCATAAAAGATGGCAGATGCGACCACTGTGTCGAAGAACGTCCTCAGGAGTGCTCCCTGCACTCCAAAGGACCTCAGTCTTCTCAGTAGGTAGAGTCTGCTCTGTCCTTTCTTGTAGAGAGCAGCAGTGTTGACTGACCAGTCCAGTTTGTTGTTCAGATGAACACCCAGGTATTTATAAGAGTCCACACTCTCGATGTTCATACCCTGGATGTTCACTGATGGATGGAATGGATGTTGTTGGTTTATAATCAGTTGACTTTATGTGGTGATTTCTGATTGATGAAGTCTTATGAAAGGACACAGAACCATCACCATCATTTGCTTCCAAAAGTTACGTTGGCTTAGTTTGACTAAAAATATCATGTTAATTAATAATACATTTAGGGTATATAGTATTTAATGTTAGATTTTATGACCTATAATGCTATTTATTAGTTTATGTTATGTGTAATGGAGGATGATGATGAATGTACAGTGAATTACAATTCCCAGTTTTGTGTCCCAGTTTGAGTCCAAGTCAAGACTAAGACTCATCATATAAATATATATATATATACACATTCAGTCATTTTATATATGAATCAAAGTCAAGACTGGGACACATTGAATCAGTGGTCTTGACTCTGATTCGGTGTGTCTCGGTCTTGACTCTGATTCGGTGTGTCTCGGTCTTGACTCTGATTCGGTGTGTCCTTGTCTTGACTCTGATTCGGTGTGTCCGGGTCTTGACTCTGATTCGGTGTGTCCCGGTCTTGACTCTGATTCGGTGTGTCTCGGTCTTGACTCTGATTCGGTGTGTCTCGGTCTTGACTCTGATTTGGTGTGTCCTTGTCTTGACTCTGATTCGGTGTGTCCCGGTCTTGACTCTGATTCGGTGTGTCTCGGTCTTGACTCTGATTCGGTGTGTCTCGGTCTTGACTCTGATTCGGTGTGTCCTTGTCTTGACTCTGATTCGGTGTGTCCCGGTCTTGACTCTGATTCGGTGTGTCCCGGTCTTGACTCTGATTCGGTGTGTCCCGGTCTTGGTCTTTATCATGGTATTGACAACTAGTTGACTAGTCTAGACTGATTTACTCTGATTTATAATATACATTATTATTTATTAATTGAATTAGCATTTTACTGCTGTACATTATTAATACATTATTACTGCCTATAGGACATATATTATTTTCGTTCACACAAATGATACCAAAACCAATGATATATTGTTATATTAAGTAATTAATAAATTTCTATACTTTTATATTATATTATAAGTAATCCATACTGACATGCATATCTTCTGATGATGTATTCCCTTGTTAACATTCCTGATTTGTCTGTCTCTGTATTCTGCTGCAGGGAGGACATGGTATTCTGGATGTTGGCTGTATTGCTGGTGCTTTTCTGCAGCGTGGACGTTTGGTACTACCTGCGTGTCGTGGCCTTGCTAATCCGGGCCTGGTGGCTCTCCCCTGTGTTCGATGTGACGGGTGAGCAGACTCTGAGGGGCCGCGTCCTTCTCCATGACATCGACCTGTGTCACATGAACAACGCCCGCTACTTGCGCGAGTGCGACTTTGCCCGCATCTCCCTGTATGCCCGTAACGGGGTGTTCAAAACCTTGAGGGCCTTGGGAGCCAATGTGGTCGTCGCAGCGACCACCATTCGCTACAGGAGACCCCTGTGCATCGGCGAAGCATTCGAGTTACGCAGTCGGATCATCACGTGGGACGAGAAGGCCTTCTATCTCGAGCAGCGCTTCGTGTCCTGTAAGGACAGAGTGGTTGCAGCCATAATGCTCTGCAAACAGAGCGTACTGCGGAGCAGCCCCGACAAAATCCTGCAGCACCTCTGCCAGAGAAAGGTGGGTTCATGATCAAGGTGTAAGAAAATATTGATATGTCGGAGTATGTTTTGCAATACTGTATTAAGTCTCAAAAACACTGTATTGATTTTTAATTAAGAGTTTACATAAAAAAGATTCATTTTGTGTTGTGTTTAAACCCTGACCACTAGATGGCAGGGTTCCCACTGTTCGTATTCTCAACTTGTCGTATTGTCAAAATATCATTTTATGCATATAATATTTTATATTATGTCAGTTGAACACAGCCATTGGTCATAAGAGTGAATTGCTTAATTCAGTTGTAATTCATTAGATTATTATTATGTTTATTTTTTCTACTTGGAAATACATTGAGGGTGACCCTCATTTTCAGTGTAGCTGAACATTTTTTAATTTGATTATTAATTTAAAGGAATTGGGAAAAAGTAAAGTTGAATTTAAAAAAAGAAATTGAATTTAATCAGGTTACACTAAAATGAAAGAAACAATAAAATCTTGGTAAATGATAAAAATAAATGGCAAAATAAATAAACACAACTAAATACAATTTAATTAAGAATATAAATAATTAAAGAAATTAAAGAAAAATGTGCATACAATTATGTCAAGTGAATAAATAAATTAATTTGATTAGAGTGTGAATTGGAATCAGGGCTAGTCCATAATATCTGACCCTTTATAAAACTCTCACTGAAACGCTCTGTTTTACCAGCGGGAGAACCGCAGAACCGCTCACTCGTCTTTCTCTGTTCTTAAACCAGCACTGAAGAACCCATTCAGAACCGAGTGGAGGCTAATGCTAACACACACACACACACACACACACACACACACACACACACACACACACACACACACACACAGCACATTCACCCACTATAAACCAGCTATTACACACCAGTAGACCCACAACAATCACTGATACCAGTCCAGAGTGTGTACCACCACACACACTCTCTCTCTCACACACACACACACACACACACACACACACAGGAAGTGATCAGACTGCTGTGTTGTAAAGGAGCTGGGAGCTGATTGGTCAGGGAGGAGAGTCAGACTGGATTATCAGATATTAAACACTATAAAACATCATTTTAAGAAAAGTCTTGACTAAACTAAATCAGCCAGTCCAGAAAGTCTGATTATAGAAACTGAGACTGAAAATAAAGGATTTTACTGATCGGATAAATCAGCAGCTCGTCTGATCTAAACTATGGGGCTGAATTAATCATATAAACACCAAGATCAGATCGGTATCGGCTGATACTCAGCGTTAAGAGACTCGGATCGGGGACCACATTACTTATTATATTTTATATTGGCAAAGAGCTTGTGTGTTTGCCAAAAACGCAAACACACACTTTCACATTCCAAAATCAATGCAGCTGAATCACCACCCTTAGACTGCGATGAATATATGCTGAAGATTTGTGCACGCTGCGTATCAACAGCTTTTCATGTATTTTTCAGGTTGAAGTTCCTGAGTTTCCTGAGGAGCTGCAGCACTGGATCAACTTTATGAGCGCCAGCAGTCAGGCTCTCAAGGCCGAGAGCGGTGCCGAGGAGAAGAAGTGCGAGTGAGGACGGAAACGAGCCCGCCTTCTTTATGGGACACTAATGCACATGTTTACATGACAAACGTTCGGGCAGACATGAGGTACGGGATCTACGCTGTACTCTCGCTGCATCGCACGGTACGTCATAAGGGGGGAAACTTGAATGTGGTTTACGTAAATTCTACCCAGTACAGCTAAATCAGCAGTGTTGCAACGTGCTATACATCATTACACTGACGGCAGGGGGAACTGTATCACCTCAGACTTCACCATGCTACAGTCCTCTCTGCAGCTTCAGAGTAAAGCCGGTGGGGCTTTTCATGTTCAGTGCATTCACATCATTTGCATCCATTTTTAATGCATATATTATTTTTGTATGAAATGCACTGGGGAGCTACTGTTATTACACTGGTATCAGTCAGATATGAAAACTCAATGCAATGGGGAAAAGAAATGGAAGTAAAAAATAGATTTCAGGAAACCTTGACGCTCGTACTGTGGTCTCTCGTTATTCCCTGTATAGAAAAATGTGGTTTCTGCTGTGAATGACGCAAGCTTAACCAACTCCAGGATACTCTGTTTTGTGTGTGTGTGTGTGTGTGTGTGTGTGTGTGTGTGTGACCAATGCTACTTGACTGAGAAACACAACTCAACAAGCAACACCCATTCTTCATGCTCTCTCACACAGCTTCATGAGGAGCCTCCTGGGATGCTTTTCAAACATACTTGAAGAAGCTCCTTATGCTAAAAATGTTACATATGCTGAGCGTGAAAAGGAGAGGGTATTTTAAGTGTTTAAGCATAAATCTTAATAAACAGATAAAAACAGATGAAGGCCTGGTTTCTCAGGCCCACAGATTAAGCTTAAACCTATACTCCAAAAAAAATCCATTGGTGAATAACTATTGGCACGGCAGTCTAGTCCTAGATTAAGTTTAATCCAGGCTGGGAAAACGAGCCCAGTATCTTTAAAAAAAAAAATAATAATCAACAGTCAATTATTCAGTATCTACATTTAACTCTGCATTTAAGTGGCAAAGGTGGAGCCCTATGGCGGTGCCATGTTCAGGGTCGCTAAGCTCTTCCATATGATCCACTCTCCTGCCAGTGTTTGTGTATGCAGATTGTGTGGCTGTGTGCTTGATGGGATACCCATGTTAGCAGTGGGTTGAAACTGTGCCCTAAAAATTAATTCAGTGCACTGTAAAAATCACACAATGCAATATATAGTGTGCAAACAATGTGCACTAAACTGACACTGAATACCCATAATACACTGTGTTGTCTGGCTTTAAGAGTTGCACACAGCTTCTCTGAGGAAGGCTGACATTCAGATTGCTTATGCGAGATCTTGCACTTAACGAGGAGTCCAAAATCTTTGGGGATGTCCACATACTTTGGGCCTGTGGTCCATATAGAGAAGCATACGTACAAGGTTTACAGGTGTGAGGTACTCTCAAAGAGTCTGGAATTCCTGATCCAGCCAAATCCGAGCAGTGTGTGAAAATGCAAAGTCGGGCAGTTGTTCTTTACAATGTATCCAAATTCAGTGATGAATGAACCAATAGAAATCCTGCAAAGTCTTTTTCCCATTGATCCAGAAGTAATGGAGCATGGTTGAATTGCAATACTTAAACATAGTCATTGTTTGGATTTGTTTAGAGAGAATGTTTTAGCAGATTGTCACTAATACGCTATGTGTCCAAATGTTTGTGGACACCCCTTCTAATGAATGCTTTCAACTACTTTTAGTTGCACCCTTAGCGGACACAGATGTGCAGATGTGCACACTCGCACACAGCTTGCCTAGTTCTCATAGAGAAGGTACTGTCCAATAGAATAGGACTCTCAGGAGCAGATAAACATGAACCTATTGGCCTAATGCCAGGTGTGGGCCAGAGGGGTATAAAGCCCTCCAGTATTGAGCTGTGGAGCAGTGGAGAAACTGTGTTCTCTGGAATGATGGTTGGCGCCCCATCCAATACTTTTGGGATGAGTTGGGGAGGGGTGAGCATCCAACACCCTGACCTCTCTAATGCTGTTGTCGCTGAATGCAATCCAACCCTCACAGCAGTGGTCAATGTTCAAAAATCAAGCAAAAAAAGCCTTCTTCCCTGGACAGTAGAGACAGTTCCTCCAACAATGGATAGGATGCACTCTTTTTAATACCTTCCCGATTTTGAAAGAAACAATAGATGAGCAAGTGTCCCAATACTTTTGTCCATATAGTCCCACAAGATAAGGTGTAAAGCCCTGTTTTTTGTTGTTGTTTTTAGAGGAACCCAACCGACACAGTTCTGTAATTTAAGAATGACACAAACCTGTTATTTGATTCTTATTGGCTGCTCCACTGAATAAGCCTGGGATGCTAAAGGGTCATCAGCAGGACGATTTAAAAAATCTACAATTACAATCAGACCAGAAGGACGGTCGTTCATGATATCTGCAATCATAACCAGACCCACAGGAGGGTTCAGCAAGTGCAATGACGCAATTCTCAACACGGCCTGAAAACAAGTTTCCGCCAGGCTTTGAAATCTGCGGCCGTATTCTGATTAGTCAGGACGATAAGAGCTGCCTAGTCGAACTCTTTTAAAGACCTCTTTGGTAGATGCTGAGATATCGAGTGTCTTTGGGCTTTGTTTCAGGTGTAGCTCAGTCAGAACTTCAGTTCAAGGTAGCTGAAATGGTCTTTTAAGACTCGTATCTATAAAGACTGAGGAACTACAGACTAGATCTCCTAGTCTAATCAGAGCTAGAATGGAGATATCTCAGGTTGAGTTAGGACTGGAATGTAAATGTGGATAGTCAGAAGTGAGCTGTGAAGACCTGCTGGATCTCACGAGATGGCCTTCGTTAGATATTTCACGAAGATCGGGAGATCAGTCAGGCTGCACAGTTTCAGACTCTTGTCTAAAAGTAGTGTCTGACTCTGTTTCAGACGTGTGTTAATCTCAAGATCTAAAGCAGAGCCTCAGGCATTGCTTCTTTTTCATACAGAGAGAGGGTTTGTTTGTTTGATATGTCATCGCTATAAAGCGCAAACTATGTGTGGTAGCTTTACAGGAGAAGAGGGGGGAGAAAACGCTCCATGGACATCAATGGAAAAAGATTTCATTCCAAGTCATGTTGGAGCATTTCTATTGGTCTGTTTATCATGTTTCATCATCAGATACTTCTCATAATGTAAAGAACATCTGCCAGATATAGGTTATGTCAAAAAGTGGAAAAAATCTGGGGCACAGCAGTGGTGATATGTTTATCCGGGAGCTGAAGACTTTAAGCTGATACACAGTTTATTAAAGGCACCAAGATAATTTATCTAAGAAGTCCTGCTCAGAGCTGATTAGTGAAGGCAACTGCACATACAGTGAGTCCAAGAAGTATTTGATCCCTTGCTGATTTTCTTCGTTGGCCCACTAATAAAGACATGATCATTCTATACTTTTAATGGTAGATGTATTCTTACATGGAGAGACAGAATATTAAAAAGAAAATCCAGAAAATAAATCTAAGGAATATATATTAATTGATTTGTATTTCATGGAGTGAAATAAGTATTTGATCCCTTAGTATTCATTAGCAGTTCTGGCTTTTACAGACCAGTTAGACACTCCCAATCAACTTGTTACCTGACCTGAAGCCACCTGTTCTCACTAATCACTTGTGTGAAAAACACCTGTCCACAGAATCAGACAGATCACACAGATTTCAAGTCTCCAACATGGGTAAAACCAAAGAGCTGTCACAGGACCTCAGAGTCAGAATTGTTGACCTTCACAAAGCTGGAATGGGCTACAAAAAGATTAGTAAGGTGTTGGATGTGAAAGTAACAACTATTGGTGCAATTATCAGAAAGTTTAAAGAGTATAACATGACAATCAACAGACCTCGGCCCGGTGCTCCAAAGAAGATTTCGCCTCGTGGGGTGGCAATGATGCTGAGAACAGTCAGAAATCGTCCTGCAACCACTCAGCAGGAGTTAGCAAATGACCTGAAGGCAGCTGGGACCACAGTTTGCAAGGAAACAATTGGCAACACTTTGCGCAACAATGGATTCACATCCTGCAGTGCCCGAAAGGTACCCCTGCTAAAGAGAGCACATGTGGAGGCGCGCCTCAAGTATGCCAATGATCATTTGAAAGATGAACCAAGTTATTGGGAGAAGGTTTTGTGGTCAGACGAGACCAAAATTGAACTTTTTGGCCTCAACTCCACCCGCCATGTGTGGAGGAAGAAAAATGCTGCCTATGACCCCAAGAACACTGTGCCCACCGTCAAGCATGGAGGTGGAAGCATAATGTTTTGGGGGTGTTTCTCTGCCAAGGGTACAGGGCTACTTCACCGCATCACTGGGAAGATGGATGGAGCCATGTACCGCACAATCCTGAGGGACAACCTCCTCCCCTCTGCCAGGGATCTGAAAATGGGCCGTGGTTGGGTCTTCCAACATGATAACGACCCTAAACATACAGCAAAGGCAACAAAGGATTGGCTCAAGAAAAATCACATTAAGGTCATGGAGTGGCCCAGCCAGTCGCCAGACCTCAATCCGATCGAAAATCTATGGAGGGAGCTGAAGGTCAGAGTTGCCAAGCGACAGCCCACCAACCTTCATGATTTAGAGAGGATCTGCAAAGAAGAGTGGGCCAAAATTCCCCCTGGTGTGTGTGCTAAACTTGTGGTTAACTACAACAAACGTCTCACCGCTGTGCTTGCAAACAAAGGCTTTGCCACTAAGTATTGAGTGTGTTTGGCAAGAGGGATCAAATACTTATTTTCCTCATTGAAATACAAATTAATTAAAATATATTCTTTAAAATTATATTCTGAATTTTTGTCTTGATATTCTGTCTCTCCATGTTAGAATATATCTACCATTAAAAGTGCAGAAGGATAGTGTCTTTATTAGTGGGCAAACAAAGAAAATCAGCAAGGGATCAAATACTTCTTGGACTCACTGTACTTTTTAAATGGTGTCTAGAGATGATGATCTGCAGTGAAATATATAGTGATATATAGCTCTGGAGACCACATTACTATTATTATTATTATTATTATTATTTCATCAAACAAAGCTGAGTTACCTTAATTTGCAGTCTATGAATGGCATAAAGTCCCAGCAGCAACGCGAAAGACTAGTGGAGAGCCTGCCAAGACAGGAAAGCTGTGATTGGCTGTCAAGGTTATTTCACCATAGTGATTTCTAAATGCTCTCAAAGTTCAAATATTAGTACTGTGTTAATAGCTTCTTTGCATTTTAATTATTATAATATTATAATAACAATGGTTGTGTATTTATAAAATACTACACAAATGTTCATTTCTCTAAACACACTGCCTATAAATAGTAAAACCAGAGAGACTGATTCTGTACACTGTGTAAATAATTCTAGAAGAATAAACCAATAGAAATGCTCTAAATGACGTCCATTCAAAATTACGATCATTTTTGCCTTCTCCTGTAAACTCACTATTTAGAGGTGCATGTTTTTCACTGGACAGCGACAAAAAGTGGCATCTGTCAAGAGGTGGGATATTCTAGGAAGCAAGTGAATGTTCAGTTCTTTAAGCTTGGCGTTAAAAGCAGGAACAATGGTCAAGCATAAGAATCGGAGACACTTGGACAAGAATCAAACTCTGAGATAGCCAGACGACTGGGTCAGAAGGTCAAGGGCACCTGTAAGGCTCATTGATGCAATCCATGAAGGCCTCACCTCACTACTTACAGGACTTAAAGGATCTGCTGCCAAGATTTTGGATACCAGATGCCACAGGATGCCTTCAGAGGGCTTGAGGAGTGCATGCCTTTGAATGGTCGGATCCGTTGTGGCAGCACAGGTGGGACCTTCTCAGGTAGTTGTTATGACTGACCAGTGTGTAAATATATATAAAATGTAATATGGATATAGTTGTAGTTATATGTATGTATAGCCATCAGTATATGATTCAATTATAAAGATAAACATGGTCTTGTGAAGCAGTCATATTTTAGTCATATTTTAATTTTTTTATTTTACTAACTACTGTCTCGTGACTTACCTGTTGTAGTGTAAATCATCTCGATAATAAACAGTAAAAAATACATTTTTTATCAGAAAAGAGGCTAAATCGTCTTTGCTCACGTGACCGCTAAGCACACCAATCCAGGCACACACGGAAGTCCCTTCATTCTGCACCCGGCTTTCCAGAGTGTGAGTATATTAACCACTGATTCACCTAAACATCGTAATTCCCCTCTCAGTTTAATGCTCTGTCTCTCTCACATTTTTAGTGCGTGTTAAAAGGTGTGATTTCTGACCCTAAACCCGTAGTTTATCGCCTCGGTCAGCCGCATTCAGATGGACGGGCTGGCAGGCGGGCAGGCAGGCTGGGAGGCAGGCAGGCTGGGAGGCAGGCAGGCTAGCCCTACTGTCTCTCACTGCAGCCTGTATTAGCTGCCAGTACACAGAGCTGTATTAGAAAGGTGCTCAAATGTTTGAGCTTTTTATTGGCAAAATTAGAAAGTATAGTAGCCTGATCAACTCTCAAATGTTCATTTTTTATAAACTGAGTTTTATAACCTTGTTATTTAGCTGTGTTGAATAGCCCTGTGTTGCTAGCATGCTTATAATAGTTTTCTTACATAATACTGTACTGTACTACAGATGATTGACTGTGGGTTGCTTCTAAGGCCTGATTTATCATATAATGGCCTTTTTATGTTTATTTGTAATTCACTACAAAGCTTATGTGAGCTGTATTTAAAGGTATTATTATCAGCCACCATTAGATGAACATTACCTGTCACATAACCTGTTCTGATTGGTCTAAAAATATGTAGGTTTATATGGTTATTGTCTTAAATGAACATTTAACAACAATATGCATTTTCTTTTTTAATTATATTTATCTTTATAGTTTAATTTACCATTAAATTGTGATTTGTTTATTGTTTCAATTTAAAAAAAAAAAAGTTTTTTTAATTGCTATGTGGAGCTACAAGTGACTTACTAATTTTTTTTTTGCCATATATTTCACCATCTATACCTTCAACCATGATTGACAGGAACTTCAGCTGTCAGTAATAATGGCCTTATGAAATTGCTGCCTCAGAACTGCCCTAGTAACTTGAGTAGTCGTCCATGTAGGTGTGTGCTAAATCCATCTGATACCATCTCTCCCAGAGACAACATGCTGTGGGTCCTGTCTGCCCTGCTGGTGCTGTTTGGCAGCTTCGACGTGTGGTACTTCCTGAGAGGGGTTTGGGTGGTAGTAAAGTCTGCCCTCCAGGAGCCGGTCCGAGATGTGCTGGCCGAGCAGGTGGTCAACAGCCGGGTGCTTCCTCAGGACCTGGACTTCATGGGCCACATGAACAACGCCCGCTACCTGAGGGAGTGCGACATGGGCAGGTTAGCCTTCTACGCTCGCAATGGGATCTTCAAGGCCTCCCGTGCGCTGAAGGCCACCATGGTCATCGGAGCCTCCACCATCCGCTACCGGCGCTCGCTCGCCTTTGGGGAGGCCTTTGAGCTGCGCAGCCGCATCGTCGCATGGGATGAAAAGTCCTTCTACGTGGAGCAGCGCTTTGTGTCCAAATCTGATGGCTTCATCTCCGCCGTGATGCTCTGCCGGCAGAACGTCGTCCGTAGCTCTCCAGACAAGATCCTGGAGCACCTCTGCAAGAGAAAGGTATATGCTTGTGATGAGGGCTCCTATCAGGTGCACTGGGGTTTTCATATAGGTGGGTCAGAAATGAAAGGAAAATTCTGAAGAAACATAAGAAGTGCCTTTAGATGCTTCCAGAGAGGTGGGCTGTCTAGCAGATTTATAGACCCATGCTCTGTGGTCTATAAACATGCTGAGCAGGCCCAGTAGACTTTGATTTTGGGATGGGGATGGATGGATGGATAGCTGGAGCTTCAGACCACTCAACTGGCCATTGGTACCGTAGGCATATTAAAGACCAGTGCACATTTGAGAGCTTGGTAATCTAAAACTACTCTCTGTTCTACTGGCCTACCGAGATGTGGGGGGACAAAAATCTGGTCAGATGACTCATCCTTCACCATATTCTCCACAAGTGGGCGAACTGCATTTGTAATGTTCACTAGTGTTCTTCAAATCCAGTCCTGGAGGGTCAGCATCCAGCTCTTCAGTTTGGCAGTTATCCCACTGGCAGGGAACTCGCCAGACCTTTCTGGACACTGGTCCTCTAGGGCTGGATTTGAAGAAACCTGGTGTACACCCAGAGAATGGTACAGGCTTGAATGCTTGGCTCCAACAATGAGGGGGATGGAGGCTCTGTTATGCTGTTTTGCTGGCACGGTTTGTGTCCCCTTTGGGGGATGGGTCACTGCAAATCAGTACCGAGCTATTCTGACCTTTATACCATGATAAAACAGTATGCCCTGATGGGAGGAGTCTCTTCTAGGGTAGGGCAGCGCCTCCATCCACAAAGCACTTAATGGTTGGTGTGTATGACCTAGAGGTTGATCATAAGCTATGGCCTTCACAATCAGCAGATCTGGAAGCTTCTTGCTAAGACACTTTTTCCTTTAATTTGTCATTTTTCTTGTATGTACACTGTGTGGCCATAAGTTTGTGGACACATGCTGATTTATCAGATTAAAAATCAACATGTTCCAACTTTGCTGGGGTAGCAGCCATCTATACTCTCTGGGAAGGATTCTGCAGTAGACGTTCTCAGAATTAGATTGCATTCAGCAGTTAGAGCATTAGTGAGGTAGGGTGGAGATGTTTGGATGATTAGTTCTGCCGCTCCCATTTACTCAGCCCAGAGATGGTGGTTGGGTAGAGCTCCATCTCTCCAGAGAATGCAGTTCCACTCCACAGCCCAAAGCGTGAGGGCTTTGAACCCCCTCTAATTTACACTTGTCATTGGGCCTGGTGACTTTAGGGCTTACAGGCACCTGTTCCAGAACGTCCCGTTATATTGCCATTGCTTTTCTGTGAAGACCATACAGGACAGTATCTGAATTCGCTGTGTGTGTGTGAGTCTGAAGAACCTCAGAATTGATAAAGCACCTTTGAATGACGCTTGTGTGTTTGTTACACACATAGTTCATTATGGAACCAAAAGTGGTTCTTCTATGGCATTGCTCAAAGAACTATTTGAAACACCCTTATTTTTAATGTAGTAATGTACATTATGTGGACAAATGTATTTGGACACTTACAAAAGCTTTTCTGACATCCCATTCTAAATCCATAGGCATTAATATGGAGCTGGCCCCTCTTTGCTCTAAGCTCTAACAGCAGCAGGTCTGGAGCTCTGCAGTTATTGAGTCAGTTGGAGTTGGAGGCTTTTCTGCACTCTGCTCTGAGCTCAGCAATAATAATACCACTCACAGTTGATGGAGGAAGATCTAAGAGGGAGGAAATTTTATCAGCTGACTTCATATAATTTAGTGTGAGCACCCATTCTTTCACTAATGTGTGGAAGAAAGGCAGACTGCATGGCTATGTGGCAATTGGACTGAATTCAATAGATTCATTGAGAATTCTATTAAAAGGTGTG
This sequence comes from Salminus brasiliensis, assembly GCF_030463535.1. Classification (NCBI taxonomy): domain Eukaryota; kingdom Metazoa; phylum Chordata; class Actinopteri; order Characiformes; family Bryconidae; genus Salminus; species Salminus brasiliensis. The sequence goes on along the minus strand of NC_132900.1, from coordinate 5,579,431 downwards.
TCCCAATACTTTTGTACCTCATTTTTTTCAGTGTTTATTTCATTATTACTATGTACTGCAACCTGATGCATTGTCTGTCTCTTCCAGGTGGAATGCCCTGACATCCCAGAGGACCTTCAGCAGTGGATCAAGTTCATCTCTGCCAGCAGTCAGGCACTAAGGGCAGAGAGTGGGCTGAATGAGAAGACCAAGTGATTTGAGATTGGGCTGGTATTTTCTTTTTCTAGGCACACCCCCCCCCCCTTTCCAGTTCTTATTCATGTGATTCCAGTTCCCTTAGAAGGTAAGGAACATGCCAACTAGACATGTCTAGTTCTGAGTGCGTACAGACGCCTTCAAATGTGGAGTCTATCTATTCACACGTGTATATCTAAAACCTATATCTTTAGTTTGTAGGGTAGTATTTTGATTGCATTGAATCTAAATGAAATTATATATATGGTACGACGGTTAAAGCACTTTGAGGTCTTTTCATTCAGCTTGATTATAATTTCTTGTACTGTAGTTATTGCTGACTGGACACCGAGAATGTCTTTTTTTTCTCCTTCTTGAAAAGGGAACATGAACGTGAAGACGTTCACTAGACTTATTATTAAAGAAAATGACTGCATGTACCGGGACCTTATAAACTGTAGTATATTTATTCGATCAAACACATAAATGAACCATAACAGTATATCGGACCAATTTGGGTAAAATTGGTCATCATTATTCTGAACTTGAAAATAGCTTTAATTGAAATGTGCACTGACTACTGAAGAAAAGTACATTTTTAATATGTTCTAGGTTCTAGTTGGTAACTGTTGGCAGAATATCAGCAGTTACATATTTATTGATGGTTGACTCTGCTCTGATTCTGTTAATCTTATGTAATGTGTATGGATTTGAATCTGCCTAAAGAATTGCTTGTTATTTATACCTTTTATTTAAAGTGTCTGAGACGATGCACTGAAATGCGCAGTTTGCATGTTTTTATTTAATGTAAATTATTTGCGATGAATTGAAGCGAAACAACAAAGTCTGCATTTTGAAATAAAGGTGTTTTTAATAAAGAAATGGGTGAAATATTTGATTTAACAGAAAGTGAACGCACTCTAGGCCTGATGGGGGTGGGGGGGCTGCCTTTCATCTGTTTTAATACTGCCATCTAGTGTCTGCAGATTTCTAGGTGACGCTTGTAGTTGTATGTCAGTTTTAAAGGAGCTAGGTGTTAGGTTTGTTCTGCATTGTACATTAATATTATTATTTGTGTGTTTTATATGCCACAGATATAAATAATTCATGTTCACATGATCATTTTCTGCATCTATGTGTCCCTTAATATTAAACTTAATACCTTAGAATTCAATTAGATTTCATGTTACTTACTCACTACATCTCAACAATAATTTTCAAATATTCTAACCAGACAAATCATGAGTAAAAAAATTAGTGCTTTCATAAAACCTTAAAAAACGTTTTATGGTATATTGGTATTGATATACATTATTTTGACAAAAGTATTGAGACATTCTCATTGCTCATTGTTTTTGTTTTTTTTTATCCAAAGATCAAAATGATTAAAAGACAGAGAATGTATTCTGCTTTTGTTGGACTAACTGTCTCTACTGCCCAGAGAATAAGGATTTCTACTAACTTTTGGAGGAGCATTGCTGTGAGGCTTTGATTGCATTTAGCGACAAAAGCATTAGTGAGGTCTGAGTGTTGGATGATCACCACCTCATCCCAAAAGTATTGGATGGAGCACCATTTACATTTATAGCATTTAGCTGACGCCCTTATCCAGAGTGACTTACAAGGTTACTCATATTACAGAGGTGGGCCAATGTAGTGTTAAGAGTCTTGCCCAAGGACTCTTATTGGTGTAGCACAGCTTAGTCACTCAGACTGGGAATTGAACCCCAGTCTCCCACATGGTGAGGTAGCTCTGTGGCAGGTAGTGGTGTTATCTATTGAGCCACACCAACCACCATCCACCATTCCAGAGAACACAGTTCCTCCACTGCTCCACATCTTAATGCTGGGGGGCTTTATACCCCTCTCGCCCACACCTGGCATTAGGCAGCATGGTGACAATAGACTCCAGAGAGTCATCCTAATCTATTGGCAGTACCTTCTCTACAGGAACTATATGTGTCAGCAATGGGTGCAGTCTAAAGTAGCGAAACTCATTCATTATAAGGGGTGTCCACAAACATTTGGACACATAGTGTAGTAGCCTTAATATTCCTTGCTATGGCTAGAAAAAAAAAAAGTCTGAATAGAAATATGTGAGCGCTTTCATATTGAAGTTATTGAAGCCAATCACAGTGTCATACGTTTCCACAAACCCCGCCCCTAAAGGCAGACTGTCCAATTAGAGGTGCAACAGGAGTAAGACAAGCTCATATTGAAATACTGGAAACCTTACCGCAACCTTTCTGTTTATGATTAATAAAAAAAATGTAGGCCTGTTTTATTAATGCAGAACTGTATCATTTCAATAAATCAATAAATAAATACAATAAATAAAATAATGTTTTCCTTTTTTTTTTTTTTTTTTACAGGAGTCATCTACCACACGAATAAAGCTATTGCATTTACCAGTGAACCTATTTATTTGTAGTGTGTATTAACCAAAAGTATTTAACTTTTAACCATTTTTTTTTAGCTCAAAACTATTATACAAAATGTTTTAGTCGTAATTTCTGTACTTTTTGTGATTTTTTGTGAAGTTTTTAATTTAATGTCCAATTATTCAGCGGAATTCCCAGCATTTAAAACCCAGTACTTTTGTATTTGAGCTCTAAACATTGGTTTCCTGGACAGAAATATTCAGTCTCTCTATTTTTCCTCATATTTTGATAGCCCCCTCTTCCGGACACAGACCCCTCCTCGCTCCCCGCGGTCACGTGACCCGCCCTCTTCCTGCAAAAACAACCCCTGTCAGGCTCGCCCCGCTGTTTACTATTACAGACCAGAAAATGGCGCAGGCTGGAGTGTTTCTAGAGCAGGACCAGTTCAACTGCTCAATCTGTCTGGACGTGCTGAAGGACCCGGTGACGGTGCCGTGCGGGCACAGCTACTGCAAAGGCTGCCTGAAAGGCTACTGGGACCAGGACGACTACCTGGGCATTTACGGCTGCCCCCAGTGCAGGCAGAGCTTCGCCCCGAGGCCCGTGCTGGGCAGGAACACTATGCTGGCGGACGTCGTGGACAAGCTGAAGAAAACGGGTCTCGGTTCACCAGCGGCTCCCGTGGCTCCTCTGGCCGAGCCCACGTACGCCGAGCCCGGGGACGTGGAGTGCGACGTGTGCACCGGCCGGAGGAATAAAGCCTTCAGGTCGTGCCTGGTTTGCTTGGCTTCGTACTGCGAAACGCACCTCAAGCCTCACTACGAGTCCCCAGCTTTCCAGAAACACAGGCTGGTGGCTCCGTCCAGCAGGCTGCAGGACAGCCTCTGCTCTCGCCATGACAAGCTGCTGGAGGTGTTCTGCAGGACAGACCAGCATTGTATCTGCTACCTTTGTCTGACCGAAGAGCACAAAGGCCATGACACTGTGCTGGCCTCAGCAGAGATGACCGAGAAAAAGGTAGCTAGTGTTGTCCGGTCTGGTTCTTCCAAGTGACTGCTGGGTTTTGTTGTGTTTGACTGATCTGGACAGCTGTGTGTCCATAAAGACCCGACAGGTGACCGGTCTAAAGCAGTGAGAGCAGAGAGTGCCAACATCTTTTTTAATAGATTGAAACATCTGGACACATCTCAACATCTTGATCTTCCTTTCGAACAATTTGGAGAGATGGGTGTAATATAACTAAATGCATAAAACCTGAGAAATGTCTATAATGCTATGTCCTGATCAGCTGCAGGTGGTTCGAGAGGATTATTCTGGAGGAGTCTGTCTTATTTAAACCTCAGACGTTTAGTCCGGTCTGCTCTTGATGGTTGAAGTGAGTGGTGAAGAAGATCACCATGGCCAGATCCAAAGAGCTCTCTGAGGCCTTTAGAAAGGAGGTCGTAGATGCGGACGAGTCTGGGAAGATGTTTGAAGGATCTCAGAACCTTCAGAAATCAGCCGTTCCATGTGGAGAACATTTAGAACCACTGCCAACAGGTCAGGTCATACCGTCCTGTCCATGCCGCAGGTTCAGCCTAAGAAGGTTCAGCCTAAGAAGGTTCGACCTACGAAGGTTCGGCCTAAGAAGGTTCAACCTAAGAAGGTTCAACCTAAGAAGGTTCAACCTAAGAAGGTTCAACCTAAGAAGGTTCAGCCTAAGAAGGTTCAGCCTAAGAAGGTTCAGCCTAAGAAGGTTCAGCCTAAGAAGGTTCAGCCTAAGAGCAAATCACATAATGTGTTAGAAAGGGGAAAGAAAATGTCCCAACAATCCTTAAATATCCTCACAGGACCTACAGGGAGCTCTTGCCACAGTTGATGTCAGACAGACGTCAGACATCATCTACCATCAGAAAGAGACCAAACAAGTTCTGTCACGATTCATCTGTCCAAAGTACATTGTTCCAGGAGTCCTAATCTTGGTCTTGGTGTCCTCTGCTAAACATCAATCTTGCCTTGATGTGTTTTTGTTGTTGTTGTTGTTGTTGTTGTTTTTGGACAGCAAGGGTGTCTTCCTTTCACTCCTCTCATGTAAATCACACTAACAAAATCACTTCACCGTGTGATTATGTGCTATTTCAGCCCATCAGTACTGATAATACAGCTCTAATTTTGAGAACTCTGAGAGTAGCAAGGTTTAATAGGCTGGTCGTCTTATTTAAATTATTAAATTATTATTGAAATCAAAATATTGACCGTTTTACTTTTGGCAGCTCATGTTTTCTTAGTCATGTTAAGTATGATTCATTGTGTCTATTAAAATAGGATCGCTTTTGTCAAGTCTGAAACATCTGCTGATCTTTGAATATGTCAGCATGCACCGGTGGACAGGGTACTATTAACTCCCTAACAGTTCCAGGACCTGTTGGTGGGTCCAAACATTTGTTGCTGAATTTTATACTTTAAGATCAAGTTGGCTATTTTGCTGTTGCTGATTAATAAGCCTTGTGGTGTAATAAGGCTGGGATTACCAGCACCATCACCACTACCTATGCTCAGGTGAAGACATTCCCTGATCCCACGATTCATTTGGGAATCTTTTCACGAATGTTCATGAAAATATGCTGTTTTCCGAATTTGGTGTTATTTATTGATGTTAAAACTTGGTTCTGCTGTGTTTACAGAACGCCCTGGCCGAGATGCAGAGGAATTCCCAGCAGAGGATTCAGGAGAGAGAGAAGGAGCTACAGGATCTGAGGCAGGCCACTCAGTGTCTCACTGTGAGTAGATGACTTGAAGGTGTTCCTCCCAAGGTTTCTTCCTCCAGCTTTGAGGGAGTTTTTCCTTGCCACTGTCGCCGTTTGGCTTGCTCACGGGGGTCTTTGATCCTTCATGTTATTTCTTCTTTCTTCTCTGTCCCTGTCCTTTATTAAGTACTAACCTGACTTCAGGGTTCCTTTAATCATCTGTAATCATCATCGTGATGTTCTTCTAGATTGGTCACTTTGTGTTTCTGTTGACTTAGGATTAGAGTGAAGGCTCTGTAGTTAAAATGAGTGGTGATGCACCAACTGTGTCTTTGATTTGATTAATTCAGGAAATTGTAACTGCTAGAATTGTTAGGTCTTCTCCAGTTCGTCTACTTTGCCACTGCCATCCCTGACAATGAACACAATTAGTGGATCCACAAGGTCTGCTTGTCAAGTCATCTGTATTCTGACCCGTTTGTCCTTTTTCCCAGCTCTCAGCACAGGCGGCTCTGGAAGAGAGCGAGCGGATCTTCACAGAGCTGGTGTGCTCCATAGAGCGGCGGCGCGGGGAGGTGAAGGAGCTGATTCGGACCCAGGAAAGAGCAGCCACGAGCCAGGCGGAGGAACTGCTCCGACAGCTGGAGCAGGAGATCGCAGAGCTGAAGAAACAAGACGCAGAGTTAGGCCAGCTGGTCCAAGCTGAGGACCATATCTCCTTTCTCCAGGTACTATGTCTTAAAGCAGCATGAGAGGAGGTGTAGACCACCTATTAAGAAAGCTGGGTCTTTGACACAATAATAACCTTGTAATACAGAGCATCCAGTGACATCTGGGCAAAGATGGACACGGAACAAAAAGCAATGGGCTTGGGACATGTAAATATGTGGGTTTTTTTATGGGTATTTGGTGCTTCAAGCTTTCGAGTTTGAGCACAGTTGGTTGTGTTGCATGCTGTATCCCTGTGGGTCCAGTATAATCGCTTACTGCAACACCACTAATCTCCTGCCTCTTCCTGTCTTGCATAATGTTCGTATTAAGAACTACAGGTCGGTATGCACTCAGCCTGCCACCACTGACGTACCCAACATTACCGTGGACCCAGGCTTTGCGTGTGTGATGAGTGCATTGTCCGAATTCCAGGCCCTGCTTGAGGATGTGTGCCAAGGTGGATTTGTAAATATCTCAGAGAAAGGTGAGTAGAAATACGAGTAGCTGTGAATGCTCTCAGTTGATGACAGTAAAAAGACTTAATCTACAGCTTCTTAACACCAGAAACAACAGGAAAGAAAGTATTATTATTAGTATTATAACCTGTGTTTCAATCATATCATACAGTGGGTTATACTAACTGCCTTTTTCTCTTGTTGACAGTGAGTGATGTTACCATTATTCAGAATAAGATACCAAAGGCGGAAACAGACCCGAACACAGGTGAGAGTTCAGTTGAAATAGTTTAATAATTAATAATAATAATTGAATAAAATAATAATACTTAATAAGTAGTGCCAATGCAGTATTAACACTAACACTAATTATGAATGTAGAGAATACATACGGTTGTTTAAAAGTTTTAGGGAGTTTTAGTTGAGTGTTTTTAGTGATGATGGTTATCATAACATGCACATTTGCTTAAATTTGCTTATTGCTTATTAAGTTTTAAAAACCAAACAATCAGTTGATTAATGGAGATCAATAATAATAATTAAAAAAACATTAGTTATACATATAATAGGGCTCCCACCTCACATGCAGCTTTCCTATTTATTTTTAAAAGGAAGACATTTTACATATACTTTCATTAATAAATTGTTTCAAGATTTAGCCATAGAAAAGCCCAAAATCATTCTTGTAGGGGTCAGTGTTTAATTATATAATGAATATATATTTTTACATCTATTTAGTTCTTGTAGAGTATTTTCCTTTCCCCCCCAATCTGGTACTGCCGTTCATCACCGCCTCTTTTTGAACTGATGAGGCATTGCCGGGCAGCCGACATGCTTTGAGGAAAGTGCCAGGTCCCCAGGTCCACAGACGCCTGTGCCAGCCAACATTCATTTTCTTTTATGAGACGGTAATCATACCGCGAAATCTGATTCTGTGATTCTGATATTATGCTAATATAATGCAAGCTCATAAGTCTCAAGTCATTTGTATACTATATATGTATAATTTAACCATAGACTGTTGTAGCAAAAATATTTATCCAAAATGCCTCATATTTATAAAGTGGTTATTAAATCTTCAGATGGATGCTTAATAAAAGCCACTAAATTGTTAAAATTACAGTGTATTATTTTAGAGCATCCTGTTGTCCCTCAGAATTATTGTAATACTTAATAAAACCCCCTAAAATGCCTTTTTAATATCTGGCTCATAGTATTTTAATCTACACCCTGTAAGTTATTACTGAGTTAAATAATTCAAGCTAATAAAATATCAAGTGATTCCAACATTTGGAGAAGTCGTGGCACTGCAGGGTTGAGCAGCTTCTAATTTTGTCGTTTTTCAGATTATGGCAAATCCTGTTTGTATGCGAGACTCCTCTGTGAGGATTTGTAAACACTCAGCGGATTAAAAGTGATTTTAATAATGAACTAATTCTTTTACAGCTCTTCCGGTGGTCCCAGTTGCTCTGCCAGCAGTTCCGATTTTGCACAGCTTTGGCAGCCAAAGCGTCTTTGGAGTTCCGGCACCCACGTTTAGCGGGTTTACGTTCACGTCATTTGGTGAGTGTAGCCACGGAGCTCTGATAATTTGCACTACAAATAAGAATGAATTTACCTAATTTGATTGAATTTATGCATGTTGTGCATAAATCCCATTGAAATGCTGCTGTGATGATGTGTAAGGGAGACGGCAGGCTTTAAAAGTCAAAGCAGGTGTTGTCTTGAAAGCAAGGATATGGAGACATGAATGGAGGCCTGAATGTTGCTATATCCTAGCTTTGTAAAGCAAACAGCAGTTTAGCATATGATCACATTTGCACAGTTTCTCTCTAACCTTATATGCAGTCAGTCAGTCAGGACATGTTTGCTACATTAGCTACATTAGCTTTCAGACACCAAACAAGTAATAAGAGTATAGAATCTTATGCAAAAGTTAGGGCATCCTAGGTGTGTTTTCTTAAATGAGAAATAATAAACGCAGCCTCTGGAGCTGAGCAAACGTAAAACACAGTTTACAATTTAGTATCTGGCTAAATGCACTTAACACATCAGCCAAATATGGTTTAAAAGAGGTCCCTAAACTTTGGTTACAAATGTCCTGGTTGATCGGCTGTAATTGGGCGTCATTTTTCTAAAATCTGTCACTGTAAAGTTTTTGGTTCCTTATCCCCTTTCCATTTCTTCTGCTTTAGGTTCCAGACCTCCTGGCCCTCGATTGAGAACACAGCAGCGGAGGAGACGGAGGTAGCCTCATCCAGGCAGGGCCAAGAACTGACCAGTATTCATAATTTGTTTTATTTGCAGTTGTATGTGCATGATTTCTTTCAGTTTTTTATTATTATTATTATTATTATTATTATTATTATTATTTAAAATCTGCACTAATTTAACTACATGAGACTGATTGATTGCAGAGGGTATCAGAGGTTTATTCTTTTTTTATTTTGAAAAAATGATACTGAAAAAAGTAGCAAGTTTTATTTTCACAGGACAATGCCAGCGAGCTGCTCACATCCATTACGTAGCATGACCTCATCAGTGACTCGTATTCTGTTGCCGTATCTAAAGCATCATTGAGCATTTCTATACGACTCAAAATATTATTATGTACAGTATTAAACAGAAACCGTGTAATTATTCAACCAGTGTGCACAAAAAATGAACAATTACTGCAGGCTTTTAAAAGTTATGTTAATTGATATTTGTTAATGAAGTATGTGTGAACTGTCAGATTTGTCAGTTTGTGAAATAATGTCTTATGTGAGGCATTTTTACAACTGCAATGCCAAAATACTTATTTTTCATAACATGGAAAATAAAGTGTTTTTCCAAGTGACTTCATGATTGTGTTGTAAAGATACAGGGGAATCGGCCGGTTGTGTTCAGCATTTGTTCATTGTTGGATTGATTTATTTACACAATTCCATGATTTACATATCGTCTCTGTCCAAGGAAAACATCTGTCTCCAAAACAGTGACTTTACAGGAAAAGACAAAATGGTCTCAACTTTGAATAGACGTCCATGTAGAGTAAGAGTTTAAGCATTTCTGTCTGTCTCTAGCTGTCTGTCTATCCATCTTTCTATCTATCCATCGGACTATCTGCCTGTCTATCCATTTTTATATGGACAACCCACATATATGGACAAAAGTAATGGGACATTTATTCATTATTTCTTCTTAAATCAAGGGTATTAAAAAAGAGTTGATCCTGCTTTTGTTGGAGTATCTGTCTCTACTGTCCAGGGAAGAAGGCTTTCTACTAGATTTTGGAGGAGCATTGGTGTAAGGATTTGATTGCATTCAGTGACAAGAGCATTAGTAAGGTCAGAGTGTTGGATGATCACCACACCACCTCATTCCTAACTCCCCAACCATCCCTCATTCCAGAGAACACAGTTCCTCCACTGCTCCACAGCTCAAAGCTAGGGGACTTTATACCCCTCTAACCCATGCCTGGCATTAGGTTCATGTTTATCTGAGTCCTATTCTATTGGCAAGAAGGAAGAACCACTCAGCCGTTGGCTTTAAACTTAAAGACCTTGCAAAGGTTCTTCACAGTCACGTGTCTCATTTATAAAAATGGTTCTTTATAGAACCGTCTATTGGAAGGTCCTTGGGGGTGACCTACACTCACCAAATGTTTTTTTTTTTCCCCAATGGTATTGAACCGAAGAACCAATTAAAAAAAAAAAAGATGGTTCCTTCAAATGGTTTATTGGGTCCCAGGACCATTTACATAAGGATAACCATTTCCACCACTGTTAAGAACCATTTAAGCATTAAAACTGTTGGATGAGTTGTCATGGATCTACATAGAACCACTGCCTTTACTACAGAACCTTATACTACAGAAAGTCTACACTCTGTAAGCAAACAGGGTTCTACATGGTACCGAGAAGAGTTCTTTGGCTAATAATGACAGTGGACCCTTTTGTTTGTGGCAACCACAATCACCATTTGTGTTGAACGCAGATGGAATTTGACCTCCACCCATAACACATCCATGTAGGGAACACGCAAGGTCAGAGCTGAGGGCTGCCTTTGCTGCAGCACCTGGGAGCAGAGAGGGTTAAGGGCCTTGTTCAATGGCCCAACAGTGGCAGCTTAGTATTCCAAGGTATCAAACCCACAACCATTTGATCAATAACCCAGTTGTACCACTAAGATCTGCATAGAACCATTTTACAAGGTGATTTGGTCTACACCCTTTAAAGCATTACAATGGTTCTTCTGTGAGTTTTCATGATTCTACATAGAACCATTGCCTTTACTAATCAGCCCTTTTGGAAAAGGTGTGGTCATCATAAGAGCAAGGGAAACCTTTTTAATCCTGATCCAGTTCCGAGTCTTTGTTTTAAGCACAGTGTTCAGAGCACCATCTGGTGTCCTCAAGGTACCATTAATGGACATTGTTGCCCAGCCGGCTGCAGCAGCAGTGCGGGCGTTCTCAGAAGGTAAATAAAGGAGTTGAGGTTCTGCAGTGTGAAGCTACTGCACTGAACCGCTCTGTTTTACCAGCGGGAGAACCGCTCACCTTTCTCTGTTTTTAAACCTTTCAGAACCGAGTGGAGGCTAACGCTAATGCTAACATACACGCACACGCTATAGAAAGCCCAATCATACACACAGCACATTCACCCACTATAAACCAGCTATTACACACCAGTAGACCAACAACCACTGATATCAGTCCAGAGTGTGTACCACTACACACACTCTCTCACACACACACACAGGAAGTGATCAGACTGCAGTGTTGTAAAGGAGCTGGGAGCTGATTGGTCAGGAGGGAGGAGAGTCAGACTGAGATATTAAACACTATAAAACATCATTTTAAGAAACTAAACTAAATCAGTCAGTCCAGAATGTCTGATTATAGAAACTGATACAGAAAAATAAAGGATTTTACTGATTGGATTAATCAGCAGCTCTGATCTGATCTAAACTGTGAGGCTGGATTAATTATCTAAACACAGAGATCAGATCGGTATCGGCTAATACTCAGCATTAAGAGACTCAAATTGGGGCAAATTAACCTGATTGGGACGTCTCTACTCTTGGTTCTACTTTGGCCTTCCTCCAAGGCCTGTACTGAACCCTTTTCTAAGAGTATAGTGTGTCCACTCAAACGCTCACTTTTCATTTGTAAATGATTTCCCTGCTATCATCCTGTCACTTCCATGCAAAGCAGACTCCTCCACCTGCTGCACTTCCACGCCCAGGGCAGTAAACGTCCTTCCACTGTGCCGATCTTGCGCGAGATTGGCTGCTGCGGGCTATTTGTAGCACAACCTGGATCACCTTTCGCCTGTACAGCTGTTTCTCACGCCCAGTGTGTACATAAACCCTATTGTGTCCTTCCCTCTCTGTCTCTCTCTCTCTCCCTCTCTCTCTCTCCCGCTCCCTCCCTCGCTCGCTCTGCCTTTGTACCCTTATCTCCCTCGCCCTTGCCACACGCCAAAGTGCGCTTGGCGAAAATGGCAGCCGCCACCGCCGCCGCCGCCACTATCTCTGTGGACGAGGACCAGTTCTGCTGTCCCGTGTGTCTGGAAGTGCTGAGGGATCCGGTGACCATTCCCTGTGGCCACAGCTATTGTATGGACTGCATCAAAGGCTACTGGAGGAAAACCGAGCACAAGACCGGCTACAGCTGCCCTCAGTGCAGGAGAGGCTTCAACCCGAGGCCCGTCCTGGCCAGGAACACCATGCTGGCCGAGCTGGTGGACAAACTGAGGGAGGCCGGGGTTCAGGAAGGCCCTCGCGGCTCAGCCAGAGCAGCGGACGTGGAGTGTGACGTTTGTTCTGGGAGAAAGAGGAAAGCCATCAAGTCCTGCATCAAGTGCTTGGCCTCCTACTGTGAGGTTCATCTCAAGCAGCACAACGAGCGCGACCGCTCCAAAACCCACAGGCTGACAGAGGCCACCAGACAGCTGCAGAGAAGGGTGTGTTCTCAGCACAGCAGGCTGTTTGAGCTCTACTGCCGCACGGACCAGCAGTTCATTTGCTGCCTGTGTACCACGGACGGACACAATGGACATCATGCGGTAGCAGCTGTGGAGGAGAGGGTGGAAAAGCAGGTGACCTTTCAATTCCTTTCACTTGAACTTTATCTTATGCTCGTAAACAGACCTTGTGCCAAAGCAGCTTTCCAGAAATGATGGTCCCAATTCCTCGGCTACTAATTTCTTCTTGGAAAATCTTGGAAATCTCAGAAAGTCAAAACACATCAAAGCTAGTTCAGATATCTAATCATGTTGAGACTGCCGTGCAAATATTGAGAGATCATTGAACCAAGAGAGTGGTTTGTCTAAGATGAGGGAGGCTGAGGGAGGCTGAGGGCGGTGGAAGGCAGGTTTCCGGGAGTAAAGATTAAATCTAATCCCGGTTTTGTTAAATTAGGCTTAAGAATGTATCCAGTTCCTTCCTGGCTATAGTCGGAGAACCTGGCCTGCACTGTCGGTTGCTATGAACCCTGTAGTGACGCAGCAGTGAGCGTCTATCTGAGCGAGGAGTAAACGAAGCCAGCTGAAAGACAAGAAAAACAAGCCTGGTCCATAAGAGGTGCTTCAAACAACAGAGGAAATACAGTCTTGTGCAGAAGTGTAGGCACCCCTGGTCAAATGGCAAGTGGTTCAAGTGTTTTTAATTTTTGTGTTTTTAAGATTTTCTACAGAGCCACACTTCTGCAGTAATTATTCATTATTAATTATAATTTCTTCTTATTTACGTGCAAAAGTATTGGCACATTGCCATTACTTATTATTCCTGCCTTGAGCCCAGGGATTCCGGATAAGCTCTGGACCCACCACAACTCTGACCGGAAAGAAGCAGATAAGATCTGATGGATGGTTGAATAAATGTATGGCTAACAGGAGGTGTGGTCTACCTTTGCTGTAAAGCGGTAGCATTTGAGGCTGGCGCAACAGGTAGTGCCTGTATATGTGTAGCTTTAGGGTGCCAGGGGCTGCGGGTTCAATTCTTGCTCTGGTGCTCTGACACTCTGTCCAGGGGGTTGTTCCTGCCCTGCGTCCAGTGATTCTGGGTATTTGCTGGGACCCTAACAAAGAAGTTGTTGAATACACAGGAATTGTGTATATATTTGGAAATATTAGGATATGTGATTTGTTTACTAACCTTCACTTAGAAAAGCAACAGAATGCGTTGAAAACTGAACATGGCCCAAACTTTTGCCAAGACCGTATACCAGGCTGGGAAGGAAAGGAGAAACTTACATGTAAGGCCGTTTACATGGTACATGAATGAGAGAAGAATGGATGTTAAGGGACAATTGAAAAGGAAGGATTGTTTGTAAAGGATTGATGGCTTGTAAAGGATGGATTATTTGTGAAGGATGGATGGTTTTTAAAGGTTTGATGGTTTGAAAAGGAATGATGGTTTGTAAAGGATTGATTGTTTGTGAAGGACGGGTGGTTTGTAAAGGATTGATGGTTTGTAAAGAACGGAAGGCTTGTAAAGGTTTGATAGCTTGTAAAGGAAGGATGGCTAGTAAAGGACGGGTGGTTTTTCAAAGGGTTGATGGTTTGTAAAGAACGGAAGGCTTGTAAAAGATTGATGGCTTGTAAGGAGCGGAAGGCTTGTAAAAGATTGATGGCTTGTAAGGAGCGGAAGGCTTGTAAAGGATGGATGGCTTGTAAAGGACGGGTGGTTTGTAAAGAATTGATAGTTTATAAAAGATTGATAGTTTGTAAAGAACGGAAGGCTTGTAAAGGTTTGATGGCTTGTAAGGAGCGGAAGGCTTGTAAAGGATGGATGGCTTGTAAAGGACGGGTGGTTTGTAAAGAATTGATAGTTTATAAAAGATTGATAGTTTGTAAAGAACAGAAGGCTTGTAAAGGTTTGATGGCTTGTAAAGGATGGATTGTTTGTAAAGGAATGATGGTTTGTAAAGGATGGATTGTTTGTGAAGGATGGGTGGTTTGTAAAGAACGGAAGGCTTGTAAAGGGTTGATGGCTTGTAAAGAATGATAGTTTGTAAAGGATGGATTGTTTGAGAAGGCTTGATGGCTTGTAAAGGACGGCTGGTATGTAAAGAATTGATAGTTTGTAAAAGATTGATAGTTTGTAAAGAACGGAAGGCTTGTAAAGGTTTGATGGCTTGTAAAGGATGGATGGTTTGTAAAATATAACACTTATTTCCTTTTCCTGTGAAGTTCCCACTTTGGAGACAAGGCTTTTGTCCCAGCAGTAATGGTATATATAGCGTAGTAGATTCATGTGAGTGTGTGTATATGTAATAAATGTCTTTTGTATTTATTGGAATTCATGGCTTTAAAAAGACAGGTAATTCAAAAGTAATGGGAAGTAATTGGATTACTTTATTACAGTAATCATTTGGATTACATTGTAATTACATTATTATTGAACAGGTAATCAATGATATGTACCGAAGTTAAACCTCCTATCCCTGACTGTGCAGCTGCCTGTAAGAAGGCAGTGTGTAATGTGAGCGAGAAGATCAGAGTGGTGATCTAATTCAGTGGGAGGAGGGTTGGTGTGTGTGTGTGTGTGTGTGGGGGGGGGGGGGTTGAATGATGAATGTCATCATTTCGGATTGTGTTCAGTATGACCTGGGTGGCTTTACTTGCTCTGCACTGTGCTGGTTAAGTGCCCAAATCCTCTCCTAATACAAAAAAACAGCCCTGAATAGCAGGAGCTCAGGGTGAATAGGCCTCCAGACAAATGACAGTGTAGTCTTGAGAAATGTCAGCGGCTCAGGAACCAAAATTGGGGTCGCAGGGTTGAAAGCTCTGGGATGGTCCTGTGGTTTGCAGGATGAATATTTTCCATATAGGCCTACAGAAACTTCTTTTATCAAAGTAATTGCCAAAAACGCATGGAGCTGACATTTGATTAAAGCAATTGTTTGATGGAGGAACACAATTTTTACTTTTTTCCCTCAGGGAAGACACGGTTGGTGTGATTACCCAGCCGTGCCCCAGTTGGCTTGCAGGTAAGCTTGAGCTCTGAGTGGGCTTGTACATGTGATGTTACTGGGCTCCATAATTACAGCCTACCTTAATCTCACATGGGTGCCATCTAGGCCACATGTGCAGTGTAGATCCCATGTTTAACCCCTTCTGATCCCATCACTGACCCTGGTGGGCATCCATATGTGGGACCTCAGTGGCTGTGGACAGGAAGGGTTGATGTTGGGTGGGGAAGGTCAGAGTTTAGAGGAACACTGACAAAGGGAGGTGCTTATCTGATGGCTTGTGCCATAGTGGGTCATTGGAGCATGGATGAAGCATGGGCCCTATATGTAACACCACAAATTCCCAAGATGTGAAGCCTGTATGGTTAGTCAGACTGGTTTTGTCCATGGGTTCCATGTTCGACCCACATACGGAGACCCAACAGAGTCCCACCTGGGTCAGTGATGGGACCAGGAAGGCTTGAACATGGGGCCCCATCTGGGTTGTACACTGCACATGGGGTCTAGATGGGACCCATGTGAGATTAGGGTGGGCCATTAACAACATATGTACACAAGATACAGGAGCTACGAAGCTAATGTCGCTAACAAACAATGGGCAACTATGTACTAACAATTAGCATTAGCAACCGGCAAACTGCTGTCTTTGCTTTAGCAGCCATAGGTGTTATTGGTCTGATTTTAAAGAGCTGTTTGTCCAGCACTGTGGACAGTCTGTATCTGGAAAGGTGCCCGCAAGGCTTGTGGTGTTGTGGCAACCTAATGTGCATTGTGCATGTTACTCCCAAAACAGAGGCAGTTAGAAGAGGCCTTCAGAAGAGCAAAGCAGAGGAGCAAGGAGAAAGAGAAGGAGCTTAGGAACATTATGAAATACCTGAAGGTAAGTTCTCAGCAGTAGTGGTCAGTGTATGGCCCTGTGAGTTCAACCCCTCCTGACCCTGTGAAAGCATATCACTGATATTAAACAGGGGTATTTATAGAAGCACTTCAACTTAAAGGACCAGTATCACAAAAAGAAACCCTGACATTTCCTCATTTTTTGAAAGAAGACTGTGGGGTACTATGCACCAATTAGCCATAACATTAGCACCACTGACAGGTGCAGTGAAAAACATTATCTTCACCTACAGTGGCATCTATCTGTCAAGGGATGGATATATCAGGCAGTAAGTGAATGGTCAGCTCTTGAAAGTACTGAAGGTGTTCCCAGTATGCAGTGGACAGTGCCTACATAAAGTGCTCCAAGAAAGGAACCACCTGTGAACCAGCGACAGGGTCATGGGCACCTAAGAACCATGGTGGCCGCGCCTCACAAATTACGGGACACAAACGATGAGATCTGGGGTATTTATAGAAGGGTCTTGGTGCCAGATACCACAGGTGGCCTTCCTAGGCCACGAATTCTCAGATCTGTTGTGGCGACACAAGGCGAACCTACTCAGTGTTTAGGCAGGTGGTATTAATGTTCTGGCTGATTGGTGTATAAATGAGTCTGTATACACAAGGCTAAAGGAGGAGCATGTTTTGCAGTTACCATGTTGTGATATCACTACCATAAACATGCTTAAAAGGGGAAGTTCTCCAATTTCTACCTAATGCCAGGCATGGGCTAGTTGGGTATACAGCCCCCCCCCAGCACTTTTGTGTCCCAATACTTGTGTCCGTATAGTGTATTTTGGGGGTGGGTCTTAATGCCTCGTCCCTCCGATTAGCGTTCTGCACAGGCGGTGGAGGAGGACAGTGAGAGGATCTGCGCCAAACTGATCCGCTCCATCGAGAGGAGACACGGCGAGGTGAAGGAGCTGGTCAGGGCTGAGGAGAGGGCGGCACTGGCCCAAGCAGAGGGGCTGCTGGAGTGCCTGGAGCAGCAGATAGAAGATCACAGGAGAAGGGAGAATGAACTGGAGCAGCTTTCGCATACAGAGGATCATATCCATTTCCTACAGGTAACTGCAACAGGGTTACTTCAAAGGTCCGGAGTTCGTGGCTCGACTGGGCTAGTTAGTTCCACACACTGGGGGCCACGTCGCAGCGGATGAAAACACAGTCGGATACTGAAAGGACGAAGGGCAGAGGCTTACAATGGGGCCTTTTTGTTTCTGCTTCTGGCTTCAGGTGGACGGCCTTTTCAGGTCGTCTGACTGTTGGAGTCTCGCTTGAATTTACCCCCCTCAACAACTGTCTGCTTTTCACCTGTAGAAATGCAAGGCCCTGTATGCAGCAGCAGAGCCTGAGGATCTGCCGTGCGTTGATGTCCATCCATACTTTTCCTTGATGATTCTGAGAAGAGCCCTCACTGAGCTGAGAGAGCGAATGAATGATGTGTGTGACAGGGAGTTATCCAGGATCTCTGATTTAAGTGAGTTTTTATATTATTATTATTTTTTTATAATTTTTTTTTTATATATATATAACTTTCCTCACAATTTGTTTCTGCCCATTTCCCCTCCCGCTAGCGCTAGCAACACTAGGCGCATGTGTACAGGCAAAAAGACACATGAAGGGCTCCAAGTGGCTCAGGAGTGGCTAACGCGCTAATGTTGTGACCCCGAGGATTGAGAGCACGAATCCCAGCTCATGTTGCTCTGCCATCAGCAGCTGGAGCTTTCCTCAGAGGGTGTTGGCTGCCTAGTCATGCTGTTTGAAAAGAGGCAGTGGCTGGCTAGCAATGCTCCCGACACAAGGAGGGTAAGGACTTATCGCATGTCTCCTCTGATACATGCAAAGCCGGCCACTGCCTCTTTATTTTTCTGAAGACTCACTCGGAGGAAAGTGCCAGGGCCCCAGCTAACAGTGTAACTGTGTCGGCCACCGTTGTTTTAAGAGTGATGAGGGGAGAGAGCAATTGTGCCAGTTGTGCTCTCTCAGACTCTGGTCACTGATGGCAAAGCGGCACGGCTCAAACTCCCGACCCATGGGTCAAAGCGGCGACATATTAGACTGCTGAGCCACTCAGAGATACAAGGCCCAAATAAGATACACCCTGGATAATGGAGGCCCAGAAGATCTAAGGCTATGTTCACATTACAAGCCTCATTAATCAATTCTGTATGTATAAGTGACCTGTATTGATACGTTTATGCACATCACCTCCGACACCTGCCAGTGCTGGCTGATGCCAGCAACACTAGGCGCATGTGTACAGGCTCCAAGTGGCTCAGGAGTGGCAAACGCGCTAATGCTGTGACCCCGAGGATTGGAAGCAGGAATCATCAGGCTCATGTTGCTTTGCTATCAGCAGCCGGAGCCTGAGAGGGCCCCCCCTCTTCACTCTAAATGTGATGCTGGCTGGCACAGGCGTCTGTTGGCTGATGTATCAGAGCTGGGGATTCTGAGCTTTCCTCAGAGGGTGTTGGCTGCCTAGTGACACTGTTTGAAAAGAGGCAGTGACTGACTTTACCTGTATTGAAGGAGGCATGAGCTTGTCCTCACCGTCCTAGTGTCGGTTAAAATAAAGAAATGAGGGGGGGGGGGGAGGTGCATGAAATCTGACCTGACCATTCACATTCATGTGGCACAACCACAAATTGTATGGATCTGATCTTGTCACGCATACGAAAGACCATTTTGTTTCTTAACAAAATTTCTGAGGCCCACCTGATTGTTTTCCAGATTTTTGCTCTCCGATCCCAACACACAAGGTTAGAGGACAAATATGGAACCATCTGGTAGGCTCTAGGTCTAGGTTGAGGAACAATAATTTAACTAGTTTTCCCAATCCTGGTCCTGGAAAGTCTCTGTATGGCATATTTTCGTGTTGTCCCTGCTCTTAACACCCTTGATCAAACTAATTCACTTCTTAACAAAGTTAAGTATTCCAGGACACAACTGGGAAGCAATGCTCTGAGGCCTTCAGAGCCCACATTTTTGCTTATCTCAACTCTCAAAATGGTTGGATACATCAAAACCATGGACTGTCTGGGGGCACTTGGAAAAACAGACAGCAGATGAAGTGGCCAAATCAGATTTTTTGGGCTGTTCACACTTTTCTTTTTACGTCCCACACTCGTCTGAACAGTTCATGATCCTAATCTGGCATGCATGCGCAAAAGAGCAGAGCTTAACTGCATCACTGGAGCTATCCAGGAGTTCCAGTGGCCGACAGCTGGGGTTATTATCGCGTTCGAGGTCGCAGTAAAAAAGCAGAGCCCTCTTGTGGCCACATTCAGCCCTTTCTTTAGACATTTCTTGAAAAACACTGAGCCGTTCGCAATATGAGCCTTCTGATTTAGTCTGAATAGAGACCCTAAATACTGTACACCTTGCTGTCCCGCCACTGGAAGCCTCCCTTACTGCTTTTGTCATAAAAATGTCAGATTCAGTGTGTTTTTTGCTGGATTTGGGCCACTTTCACCTGCTGTGTGAACTTGTGAAGTCAGCTATCCAAGTCATCCACCTTTCAGTAGAAAACTTGTGTGTGTGTGTGTGTGTGTGTGTCGTTTACACTGTAAATATCGCTGATGATCTTGTCCTCTACTGCCTGTTTGCTTACAGTTAAAGACGAGCAGAGCGGCTCAGATGAACCTACCCCATGTGCTCCTGTACACACCGAAATAGGTACTGCACGCCACACATGCCTTCCAGCGACTCGGCCATGAAATCTAACCCATCCCATCTTTACGTAAGACACGAAGACCATCCAATGTGAGCTAATTACTCTCTCAAATGGTTTTCAGCTCCCCCTGCAAAAAGTGCGGACCAACCACAAAGCGAGCCAAAGGCGAGGGCAGACTTCTTGCAGTGTAAGCATACTCTCAGGTCACTGCTCTTCAAAAGACATGCTTATTAAAAGCTACATTGGAGGTAACGTGGCGTTCTTTGCCATGTAGTAACTTCAGTGTAATGTTCACGCTTAATAAATCAATCACCGAGGCTTATTCATGGGCTTAGCTCATGACTTCAGCTGAGCCACACTGCAAAGCTAACAGCAGCGTTGGATTTCTTTCCCTCAGACTGCTGTGAGGTGACGCTGGACCCAAACACTGCCAACTCCTACCTCTGCCTGGCTGATGGAAACCGAAGGGTCAGCACAGGTCACGAGTCTCAGAATTACCCAGACCTTCCGGAAAGGTTCAGCAGCTTGGCTCAGGTGCTAGGCAAAGAGGGCCTGTCCGGACGCTGCTACTGGGAGGTAGAATGGGCTGGAAATGGTGGGATCGCTATTGGAGTTTCTTACAAGGGGATCATCAGGCACAGTGGGGGCATGGAGAGTAAACTTGGCTGCAATTCTAAGTCCTGGAGTCTGGACCTCTCTGATGGCCTTTGCACATTTCAGCACAACAAAACCAAGATTGAGATACCAACTCCCATTTCTCCCAGGATAGGAGTGTACCTGGACCACAAGGCAGGGACTTTGGCCTTCTACTGCATCTCTCCAAGAGGGGACACCATGACCGTGCTCCACAGGGTACAGACAACATTCTCCCAGCCACTCTACCCTGGATTCTGGATCGGGCTGGGCTCTACCCTGAGAGTGTGCCCCATTTTTAACTTATCAGCTTAGGCACTGCATCACTGTTCAGTTGGCAGGAAACTTTCATCATCTCCTTGGAATGATCAGAATGGATTTCTGCAGGATTCTGCATCGTCAACATTGTGAGCAAATTAATTACAAACAGTGTCATTCAAACTCCGATTTTTCAGCTTGTGCATCTTCCATTTTTGGTTGTAAGGTACACTATATGTCCAAATGTTTGTGGACACTTCTTCTAATGAATGCATTCAGCTACTTTATCTTGCACCCATTGCTGGCACATATGTGCGAATGCCCACACACAGACAGTCTAGTCTAGTCCCTGCATAAGTATGTCCAATAGAACAGGACTCTGGGGCAGATGCCTAACACCAGGCGTGGGTTAGAAGGGTATGACCCCTCCGCACTGAGCTGTGGAGCAGTGAAACTATGTTTCCTGGAATAATGGAATAATGGTTCTCCATCCTACACTTTTGGGAGGAGTCGGGAAGCTGGGGATGAGGTGGGGTGGTGTCAGGCTGTTGGATGATCCTCACTAATGCTCTCGTTGCTGAATGCAGTCAAATAATCCTTACAGTTCGTCTTGGGACAACGAGCAGGTGTCCCAATACTTTTGTCCACCATGTCTTTTAAAGGCCAACACCTCTGTACAAAATGGTTTTGGTTCATGTATGTTTCTGGGTTGCCTAGGTTCAGCTGTTTTGCTTTGGACCATAACTAGGGCTTGGAATTGATCCCTTAAAAGGGTCAAAATCCAGGCATTTGGGAATCAAGAGTCAACTTCAAAAACCTGGAAAGACCAAGGAGCTGCTGGAGAAGAATCAGCTACAGTTTAGCGTTACCTGCATCAGCCGGACTGGTTCAAAAGCTTGGCTCAGGTGCTAGACAAAGAGAGGGCTTCCACAGACGCTGCTACTGGGAAGTAGAATGGGCCGGAAATGGCACAATCACCGCTGACGTTTCTTACAAAGGGATTATCGGGCACTGTGGGGGCTCAGAGGGTAAACCGGGCTTCCACCTTAAAGTCCTCCAGTATGAACCTCTCTGATGACCTTTGCACATTTCAGCACAATAAAAGAAAGCTAGAGATACCAACTCCCACTTCACCCAGGATAGGAGTGCACCTGGATCACAGAGCCAGGAGCTGCCTGAGGAGAATCAGGTACAGTTTAGATTCAGTTCATTTAGCTGGTCATATGTCCCTTATGTTATGAATCACATACACCAGTCAGCCATAACATTAGTACTACTCACATCTGAAGTGAAAAACGTCATCATGCATCTACAGTGGCAGTCCTGAAGCTGATGTGTTAACAGCAGGAGAAATAGTCAAGCAGAAGAACTTGAGCCACATCGACAAGCACCCATTGTGACGGCTAGACGACCGACTGGGTCAGAACATCTCCAAAACTTCAGGCAGCTCTTGTGGGGTGCTCCTAGTATGCAGTGGTCAGTACCTCCCAAAGGTGCTCCATAAAACGGACAACCAGTAAACTGGCAACAGGGTTATGGGCACCCTAGACTCATTGATGCGATCCATGGAAGCCCCACTTCACAATTTGTAGGACTAAGAGGATCTGCTGGTAACGATCTGGTTAATTTGCCCCAGTCCGATCCAATCCAATCCAATCTGATCTTTGTGCTTGTATAAATAATCCAGCCCCACAGTTTAGCGAAAATGAGCTGCTGATTAATCTGATCAGTAAAATTCCTTTATTTTCAGTCTCAGTTGCTACAATCAGACTTTCTGTACTGATTGATTTAATTTAGCCAAGACTTTTTAAATTCACTGTTTTATAGTGTTTAATGTCTTAATAATCCAGCCTGACTCTCCTCCCTGACCATTTCCATCTCATCTGTCCAGAGAACGCTACTCTTCTCCAGTTTCCTCCTCTTACAGGCACGTTAAATGCTATCAATCGCAGGAGACGTGCATAGATCTTTAGCGGCCAGTCACTTGATCGAGGACATCCACTCCTATGGGTATTAGTCATGGCCATCTTCCTCTCGAGAATCTGGCAGGCTGTAGACTGATGGAAGCCCAAGTCTTTAAAAACCTCTTTGTAAAGCTTTCCAGTTTAACGAGCTTTCAATTTAAACACCTGGCAGATTTTTTTTACTACCCTGGAGGGTGACATACTTGTCCACCAATGACATGGACTGTGTAAAGTGTTTGTTTAAGATAAGACACAGTAAAAATGTGCATGTTGGATTATGCTTGGACGGTAGGGGTGAAAGCATTAGTTCTAGGAGACTTTTAAGCAGCCATCCTGCTCAACAAGCTGTATTTTAGATTTGTGTATATTTATAAGAATATGGGGCATTATTAAATCAAACTTATTTTGTATGAAATAATAAATAATAATAAAGTCTTTGTAAGCTTTAACTGTTTATTAGTAACCGTGCAATACAAAAGCAGCAGTAACTCTGAGGTGATGGGTTGATTGTCGAGAATCAGCTCAGATCTTATTGAAGGCAGCAACATCAACACTCTGGACCTGTAAGAGGAAAACCGTATACGGGAGGTGAGGTATGAACTTACATACAGGATAATACAGCTTAAAAATAATGTATTTAATGGACTCGCCACTGCAAGTACTCACGTAGTCCTCATATTTGGTAATCTCTTCTTCAAGCATGTCGGTTCCGACTTTGTCGTCTTCAACCACGCAGCTGATCTGCAGCTTCTTGATGCCGTAGCCAACAGGAACCAGCTTTGAGGCACCCCAGAGCAACCCGTCCGCCTGCACAGAGCGCACGCATTCCTCCAGCTTGGCCATGTCTGTCTCATCATCCCACTGAGAGAAGGAGCGGGGTGGGATATGTGCAGGCCAGGAGGAACAGAAAGAAAAAGGTAAATGAGTGAAACTCCACTCCCAATCACAGAGAAGCAGATACCATAGCTGAGAAGGTCTAAAGCAGCCAAACAGCAGACTCCAGACCAATGCTTACAGGCTTGACGTCAAGCAGGATAGAGGACTTTGCGATGAGGGCGGGTTTCGCAGACTTCCTCGCAGCGTACTCCTGCACCCTCTGTGCCTTAATGCGCTCCGCCTCTTCATCTTCCTCGTCGCTGCCAAACAGATCGATGTCGTCGTCCTCCTCCTGCTCTTTTACCACCACCTTGGGATTGGGAGCTGGAGCAGCCTGAAGAAGTTGGGAGGAAGGATCAAATAATCATGATTCTATTTGTGATATAGCAGAATCAAGCTGATGATACCTACATCCACCAATTAGCCATAACATTAGCACCAGGTGAAAAACACTGACTATGGCATCTACAGTGGCATCTGTCAATGGGTGGGATTCTTTAAGGTGATGGTGTTGTTAATAGCGTAAGAACCTGAGGAACTCTGACAAGAGCCAAATTGCAGTGGCTAGACGACTGGGTCAGAACATCAGGCAGATCTTGTGAGGTGTTCCCAGTATGCCGTGGTCCAAGAATGGGCAAGGCTTGTTGATCTGATTCATAGAGGCCCGATCTCGCACCTTACTTCAAGGTCTGCTGCTAACGTCGTGGTGCCACCTTCAGAGGTTGTGTGTGAGTCTATGCCTCGAAGTGTCAGATTTGTTGGGGCGGAACAAGGGGGGCCCTACTCAGTGTTATGGCTATTTGGTGTATCTAGACCAACTAATTAAGTGCTCTTAAGAGAGGTGTCTTCATCCAAGAGGCTCCAATGTTTGGACAGCCAGGAAAGGTTGGTTCTACCACCTCCATGAGTCTTAAAACATTTTCAAGCCAAGCCACACTCGGAAGCTGGGGTAGGTATGGAAGGTCCTTGGTTTGGCTCTTAGGTCAGCGCCCAAGGTGTCTGAGAAGCCAGTGAAGGGTATGCAGGAACACAGTGGTGTTGCTGAACCTGACCTGATGGCATGCACAAGACCACCAGCCAGGAGATTTACAGTTTCAGTAGTCTAGTCTTGAGCTTACAAAGCGCCTGGTTGGCTCTCCAGAAAGAAAATAGCTTGAAATCTCTGCGTGACCGCGACATCTACAACTACACCAAGGCTTCATGGCTCTGCAGCTAAAGAGATCAGGGTGTTTTCAACAGAGATGATCTGGAAGATCTTGAGCATCTCGTCGTCCAGTTTTAGCATTATGGTGAATAAATGATCTGGACGTGATTCGAAACTGGCAGCAGACTATGTGCTCAGTGCTTAGTTAGGTTGGTCCTAACTGGCTTACTGGATCTCCTGGGTGGATCAGATCTGACATAGATGGAATTTACTTCTAGACCATCCTCTGATAGAGGACTACCAGATAGCTGTTTCTCACCTGGAGGGCTGGAGCTGGTTTGGTTGGATGGCCCTGGCTTTTCTCCAGCACTGACATTCTGGACTCTAGTTTGGACAGCATGGCCCTCAGGTCATCCACCACTGACAGGATGGAAAAAAAAACCCCACAAAGAACCAAAACATCAACATATGAGACATAACGCTTAGCTGCATTATTTTGTACACAAGGAATTTAGACCAATGGCACAGCCAAACACACACACACACACACACACCTTTGTGCAAGTTCTTGTTGTCCAGTTCCAGGCTCTTCATGCGTGAGATCAGCTCGCCGTGATCTTCTGATCTGCTGGCATTCTGACTCTGGGGCAGAGGATGAAAAGATCAAGGTTAGACACTTGAACTGCCCAGAGGACACACACACACACACCGCGATTAAGACATGCAGGAATGACATCTCCTGAGGCAGGTGCGCTACCGGAGAGCACAATGCAAAGCTCTGAGTGAGCACACCATGACACACACCATGCAAGCCTAAAGTAGGGTTTTGCTAACTGTTATAGCAACACCAGTCATTACAGTATTTAGTCCACCATATGCAAACGAGCCACAACATAGAGATCACTGTGCCTCCATACTAATCATTTATCTTGTGGGCTAGTTATCAGCTACTTTCTATGGCACCCATTGCTGCTGACACAGACGTGCAAATGAAGACACAAACAGCTTGTCTAGTACCTGCAGAGAAGTGCTACCAAAGAACAGGACCTCCTGGAGCAGATAAGCATCAACCTACTGACACCACTAAATCCCCTCAGAAAGTTCTCTGGAATGATGGATGGTGCTCCACCCAATACTTAGGAGAGGAGCTGAGGAAGTGGGGATGAGATGGGGTGGTGATCATCCAACATTCTGATCTCACTAATGCTCTTGTTGCTGGATGCAATCAAATGCTCACAGCAGTGATCAGAAATAGGAAAACAGCAGGTGTCCCAATACTTTTGTCTATACAGTGCATAGTCTGAAGAACAGAGCTTGGTTCCAGGTTTCTCCAGGACGCCTCCCAGTCCAGCCAGCACAGCGTGAAGGATGTGTTCAATTCCATCATCATCATCATCATCATCATCATCATCAGCTTACCTGATTTACCATCATTAAGCCCCGATTTACCAAACCAGGTGTTGGAGGAGACTCTAAATAATACTAGACTCCATGAGGAGAACTTGATCGGACAGGAGATGTTCTAATGAACACAGTGATGAAAAACCACGACTTTTTAATAAATGTTATTAATATTTATGTTAATATCAGTGTTTTTCCTGAGGAAATAAACGCTTACTGCCCAGATAAGGAGCTTTTTTTACGTTAGCCACAAAACGCAACCCTAATACCAAACCACGAGACACTGGCAAAACATATCGATCCACTCACAATGTTCAACAAGTGTCCGTCAGACAGTAAACAGGCCTCCATACAATTTCAGCTGGGTAAGAGCTACACACTCCTTGAAAAGCAAGCATGCACGTGTAGCTTTGATCAATAAACACTGTGCCAAATGGCCAAGTCTACAAAACACATACTGAACAGCCCATGCCCATTATACAGGCACACACACACACACACACACACGACTTTTTAAGAGCAAGCAGTGAGAAGCATAAGATGGAAGAGGGAGAGAGAGACAGTGTGTTTGTGCATCAGTCTCTCTCTCTCTCTCGCTCGCTCATTCCTTTTCACAGTGCAGCGAGGCTCGCAGAGCCCTGGCACTTACGGTCTTGCGCTCGCGGGGTTTTTGAGGCCGCGAGTGCCCTTTACCCGGCTGTAGGGCTGCCTTCACCTGAGGAGTTCACAGTAACCGCCCCCCAATGTGTACACACACACACACACACACACACACACACACACACACACACACACACACACACACACGAACAGAGGGGGGGAAAAGAAGCAAAGTCAGTTCCATTCAAACCAAGAAAAAACAGAGACAACAAATTGACCTCCAAAAGAAAAAAAGGACCTTTCACTGGCTTCCTCCTGCTGTCAAAGTTTTGACATGACCGGGACAATCTGCCATAACATTAACACCACCTGCCTAATACTGACCAGGTCACCCTTGTGCAGCCACAACAGATCTCCACAAGACCTCTGAAGGCGTCCTGTGGTATCTAGCACCGAGATGTCAGCAGCAGATCCTTTAAGTTCTGCAAGTTGTGAGGTGGCCACTGACCACTGCATTCCAGAACCACCCCTCAAGAACTGCCTGATGTTTTGGAGATGTTCTGACCCAGTCGCCTAGAACATCACAGTTTGTTCTTGTCAAGGTGGCTTAGATTCTTCTGCTTTCTCATTTCTCCTGCTTTTAACACCAACATCACCTTCAAGAACTGACTGCTCACCTGCTGCCTGATTTATCCACCCTGGACAGGAGTGTGTCAATGTTTTTCACTTCACCTGCTTTGGTGCTAATGTTATGGCTGACTCCTTGATTAATTGTCAAAAATAGTAGGTAATTGATACTGATAAGCCTTAAAGAAAGTGCATTTTATTTTATTACCTCTATTAATTCTATTAATACATTTCAGTTATGCTCCTAAACTAAACAAAAGTTCCAATCACCAAAATCATCAAGTGTCTCCATCCATTCAATTTCCCCACATTTACATAACCAAGCTGTATCTCTAAGGAAAACGGCAGAAACCGAGGCTGTTCATCCGACGCCAGTACACATGGCATGTTACGTCAATGAAACCACAAGCCACCGACACAAAAATACCCTCAGGCACGCTGCGAGGCAATAAGCTCCCCCAGACACCACCAACACTGGCAGACATGAAGGTGATTACTGAGAGTATGGGACAGCACAGGACATGCACGCTGCATAGCAGCATACTGGCACATGCAGGCACATGCACAAGGAAAGACCACACAAAAGCAGAAACGCACCGCCATGAGGCAATTTCGCACGGCGGGCGCAGACATGCTGAATGATCGTTTCTCGTACAGGTGGAGGAAAACAGGGACAAACCGGAATTTGGACTGGATAGACTGGATATCAGCTAAACGGGGACTAAAGTTTGCCTTCCTAGTTCAGAACAGGAGATGCTATGAGGGTACTGCACCATAGCTCAGTAACCCCGAGCCATGCCGCTTTGCCATCAGCAGTTGAAATCCGAGGGAGCACAATTGGCTGAGCTCTCTCCAGGTGGGTAGATGGTGCTCTGTCCCCTTAGCCCTTTTAAGCAATGTTGGCCGGCACAGGCGTCTGCACTGGTGGACCTGGTGCTTTCCTCGGCTTCAGAGGAGACGTGTTAAGTCCTTACCCTCCTATTGTTGGAAGCATCCAGAGTACCCAGTGTGTGAGCTCACTGCTGTGCGACAGCCTGAACGTCAACCTTCCTTAGAAAAGCTGTGTGCAAATTTTCAAACCAAAGGCAATGAATTTTGGGTATCCCACATCTGAGCCTATGCTGCAGCCGAGGCAGGAGGCGGGTCCTTGGTAGGACTGCCCTATGAAAACCCCTTAGTATCCTACTGGTCCCTGTTGGAACAGTCTAACCAGGCTGCATGGTGACGTCACCGGAAAAGGCCCACCTCTTTCAATTATGGCAGGAAACTCCGGAGGCTTAAATTTTTTTTCCGTGGTGCCGTTTTGTCCTCTTTTCCCAGAGAACTCTGGGTAATCGAGG
This sequence comes from Salminus brasiliensis, assembly GCF_030463535.1. NCBI lineage: Eukaryota > Metazoa > Chordata > Actinopteri > Characiformes > Bryconidae > Salminus > Salminus brasiliensis. The sequence goes on along the minus strand of NC_132900.1, from coordinate 5,550,627 downwards.
GCCAGGAAGGATACATCAGTTGCGTCCGCCAAATCTCGCAGAACGTAGGCTGCATTTCTGGGCCCTCTATGACGTAGTATGTCCTAGGCTTTGGAACACAGCTTATGCTTTCGGACACTAAAAAAAATAATAAAAAAAAATATATATATAGTGCACTATGTAGGGAATAGGGCGCAGTTTCGGACAAAGCTAAAGGGAGGTTACAAAGAGGAATGAGAATCTGCATATGTCCCTACTGCTAAAGTAGGCCGCAGAGGTCACAGTTGCTACGTCAGTCATCTACAAGCAACCCAACAGCTGCAGTGGCTACAATCTGAAGCCACGGCAAAAGTAAAAAGGTCTGTTTGATGACCGTTAAGAAAACTCAGCTGCTGGTTTGACTTGGCAGACGTCCAAAAGGGGGCATAAAAGCGCCCTGTTAAAAATAAAGGTGCCATAAAGAACCGCTGTAGAGTACGGTCCAGTTTTGACAGGAGACAACAAATACTCATGCCTACTAAACGTGCTCTGGGCCAGAGTCCATTTCCAGTGCTGCAGGACCAGAGCTCAGCCTAGTCTGAGGATTTGATTTTCCTGCTCAAATTCAAAACCAAACCCAGTATCTGACTACTTAACTGGATTAGGTGTGTTTGAGCAGGGAAGTCGGCAAACCGTGCTGGACTAAAGCCCCTCGAGGACTGCAGGCGCGCTTGTGCGACACTGACCGGCCAGCATTCGCAGCTGTCCATCTGGTGGCATCCACTTTAGCACAGTGTGGGAGTCGTTGTACAGCAGGGGTAATGACCACTGCTGCGGGCAAGAGTGAAATTAAGAGCCGTACCCACAGCCTGTTGTTACAGGCAGAGGAGAGAGGCTGGGTCCACCCCCACCCCACCCCCCCGACCACCACCCCCACTGAATTGTCCATTCAAATCATGAGCACATCAAGGCCAGGCACTTTCGGGAGCAGGGAGGCGGAGATTGAGTGACAGTTAAAAGTGCACTCTCAGTCAGAACGCCAAAACGCTTCAGTCCAGTTACAATATTACAAAGTAATGCTTCATCATACCTGCACACAGAATGCATTCTAATTAATGGAGGTCTGAAGCTCGGGGACTTTGGGCAGTATTTCGGGAGGGGTGGGTACTCACTCCGGCTAGGGATTGCTGGATATTCTGGCGGGCTTTAACAATGTCCTTCAGGATGGCACTAGCATCTTTCTCCTGAAAGGGTACAGCGGGGTAGAGAGGGCCGAGTCAAACAAGCAAGCAAGAGGCAGATGGAGAGAGGGCAGGCAGGCAAGCAAAACACACAAACACACACACAGGTGGATTATATAGCAAAATAGAGATGTATTCCAACTACTTCTCATGTTTGAGTCCATAAGAGTTTACTGAAGGGAGGAAAAAACACTGTGGCCGAACATGGTGATTCATTTTCATAGGACTTATCTATGAGGCTCATAACTGTAAAAATAAATAACCTATAAATCCCCTATAGAGGAACGAGATACATCACACACAAAAACGTATTTCAGAATATATTGCCTATATACTTATCATACTTATATTTAAAATACACATTAAAAGTTAAGTATTAGCAAAAATGTACATTTAACATGGCAAAAACCAATGTACATGGGTACAGACAGGAGCGCTGTGAGTTGTGGGGTCCAGTGGAATATCTGTTCATGGGGCCCAAAATCCCTGGCAGCGCCCCTAGGCACAGATGCACAGTCAAGATGCCGTGGGATCATTTGATGTATATCTTTTTTTTGTCAATTAATTTTCAGATTTAAATTTTTGAAATGTATTTATTTATTACACATTTCTGCTCCTCAGTTCTGGACAGCCAATTACTGAGCTCTGATGCGTTGGGGCTAGCAGGCCCCTGTGCCAGCCAGCATCACCCTGAAGAGATGTGGGGAGAGTGAACCATCTTCCCACATGGAGAGAGCAAGGCCAAATGATGGCGGGCAGCATGACCCAGGATTTGGACCAGCGATCCTTGGGTCATAAGGGGCAGCACCTTAGTCCGCTGGACCAGTCAGATATATAGTTATTGGCCATTGGAGGTAAACACACATAAAAAATGCGAACTGCCAATCAAGATTGCAGCGAACAAAGTGGTCATCTACTCATCAGCAAACTTGACAAATACGGACACCCTAGAGGTGAAAACGTCGTACTGCAGCCTCTGTTTGCAATTCAACATTTATTGGAAGAAGTTTGTACCACGGTTTGCCTCTTGTGAGGCAAACTAGAACAAAATGCACCTTCAAAATAAATAAATAAATAAATAAAACAACCCTGTTGAAGGGGGAAAAAAACAACAACAAATAATAACAAAACAAAACCTCGAACAACATTCAATCCACCTATCCACCTCTTTGTCCACTATGCATTTATGCAGTTACTATAGAGTGGTTGTTTGTTGTTCAGGCTGGCCAGAAGCTAGCTGGACAAACAAACCCCTGTTTCTGTCAAATTCATATTCAATATACTCCCAATAGCCAATTTATCACAATAACAATAACCATCATACCGTCCACCTTTACGTACACACACACACACACACACACACACACACGCACCTGCAGCATCAGCGTCTAAGCAAAGATGGACAGCGTAGAGAGGCCATGCAACTTGCCAGAGAAGGGAAAGAGCTTTGAACAAGGACGCTTCACTCCCTGCTTACCACATACAGACAAACAACAGCTGAGCAAACAGGCAAATAAAGCCCCATCGAGCCCCGTGCTCTTCAAACTGAAATATTAATATTGCTCATTATGTCCTGTCATAACGCAGACGTGGATCAGCGAGGATTTAAATGAGGTTCTCCTGTGATTAATATCAATGAGAGTAAAGTCACAGAACTCTGCCGCAGTCATTTCCTTCAGCCCCCCCCCTTTCCCAACCCCCCCCCCCAAAAAAACACAACGTACAAACAAACAAATCAGCTTCAGCTGTACCTGAGGAGCCTGGGAGATGCCGTTTACTCCCTCGTAGAAGCGCCTCTCCGCCTCGTCATACCTGGATTTCTCAAACCAGATCTTTTCCTGGGCAAGGCACTGGAGGTCACTCATGTTGGTACTGGGGGAAGAGAGAGGAGACAGAAAACAGCAGGTGGGCACTGGAGTTAATCAGAAAAAGAGAACGAGGGAAACAACAACCCAAACCAACACAAGCCCTCCAGCTGCAGGATATGAGGCCAGTATGTACCACTGATCAAGTTCAAAGCGGTTTTTGGAAAAACCTTCAATTCTTCACAGTTCTTTGATAGTTGCTGTCCTGAGGATGGACAAGAAGGTTTGGACTCAATGTGTGTAATAAATCAATTAAACTAGATGAGGAAAGAGCAACAACAGAAGTCTGAGGTCAAGAATCTTAATTACTACTAAATTAATTCATTAATGAAGGGAACTCCAGTGAAAACAATGGTTTCAAAAGAACTGTTTAAAAGCACTATATATATAATAAATAAATAAATAAATAATATATTTTATATAAGGTTCTGCAAAGCTTGTGCAATCGAGCAAACAGCAACTAAAAAAGAATTTTGCGAGTGGGGCATTGACGGGCCCTTTTTTCCAATTCCATATATCCAGGCCATTTATCTACATAATAATTGTATTTTGCGACAAATAATGATTTTTAATAGCTGAGACATTCGCAGACAACGCTACGAACGGGTTCTAATGTGTTCCTGAAAAACTTAATACATAATTACGCTATAATTAACATGCAAAATTAATCACTGCAAAATCCCACATTATTTCAAAATAGCAAAAATGTAAATCTTAAACATCATCTCTGAAAAATGTCATTATAAAATTCCCAGTTTGAAAATGTGATTCCAAAATGACAGATCCAATTATTTCATTCCCAAACAGCAAAAATGTGCTTCCAAAAATTCCATGTTTCAATAATGTGATTCCTAAAATCCAGATTTTTTAAAGTACAATTCCAATCTTTTTTGCTGGAAGGGGGATCGTCCTTGTGTTTGGAAAGAAAACAGAGAACACTAATTTTAATCAGGCCTCTAAAAACAGGTAACGTAATTTATTCCCTCTCACTGTTAAACCTGTGGATTATTACGGGGCAACAGCAGAGTGAAATTTTCACTGTCTCTCTACAGGGTTATTGTGCAAAAAACTCCATATATTTCAGCTGAAACTCAGACAAAGGGCTGTAAATCGCACTGTGAGGTGACCAGTGAAAGTCTTTGTGGGGATTTGTGGGGCCACCACGTGCCTTTCTCTCACTAATACCCATTTGTTGCTTTTGCTGACTCCTATGATCAATAGTGCAGGTCTAGCGCACGCGAGCGCACACACACACACACACACACACACACACACACACACACACACACACACACACACACACCAAATTAAAAAGTTAGAGACTGATACGGACTTGTGTTTGCAGAGATTTTGGGGGACAGCATTCCACAGTTAGCACTCAGTGCAATTAAGCCACCAAACAAAACAAATAAGCAAACAAATAAACATAAAACAAATAAATATAAAATTAACAAACACAAAAACGGTCACATAAGTGTGTAAAAAGTTTTTTTTTTTTTTTTTTTTTAAATCAAGCAAAAATAAAACATCCGAAATCATAAAAGAAAGGAAACACTATTGTCCCATGCCCTGAAACGTGCCATACTTGTCCCGTTTTTTCTGAGGGGCGCGCTCGGTCTCTGAGAACCCCCTCTTCCTGCCTCCTCCCCGCGGCGCCAGGCGTCCCCTCTGTGGCTCGGACGACGAGCGCTGGTGGCTAAGAGGACGAGGGCTGCCTTCCTCGTGACTTTGCTGGCTGGGATTCCGCTTGGCTCTAAACACCAGAGGCCGATGGACACGGTCTCTTGGCGAGGACGACAGCGGGGCGGGCCTGGTTGTCGCGGCTGGGGTCTGAAAGTAGCCCTCGGCCTCTTCGTACATGCTGCTGTTAAACCACACGATCTCCCCCCTGGCGCCGTGCATGGGCCCGAAGCCCTCCGGGAAGGCGCCTTCGCCCTCAGAGCCCTGACTCTCAGAACGGGTGGAGCGGTTCGCTCTTCTTCTCCTGGCACCGTGGAGGTCGTCGCCGTTTAGGCTGCCACTGGGTAGGTTGGGACCGTTTCCCGAGCCCCGCTGGGGCCTACCTGCACCTCTGGCCCGGGCCTGATCGCCCCTCTGATTCTCCATCTTGCGACGTGTCACAGCAGAGACAAAAGGGAAGGGGCAAGTGAAAAGGAAGAAGCTAGAGTAGGGATGGGCGTGGTTTTGGAAATATGGGAATATGGAACTCTGCCTCTATTTTCAGGTATTTAAAGATAATATGACAATAATAATAATAATAATAATTGGGAATACATTGCACAGTATTTAATAAGCAAGTGCAGAGAATATCAAGACAAGCAGCTAATGCTGGGTCTCAAACTAGGTGAAGCATCGGCATCTCATGCCTTGGATACACTACAGGACAATCTGGCTAATTTTGAGGCCAATTCTCCATTCCTATGGAGACTATAGCGACAGGTGTTTCGCGGTGTGTCGCAGTGTGTCACTCGTTTTGTCTATTAGCTAGTTCGGACCAGGCCTTTAGCCTATGATGAACTGTGGGAGGAGTTCAGGTAGTTTCTGCTTTGTGGTAGGAAGCCAGACCCCTCTCTGATATGTGGAGCCAGGAATGATGGAGTACAGAGCTGAAAGGGTGGTGATGGGGTGGTGGAGGTCACGCAGTCATTTGACCAAGGTAGAGATGGAATTTATATAAAATGTTATTGATTTGGGAGGAGGAGCCTCAGGCAGGTTCTTCCTCTTAAAACTGAGATATCGGAAAAGCCAAAAAGTCTGAAAGTCAAGCGTTAGAAAACGCGCCAGAGTTTAGGCTGCTTGGCAGTAGGGCTGCAACGAATAATCTGTCGATTATTAAAACGGATAATTGATTTTATGGATTACGAATTGCTCAATTAACAAATAATTTATGTAGCAATCAATCTGAATTTTAGCTTGAGGTTATTTCAAACATTTGCTAATAATGAAGACAAAAAGATGAATACTTAATTCACAAGGTCAGTTTTAATGAATTTTCCTGCTAATTTAAAAAAAATTCAATTCCCCATCTCTTTTTTTTCTCCTTTTCAAAATTAGAATGTAAAGCTAAAGTAAACCAGTTTTCCCTATAATCATTTCAAAAGGAAAAAGGGAGATGAATGTGAGATGGTAATTTTAGCCTTAGTAGATGCTGTGAAGATGCGGTGACGGCCACAACGAAGGACAAAACAAAAAACAAACAAACAAACAAAAACAACAACAAAAACTGTTGAGCCACGGTTTGTTTTGTGGTTTTTTAAATTTGAGAAATCCTGTAGTGTAGCCCGGACCTAAGCACATGAGCAAAGTTATATATTTGAGACCCTAAATAAATAAATAAATAAATAAATAAATAAATAAAACAAACAAACTTACAAATATCCAAATTACTTTAAAAATAAATATTATATTTCTTTGTAGTTTAATTGTGACGAATGTAATCCCAATTTCCCAAGAATAAAGTGTTAATTGTAACCTATAGTTTTGCTGAAAAATTCAAATCTAATAATAATTTTGTGCCACTGGGACTTTATTTTAGCTGTTGATATTCAATAAAATAAAAATCAAGCCCATCCCTACTGAAGAATTATTCAGTTTTAGAATATGGTGTTAGAGATGTGGAGAGCAACCAGACTGAATGCATGAAAATAATAATAATAATAATAATAAAAAGAATAAAACAGGTGAGCAGCAGCAGCAGCAGCAGCGGTCAGTCAAACAGGCCTGAATGCAGGCAATAGACTTGAAAAGGGCATCATTACTCATGAGCTCATACCAATGTTTTTTTTCTGAAACTAAACAGAACTTTTACTGATGATTTCGTTTCCTCTGTAGAATCCAGACGCTTCAGAGGAGAAAATAAAGCAACAAAAACAAAACAAAAAAAGGAAACCCCAAAAACAACACAACCGCTATTCCGCCGTCATTTTACAGACCAGAAAACTGTACAGAAATATAAATATGAAATATGAAAAATATGCTAACAGTTTTGTAGTAGTACTGATGTGCTCATGATCCACTGCCCAGCTGTGACAACCGAGGCAACACAGTTAAATGAATAAAAATGAAAATAACAGCTTTAACATAAAACATAAAATGCAGCACAACCACCAACACGTCCAGCCAATAGATCGTCCAGATCATATCATATGTTTCTAACCAAGGGCGAAAAGCCATGCTGCAGCATCATGCATGACGGACAGTGCCTATGAAAAGTATGCTCCTCTCTGGTTTCCCCTGTGTTTTTATAATGGAATCAGGACCAATAGAACTGACAAAAAATCAAAGTGATGTCAGTTAAAGACATCTCTCACTACTCAGAGCAGTCGCAGGTGTCTTGGCGGCCTCCTTCACTTGGTGGTCTCACTCAGTTTGTGAGGACGGCGGCCTGCTCTAGGCAGATGCACACATGTGCCGTACTCCTTCCATTTCTTACTGATGAATTTAACTGCACTCCAGGTGATGCTCAGAGAACTGGATACCCATCCTCTCACCTAAACTCTGTGGAGCGTCCTTGTGTGTTCATGGGGTCTTCATTTGTAGCCAGGAATACTGACTAACCAGAGCCTGGACAGGTTCTTTATACAGGTTCTTTATACTACCATCACTCGAGACCCATTGACTGCAGGTCAATATCTCTCCAGACCACCCTGCATCATCTGTCTCTCTGGTTTCACTATTTATAGGCAGTGTGTTTAGAGAAATTAACATTAGCTTTGTATTTCATAAACCATGGACAACATTTCCCCTCAATTCCCCCCAAAAATTGCTATTTAGAGCATTTATTTGCAGAAATGACAACTGCTCAAAACAACTGCTGAAATAATGCAAATAAATTATTAATTATAGTAATTATAATGCAAAAAAGTTATTATTGAAATTTAAACAACACAGCATTAATATCTGAACTTTGAGAGCATTCAGAAATCACTATGGTGAAATTACCCTGACAGCCAATCACAGCTCTCCTGTCTTGGCCGGCTCTCCACTAGTCTTTCACACTGCTGCTGAGCGACTTTATGCCATTCAGGTAACTCAGCTTTGTTTGATAAATAAAATGCCTAGAAAAATTAATATAATAATTAAAATTGTATAATATAAATAATAATAATTAAATATATATATCTATTAATTAGTTGATTCCATTTATAAAAGCAATCAAAGTGGAAAACAAGGGTGAATCCTTTTTTACAGGCACTGTATATTAATAAATAATATACATATGACCAAAAGGTTTCTGACCAATAAACGGACACTACACCTAAAGCTCATCACCCGGAGCATTTCCACACAGGTGGTGTGTTTGAGCAACGCAGATCCACATCCAGCCACACTCTAAAAACTCTGGTCATCACATGATCTGCTTTACTCCAACTCACACTGAACATCCATCAGTACCACCTCAGCACAGAGGACACGGGTTCAGCCAGCATGCGGCACCACGCCACACCCGCTCTCCATTCTCTGTTCAAACACTCACCTTCCGAAGTGGTCAGAGAGCAGAAAGAGAAGACAGGGCTCCGCAGGTTCTCTTTAACAGTAAGCATTGTGACCGTTAGCAGTGGTGGACATGAAAGTGCACAGAGTCGGATGCAAAGGTTATATACATGTACACACACACGCTGATCAGCCATAACATTAAACCCACCTGCCTAATACTGTGTGGTCACCCCCACTCCCGGCTTTAACACATCACCTTAAAAGACCTGGTTGTGCACGTGCTGCTTAATACACCATATGTCCAAATGTTTGCGGACACCTTCTTATAAATGCATTCCGCTACTTTAAGTTGCGCCCATTGCTGACACAGATGTGCAAATGCACACACGCGCACACACACACACACACACACACACACACACACACACACGCCTTGTCTAGTCCCTGTAGAGAAGTACTGCCAATAGAATAGGACTCTCTGGGGCAGATAAATAAACACAAACCGATTGGCACCATGCCTAATGCCAGATATGGGCTAGAGGGGTAAAGCGCACCATCCCCCAGCACTGAGCGGTAGTTTTCTGAAATGATGGATGGTGCTCCATCCAGTACTAATGCTCTTGCTGCCAGATGCAATCAAATTCTCACAGCGGTGTTCGAAAGAGATAATCAATACTATTCATGCCACCATTATTAGTTTTAATGTTTTAGCTGGTTGGTGTATGTATGTGTGTGTGTAATATATATATATACACACACACACACACACACACATACATACATACATACATACATACATACATATACATACACACACATACACACACACACACAGTGCTTTGTAGTTTAGCATGTGTTTGATAGAAGAACATTCTCAGGCTTGAGGAACCGCTTCTATTTATGCCCTCTACTTCAGGTATCTAGAACCTGCCTTTTTGCTGGGTGCTTTGTAATTCATTTTAAATATATTCTAATATAAATTATTTAAAATATTTAAAATTAAAAATGCAGATTTCCCCCTCACTAAAACATGACCCCATCGGGTTAACATTTACAGTCTATTATGAGGTTCGAAACTGGTGTAATCTGAAGAGGCCATGTCAGGTTTGCAGCATTCAGTGCTCAGGACATTCAGTACTTGAGGGCAGGAAGCATGAGCTCATTAACTGGATTAACACATGCGTTAATATCACCTGATACCACGGTACCAGAGCCACATTCAGAAAACACGGACTGCATCAACTGCATCAACTCTTTCTAGAAGCTATTTTACTGTTATTACGGCTAGATTTTAAACGTTCATGCTTTTATTTCCACTCTTCTAAAAACACGCCTCCACAGGCTAAAGTTACAACTTCCAAAGCTGCCGCTGGCTAAGGGCTTTAAGAAAAGGGGTCATATTTAAATCTGAGCAGTCCTCAGGCTGTTCTTTCAGGTTTAAGGGAATTCCACTGCTTTTCCAGAGTGGATTACAGTGGTGGTGAAGGGAGCCAGACGTTCGGGGCGTGAGGTATACTGGTGTAAACCTGAACGCTGCTGTGAAGGTGCGTCATGATATGGATTTCACTGTACTGTGGATAATATGAAATACACTGAACCAAAAGCACTCGCTGTACCAGAAGCAGCAGCTGCACTGCTGCGAGTGATGCTCTGCTCCACATACGTTAGCCTCTGTGGCCTTGGCCTTTCCAGCCAAGCCACATCATGGTTAAGTATGACAATGATTATTATTATTAGTACAGTATATTGTAGTATCATTATAGTTCAAATGTTCGAAATACCAAGATATAAATCTAGGATGTAGAAATACTCAGCCTGACACTAGTGCATATAAATATATATATCATATATAAATAGAGGCCCGCATCTCTGTATTGACATTTAAGACCACTGACTCCTCAACAGGATATAAGGAGTCGAACCCACTGCCTCTTATTCCTTAAGCCGTCCTTTCTGTCTTAATGTCCGAGCTATCTTACGTTACTCAGGCATGGATAAATTGTGTATCGGCCACCTCTAGCAGACTGAACACTGCTAAAAGCAATAGATCAGTGCTGGACAACATGACCTCCAACCAACGTCCCAATTAACTGAACATTTAACCTCGATCACGATTGATTAATGATCATATAAGCTGCTGGAGTTGCTCAGCTGGCTCTGTGTTCGAGTTCTCTTTCATGTTGCTTCCATGTCACAGACTGGGAGGGGCGGAGTCACGGTCATATTTTTAGGGGACAGTACATGACAACACATACAATAAGCATAATAAATTAATTAATAAAATTAGACAAAAAAAAATACATTTGATACATTTGTGGTTAATTGCTCAGCTCTAGCCTAAACCATTTAATACATGCAGACATGCAGGGAGGCATGAAGTTACCATCACTGGAATAACATACAAATTCAGAAAATGCCTGAATGTTTACTGGCGAATCTGGACTGTAAATGAAATGGCTACATTTGAATTAAGAGATCAGACCCGCTGGTTTCATTTACCACCACGGTACAGCAGTCCGAGTCAGGGCGTTTCTCTAGGGTTTCTCTCAAAGCGATTTTGTACACATGTATTCCATACATAATTTCATACACAATTTAGCCATGACTGTAGACATGATAATGATATGATAAGATATTACTCGGACATTAAGACTGAAAGAACAGCTAGAAGAAAAAAGTGATCATCCTTATATGATCATACGTGCAGCACTGGTTAGTGAGAAAGATAGTCATGGAAGCAGGAGAGCAAAGTTAGCCGACAGTGGGTTAGACTTGGATAGTTGGTTATATATATATATATATATATATATATATATATATATATATATATACACACACACACACACACACACACACACACACACACACACACATATATACACATATACATATACATACATATACATATATATATATATATATATATATATATACATATATATATATATACACATATACACACACATATGTAGTGAGTATTCTGAAGCTATTTTTAAAGATGAAAGCACTTTAAATGTTAGCAAATTATATATTGTTTCAATATTTAATATGTTTAATTTATATTTACATAAGTGACAAACATTAGAATTAGAATTTTACACAGTGCAGAGTTCATACACTTGAACCAATTTCAAACTCAAAGACTTTCCAACTCAAAGACTTTTCAAACTCAAAGACTTTCCACGACTTTTCCAAAAACAAAAAACAAAAAATTCCAGGACCAAAAAGTTTCCCATAACTTGTAGCTAAAAGACTGTCCAGGCTAGCTAGTTAACAACTTAATGGACGGTCATGGTACCACGGCCAAAAACGGTCAAATAAAACCCGGGCAGCGATTGGTGATGTGTAAAATTATGCTACTATAAAAGTTTATGTTTTTATTATAAGATAAAATGACAACATGAGCTCATTACAATATTTTTCATAACTTTTTTAAGGTTTTCCAGGACCCGTATGAACTCGGATAACGGCAAAAACGTCACCAAAATAATAATAAAAGATATATGATATAAAAATAAAAAATAAAAGAATAAATAATATATATTTGGGAAAAAAACACAGTATCTATATCAGCAATAGACAGCACTGATCCCATGAAGCCCTACATGTTTTATGTTTTTCTTGCAGACTTCTTGCTTAAACAACCAGTCATAAATAGTTATCACCAATAAACAGACATTTCATTAACTTTTAGCACTTTCATTTCCATGTGGTGTTTTTTTGGTTCTGAAACCAGAAGTAGAGTTTCAGCAGCTTGTTTAAAGGCCAGACCCTGAAGTTTAGCACCTTTTTACACAGAGACGTGAACCTGAATGTGACACTGCTGCAGAAGCACTTTCTGTTTCCAAACTGCCATTTTTAACTGCTCTGAATAATGAATTTTAAACACCAATTACTTCATATTAGATCATATTTTGCTTATATGAAGCACAGATTGTGTTTTTTTACTTGCATATGATTCTGCATTGTGTCAAAAACGCTGTTCTTTCAAGCTTATTAGATCTTATTCGGGATGTGATTTAAAAAAGTACAACTTTTAAAGAGTGGAACACTATAAATAGCAGTATCCAAGTCAGAGTTGGTATCAGTATCTGTCCTCGGTATCGACAGAAAATTTGAAAACCTGGTATCGGTGCATCCCTAAATAAAAAAACATGCAAAAATATATGAACATTGTTTTTCTACATGATAATAGTTATGACACATAAAATGTCATATTTATGGACATGGCTTGACACCCATATGCTTGTCAGTGCCACCCAAACCCACACTATTTTAACAGTAACCCTTACCGTAAAAAATTTAACTGTGTACTAAAGTACATTTATTGGTCACATGAAATTAGATATTAGATAAAATGACAACGGGAGCTTATTACAATATTTTTCATAACTTTTAAGTGCTTTTTATGGTTTTCCAGGACCCGTATGAACTCAAACAATGGCAGAAACGTCCCCCAAAATACATAAAAAAAAAATATGAATAAATTATATATATATATATATATATATATATATATATATATATATATATATAAAAAAATTTATCATGACAATAGCTATGATACATAAAATGTCATATTTATGGACATGGCTTGACACCCATATGCCTGTCAGTGCCACCCAAACCCACACTATTTTAACAGTAGCCCTTATTGTAAAAACTCAAACTGTGTACTAAAGTACATTTATTGGTCACGTGAAATTAGATATTAGATAAAATGACAACGGGAGCTTATTACAATATTTTTCATAACTTTTAAGTGCTTTTTTATGGTTTTCCAGGACCCGTATGAACTCAAACAATGGCAAAAACGTCCCCAAAAAACATAATATATATATATATATATATATATATATATATATATATATATATAATATTTTTTTATCATGATAATAGTTATGATACATAAAATGTCATATTCATGGACATGGCTTGAGACCCATATGCCTGTCAGTGCCACCCAAACCCACACTATTTTAACAGTAACCCTTATTGTAAAAACTCAAACTGTGTTTTTTAAAAAGTACTAAAGTACATTTCTGTGAAACACCTCTGCTAGCTCTGCTGAACAGGACTCAGGACTCAGGACCGCTCAGCTTTGCGGCGCTGAGCTCTTCTAAACATGGCTATACATAGACCTCCCTTCCTCACTTTAACCCGCTTGCCTTGCGTTACTCACTCGGCCACGTGGCGAGACTACAGCGCTAATACTCCACTAATTCCAGCAGGACTGTTCGATCAACTTCATATTAAACCCCAAAATATCTCCATTTTTCTCCAAGAACTACTTTTCACTTACTTTTGGGCTTATGTGTTTGACGGCTGGAGGACTGAGTGAACGTCTCTGGCAGACCGTGTTGATCAGAAAGGACTGGCTGAGCCGGGGCGCTTGAACTTATGCCTGACAGAGGGGAGACCACAACTTGTCGCACTCCTACCGGTCAACTGTTGAATAACGTGGTCAATTCTCGCAACATTTACGGTGTGGAAATGGCCTAATACGTACTACTTTTATATGTTAACAATCAAATACGAAGAATACTTTGGCAGAATACCAGGGCTGAAAATAGCGCCCCCCTGAGAAATTGGTACGTTCCACTAACTTTGTTCGGTGCACTGTCAAAGCAGCCCCCAAACTGAGTGGCGCCTGAGCTAGCAGCGCTTAGTTTGGCCTACATGTTTATTAACCTTGTCTGTTTATCTTACATTAAAATTAAGCTTTTAAGATTATGATTGAAATATTTAATTATATTTAGCATTAAGAACTTGAACAGAAGTGATGATACAACACACTGATTATTGCATGTTAGGTATATTAGCCTTCTCCAGATACAAAGAATGGTATTACCTGAAATCAGTACAGGCCTTTTTGGACTTTGATAGGTCCCTGATCTCAAAAAAGCCCAATTCCTTACATTATAATGACATAATGCATTATAATGCAATATCAAGACAAAAACCTTATGTGTGTTCCCATAAGCTATTAGAAACATGGGGTGACTACTGCCCTTTGACCCTGTAGCTGGTGCCCGCATTAGGTTCAAAGCCCTGACTCTGGCCTACAAAGCCAAAAAAAAGAATGGACCAGCCCTTCTGAACTTGATGGCAGTGGTCAAAAGACGATCTGCACCAAGAGCCCTTCCAGCTTCAAGTACGGCTCGGCTCGGCTCGACCCGCCATCCTTTAAGTGTCCAGGTAGAACTTCCCCTGGAAGTCTGAACGGCAGAGTTGCTTGCTGTCTTCAAATGCTGAAGACCGAAGACCCAGCTGTTCCAAGAGTACTGGGGTGAAGTGTATGTTGAGTATTGTGGTATTTTTGGTGTTTAGTAGTGTCTACGCTTAGCGGTATCTTCTGAATCCTACCCTATAGAAACTAGCTAAGGGTATTTTCTAAGTAGACAGTGAAGCACTTTTGTAAGTGGCTCTGGAGAAGAGCATCTGTTAAATGCCGTAAAAATAAATGATAAAACACCTTCTGAGGTTTGATTATACCACCATGCACCAGAAGGTTGGAAATAATATTAACCAATAATATTGTGGTAGCTGAGCTACACACCTGTTGAACCTCATCCTGGAGAGTTGAGATCCTCACACACTAGATTTGTATATTTGTTATATACTTCTGTATATATATATTTTATTTTAATATTTTACTGCTTGTGCTGTGTATGACTATATCTGACAAACTTTGAACAGACCAGGGGTGTAAGATTAGAGTTTGAACTAAACTGTACAGGGTGGTGCATCACCAGGAGCACGACTGGGCATGCATGGCCTACAATCTTTTTGTTACTGATATGGATCCATACAGAACATAACTGTGGCGTTGTAACATCTCAACTCTTGTCATATATCAGAAGTAAAGCAGTATACACCTGGAACGGGCTTCAAACAGACATGGACATTTATCTATTGGATCTGAAAGCCAACGCCTTAACCTCTTAGCCACCCTGGTTTGATCTGTGGTTTAGGACTAGGACAAAAAGACCCCAATAGCATGCCTGTCCTAGCACAACAATCCCATATGGGCTAGATAATCAACATGTTTGAAGTTCAGAACTAACACACATGTGTCTACCAGGAGTGGGGTTCGAACCCACGCAGATATTCATCTATTGGATCTTAAGTCCAACGCCTTAACCACTCGGCCATCCTGGTTTTATACAGAACCTCGGAGGACAATCAACTGCATATGGCATCCACACTGGCACTAGGCCAGGCTCATACACCTGGGCTTCAGTCTACCAGGGCAGGTGTCTCAGTTCAATTCAAGTTTAGGAACCATGTGAAGTAGTGGAGTGAAGAAGTTGTGATCTGTGCATCTTGGAGCTGGAAGAAGGCCACAGCGTGGATGTTGATTCTCTCAAATGGCCTCCATTCCAGAAGAAAAGTAGGAGACACCAGGAGTGGGGTTCTACTCCACATAAGCATTCATCCATTGGATTTTGTAATGTAATATGAAAGAAAGGACATTCCACATGGAGCAAATTTCCCCTAACAACCAGGATCATGTGTGTTAGATTAGGGCTGAACAAGGACTGGGCCCCTTCAATCTACACCCTGTTACATGTACATGCTCAACTGCTGTCTGATTATATCTTCTAGTTTTACATAAGAGCTAAAGCAGAACATACCAGGAGTGGGGTTCGAACCCACGCAGATATTTATCTATTGGATCTTAAGTCCAACGCCTTAACCACTCGGCCATCCTGGTTTCATGCAGACAGATTGAATAAGGCATCCACACTCCTACAGTCAGTAGGAGAAAATTGCAGCCCTGGTTCTCAGCCCACCAGGACAGCTGTCTCTCAGATATCTTAAAGATTCCACATGAACATTCATCCAACAAGACCAACACCTTTACCACTCAGCCATCCTAGTGGTAAATTCAAGGCAAATGGACATCCAGCTGGACTGGCCACCTATAATCAAACCCACGCATATTCACTATTCATCCACTGGATTTTAAATCCAACACCTCAACCATGGTGGTTGCAAAAGTGCACTAAAAGGACATCCAGCTAGGGGAGGGATTTTGATGGAATATTAGTGTGAGAAAGATATTCTTCAAAAAGCCAGCTAAACAACATGTGTAGAAGCTGTATTGATATTTAAAGGCATTCTTCACAAGGGCTATGCAATCCTGTCTTTGATCAACCACACTGTAGAGTTCAGATCCAACACACCTGTCTGTAATGGTCTAATTTACCTTTGGGTATTCAGTACCTGGATTAGGTGTGGTAGATTAGAGTTGGAGCTAAACTCTGCAAGGTGAAAGATCACCGGCAGCAAGACTGGGCACTCTTGAAAACCACAGACTGGGCTGTGTTTGAGGAGGCGACAGACGGACTGGACGAATACACAGACACTGTGACGTCATACATCAGTTTCTGTGAAGACAGCTGTATCTCAACTAAATCACAGGTGAGATACAGTAACAACAAACCCTGGTTTACTGCTGAACTCAAACAGCTTCGGAGGGAAAAGGAGGAAGCGTTCAGGAGTGGAGATAGAACTGTCTTTAAGGAGGCCAAATACAGACTGGAGAAAGGGATTAGAGCTGCGAAGAGCAAGTACTCAGAGCAGCTGAACAGACACATCACTGCTAACGACCCATCTTCAGCCTGGAAAGGCCTACAGCTTCTCACTGGTCACAAGGTGAGAAAGACCCCCCCTCCTCCTGAACGACCGACACCTCACCAACGACCTGAATGAGTTCTACTGCAGATTTGAACTCACAAAAGACAATCGGACCGTCTACCACCCATCACCCCCCTCCACCTCCACCCCCACACTGGCCCTCTCACCTCTGCCTCCTGCTCATCTCTGCATCAACCAGCAGGATGTTCACAGGCTCTTCAGCAGACAGAAGGTGAGGAAAGCCCCCGGGCCCGACTCAGTCTCTCCATCCACCCTAAAACACTGCTGTGACCAACTAGCTCCAGTGTTTACAGACATTTTTAACAGATCACTGGAACTCTGCTCTGTTCCAGCCTGCTTCAAAACCTCCACCATCATTCCAGTTCCCAAGAAATCCACCATCACCGGACTGAATGATTACAGGCCTGTCGCCCTGACCTCTGTAGTCATGAAGGTCTTTGAACGCCTGATCCTAGCCCACCTGAAGTCCATCACAGATCCCCTGCTGGACCCCCTGCAGTTTGCGTACCGAGCAAACAGGTCTGTCGATGATGTGGTCAACCTGACCCTGCACTTTATCCTGCAACATCTCGACAGCCATGGAAACTATGCTAGGGTTTTGTTTGTGGACTTTAGCTCGGCCTTTAACACTGTTGTGCCGCAGCTTCTTCAGGCCAAGCTCTCCCAGCTGTCAGTGCCAGACTCCATGTGTCGGTGGATCGTGGATTTTCTGACAGACAGGAGACAGCAGGTGCGGCTGGGGAAGCACACTTCAGACCTCCGGACACTCAGTACTGGAGTCCCTCAGGGTTGTGTTCTTTCACCCCTTCTCTTCAGCCTCTACACTAATGATTGTGTCTCCAAAGATCCAGCTGTAAAGATCCTGAAATTTGCAGATGACTCCACTCTGGTGGGCCTCATAGCCAACGGTGATGAGTCTGCTTACAGAAAGGAAATTGAGCAGCTGGTGTCCTGGTGCAGCAACAACCACCTGCTGCTAAACACAGAAAAGACTGTAGAGATGGTGGTGGACTTCCGACGCAATCCACCCACCCTTCCCCCCCTCCACATCAACAACACTGCAGTATCAATGGTGGAGTCACTCAAGTTCCTGGGCACCACCATTTCCAGAGACTTGAAATGGGAGAAAAACACCATCTCCATCATCAAGAAAGCTCAACAAAGAATGTACTTCTTGAGACAGCTCAAGAAATTCAACCTGCCACAGACCCTGATGATCCAGTTCTACACAGCGATCATCGAGTCCATTATCACAGCCTCCATA
Source organism: Salminus brasiliensis (assembly GCF_030463535.1). Taxonomy (NCBI): domain Eukaryota; kingdom Metazoa; phylum Chordata; class Actinopteri; order Characiformes; family Bryconidae; genus Salminus; species Salminus brasiliensis. Next base: position 5,532,199 of record NC_132900.1, on the reverse strand, counting down.
ACTATCTGGTTTGGTTCCTCCACCTCACAAGAAAGAACCAAACTCCAGCGCATCATCAGGACAGCAGAGAGGATCATAGGATGTAACCTGCCATCACTTCAGCAGATCTACTCCAGCAGGATGAGGAAGCGGGCTGGCAAGATTACATCTGACCCCTCACATCCTGGACACCTCCTCTTCCAGACACTCCCCTCGGGTAGAAGACTGCGGTCCATCAAAACCAGCACAACACGTCATGCTAACAGCTTCTTCCCCAGAGCTGTAGCGCTCCTCAATCACAGTGGTCACCTCCCACTGTAAACCTCTAAACTTACAACTGAACTGTACCAAACCGGACTGAACAGTTATTTGCACTCTGCCTATTTTGCACTATGACTATTTGCACACCTGTACAGATGTCCTTTTCTTTTCTGTAAATATATTTTTCAGCTCTTTATTACCTTTATTACCTTTAGTACTTTCTACTTTTTTTAATTTATCCCCTACCCTATTTATTGTTTAGTGTCATTTTCCTTTAGTTTAAGACCGTGTTCTGTGTTTCTTTGTTACTTGTCATGCGTGTTGCTCTCACCAAGACAAATTCCTTGTATGGGTAACATACTTGGTGAAATAAAGAGATTCTGATTCTGATTCTGATTCTGATTCTGATTCTATGCCTCAATTCTTCCAGTTTCATTTCAGAAGGGAAACAGTGTATATCAGGAGTCGGGTTCAAACCGAGTACAACTGTCTCCATTGGGTGAATATTCCTTAAGGACGTCACCACCTGGCTCAGGTGTATTAAATGAAGGCTAAACTCTGGGTGGTGGATCACCAGAGCAGGACTGGGCACCTATGATATACAACCTGTAACATAAAGGGCAACAATTGTCCTTGGAACCTTCTAGTTATACAGCAGAACTAAAGCACCAGCTACCAGGAGTGGGGTTCGAACCCACGTGGATGCACATCCATTGGATCTTAAGTCCAACACCTTAACCACTCGGCCATCCTGGTTTCCCACAGACCAACAGAGGGCATGCAACTGCATAAGGCATCCATGCTCAAGGGACACTAGGCCAAGCTTATACACCTGGGCTACAATACACCAGGACAGGTGCCTCAGGTCACTTGACGTTTAGGAGTCATGTGAAGAAGTGAAGAAGTTGTGATCGGTGGATCTAAGGACATCCAACTGGAATAGAAATTCCAAAAGCAACCAGGATGGCTGAATAGTTGGGGTAGGGGTGTATAATCATGTATATCTACCATCCTGTAGAGTTCAGACCCTACACACCTGTCTGTAATGGTCAAATGTCCCTTAGGTCTTCAGTATCTGGATCAGGGACTCAGGGTCACCAGGAGCAGGGCTGGGCACCAATTATCAACACCCCGTTGCAGGTGTTGATACATGCAGAAAGTAACCATGGAAGCATCTGTCCCTTAACTTGTCTAGTTATATGTCAGAATGAAAGCAGTATACACCAGGAGTGGGGTTTAAACCCACAACTCTTGAGGGCCCAACCGGATAAGACATACACACTAGGGTGGTGCAAGGCCAAGTTACCTGTGCAAAAGGTGTGGCCAAGGTTGGAACAGAATCAGAAGTTTAGTTCATGTGCCATCTAAGGCCCTGAGCTAACACCCATAATGAACATGCGCGGCTAAGCTGAAGCACAACATTTACCTGGAATGGGATCCACACAAGCATTTGTCCATTGAATCCAACAGCTTAATCACGCAGTCATCCCGGTAAGATTCCACCCAACTACTTCCAGAATCACACAAGCTAGAGAGCCAGTGTGGCTTCAGGTTACTGCCTTTGCTAAAGAACCACTGAGGAACCTCTTTTTAGGGGTGCAGGACCATGACACCTCGAAGCACCATTTGAATGTTTACAAGCCTCTTTCTGGGAGTAGAAATATACTGTTGAATACCGGAGTACATACTCCTTTAGGAGTATTCATCCATGAGATCTTAAGTCAGCCGCCCAGGATTCATACAGAAAATGTAAGGGCATCCACACTAGGACACAGCTGTCTCTCAAGTCACTCAACACGAGGTGGTAGATCTCCAGGAGTAGGACTGCCTATGGCCTATGAGCTACCTAGACCCTCCTACTGGTGTTGATACATGTGACAAAAGGGAACGGCGTCATAACACTTCTAAGGGAAAACAGTGTCCCTCAATATTTCCACTTACAGGTCAGAACTAAAGCTGTAGAGGAGGGTCTAGGAGTGGGGTTCGAACCCACGCGGATATTCATCCATTGGATCTTAAGTCCAACGCCTTAACCACTCGGCCATCCTGGTTCCTCAAAGACCATAAGAGACCATCCAGTTGGATAAGGCATCCACACTAAAGTGACAGTAGGAGCTGTTTGGAGAAATAAGGACAATTCAAGACAATGACCTATGATTGACAAGGGCCCTAAAAGATACAAGAACACATATTCTGTATTAAATTATAACAAAAGTTATTTGGCAGAATTGTTAGAGTTGTGGGGCCCAGCATAATATATTTTAAAGGGCCCCAAAGCCCCTCTTAGCAGCCCTGGGCACAAAGCAGGACACCAGTCACACCATTACAGGGTATCACGGGGGGGGGGGGGGGCTGAATTATGTTAGCTTGGGTTAAAATAATTATGCCCCGCCCACTGTTGCACTGGTGATGTCATCAAAAGCCAGAAGACATTTTACAGCCATTTCTAATCATCACAACTCTTACAAAAAGACGGTTCTTCAAGGGTTCTTTAGTAAAGGCAGAAGGTCTATATGAACATTGAGGCTCTTTGTCTGGTGAGATGATTCTTCATATACAAGAAAAGCCTCTTGTTGATTTTTGGTTCTTTACAGAACCTTTTATAAATCCTGGATCCACAGTGCAGTACTATACAGAATCCTTCTCCTGTATCTCTTGATGTACCTGGTGTACCTGACCACAACAGTAGAACATGAACATGATGGAGTAAAGCTTCCAAAAGTGTGTCAAAAGTGGGGAGTGTGAGCACCCACTTTCTAGAACTTGTTAGCTAGCGGTGCTCTGCCAAAGAACGACTTTCCAACATTTCCCATCTTAAAGATTTCTGTTGTGACTGTGGAACCACCATTAGTTGCGAGGCCACTGTGCATCTGCTTATCTTTACAGAGAGATCCATCTGCATCCGAGAGCGCTAACTTCTGACAAGCTAAACTAGCACTCATCCATTATTGATCGCAGCCTTTGCAGTCTCATTAGACAGCTGTAATGAATGCCTGGCCTGTTCTGGGCTGAAGGAGCTGGGGTGGAACCCTAATTTTGCTTATTTGTTTTCGATATGTTTATTTGTAGAGAAAATAATGCTCATAATTTATCCTGTAGAGGGATTTATGGGATTTATGGAAGTAAGATCAAGTCAATGGGGGTTTAAAGTGACACGCTGGCCAGAAAAGACAGAATGTACGAACGTTTCTCCAAATGCCGTCAATAGCCAAGACATTTCTGGAATCTGGGGTGAGCTGCTTTAGCTTAGCTGGAGTTTAGCATCTTGAAAAGTCCATTACTAGATTACTCTTCAGACACTTCCCTTAAAGGGGAATTCCAATATTTTCCTTTTACGTATCTGCACAATTCAGTGGTTGAGATGTTAGCGGTAATTCAGAGTGGGGTTTGGAGTAATGGGCTTGGGCTTGATTGGCAATGGTCAAAAGCCAATCCGCACCAAGAGCCTCTCGAGCTTCAAGTACGGCTCGGCTCGACCCGCCATCCCTCAAAATCCACAGAAGACAAGCGTCCAGGCTTTTTTCTGTCCTGCACCAAAGTGGTGGAACGAACTTCCCCTGGGTGTCCGAACAGCAGAGTCCAACACTCACTGTCTTCAAACCCAGACTGAAGACCCTCCTCTTCTGAGAGAACTTGGGTGTGGGGGAGTGGTCTCCTTACTGACTTGTGTTTAGTAGAGTCTAAGATTAGAGATTATCTTTAAATTATTAGTCTATTCAAACTAGCTGAGGTTATTCTTGGGTAAACAGTAAAGCACTTTTGTAAGTCGCTCTGGAGAAGAGCGTCTGCTAAATGTCTTAAATGTAAATGTAAAATGAGTCAAAATGGTTCCTCCAATTTCTTTACAGGGGTGGAGAATGGAAACAGGGGTCCCCATAACTACAACACAAATATGGTGATGTTGTTTACTATCCAAGACCAATAGGAGTGCGGTTTCCACAAATCGTAACACGTAACACAGGTGTCAGGCAGTGTATCTGCAACCATGCCTTATAATAATAACTTTCTATAAGGTTCTTTTACAGCCATTAAACCAAACCACTCAGACGGTCTTAGTTCACATCTTAACCAGTTAACCCACTGAAAAGCCTTTGGTCTGCTGGGGGGCCGGACGAATAGCCCCACCAGTTTGTGCAGACGTCCCTGTAGAGTAATAGGCCTTAGTGTGTAATAAGCCTTGGAGTGTTAGGGGGTTAATCTTGCAGGCCAATGTTTGTGGACACCCCTTCTAATGAACCCATCCACCTACATTACGTTGCACCCATTGCTGACAAATGCACACACACAGCTTAACTAGTCCCTTCAGAGAAGTACTGCCAATAACCTATTGACACCATGCCTAATACCAGGCATGGGTTACAGGGGTATAAAGCCCCCCAGTATTGAGCTATGGAGCAGTGGAGTTCCTGTGTTCTCTGGAATGATGGATGGTGCTGATGAGGTGGGGTGGTGATCAGTGAACATCCTCACAGCAATGCTCCTCCAAGCATTCTAATAGGAAGCCTTCTCTGGACAGTAGAGACAGTTACTCTGTCTTAATAACACTGAATAAGTGGTAGCAGTCGTGTTGAGGCCTGAATTCTGTCAGCCTTTGGTTCCAGTGATACGGACATTATCTGGAGCTTTTAAGTTTACTCACATTGCTCACAAGCGCGAAGGCTTGTAAAGATCAAAGTCAAGTGCTGATCAGGGTGTTTCCAGTGGTGGACTTATCACGGCATTGGCAAGGTTTTGTCATGAACATCAAAGCCTTCGCCTCAGCCCTCGGTATCATTACACTGCTAAAGCCATCAGACATGACTTTGAGTCCAGTTCAACCGGTTCTAACGGGTTCTCCACAGCCTGCACACCTGTGAAATGTGAGGTCTACCAAGTGGTGTTTGAGGTGTTGGTGGAACAGCATGGTGTCAGTTCCCTGCAGAACAATATATAAGTAGGGGATTCAAGTAAACATGCAGTGGTCATGCGCTGGACAACTGTTTAGGCAGCACGAGCGGAGCTACACAATATGAGGCAGGTGTTTCCAAACAGGTGTGTTATTAGACTCAGCTTATTGAGGGGGACGGAACGTGCCCCGGTAAAATGTTGTTGTGCACCACTTAAAAAAAAACTGCACTACATTTCCCATAATGCCCCTGCTAACGTTTTCAGTCAGAGGCAGTATATTTTGCTTATTTGAGTGGAGTGATGGCCATTCGTAATGACAGCTCATAGCCTAGCATAACCGGCCAACAATTCATATTAGACCACTGGCGCAAAGCCATTAGTTAAACTAGTGCTAGCAAAGCCATCAGTTACGCTAGCATCGGCTTTATTTATCGATAGCATCGATAGCACAAGCCTACAGACTCAGCTAAGTGATATCGGCAATAATTTTTATGTTAAAAACTATTATATTATTAATATATTAAATGATTAAAATAACAGTTTTACATGTAGTTTTATGGTGGGAATATTTAAATTGTTTACGTATTTATTTTTGGGTAAGTATTATTATTATTATTATTAATAATAACTTAATTATTAATAATAATTAATATTTTTAATAATTACTTATTATTAACTTCACTTATTTAACTGAATCAGCAATTTGCTGCTGCGAGCGTGGGTCACCTTGCTGGGGCCTGGGTGGTCAGTGAATCCTGACAGTGAGCGAGCGAGCCTCGCTGAAAACGTGGTTAGCAGGGTGACCAGCTCCTGAACGCAATACACCTCTAGTCGTACGGGGAACCTCTCGAGCAACCTCAAGGTTCCAAATGATACAATTCTCGGCCTTAAACCATGGAGTTGAGGCTCCTTAAGTACCCCCAGTCCCAGGTGAACACATGAACCAAACGAACATGAATCGATACACGTGAACCAAACACATGAACAAAAACGAGGCGGAAGTCCTTATTTGGGCCTGTGGGCGGCGGTTTGGAATTGCCCTGGGGGAGGGCGCGATACAGAGTGCCAGACACTACCTAATAATACTCAAGTACTACTACTCAATTTGTTCAGTATTTAATATTTTAATATTTATTTGTTCAAACTTGTTGGTGTATAAATAGTAAGTGTGTAACTTTGGCTGGGGTGCAAACGCTGAGATGCAGTTTGACAAGCCCCTTTACCACCCTGTTATTTTACCTTTGAATGAACCTTTTTCATTACAGTGGGTTCAGATTTCCAAACAGGTGTGTTATTAGACTCAGCTTATTGAGGGGGACGGAACGTGCCCCGGTAAAATGTTGTTGTGCACCACTTAAAAAAAAACTGCACTACATTTCCCATAATGCCCCTGCTAACGTTTTCAGTCAGAGGCAGTATATTTTGCTTATTTGAGTGGAGTGATGGCGATTCGTAATGACAGCTCATAGCCTAGCATAACCGGCCAACAATTCATATTAGACCACTGGCGCAAAGCCATTAGTTAAACTAGTGCTAGCAAAGCCATCAGTTACGCTAGCATCGGCTTTATTTATCGATAGCATCGATAGCACAAGCCTACAGACTCAGCTAAGTGATATCGCCAATATTTTTTATGTTAAAAACTATTATATTATTAATATATTAAATGATTAAAATAACAGTTTTACATGTAGTTTTATGGTGGGAATATTTAAATTGTTTACGTATTTATTTTTGGGTAAGTATTATTATTATTATTAATAATTACTTAATTATTAATAATAATTAATATTTTTAATAATTACTTATTATTAACTTCACTTATTTAACTGAATCAGCAATTTGCTGCTGCGAGCGTGGGTCACCTTGCTGGGGCCTGGGTGGTCAGTGAATCCTGACAGTGAGCGAGCGAGCCTCGCTGAAAACGTGGTTAGCAGGGTGACCAGCTCCTGAACGCAATACACCTCTAGTCGTACGGGGAACCTCTCGAGCGACCTCAAGGTTCCAAATGATACAATTCTCGGCCTTAAACCATGGAGTTGAGGCTCCTTAAGTACCCCCAGTCCCAGGTGAACACATGAACCAAACAAACGGAAGTCCTTATTTGGGCCTGTGGGCGGCGGTTTGGAATTGCCCTGGGGGAGGGCGCGATACAGAGTGCCAGACACTACCTAATAATACTCAAGTACTACTACTCAATTTGTTCAGTATTTAATATTTTAATATTTATTTGTTCAAACTTGTTGGTGTATAAATAGTAAGTGTGTAACTTTGGCTGGGGTGCAAACGCTGAGATGCAGTTTGACAAGCCCCTTTACCACCCTGTTATTTTACCTTTGAATGAACCTTTTTCATTACAGTGGGTTCAGATCGAGCAGTAGTCCATTTAATAAGGGCTGAAGTCTTCGTGCCATCCTGACGACGTCCACGATAGATCTGGGACCGCAAATGCACCAGAGAATTCTGGGAAGGTAGCCATCCGTAGGTCCTGATCATCCGTAGGTCCAGAGGTTTCTCCAGTCACCGGCCACCCGTGCCAACTCCTTCGTTCATTTGAAAGGGGACGACCTAGCCAGTTTGGTCAAGCTGGTTATACTGGTGGATCAGTGTGGTCATGCTGGTCATATTGGTTGTTTCTCCAAGCACCGGCCACCTTTGCCACCTGATCAACCGTCAAGGTCATGCTGGGCAACCAGCTTTGCCATGCTGGTCATACTGGTGAAGCACATTCGTCATGCTGATCAACTAGCTCAGTCAACCACTTTGGTCATGCTGGTCATACTGGTGAACCAGCTTGGTCAAACTGGTCATACTGGTAACCACCTGGATTATGTGGGTCAACTAGCTTGGTCGTGCTGGCCATACTGGTTGTTAACTAACTTGGCCAGATTGTTAATGCTGGTAGACCAGCTAAACCATCACATACCCTATGCTGGTCGACCAGCCTGGCCAGCCTGACCAGCTTGACCAGCGTGAGCTGTCCAGGCTGTGTTCTTCAGCTGGGATGTGTATACTGGGATATACTGAGTGACAGGAGCAGGCTCTCACTGTCTACTGGTTGTTTAGCTAACAGCCCCTGACTTACTGCCACAGCATGGCCGCAGGCATGTGGACGCGCGTTGGCCAGAACCCCCCTTACAGTATATGCGCGTGCACGCTATCCTTTACATGTGCGCGAGCTGCATCATCACCGCTGGGGCGCTGTGATCCTCTTCAGGCTTCAGCTGGGATTCACTCGTAAAGATGCTCCGCAGGTCCGCGCGCGCCGAGCCGTCCGCGCGAGGGTCTGCGCTCTGCGTTCGCGCGCGAGACTGGATTTATTGCCTCGGACAGCCCAGAATAGCCTGAAACCAGAGCACCACAGACCCGGGCATCACTGGACTGCTGAACATGGACGCGCTTCGTCTCTGGATCCTCGCTACTTTTTGGGGATCTGTGAGTTCTCCTGTGGTTTTAACTTTTAAAATGAATCATCATTAATCTTTACATTTCATTCTGACTTTGTCATTTGCATGAAATAACTATAAATAGACTCCTGTATCCTCTCTCTCTCTCTCTCTTTATATATATATATATATATATATATATATATATATATATATATATATATATATATATATATGTGTGTGTGTGTGTGTGTGTGTGTGTATGTATATATATATATATATGTGTGTGTGTGTGTGTGTATGTATATATATATATATATATATATATATATATGCAGATGTCTTGATGATTAACTAATTATTTCTAGCAATAAAGGTTAAATGTAAAGAACAGGTTATCAAATAGTAAATAAGGTATTTAAAAAGAAAGTAAAAAATCATAAAACTCTATGATTGTCTGTCTATGTGGGTTATATTGTACACAGAGATCATTCAACAATACATATTTATTTATTTATTTATTTAACAAATGTATAGAAAGCTATCTTTCTAAATATCTATCTATCTATATATCTCTCCATATATATATATATATATATATATATATATATATATATATATATATATAAAGAGAGAGAGAGAGAGAGAGAAATAGATAGATAGATAGAACAACATAGAGACTTTTTTCTGATAACTTTTATTGTCATCAGTGCACAATGAAAGGTAATGAAATGTATATTTAATTTATATAATAATCTAGGAAAAATATAATAAGATATTGGTTACTATGTATATATATATATATATATATATATATATATATATATATATATATAGTGATACATATACACATATGGGATCTATATATACACAATGTTATGTACTATATATATATATATATATATATATATATATATATATATATATATAGAGAGAGAGAGAGAGAGAGAGAGAGAGAGCATTGGTAAGTTGAATCTGTCTGTGTGTATCTATCTGTCTATCTATATAACTCAGTCTATTTTTCTATTTTTCTGTCTGTCTAATTTTTAAAGGCACTGTATTTAATTTGGAATGTAATTATATAAATATAATAATTATATATTTGTTATATATATATATATTATAATTGTTATAATAATAATTATACTGTATATGCACAAGATCTATGTGAAAAGGGTGAAGCTATAACTGTAGGCTCAGTTAAATTCTCTGTATTTGAGTTGTAGTGTCATCCAGAACCTTCCTTCTGAGCTTAGGAAAACAGTTTGTTCCTTCTTTGATTCTGTCAATTGATTACGATTCTATGATCCTCTTTAATCAGCCGTGGTCTTTGCAGATGATTTTATCTGAGAATGATGAATGATGCTGTTTGGTGATAGTCGCCTTTTAAAGTATAGTCCAATGGATGAATTGGACTATACTCTTAATCAGCACCTACAACGTCCTCTCCCTTTCTTATGGGACGCTTTGCTACAGCGCAGTGAATCATGCATAGAATCTGATCACTCGTCTCACTTGAGTCTCTGAACATGAATTTAATTCAGATTTATATTTAAAGAGCTTTTTATCAAGAGATATTTTGCAGAAATGCAAGTCCAACACCCAACAGGAGAACCTCTCTAGGAGCATGAGAAAAACAATGCTCACAAACAGACACTTCCTAAGAGCATGAGGAAGAACCCACTCAGAGGAACCAAAACTCATACGAAGAAACTCTCTTAGAACATGAGGAAGAACCACTTAAAGGAACCAAGACTCAAAAAGAGAAACTTCCTTGAATGTAGGAAGAAGAAGAAACCACTGAAATGTCTCTATAGCATGAGGAACCAATGAGAGGAACCAAGACCCAAATAGAGAAAGGAGGAAGAACCACTCACCAGAACCAACAAATATCTTTAACAGCATGAGGAAGAACCACTCATAGGGACCAAGACTCAAAAGAGAAACTCTCAAAGAGCACAAGAAGGAACCACTCCACCCAGCAGAACCACTCATTGTGACCAGGACCCAAAAGGAGATACCATTCAGAAGAACCCAAACTGTTTAGGAGAATCTCCTAAAACATGAAGAAGGAACCACTGAAATGAACTTAGACTCCAAAGAAATGTCTCTAGAGCTTAAGGAACCAATGAGAAGAACCAAGACCCAATAGAAGCATGTGAAAGAACCAAAAGAGAAATCTCTTTCAGAGAACATGAGGAAGACCTTTCTTAAACACCTCCTAACAACATAAAGAAGAAACCACTGAATGGAGCGTGAGGAACTGTGGAGAGGACCCACGACCCAACAGGAGAAACTCCCTATCAGCATGAGAAGGAACCACTTAGTAGAACCAAGACTCAGTAGTAGAAACTCTCTAGGAGCGTAAGAAAGAACCACTCACACAGGGACCAAGATCTCAAAAGAGAAACTCTCAAAGAGCACGGGAGAGAACCACTCCACCCAACAGAACCAACACTCAAAAGGAAAAACTTAAAGAACCACTCATTGTGATAAGGACCCAAAAGGAGGTACTCTAAGAGTATGGTAAAGAACCATTCAGAAGAACCCAAACTCATAAGAAAACAGTCTGTCCTAGAAGATGAGGAGAACCTTCTTAAACACCCCCTAAAACCATGAAGAAGGAACCACTGAAATGAACTTAGACTCCAAAGAAATGTCTCTAGAGCTTAAGGAACCAATGAGAGGAACCAAGACCCAAAAGGAACATGTGAAAGAACCAAAGAACCAAAACAAAAATCACTCTCAGAGAACATGAGGAAGGAACTGCAGAGAGGACCCGTGACCCAATAGGAGAAACTCCCTATCAGCATGAGAAGGAACCACTTAGTAGAACCAAGACTCAGTAGTAGAAACTCTCTAGGAGTGTAAAAAAGAACCGCTCATAGGGACCAAGACTCAAAAGGAAACACTCCCAAATAGCATGATGAAGAAGAAGAACCACATAGAACTCTTTAAATAAAGGGTTCTTTAGAGTCATAAAAGTAGTGGTTCTAGATAGAACCATAATTTGCATGTTGAATGTTTGCTTGGTTAAATGGCAAAAACAGTTCTAAAAGCCCTTAGAACTTGGTTCAACACAACCCCCAAAAGGGGTTCCACAATTGTCAAAAGTATATGGACGTTTTTAGCACAGGACCAGGGCTGGTGACCATTGTTCCAAACCAATACAGTTTTCCCTAGAACCACACATTTAACCAAGAACCATTTAGGAAGTTTTTATTCTAGGAGTGAAGAAATCTGATTAACATGAAACCGAGGCATTGAGATCAGACAGAGGAGAGATCTGTGAACCAGTGGCTAATTTTAGAAATCTATCAAAGCTTCTCAGAATTGGGCCACCTTTGGAAAAGGCTTCAGTAGGTCTGAAGACGTCTCGATTTGATCTTTTGATTGTGCCTTCAGGTGCAGGCCATTCACCCGGACTGTGCCATTATCTCCCAGCACATGAGGGCCCAGGAGCTCTGCAATCAGACCAGATGGAGAGAGAGCAGGAACCAGACTGAACCACAGGGTACGTGCTCAATCCTCTTGTTTTGCATGTGAAGTCTCAGTTAGCCCCGTGTCACCGGTGGTCCTGTTTGTAAAGTCCTATCTTGGTTAAACCCCTGCAGAGAGAACTGGGAGGGTCGCATGTTCTTGTCTACTTGGATCTGCAGGACGTAGACAAGATAGTGACATAATGGTGAATCATCTCCATGCAGTAGTAGTAGGGGTCAAGATTTAATAGTTTTGTTTTTGGCATTTTGGGTCAATTTGGGTCAATTTGATTTAGGATTTATAGACAAAATTAGAGAGAAAGATAAAGAGAGAGAGAGAGAGAGAGAGAGAGAGAGATTCTGCTGTTACACAAAAACAGCAACTTTACAGGAGAGGGGAAAACCTTCTTAACTTTCAATGGGAGTCAATGTGAAAAGATTTTATTCCAAGTAAGTTTGGAGCATTTCTATTGGTCCATTCATGATGTAATTCGGAGACAATGTAAAGAACAACTACCAAATTCACATTATGTCAACAAGTGAAAATTGACCTATATATACATATATATATATATATATATATATATATATGTGTGTGTGTGTGTGTACAAAAATGAATGTTTAAGTTGGTAGTAACCTCAGGATCCTGCAGATGGCGCTACATGAGGATGATGGAGTATTTATCAATGCTCAATGCCTGGGGGGCTTTATACCCCTCTAGCCCACGCCTGGCATTAGGCTGCATGGTGCCAATAGGTTCATGTGTATCAGCGCCAGAGGGTCCTATTCTATTGGAAATACTTCTCTACAGGGACTAGACAAGCGGTGCATGGTGTGTGTGCATTTGCACAACTTTGTCAGCAATGGCTGCAACTTAAAGTAGCTGAATGCATTCATTAGAAGAGGTGTCCACAAACATTTGGACATGCAGTGTAAGTCTTTTGCAGCAATGGCTGCAACTTAAAGTAGCTGAATGCATTCATTAGAAGAGGTGTCCACAAACATTTGGACATGCAGTGTAAGTCTTTTGATGTTTTGTTGATGTCACCATGCACTAGTGGACGGGACAAAATGACACTAGACCGTTACATCATGCTTCCCTTCCCACCCCCTGCCTATGAGCTAGCTTGGAGATCCCTTCTGATACCATGGTCATGTGGCCTACTTTGCCTTGCCTTGCCTTACCTTACCCTGTTGTGCTACAGTTCTGAAAGCACTGCTGTGATCTCTAAGGCTTGGCTAGGTACAGAATGTGATCTTCCTAAAAGCCACCAGTGATGTGGAATGAGGAAGTGGATTATAGAAGACCTGAAGATCTAAACAGTGGCTGTATGTGTGCCAGTGTAACAGATATGTCACCAAGCAAGCGCTTTGCCCCAGTTCACTCCACCCGATTATGTACATTTGGGCATGATGAGAGAGTCTTAACTGTGTTAGTTTAATTGAACATGACGGGATGCTGCATTCTCAGGATAGAGGGTGAATCAATTTGAGCTAGGCTAGCACTGTGGGATCCCACAGCTTTCAGGACATGGTTAAAGGAATCCTCCATCAGCTCTGTCTGCTTCTGTTGTAGTATATGGTTGATTATGGTTGATTCCCATGGACAGCGGTGTCGACACATGTCAGATTGGCTTAGTGAAGACCTGAGATACATACTTATAGTGGGCGCTCATGGGAAGGTGCTGAAGCAATGATTTCTAAGCAGATCAGCTGTATAGTGTAGATAAATCTGCTCGAGATCTTTGAGAACTTTAATCAATTGCAGGTACAACGCCTTACTTGGCCATCTTCGATAAAAAGAGCTTAAAAGTTATGGTACTGGAATGGGTCATTATTTGAAGGGGGAAGGACCACACCCAAATTCCCTGTTGAACCTCTCCTCTCCTCTTCCCTCACCCCTGCTCCTCCTTCTCTTCCAAACTCTCACCCCTGCTCTGCCTCAAGCTATCTTCACACTGAACGCGGTAAGCTGCTGTCCACACCACTTGCGGCATGTGCGGTGCTTGTCGGTTGGCCGCAAAAGTGGGAGGTGCTCTCAGTAGCAGGGTCTGAGGGTCTGCAAATGTGTCCTGGCTATTTGGAGACAGCTCGTTAGCTTGCAGGTTTACTTCAGAGGCCTCTCTTCTTAGGTAGTTTCAACGCTGGTAACTACAAACCTGGAAAGCCGTCTTGGGCCGACACCTGCCTCCGGGATAAAGGTTTCCAGACTGGTGTTGTACAACTTGTGTTCAGAAACAGCTAAAACTAGCCTTTCCTCCATGTTAGAGGGAACTACCAGACACCCACTGCTCTCCGATTGGCTGCACAGAGACTTGGTTGATGCACGGCGTGCAGGCCGTTTACCGCAGTAGACAGTACAGCGGTGAATTTTCCACGTTCAGTGTGAAAACAGCTAGGAGGGATTCCCGCTGCTGTTTTCACCAGCTGAAGCCGAGTTTCTTCGAGTTCCTCCTTCCTTTGCAAAATATTATGTATCATCGCTGTCATGCAAACTCTTGTACCGTTTTTAACTTTTTGACATTATAATAATACATAATTCTGGCAGTTGTTCTTTATATTGTATCAAAATGTCATGATAAACAGACCAATAGAAATGCTCCAAAATGACTTTTGAATGACATTTTTTAAAATAAGATAAGTTAAAAAGGTGTTTTCATTCTCCTGTAAAATTGTTATTTTGGAGATACAAGTTTTTAGCGCAACAGTGACAACATATGTTTGATAAGAAATAAATACAATGCTAGTGCGATTGTGCCGGTGCAATTCTAGTGCAGATTTGGTGCCTTTTAAATTACTCTCAGGTTATTGGTGTCCCTAAAACAGATGATTAACATGACCAATAAGGGAAATCAATGTAACAGTGAAAAATAAAATGCATGTACTATAAATAAAATGTACTAAAATGTAACAGTACATCATTGATTCACATGTTAAAATGTGTCAAGGTTTAAAAAAGGCAATAACGTAAACATTTCAAGCTTATTTTATCTGACTAATATCAGCATTTGGTACACCCCCATCCCCTGACATCACATTTAAGTTGACTAATAAAAAAATTGTAAATAAAAAAAAGAAATTGTAAAAAAATAAATATACATATCTTTTGTATATGTTTTTTTTCTTTATTATTTTTTTATTTCCCTCAGTCGCTTATTAACCCCCCATGTAAAAACAATGGTTTGATCTCTCTGATCAATCAATTAATTTAGAGGAATTGGCATCATCAAAGTCTCTTTGACCGAGTAGTTCAAATAGAGGTTAAGTTATGTTTCCTAATTGTACCTTCAGATGTTTCAACCATGTTCCTACTCGCGATCTTAATGAATAAGAAAAAAAATCCCATAAAAATATGTGGGATAGTGGCAAGTACAGAAATATCTGACAGGAGAACAGCAGTGTTTGCTGATACAGAAAAGCATTAGTCATTCTAGTGCAAAAACCTACAACCCCGTCACACTCAACCCTGTAACATTTCTGAATGTGACGGGGTTGAACGGTCACTTTTCTTGTCTTCACAAAGGGCAGCCATTCCTAAGAATGACTCACCAGTGTTTTGGGATTTGAACTAATGCCCTCCTGTCAACAGCACCCACCCCCAAAAAACTCAAAAAACAGCCACATCGGTTGCCATTGTGAAGTTTCTTGGTAATCTACATTTGGTCAGTGTAATGGAAGTGGAACTGATGTTATTAAAAGATAATGCTCAGAAAGCTTTGCTGATTCATAAGTGTAATAAACACTACACATAATCACAGTATATACAATATATAATCGCAATATTTTGGCTGTATTGTCCAGATCAGGCAGGCCTTCTTCAAGTGGAGGCCTCTTAGCCCAGTACAACCCTTGAATTTCACAAACTGTAAGCCTGAGTGTACATATTGGTAGTAAAAAGTGACAGCCAACATCATGAGGAGCTTTTCAAATCTGTTTTTGACTACAGCGAGTTGATGCAATCACAGCACAGTCGATTTCTCCACTCCCTTCTATTATTTCATGGCTCCAGACAGAAAATAGATTGTGTTGGAATTTGCATTACACAACGGCGTGAATGTCTGAGAAGCTGCTCTGTTTGATGCTAGTCTCAATTCAGAGGACTCAAGCGGAGTGAATGCTCCTCTGAGGTAAAAAAGACAGGCAGCTTGAGAGGAGCCAGTGGGAAATTCTCCCGGTGAAAGGGTCTTAACTGTCAGGCCTAATCTCCAAAGTGATTTACAGAGGCATTGTTAATCTGAAATGAGTTGCGACTCACGCCGATTTCATCTCTCCCAGTAGACTGGCTGTATGAATTAAGGCGCTATGAATAGAAGTGAGTTGGTGGGCGTGGACATCCGGGCTGAGAGACAGGAGGAACGCTGGCGAATGGGCTAATTGACCCAGATGGCAGATGTTAATTGTGTTAGAAGGCAGGTAGAGACTCTGGGGGTGTTTTCCTAGACCCAAAATATGGAAGCAGAAGGACATGCTTGCTACAGTATTTAGTATAAACAGAGAGCTGTGCTTCATTGAAGGTGGAATGGCATTTACTGCAAACTGTAAATCAAAATGTTCAAGGTTTAAGAGAATACTTCAACAATGAATTGCAGAGTGTTCAACTAGAACCACCCAGTCAGCTGTGGGATTGAAACCCATGACCTTCTGACTACTGAATTCACTTTCAGTCAAGTGAAATATCATTGCTTAGCTAAGTGTATGGGTTTAAACTTTAATTGTATTGAATTTTAAGTCAAATCAGAATGAATAAACTGCTATCAGGAATGGGATTTGAACCTATGCATACATTGATCTATTAAAGTCGCGATCCAATGCGATCCAACTACCCAGCCATCCTGGTTTAGAAAATCTTTTGAGGCATCGATATAGGAGTGGATAATTAAACACATATACAATGCACAAGTGCCAGGATTTGGGGATTTTAACTAATGCCCTCCTGTTCTAAACTGTGATGTGTTTATATGAGTTCAATTTTGTATATTAGGGATGCTGGTTAGTAAGTCTTGCTCATGAGTATAACTAGGAAAATCCAGTCAGCCCTGGAATTGAAACCTATGACATTCTGATTATTGGTTCACCTCTCTAATCTTCACCCAAGTGATATGTTACTGCTTACCTAAAGCTGAGGGCAGTTGGGTTTAAACATTCGGTATATTATTAATTATAGCAGAACAGAAGAACTGCTACCAGGAATGGGATTTGAACCAATGCCACAACCACTCGGCCAGTCTGGAAAATCTTAGGATTTACAGTGGAAGACGTCATTAAATACAAGTTTTCCTATTATTTGATAAAGAACAAAAACAATGCATACATTATTTGAACTTATACCCTCCTGTTGACAGCACAGTTATGCCACTCTTAACCTGGTACAAGTCATGAATCTCAAAGAGCATTACCGCTTTATGGCTTTATACAATATATGGGTGTAGCATAGGGCTGGGCGATATGGTAAAAATACCATATAATTATATTTAAAGACGTTTATCACGATACATGTAATCACAGATTACTAAATACATCAGTTCTTATAAACTACTATTCAGATCCTCTCCTGTACTGAACACAGTGATTTATACTCAACATCTGCTGCTCTGCATATAATGAAATCCAGTCTAATTACACTGTTAGTAATGAAACCTGCAGCTGATCAGTGTTTATTAAGCACTAACAGTCTCGTCCATGTGCTTAGAAAAGTATATCATCTATCACCATAACAAAATTGATCACAATACGATAAGAAAATCATCATATTGCCCAGCTCTAGTGTAGCATCAACATTAATCTAAAGTGCCTTTAGGTTGATGCCTCTTTGTTCTTGGCATTTGTTCATTTACTGCCGGTGGCTCTTCAGAACATGCCAATCGAGCCATCAAAAGATCCGCCAGAAAAATGTCTCCCTAAAGCAGACCTGACCCTGTTTTAACTGCAGGCTTTAGAAATGACACAAGTTCCCTTCAGCCGGGACAGAGACGTGTCTGTGAAGCGCAGACTGCCTCCCGGCCTCTGAAAGCACCAAACGCACTCTAATGTGGAGGCTAGTCTCCAAAGCCCTGAACATTTTCCCGTCATGTTTTCTTCATTATGAAGTTGCAGTCATGCATCACATCCAGTTTACGGTCGCTTTTCTCAACCCTGTCTTACAGCTTCCCACATTCAGGTTTAGAATGCTAACCTCTTGCAACGTATAGAAGGCTTCATTTATGTGCTACGCTCCTTATGCTATTCAAAATAAGCTCTTCTGATGCTATAGAAGAACCACCTTATGAAGGTCTAAAGGACCTTCTCCTAAGACAAAGGTTCTTCACACTCACTCTTTCTTTTTTATGGCAGTGAACCATTTAAAGCATCTTAAAAGCAACCATGAATCTTAAGAATCTACCAGAAATGGGATTCAAACCCACATAGTCATTTAGGCCTCAAGCCTAATACCCTTTTTCTCGACTATTCTGTTTCTGATTGGAAAGGAGGAAAGAAAGGGCGTTCAAAGCAGAAACAGGATACATGCATGGATCCTGTTTAGATATTCCCATCAATTAAACCACCCCAACCCCCCCTACCCAACCCAAACTGCCCTACCCACCCTCCCTCACCCTCTCACCCTCCCTCACCCTCTCACCCTTCCTCACCATATAACATCATAGAAAATAATTGTAAAAATAATAATAATAATAATAATAATAATAAAAGAATAAAAAAAGTATCTAAATAAATATAAATAGTAATATTAAATATTGTTATTAATAATAATATAATAGTATATTATTTATAAACAAATATAATAATAATAATAATAATAATAATAATAACAATAAAAAAATGTATAATTTTGTACATTTAAAAATAATACAAATAAAAATAAACCAACTTTAAAAAAAAAAAAAAAAAACAAATAAATAATATTAATATTATTAATATTTATTATTAATAAAAGAAAATCTATCTTCCTGACCCCATAGAGAAAAAATAGGCCCATATGCAAGTATAGTGACGTGTATTATCTTTAAGTGTCTTATTTGTTCCAGGTAGAGAAATAAGGCAGCCTCTTTAAGCCAGCGTTCAAATGAAGGTGGAGTGGAACTTGAACTAGTCCCACTAGATCAAAATAAGACGTCAAGCTAAAGTGGTGCAAGAAGCAAGGACAAGGGAACCAAGCTCAATACAGCTCGGTCATCCTGGTCAACGGGAACACATTTCATCACATAGATCCAAATAAACAAACTGATGCTCCAGTTCCAAACCTGGCCATCTAAAATAAATGCTGTGCCTCTAAATTTGCAATCTAGGTCAGCCTCCAGAAAGCCACAGAGTCCTCAAGGCACATTTGTATCAGGCCCTTCAAGGGCGTCCCATAGCATCATTTTAATCTATCTGTGCCTTATTAATGTATGTATTTGATGATAATCTGCTCAACAGCACTGGTCATCAGCTACATACTACCTACTTCACATGACCGTCAGTCAGTATGACCCTCAACAATGTGCCAGGAGGCTTACAAACAAGAGCTCGCTGACCTTTAAGGAAATGTCCTAAAATTAGTGACCATCTGATGGATGTTCTGTGACACCATGAACTAATTGACACGCACAGAAGTCGTGATTGGCCAATGTCAGGTCAGTTTGTCTCTTGGGCCTTCAGGCCAGTGTGTGAAATATTTGACCCCTGAGTGGACAAACAGTGGAGAAGAAGCTTTTGAAGAGTCCTAATTCATTTGTAAATGAAAAATGTACATTCATGGCTGTCATACACAAATCAGCCAATACATTAAAACCACCTGTGCAATACTGTGTGGGTCCTACTGGTGCCACCAAAACATCTCTGACCTTCCGAGCCACGTACTCCACAAGACATGGCCAAAATTATGTTTGAGCTTCAGTGGTTCTTCTGTGGGATCAGACCAGACAGGCTAGCCTTCGCTCCCCAGGCACTTCAGTGAGCCCTGGGCACTCGTGACCCTTTTGCCAGTTCACTTCCTTAGAGCACTTTTGGTAGGTACTGACCACTGCATACCGGGATCACCCCACAAAACCTGCCTGCTGTTTTGGAGACGCTCTGATCCAGTCAGGTGTCTAGCCATCAAAATCTGGCTCTTGTCAAAGTCACTCAGGTCTTTCAGAAAGTCCACTAGTGGATGTGTCCATCCTTCCACTTGGAGAAGATGACTAAACACGGTGGGCTCTGATAGGCTCTGAGAAAAGCAAGCTGCTGATTGACTGACCACCCCAGAGCAGGCCTCAACATTGCTAAATGTGTTTGGGAGGACTTGGACTGTGAGAAGCAGAAAATGCTCTGTTGCTTAAGACTGAACTTTGGAGGGGTGAAAAGATCTCCGTCTTTAGATTTCTGCAGAACATGAATTTAATAGCTGATTTGACAGGAAATTGAATAAATAAAGACTGATTGAGATGGTGGATTAATAGAAGGACAGTAGCAAGAAATAGTGGACGGAGATGTACAGGTTTGCAAACTCCCCAGATAACATGCGAGTGTGAGGTCTGTAGGGGTAGCCCAACTGTGAAGCAGAAGGTTCTGTCCACGGATTCCATGCGATGGGACCAGGAGGGGTCAAACATGAGCCCCATCTGGATTGTACACTACACATGAGGCCTAGATGGGATCCCAGTGAAATTGGGGTGGGCTGTAATGATGATGCCCATTCGGGAAGCCCAACTGGGTCCCAGTAACAAACCCACAGTAATTGAGACGTGAGTAATAATCCGTGTTGCCTGACCCCTCACCTTAACTTTGGTGTTACATCTAAACTTTTTTTCAGGCTGCAGGACGGAGTGGGACGAGATACGATGCTGGCTCAGAGCAGATGTCGGCCAGGTGGTCAATGTGTCCTGCTCCGAAGTCTTCCAGCACTTCTCCAGCAAGCAAGGTCAGCTTCACTACTGAATACTGTTCAATCCACTGACCAAAAAGGTGGAGCTGTTTATGCTGTATCTTGTGAGGACAGTGGACCGAGGTGCAGTATGGGGTCAGGACAGCGCATGCTAACAAACCGATTCCTCCTGAAGAAAACAAGGCGGAACTGCTTGGTTCGGGAATAAAGAGCGGTTGGGTTTGAGCTTTTCCGTCTGCCACATTCATTTGAATCAGCTCACTACTGCTAAAGCTACTTTACTGTTAGCACATCTTCAGGAAGGCCCGCTGGCACTTTGGAGGAATGCTAAATTGGGTCACCGACCCCTGTAAAATTCCATTCAGGAGCATAATATCCTTCCCTTTGATGCTTGAAAACAGTTGTCTGCACATGTCACTGGCTCTCAATGATGGTGCAGATACTCGTAGTCTCATTGTCCTGCTGCAGACACACCAAGTGCTAGCAGAGCTCAGAACGCATCTCCAGCCCAGCCTGTTTTCTGTGACCTAAATGGAAAAGCTGGATATTAAAGTGCCTGGAATCGTCCAGCTCTTCCAGGGAAATCAGAAATGAACTTTAGAGCTGTGCGGCTTCAGGTGCCCCTCCCAGTGGACAGCGTAGAGGTCACAGCACTTTACAGGTCAGTGGCCTACAGAATTCTGTGAACTGGGCTGCAGTGTTTGTTGCACAGGGCCCCAGAGGAGCTGTCAGGGAGTAAGCTAGTGCTAAAAATATTGCAGGGGGTTCGTCCTGCCCTCCTTTTCCCTGGCAGCGAAAAAGCAGCCTTACATTGGAAGGAGTTACGTTATGAGAAACCACGTGAAGTCGTTTTATTAAAACCATTAATAAACTCCACTACAGAGGTCCTCTAGGTCTCCACATGTCAGCTAATGGGGCTTGGAGGAGAACGCTCATGGTGCTGTTCCACCAGTACGGTGTGGTATCTGGAGCTATCTGTAGCCTGGTGGAATATTTGTGGCCTCTTTCCACTGCAAAACAGAAGCCTACTCGTAAGAGTAAGAAGGGTTCTGCAGTTCTGTGAGCCTCTACACAAAGTGTTTGACCTTTTTATGCTCAATTTAGAATATGGATGGAGTCTTCTGTCCCAGCTCTGCATTCATTTTGGCCAGGTTTCTGCATTTGTCAGTATTCTCTGAAAGCTTACGGATAGGGACAGAACAGAGCAGTACAGCTGGGAATCATGGGGGAGGTGTAGCCAATAGTTTGTGCAAATATGACCATTTTTTATAAACAGAAATAGATATTTTTTTTATGTATTGAATGGTCTAACAGACCACCATTTACAAGGCTGCCTGGGAAATACTGTTCGTACCAATTGTAAAATGCACTTGAACAGTCAGTGAAGTCGTGTTAACAAGTGGGGAAGTTGGTTCTCGATCCTAAATGACTTTTTAATATTATTAAAAATATATATTTTTACACTCCATAGCTCAGCTGGCTAATATTGATTGATTTCGTTTGATATTGCTTAGTGTCTGCAGAAGACTCAATGCCATATTTGTTGTCATTAGGAACATCTCTGACTGTAAACTGCCCTTTAGTGGATGAATTGCTTAACATCCACCCTAACGTAAAGAATGCATAGAAGTATGTGGACGGTGACGGTTACCTCGTTTGTAAAGGACGTATAAATGTGCCTGAAAGTACTGGAAGTACTCTGAACTTGAAACTAGGGCCTCTTTTCTACTGCAGGTTCAAATGGTTACTAAGGCCTTGCCGGTGTGGACCCTTTAGATTTGCTGTGTTGCTAAAGTTTCAGAGGTACATTGCTGTCTCCACTTGCTGTTGTCGGATGTGTTCAGTCTCACATTCCTGCCCAGAGTCAGCGAGTTAGCATGCCCTGCGAGTTGGCATGCCCTGCGAGTTAGCATGCCCTGCGAGTTAGCATGCTAACTCTCGATCCTGAGTGTATGAACTAAATGCCAAATGGAAAAGTGACATGAAGACACAGAATGTCTGTACTGAAAATATGAAGACCCAGGATTTTGCAGTACAAAGGTGACAGATGTGGAGCCAATCAGCGGATCCCTACCGCTCCCGCTGAACTGTTTTGTGACCCCAAGTACAGTTAGCTAACCATGTTGGGAAAACTGGGCACAGCCGGCTTTATGAGCGCTCCGTGCCAAACCAGGTGGAAAAGTCACCAGAACAGTTATCCTCTGTGCTCAGAACTGTTATCAGTACTTATCACTAGTACCAGTAGAACTAAAGGCTCTGGTGTCAGTAGTACATTCTGACACTCATTTGAACCTGGAAACCTGGAAGCTCAGGATTTAATTAGTTGCATCAGTTGGGTTGGGAATAGGGACAATCTGCAGGGCACATATAGGCTTTTTTTTTTTTTTTTTTTTTAGCTTTTTAAGCTTAGTTTTTATTTCGTTTTAAGTCATAGGACAGAGTATTTCCATACATAATATTAACACACAGGACATAATAGTCACATAAATATAAGGTATAAGAGGTAGCATAATATGTAATATAAAATAAAAAAATAAAATAAAAAAATAAAAATAATATATAATAAATAAATCTAAATAAATGAGATAAAGGAGAAAACCCATCCAAACAGAAATAAACTTATTGTATTAATAAATCAATGACTAGGCTTAATAAAATAGCAATTTCTGTAATCTTAATGAATAGGTTATTTGCTCCATTTGGTAGACATCCCAAACCCTTTGGATCCATAGGTTATATGTGTAGTTGTCAGGACCTCGTTCTCGTGCTCTTCCCTGGGGCAATCCCAGGGCTCCGCCCAAGAGCCCTGTCAGCAGCCAAGCTTCTGGAGAGTGGCTGAGCATGCGCACTGTAGCCGTTTCCCCCCTTGTTAACCTCATGTACAACACCTGGGACGGTGGCTACAAAAGCCTTAGGCCTTCTTGAACTGGTTGCCATGAATTCACTGAAACGTCCAAGGTCCAGAGATTTCCACAGGCTGCTCAAGCAATGTCCTCCTCCACGTCTCTTGTGCTCTGTTTATCTTTTAGTGGGTTTACCTTCTGGGGTTCTGGTGTCATCCATTTAATTGTAATGCACTTCAAAGCTACTGGGAATATTATTCCTAAGAGATATTTCTTAGACCTCCCGTCTATGCCTTCAGGAATTACTCCCAGTATTGCGACTGTAGGATTTTGTGGGATATCCTGTTGAAACCCTTCTTTCAATCATCTTTCCCAAAGGTCTGTAGCTTGAATATATAGTAAAATGAGTATGATTTCCATATGATTTGTGCTGCACAATTTCTCTAACATGAACTAGGGTGTGTTGGGCCCATCTTTGACACAACTTCTGGGGTCATATTTCCTTCCAGGAATTCTGTGTTATTCCAGTGTTTATTTCTGATTCCCATCTCTGTTTCCAGATTTATAGATAAAAATATTTCATACAGTTTATTTATTATCATCCCTCTCCATTTCTCATTAAAACTAAGCATTTTACACATTGAAAATCATCCCTAACCTGCACCAAAGCTGAAAAAGCCACACTGTAAGAAGAGAGGTTCTTGTTAACTATCCTATGAGCTGTTTATTAGCTGTGCTGAGCTGTAATTAGCATGCTAATCATACATGTTTGTGACTGATGTTTTTTTAAACCACTAAAAGACTAAAAAACAGTGTGAACAAAGGATAAACGAACAAACCCTCATCATTAATCAATGAGATTAATTATGAGGAGCGCTTAGCTTTTCATTTCTATTATATTTGATTGAATGGTGCTCAGCTATAACTGAGGTACATTCTTGCCGGTGTTGCAAGAAGGATAGCATATGCTAATCAGTGTGTTAAAAAAAGCCATATTAGAAGAAAAATGCATGCTCAAAAACATGCGCATACATTACAAGGACAAAAGTATTGGGACACCTGCTCATTCATTTTACAAAAGAGTTTTTGGAAGTATTGCCCTGAGAATTTGATTGCATTTGATGTTGGATGACCTCCACCCCACCTCATCCACAGCTCCCCAACCCATCCCAAAAGCATTGGATGAAGCACCACTATGGTTCCACCATTCCAGAGTTCCAGTGCTCCACAGCTCAATGCTGGGGGTGGCCTTATACCTCTCTAGCAGCATGGTGCCAATAGGTCTGTGCTTATCTGCTCCAGAGAGTCCTATTCTATTGGTAGTACTTCTCTAAAGGGACTAGACAAGCTGTGTGGTGCAATGGGTGCGGCTTAAAGTAGCTGAATGCGTTCTTTAGAAGGGGTGTCCACAAACATTTGGACATATAATGTATCTTTATGGACATTTGAGGTTTGGCACTGTGTTGCTTGGGTAATATCATTTTTTGGGGGGCATTTTTTCTTGATTCTGAAGTGGAATGATGGAAGTTCAGCCACTGAAGTGATGTGTTGGTTTTTGTGCACCAACGGATGCTGTGAAGATTTTTCACACTGGATAAGTTGGTGTGATTCCAGACCAAAAGTGGATTGTTTGAAAGATCAACCAGATTTGTCTTATTTGATCAAAAGGCCTTAACAAATCATGGGGGCTGGGATGAAGACACAGCCAGATTATTAATCTGTCATAGTAAGAAAACTAAAGCATTGACCAAGCGTTGCATAACCCACAGCACACAACGTATAATCAGTAGGATATTCAATATTTCATCAGGTCGAGGGCAAGCGGTCCGGTGGTCCAGTGTGAAAAACAAATTTGGACCCAAAAAATGTATTTTTTTTATGATTCTGGACAATAGACATGATAATATGTCCAAGGAAATATCTCTAAGACCATTATTAAAAAAAAATACACAGACAAATGTTTCATCTAGTCCAGGACTGGAGGTTTGATGACATCACAGCCCCCCCTCCGTGCCTGTGAACTGTGATTCTTTGATTACTTTTTTTGGGTCTAATACCACAAGAGACATGGGATTACACAGTCGCTCTAATCTGGCTGTTTGTGTCGATGTTCTTAAATCCACTGTTAGTGCTTAGAGCTTAAAATGCTCAGCTCTCAGTGTGGAGCAGGGTTATTGACCACAGGTCTGCACTGTGGTAAACCCACCTTAAATCTTAATCACAGACATCAGGCACTTCTGGGATTGAGCAGAGAGAATATAGCCCTTCGGTTCGTCTGTGCAGATCTGTCCTACTTCCTGTCTGATTCTGGACAGGTGGGGCGAGTGTGCACCAGGGTTTTGCCAGGATTGTAAAAAGAGGTTTACAGTGGGATACAGTGCTCGGAGATGTGCTGTGGAATCAGTATCATAGCATGGACAGTTGGAGATGGATAGATAGTGGGGGTCTAATGGTACACAGAAGTCCTGGTTCAGGTCACACCAAAATCAGGTGCGATAATCAGAAGCCAAACAGCTTGAGCTAACCTTAGCATGGCCTGTTGCTAACTTGCTAATGGCTTACGGCTTAAGAGATCCAGGTGGAGCTTGTGCTTGGGAAATTTGGTTCTGTATTACATTCAGCAAACACACTATATGGTCAAAAGTATTGGGACAAGAGTATTAAAAAAGAGTTTACCCTGTCTTTTCTTGGAGTAACTGTCTGTACTGTCCAGGGAAAGAAGGCTTTCTATTAGATTTTGCTGTGAGGATTTAATTGCACTCATTTCCAACTGGCCAACTTATCCCAAAAGTGCTGGATGGAGCTCCACCATCCATCATTCCAGTGAACACAGTTCTTCCTTTGCTCCACAGCTCAATGCTGGGGGGTTTATACCTCTCAAGCTCACACCTGGCATTAGGAAGCATGCTGCCAGTAAGTTCATGTATATCTGCTCCAGAGAGTCCTATTCTATTGGCAATACTTCTTCTCTCAAGGGACTAGACAAGCTGTGTCTGCGCATTTGCACATCTGTGTCAGCAATGGGTGCAACTTGAAGTAGCTGAACTCATTCATTACAAGGGGTGTCCACAAACATGTGGACATATAGTATACATTTAACTGGCTTAACGATTATTATGACAGAATATCTATTATGGTAAATTACTATGGAAGTAGTGCAACTTGTACTACTAGTAACAGACAAGCTAAAATCTGGTTTCTGGCTGTGTAGATATGCTAAATGGACAAAAGTATTGGGACAGAGCTTTTAATCAGTGAATTCAGGTGTTTCATTCAGTCCCGTTGCCACAGGAGCAGAAAATCAAGCCCCTAGCCATGCAGTCGGCCTTTCTCACACACATTAGTGAAAAAATGGGTGGTTCTAAAGAGCTCACTGAACTCCAGCGTGGTTCAGTAATAGGAGCCACCATTGCAACAACTCCTAGACATCCCACCATCAGCTGTGAGTGGTGTTATTATTGAACAGTGGAAGCATTTAGGAGGAACCACAGAGAGCAGCTCAGCCACTGAGTGTCTGTTAGACCACGTAAAGTTACAGAGCTGGGTCAGGGCCGAGTGCTGAGCTCAGAGCATAGTGCAGAAAAGTCTCCAACTGAGTCAATAACTGCAGCAGAGCTCCAGACCTGCTGCTGCTGATAGAGCTTAGAGCAAAGAGGGACCAGCTCCATATTAATAATGCCTATGGGTTTAGAATGGGCTGTCATGACAGCTCCTGTAGGTGCAATGTGTAGGTGTCCAAATACTTTTGTCCATACCATGTACCTTACCTTGGCTACTTTTCTCTGTCTTTAAGGGTAAATAAATATTTTGAAAAAAAGACAGAATTGCTGTTTCTTTACTATTTTGTAAAGTAAAGACCTTTTAACCCCGTCATCTATAGTTCCTGCCTTCACTTCAGAAGGGCAACTGGCTTCCTACCACAAAGCAGAAGCCACTTCTCTCTCCTCTCTCCCAGTCTTCTCCCAGTCATCATAAGCCGAAGACATGGTCCAAACCAGCAAACTAACATCAGACACTAGAGTTTAGGCTGGAATGGACAAACAGTAGGCCTACTTTTACAGCCACGTTCCCAAAGAAATTTAAGGAAGGGAGAGGTTTGGCTTGTATGAGCCAACAGCCACCAGATTTATTACATACATAAAAGACAAGAGATGGTAATGGATGGTCCATTACATATATTAAGACTCTGCGCTTTTCCATTTCAGTTTTAAAGTACTTTTTAAGCACTGAAGTGCAGTTGAATTCTGGACCCACTGTGTCCACTGTGCTTGTTCCTCTCTATTCACTGGAAGATTTAGTGTTCTGGACTGTGCACTTTTGACTTGTTAACAGCTTAAAGTCTCAAACCGGGAGACCTAATTCCCTCAGTTCTTGGCAGAGTGACATAAGTAGATATCATGCATGGTACTTAGAGATGATTATCTTGGCATTGAAGGTTTAGTCGTATATCAGCATTGTCATATCCATTTCTGCCGCTGACACTGTGTGAACACTGCATGACATGAACTTGGAATGCGGTCTTGTTGTGTAAGTGGGCATTGAGGTCCCCAGGGTCCATAACTGACATTTGTGTTGTTTGATGTAGCATATACATGACTCATTTATACATGTCCATCTCTCCCTCTCCGTCTATATATATATATATATATATATATATATATATATATATATATATATATATATATATATATATATCCTTCCCATTCTAATAGCTCCACTTCCCATATAGGAGCACTCTGTAGTTCTGTAACTGCAGACTGTATCCAGTCTGTATACTTTGTCAGTTTTCTCCCTGTTCTTCAATGATCAGGACTCCACAAGACTGACCACCACAAAGTAGGTAGCTAGTGGGTCAGCATTCTCAGCACTGCAGTAACACTGACTGACATGGTGGTGGTGAGTATGTAAGTAGTGTGTGTTGCAATGGTGGTACGAGTGGATCAGACACAGCAGTGCTGCTGGAGTGTTTAAACACTGGGTCTGTCCACTCACTGTCCACTCTCCATTAGACACTCCTACCTATCTGATCCACTATGTTTATTTGTAAAGTCAGAGACAGAAGCTCGGTATCTGTGGCTGCACAGTTTGTGTTGGTCAGCCTCTAGTCCCCCATCAGTGGTCACAGAACGCTGCCCACAGGACGCTGCTGTTGGCTAGATGTTTCTGGTTGGTGGACTGTTCTCAGTCCAGCAGTGACCCTGAGGTGTTTAAAAACTCCAGCAGCAGTGCTGTGTCTGATCCACACTGTACCACCAGTGCGACACACACTACTAACACATCACCACTATGTTAGTGTCACTGTAAGCCTAGCGGAAACACTGAAGGATGTGGGATTTTAGGACAACACAAAAGCTATGAATATTCATCAGGCTGTTTCTATCTTAGATATCATTGTTTACAAGGGAGAGCAGCCCTTCCAGACTCCCTGTAATCTGAACACTGATGTGTGTGTTGATTTGGGAAGCTGGTATTGAATATGATGTATCTTATAATCATGAATATGAGGCCAGAGATCCACCTCTGCAGAACCACCCAGAGCCATTTCAGCCATTGGGGTCATCCTGTTATGCAATGGAATCAGCCCTTCACTTTCACTGCTCACCCCAGCTGCTCCTTCACCACATGTATGTGGCTGGCTGCATGTGCCCTCATTACCCAGTGAGTACGATCTGACATGACACATTCACAGATGTCCAGTTTAGAGCCAGCCAGGGTCCACTTGGATAGACGTTGTAAAGCTAAGTAGAATATGGATTATCAGGTGAGATTTTTCGGCAGATACTGACCTTTTTACGGCTCTGATAGTCATTTTTTTATATAACCCTGGCTTTTAATGGTCTGTTATTTTGAGAATCATAATCTGCTGGAGGATCTGGTCGTCTGCATCCAGCAAACATGCTCAGCATGTCGTCACTCTCATTTCTGCACGTCTTGATTTTGTGAATCGGTCAAATACTGCCATCATCTGCGAGGCTCTGGGGTCTAAGGATCTGTGCCTATGGGTCAGGGTTCGGAGTCGGACAGAGCACAATTGTCAGTGCTCTCTCTGGGTAGATGGCACTCTCTTGGCCCTCGTCACCCTTGAAGCAATGTTGGCCGGCGATGTCACATTGGTGGCAGTTGAAAAAGAGGCAGTGATTGGCTATGCATGTATCGGACAAGATCTTACCCTCCTAGTGTCGGGAGCATTGCTAGTGCTAGGAGGGGTTATGGACGGATGGGTTAATTGGCAGCACAAATGTATATATACATACAATACAGACCCCCCTACTTACACCTATGTACATGACTCTCCCTAAATAGATGGACATAATTTCAGTTATTTCTGTAAATAAATAATAAGGCCTACACAGTCCTCTGATGCTCAAATTAATAAATGAATAAATGAATTAAAATATTTATAAATGTAGCTATTCATCATTGTGACAGTGATTGTCACAACAATCAATAGATTTACATACAGTTTATCCATATATTCAGCCTATGACCTGTTCTCATTTGTGTTAGCTATAAGAAAGTTTTTTGTTTTGTTTTTTTTTCATAATAAAGCACAGCCAATCAGAACCAAGCTCATTTGCATATATCAGTCTTAAAGCCACAGGAACAGTAAAAAAAACACATTGTTTAAATCTAAGTATATAGTATATGTAGATAAAAGGAGGCTCGAAAATGGTTGTTACTAACAGTAAATCAGGAGTATGAAGTATTGTCTATTGAAATGACAATATGAGCATTTCCGACTGATCTTTTTGAACTTTACAGGCTACATCTACAGGAACTGCACAGCAGCCGGCTGGAGTGACCTGTATCCACCCTACGAGGAAGCCTGCGAGTTTGGAGATGACGCTGAACCTGAATCCGAGGTGAATGGGCTTCTGTTCGAAGTAGTTCTTGTGCCCCCCTGTGACCTTAATGTCTAGACTGTCATCTTAGATACTACCTTCTTTTTGATGGATGAAAACCACAGACGTCACTGTCTCTTTCATCATGAGAAAGGGGAAGATGTTGCAGCAACATGTGATATGAGTCAGATGCAACCAGGTCGGTATAAACAGTGCCTCAAACTCCAACCGCCATTTCCACTGTTTCTGTTTTCACAGACAAGCTACTTCTCAACCTTCAAGCAGGTGTACACAGCAGGATATGCCACGTCACTGATATCTCTCATAACGGCTATCATAGTCTTCACGTCCTTCAGGTACCACGGCTTTGGGCCCGTACTATACATTTGTTATATTTAGCTTTTTCCTCTGAGATCTATGTATGAGGTTTGTGTGGGTTTATGCAGTAAAAGCAGTCATTATTTAAGCAGATTGATTTCCCTGCGCCTTTAAGACTGATATATGTAAATGACTCCTGTTCTGATTGGCTGTTCTTTATTTTGTCTCATGCATCTTTAATATAATTGGCAGAGCTAAACTGCTTTAACCTGAATAGGCTCTACGATCTTTGTAAATCTACTGATCACAAAAGCAGAGAATTCAAACCCAGACTGATATTTTACAGGGAGAACACAGGTCTGGGATTTAAGCACGCAAATGAAAAGTCTTAGTCCTGTCTTGGTCTTGACAATATTTTGACTACAATACTACAATCTAAAATACTACAAAGTCTAAGTCCTGGCTTTTGATTTGATTACTACAAAATCTTGTTTTTGACTCAGACTAAAATACTTTAAAGTCCTAGTCTTGACCCATACTAGACTACTAAACGGTCCTGACTCAGACCTGATCACTACAAAGCCTTGATAGGCTCAATATTACAAAGACTTGCTCTTGACTTAGGCCTATGAAGTCTTGGTGTCATTTGTTTATGTTAATCTGGTCTCGGTTGGTTGACATGGACTCAACTACTTCAAAGTCCTGACTCAAACTGTATTAGTCCTTAGTCCTGACCCAGACTACACAGGTTTACTAAAAAAGACTAGTAAAAGCTAGTGGTCCTGGTTTTGATTCAGACCTTAATCCACAAAGTCCTGACTTAGACCTACTACCAAGGTGTGGTCTGAACTTAGTAAATGTAAATATTAAGACCTGGTCTTGACCCAGACTAGAATTGACCAAAATATTTACTAAAAGGACTCTAAAGGTCATGGTTTTGATTCAGACCTGACCTCTACAAAGTCTTGATCTTCTTTTTATCTTAATCTGGTCTCAGTTTTGACTTCTGCTACAAAGTCTTGGTTTTGACGCAGACCTGGACACTATGAAGATTATGAAGATTTTATGTTAATCTGGTCTTGGTCGGTTGTTGTGGATTGATTATACTACAAAGTCCTAGTCCTGACTCAGACTCGACTACAACAAGGACCCATCTCTTATAGTCTCAAATACAGCGTTAAATATGGGCCCTTTAAAGCAAAGCTTCTCGGTGTCTGTACCTTATTATCCATTAATCAATGTTTTTGGTGCGACAGCGGATCCACTGATGTAGATAATAACCACAGTGATAATAACTGAACAGTGAGTAGTACAACATGCTCAGTTAGAGGGAGTATCTCAGTGAAACTTATATGCACTGCCTGCCAAAGAAAAGGACCTGCGTCTGTGGTTGAAGGTGCTACATTTAAAACACCCATCCAAACGTCCAAACATCTGCTCTTTGCATTTTGTGGAGGAGAAACCAACACCAGAACATCCTTACCCAGAGAAATGACTCGGTTATGAATCTCTGGTGAAGTGGACGTGTCTGGAGTTAGGTAGTGAAGTGCTTAGGCGAACATCTTACCTATTAGCCTCACAAACACCCAACGTATCAGTTTCACCGGAGCCATTTCTCTGGGTAAGAGCATTCTGGCTCTGGACGTTTGGGTGGGTGTTTGTTTTTAATTCAGCTCCTTTAACCACAGATTCAGGATGCTCTTCTATGTATATAGTGCCCCATAGCGCCATGGGTTAGCATAGCTAGCTACTTTAATAAAAGCGGGCATGGTAAAAGATGGCGGCTAGGCTGTACATGCTTCCATTGTATTCATATCTGTTACATTCTCTACAGGAAGTTCCACTGCACCAGGAACTACATACACATCAACCTCTTCACCTCCTTCATCCTCCGGGCCAGTGCTGTCTTCACCAAAGATGCGGTTCTATTCTCCGATGAGTCTCTGGACCACTGCTTCATGTCCACGGTGAGAGAGTGTGCACTATAACTAAACACACACACATCCCAAGCAGCCCAACCAGTTCCACTGTTAAACATGGTGGTGGCAGCATGCCATAGCCTAAGGTTCCCGTTCAGATAAATGTTTAAGAGATAATAAGGGCATTATTCTGATGATAAGCTTTAGCAAAACAGCAACAGGGATCAGAACATTAAAAACTGACGTCCAGTCTTGAGATTACTGTTCATTAAGGTTGAGGGAGGTCCAAAAAGACAGGGCTAATTAAAGAAATTCTGCCAAAAAAGTCCGGAAATAAATAAATAAGTCAACAAATCGAATGGATTTATTGTCTTTTGAGAACACAGAGATGCCAGTTAACCAAGAAGCAAAGCTTCTAGCCATCATTCCTTTATTTTTACACATGGACAAAAGTATTGGGACACCTGCTCATTCATTGTTTCTTCCAAAATCTAGGTTATTAAACAAAAAAGGTTTATCCTGCTTTTGTTGGAGGAACTGTCTCTACTGTCCAGGGGAAAAAGGCTTTCTACTAGAATTTGGAGGAGCATTGCTGTGAGGATTTGATTGCATTCAGTAACAAGAGCATTAGTGAGGTCAGGATGTTGG
This sequence comes from Salminus brasiliensis, assembly GCF_030463535.1. Lineage (NCBI taxonomy): Eukaryota > Metazoa > Chordata > Actinopteri > Characiformes > Bryconidae > Salminus > Salminus brasiliensis. The sequence continues at coordinate 5,498,795 of NC_132900.1, read as the reverse complement.
TTGGTCACCATACAAACTCAATTTAGACTCCCCAACTCATCCCAAAAGTATTGGATGGAGCACCATCCGTCACTCCAGAGAACACAGTTCCACTGCTCCACAGCTCAATGCTGGGGGGCTTTTTACCCCTTTTATACCCATCTAGTCCACACCCGGCATTAGGAATGGTGCCAACAGGTTTATCTGCTCCAGAGAGTCTGTTCTGTTGGCAGTACATCTCTACAGGGTCTAGACAAGCTGTGTGTCTGTATGTGTGTGTGTGTGTGTGTGTGTCTGCATTTGCACATCTGTGTCAGCGATGGCTGCAACTTAAAGGTACTGAATGCATTCATTAGAAAAGGGTGGATATATGGTGTATTTTAACTACGGGCACTTCAGTTCGCTGTAGGAGGCCGTTGGTGGATTAACAGTGATCTCTAAGAAGGAGTGAGTGAGTGAAGAACCTGGTCCTATTGAGGCTGTGGCTCTTTTCTCCTCCTCTGGCGTATTAATCCATGCAGAGATGCGGAAAGACAAGCCGTCAGCGAGGAACGAAGCTCTCTGGAGGGAAGTGGAGCATGTTATTCAGCTGACAGCGAGCCACAACGACAGGCTTACAGTAAAACAGCTTGTTGAGATCTTTGTGTATGTGTGTGTGTGTGTGTGTGTGTAATTCCAGAGGAGTACTAGTACGTACTATACAACGATCAGCCATAACATTAGTACCGCTGACAGGTGAAAAACATTGATTATCTTCATCTACAGTGGCATCTGTCAAGGGGTGATATCTACATAGGCAGGTGAGATGGGCAAACATAAGGATCTCAGCCACTTTGACAAGAGCCAAACAGTACGCAGTGGTCAGTACCTACCAAAAAATGCTCCAAGAAAGGACAACCGGTGAACCGGAGGCAGGGTCATGGGCACCTGATGCTGAAGACCCACTGATGCACTTGGAGGCCTCACCTCACCTCACCTCACCTCACCTCACAAATGACAGGACTAACAGGCCTCAAATGCTCAGATCTGTTGTGGTAGCACAATGGAACCTACTCAACATTAGTGGGGGCAGTGGTGGCTCAGCGGTTAGAGCACCGGGCTATTGATAACAGGGTTGTGGGTTTGATTCCCGGGAACGGCAAGCTGCCACTGTTGGGCCCTTGAGCAAGGCCCTTTACCCTCTCTGCTCCCCGGGCTGCCCACCTGTGTGTGTGTGTTCACTACCACAGATGGGTTAAATGCGGAGGACACATTTTGCTGTACGTTGTACAGTGACAAATACGTGCACCTTAAGCAGGTGGTACTAATGTAATGGCTAATCAGTTATGGACAAAAATGACAAAATTGATAGCCACAGTTTCTTGTGAAAAATGGAGTGAACAGCTGCCATAAAGGGCTCTCCGCTCATTAATAGATGTATGCAAAAGTTTGGACACCTCTGTTCAAATGACGTGCTTTCGTCTAAATAAGGAAACAAACCTTTCAAAGGAGCCACAGTTAAACGTGGCATTCTCTGAAAGCTGGTGGTAAGCTCTGAAACAGTGCTAATGCGTGTGGACTGCTCAGTCTTTGTCTCTTTTCTGTGTGATGTTCTCTCCAGATGGCGTGTAAGAGTGCCGTAGCCTTCTTCCAGTTCAGCATCCTGGCTAATTACTTCTGGCTGCTGGTGGAGGGCATGTACCTGCAGACGCTGCTCGCGCTCACCTTCGTCTCCCAGAGGAAGTACTTCTGGTGGTACATCCTGATAGGATGGGGTCAGTGCATCATGGAAATGAGGTCTTAGCCCACAGGAAGGCCGGCGTCTAATTAGCTTCAAAGAGAGCGCGCCCTTTTGAAAAACGCCCTGGCAGTTTGGAACGTGATCAAAGTCATAAATTGCATTTTCCTGAGAGGGTGTTTGTCTCGCAGTTGCATTCTGGGTTGTTTTTCTCTGTGAATTTCATTACTGGAGCTGCGCTGGCACTAAGATCTGTCTCCTATATTGCAGGTGTTCCATCGCTTGTCCTGATCGTTTGGGTTTTGACCAGGAACTTCTATGATAACAGAGGGTAAGCTAACCTTAACCACAGCCATGCCTTAGATAAACAGCTATTTTATCCACAATCATACACTATGTGTCGAAAAGTTTGTGGACACCCCTTCTGAGGAACACATTCAGACACTTTAAATTGCACCCATTGCTGACACGGATGTGCAAATGCACACAAACACACACAGCTAGTCTAGTATAGTCCCTGTAGAGAAGTACAGCCAATAGATTAGGACTCTCTGGAGAGTACGTAGAAATGAACATGAACCTATTGGCAACATGCCGCCTAATGCCAGGCGTGGGTTAGAGGGGTGTAAAGCCCCCCAGCATTGAGCTGTGGAGAACTGTGTTCTCTGGAATGATGGATAGTGCTCCTTCTAATACTTCTGGGGTCAGTTGGGGAGTTGAGGTGGGGTGGTGATCATCCAACACCCTGACCTCACTGACGCACTTGTCACAGAATGCAATCAAATCCTCACAGCAATGCTCCTTCAGAGTATAGTAGAAAGCCTTTTTCCCTAGACAGTAGAGACAGTTACTCCAACAAAAGCAGGACTCTTTTTTTAATGCCATTAAGTTTGAAAGAAACAATGAATGAGCGGGTGTCCCAATACTTTTGTCCATATAGTGTATTTGGATTGTCTGCATAACATGTCGTCACTGTATCTCCAGAAAAGCAACTTTACAGGAGAAGGAAAAAACCTTCTTGGCTTTCAATGGAGGTCAATGGAAAAATATTTTATTTCAAGTCAATTTGGAGAGTTTTTATTGGTATAACACAGTGTAAAGAACAACTGCCTGATTCACGTTATGCGAATAGATGAAAAACAGCAAAATTTGAGATCCATGTTTTTGTGTGACAGTGACAAAAATTATGTCATAAACGCTTCATGGCAAATCTCTTTCTTCTTCAAAACAAGGTATTTTTCCTTTTACAGATGCTGGGATGACACTGATAACATCGGAGTCTGGTGGATCATCAAGGGACCGATAACAGCATCCTTGTTTGTGCGTAAGAATGCAAACTGTTGTCTTTTTGTTTTGTTTTTTTAACTTAATTTATTTTTATTATAGATAAAATGGAGAAATATGGATGAAAAAGTGAACCAGTTTTATTAATCAATAAATTCATTTAATTATTGTTGTGTGTGCAGTGTTGTTGTTTGTGTTTAGTTATTTTTGCCATTGCTTAACATGGAAACTCCAAAAATCCAAAATAACTGGGATTAATTATGTAATTTTAATTTTCATAAATAAAAATAAAAATAATTCATTTAACTTGATCAGGGTAACATTTTTTTGCACAGCTTCTCCAGGTTGAAATCTGCATTTACTTCCTTTCTTCAGGCCAACATCATCATCTTCCTGAACGTGATCCGGATCCTGGTCCAGAAGCTGAAGTCTCCAGGCGTGGGAGGGAATGACACCGGCCACTTCATGTAAGTCATTAGAGCGGTTTAAATGGGAAAGGAGACGGAGTAGATGGACCAGGTAGGTCTTTGATGGTCAGTATGGTTGAAAAGTGGTCATCCAGACGAAGACATACACTAGACGGTTGGTCAGCTGGTTAAGCAGGTCTCCCAGCTTAGCTCTTGACTGGTGTAGCGTATGTTTCCATTTCATGTTTCGTTACATGGTTTAGCTGGTTGACCAGCTTGACCATCCCCACAAAGCTCACTTACTTGGTTGATAAGTTTGGTCAAGCTGTTTAACCAGATACCAGCAGCCATCAGCACCCAGGCCAATCAAATGCTAATTTGAAAAAGTGTCCAAGGTCTCTCAAAGCCATTGCAGTAATGATGTGATGTAACTGAATTTTCCACATTAATGTTAAATATTTAAGTATTAAAATTCCTTAAATTAGCCGTCTTGACGGTTAGGGTCCTTCTGAGGAATGTAGTGCCCTGGCTCTCAGTGACTGAGCTAGGGGCTAGTGGTGAATTAGCATGTGTTTTTGAGATAGGAAAGTGACTTGTAAGTCAAAAGCCTCCAGTAGAAAAGACTCCATGAAGAATAACACTGTGAAATGGTGAAATGGGGCCTAATGTTAACTCAAATGTTGACTCGAGTCAGCCTGGAATTAAAACTGACCCTTCTGAACTATGTTCACTCGTGCCTCTCGGCCATATTAAGCACATTTCATCCTATCAAATCATATTAACAACAAAATTCATGTTTTTCTCAGATCCACTGTCGGCACTGGCAAACTGCACACGAGCCAAACGTGCTGCTCTAAGCTGGTTTACACTGGTGTGGTGCTGGATGACCACCATATCAGCGTTCAGAACACAACATATGCTGGTTTATACTGGTCTGGTGCTGGTGTGCAGCTAGTTCACCAGCATACCAGCACTCAAAACACAACATATGCTGGTTTATACTGGTGTGGAGCTGGTTGACCAGCACACCAGCACTCAAAACACAACATATGCTGGTTTATACTGGTCTGGTGCTGGTGTGGAGCTGGTTGACCAGCATAACAACACTTAAAACACAAAATATGCTGGTTTATACTGGTCTGGTGCTGTTCTGGCGCTGGTTGACCAGTACACCCATGCTCAAAACACAACATATGCTGGTTTAGTTTGGTTTAAACTGGTCTGGTGCTGGTGTGGAGCTGGTTGACCAGCACACCAGTGTTCAAAACACAACATATGCTGGTTTCGTGTGGTCCAGCAAAAGCATATGCTGGCCTAATTTGGTTTATGCTGGTCTGGTGCTGGTTGACCAGCACACCAGTGCTCAAAACACAACATAACATAACATAACAACACTCAAAACATATGCTGGTTTATGCTGGTCTGGTGCTGGTTGACCAGCATACCAACATTTAAAACACAACATATGCTGGCCTAATTTGTTTATGCTGGTCTGGTGCGGTTCTGGTGTTGTTCTGGTGTTGTTCTGGTGCTGATCTGGTGCTGGTGTGGTGCTGACCAGCATACAAACGCTTGAAACACAACATATGCCGGTCTCATTTTGTTTATGACCGTCTGGTGCTGATCTGGTGCTGATCCGGTGCTGATGTGGTGCTGGTTGACCGGACGCTCTTTTTAGCTGTTTTTTTTTTTTTTTTTTTTACTGTGAAGCACCTCATGGACTTGCTTCTAACTCATTCACTTACTCCCGCTTAGCAGGCCAAAACGTTCCACAAGGAGGCGCTGTCAGTTCTCGAATTAATACTCAGTTCATTTCTCTAATCCAGCTGTTGCAGCTAATACAAAAGGTCATTCTAGCTTTACAATATTGCTATCTGACAAGGACTGTGAGAGAAAAGCTGACAAGCTTGTATAACTCACTCTCTAACTGCACTGCCACCCTCATCTTTAAATATTTACAAGCAGTAGCGTTTCAAAACTGTCTTCAGAAGTGCCTTTTCTACTGACACACGCTCACATTCATGCAGGATGACTCTTTGTACCCTCGATCTGCTGAATTCAACTAACACTGTCACTGCGCAGGCAGGGTTTATGTGTATGTGTGTGTGTGAAGAGGAAGAAGAGGAACAGTGCTCCTCAGCTTCCAGCAGGAGATTCTGTTCATACCAATTAGGACATGCCTGAGAATGGCTAATGCTCCTGCTGTTAGAGCATCCTTTATGCATGAGTGAAATCCACACAAACCCCGCAAATACTGACGTTCAACACTGAAGGTGATGGCAGCAAGATGAACTGCTGAACCTAAAGACAATCTCCTTTGAGAACTCACTGGTCACTCCTTCTACAGAAGCTGGAAGCCTTGGTGTAAGTCATGGATGATCAGTTATCGTTCTCAAGACGATAAACGTAAACGTAACTCGGTCCTGCAGATTTCTCCTGTACAACATCCAGAGAATTCGACCCTTCCTCTCTAGAGAGGCCGCCCAGATGTGCTCAGATGTTCAGTCTCTCGTCACTTCAAGACTTGTCTACTGTGACTCTCTTCTGGCTGATCTTCCTTTGCTCACTATCAGACCCCTGCAACTTATCCAGAATGCAGCGGCACGGGTCGTCTTCAGTGTTCCTAAATTCCGCCATGTCTCCACTGCTGCGTTCTCTCTTCACTGGCTTCCTGTAGATGCTGCCCAGGTCATCAGATTCAAAATCCTGACACTGGCCTTCAAACCAGCCCCTCCATACTTGACAGCAATGGTCAAAAGCCGATCTGCACCAAGAGCTTCAAGTACGGCTCGGCTCGACCCGCCATCCCTCAAAATCCACGGAAGACAAGCGTCTAGATTTTTTCTGTTCTGCACCAAAGTGGTGGTACGAGCTTCCCCTGGGTGTCCGAACGGCCGAGTCCAACGCTCGCTGTCTTCAAACCCAGACTGAAGACCCTCCTCTTCTGAGAGTACTTGGGTGAATAGCAGAGTGGTCTCCTTACTGACTTGTGTTTAGTAGAGTCTAAGATTAGAGGATCTTTGAATTATTAGTCTATTCGAACTAGCTGAGGTTTGTCTTGGGTAAATAGTGAAGCACTTTTGTAAGTCGCTCTGGATAAGAGCGTCTGCTAAATGCCTTTAATGTAAATGTAAACGTAGATGGCACACGCTTTCCATTGAAATCCCCTTCTTTTGTCTTGGTATTAAGTGTGCTTTTTTATGTCGCTACTCACCTTGAAATTCATACAATTATCCTACACTGTAGATTTCCTCAGTGCAGCATTTCAGTGCATTATGTAATACAATTTTCTTGAGTGATTCACTCTTCCCGGGACAAATAAGCATGAGAAATGGTCCCCTCGTTCCTCTTTCAGATTTAAATGATGTTAACAAGTAAAAATCAATATGATCAATTGATCAATATCAGTCAATAATCAAATCAAAGTTACACACAGTTACAGCAGCTCAAACCAGGAGGACTGAAAGGTGCCCAGTGAAATGATGGGTTTTTGAGGTTGCTGACTTTTTTTATTTTATAGATGTGTTTTTGATATTTTTTTAATGTCATGCAAATAAAAACAGAAAGGTAATGAGGTTATTCTAGGGTATTCTTGTTCTTGCTAAATGAGTATATGTTAATTATGTAGTTTCCTGTTTCTACCATATTTCTATGGTATTTAAGCCCCTCACACATACACATAGCTATGATCCTAGTCCTACAACTTAGGTCTACTTTAAGCCCCCCAGCCACGTCATCCGAACCACAGTGAAATGGTGGGTTTTTAACGTCGCTGATTTTATTTTATAGATGTATTTTTTATCTGATAGAATGCTATTAAGGTTATTTCTTGATCATTCTAAATGAGTGTATATTAATTATGTAGTTGCCTTTTTCTAAAGATATTTTTCTAAAGCCCCTCCCACCCTCACACATACACATAGCTACAGTCCTGGTCCTACAATCTAGGCCTACTTTAAGCCCCCCAGCCACGTCATCCAAACCACAGTGAACGCCTGTGTGTCCCCAGTGTCCTCTTTAAAAATAAAAAACAATGTATGTTCACGCTAACGTTTCTCACAGTGGTAGTAAATAGCTAGCAAGACATAGCAAGTTGATTAGCATACTTGTTTTCACACTGATGAAGATAACCCAGACGTCTGCAGAGCAAGGCACTGAGAACGAGCCAGTGGAAGGCAATGAAGTGTCTGAACACCCCAGCCTCAATTAAGTCGTTGCAACTTACATGCACATTGTTAGCGTTTAGGCTAAGCGTAATGTGAGTGGTGACCCGGCTAATTCTCAGGGCTGACCTCTGATCCCAGAAATAGTGCGTTACACAATCAGAAAGTAATACTGTCCGCCTGCCTCTGGTGTAATCAAGGCGGACTGGGAAGCGTGATGTGAAGTCCGCTAACGGCAATTAGCATGGAAATGACAATTAGCCCAAGGCAGCTGGGTTTAGGCCCCTGATGTAATTATAGTTGAGGGAACTTTATTTTTAGATAAAATCAAACTCGTTTAGATGGCCACCGCTTGAGCTAAATAGCCACAGCTTGGTTTAGATGCTGAGAAAGTGTCTTTATTCCCCCCATCCGTATCTCGCTTTAATATCACCATGCAGATTGTCAAAACTAATTCAGCCCAGCAGGTTTCCATGTCACATTACGTTGAATGCTTATGCTAACACAGAAGCAGTGTAGCCTAGATCCAACCCTTTTTGGCCAGGGGGTTAGCCATACTTAGAGATATTCAAACATGAAGCCAAAACTCATTATATAAAGCTATTCCACACAGTGTTTATGCAGTTACACATTTGCATTTAGAATGGATTATTAGCGACTGGGGTTATGCAGTACTGACTTTAGCGTCCCGGTTCCCTGGGCTGGCGCTCGGAGTGGAGATTGTGCCAAGTCATGTTCTGCAAAGAGTTCTTGTTAGCCAAGTGATGTAGGCTTTGTCTTTGTAGATGTGTCTCCATAGACAATACAGATTCCATTAGCAAGTAAATAAATGTCATCATAACTCTCCGTACCTACACCCATGGCCATTTTAGCAGAATCATGTGGGAGAAATTCCCATTACTGACTGTAATTGGACGCCTCTACACTGTCCGCCAACACCGTCACGTCCTGCGGTGGTCCCTTTACATTGACAGATGGGGTAGCAGGGGCAATATATGGGCTAAATACAAAATGCACCAATATGGTGAGTGTTGGAGAAGTGTTTCCAATAAACTGTCCAAAGAGTTTAGGTACAGGGTATACCATTGTAGGTCTTTTGTGCCTCTTTTATTCTGAACCTTGTCCACATGCTTTTTGCAGGAGGCTGGCCAAGTCCACCCTGTTTTTGATCCCTCTGTTTGGGATGCATTACACTGTCTTCGCTTTCCTGCCAGAGAACACAGGAGAGACAGCACGGCTCTACATCGAGCTGGGCCTCGGCTCATTTCAGGTGTGTGTGTATGTCTTGCATTCATTTTAGGTGTCTATGGGTTGCAGCATTTGTAAAAAAAAAAATATTTGTCCATAGTTTTTTGGGGGTAAATCTCAATAGAATATTAAGATTTATTAGCCTCCTTTTGGAGAAGATACCCCCATGCTTAATAAAAAAATATTACTGTAATTCAGAGGAAATTAGAGAGAAACTAGAGGTGGTGGTGGATTATTGTGGCTAGTGTCACTGACTGTGTCATTGACTGCATGTACCATAAAAAATGGTGTGTCGATACTGAGAGCTACTGAGAGAGTAAACAACAGCAACCAGCGTACTGCTAACACACTGGAGGGGGGTGCCCTTGAGCAAAGCATCTAACCCTCAATTGGCTGCCCGCTGCTCTGGTTGTGTGTGCTCACTGCCCATAGTCGTTGATAGCTACTGGATAGCTCCTGTTGATGCTTGATCCATTATCCCGTCAAGTAATTTGCTTCCCACCTACACTACATCCGGCTTGACCTTTCCCCTGGGTGTTTTCTCCCAGTTTCCTCCCAAAATGACATGCTAGGTGAACTGGCTGTGCCAAATTGCCCCCATGGGTAAGTCAATAGGTGTGTGGTACCCTGTTATGGACTGCCTCCCTGTCCAGAAGGTATTCCCACCTTGGTGGGCTCAGAGTGGCTCAGCGGCCTAATGAGCTACCACTATGACCCAGGGGTCGCGACCTCAGCTTCCGAGCCAGGCTGCTTTGCCACCAGCAGCCAGAGACTGAGAGAGCACGATCTCCATGCTCTCTCCGGGTGTGTAGATGGCGCTCTCTTTTTCGTCACTCTACCAAGCGATGTTGGTCGACACTGGCGTCTGTTAGCTGGTGTGGTGGATCTGGGCACCCAGGGCTTTCCTCTGAGTGTGTCGGCCGCCTGACGACCTCGAAAAGAGGTGGTGGCTGGCTTCGGGTGTATCGGAGGAGACGTGTGTTAAGTTCTAATCCTCCTAGTGTCGGGAGCATGGCTAGTGCCAGGGGGAGCTACGAAAGGGTGGGTTAAATAGACCTTAAGTCCATGGGATCCCAGAGATTTCGCATAGGCCGCTTTTACCTTTACTTGATCATGTTTTAATGATGTCACCAAAGTGGGCAACAGCTGGTAGAGGGAAGTGAGCTCACACAGGTCTTTACTATGTATTATTAATTTTATCACTTACCATAAGCCTGGTTGTTTATACCATCAGTTACAAATAGTTTAATACCAAAACCCTTAAAAAACGATGATGAAAACTGTAGATGTTTCCTAAAACGTATGCTCTTATTTCCAGGGCTTTGTGGTGGCTCTCCTTTACTGTTTCCTCAATGGAGAGGTAAGCACTGGCTCCCTCATTACACCCTCCTGTTAGCACACTGTCCATCTCAGACATGCATGTGCTACTGTTATTGTTTTGCACTTTCACTGTCCCCTCAGGTGCAGGCAGAGCTAAAGAGGAGACTGCGCAAGTGGCAGACCCAGAGTCATCTGAGTCCTGGCAAAAAGCGCCGGATCACTGTCACCCAGATTACCGTGCTGGAGAGAGGCGACCCGCAGGCAGCTGTGTGCTCCGGTAACGTCTCATCAGTGTGAACGAGCAGGTCTGACCCCAGCGTTATGCGTGGGAAGTCAGCGAGCAGGAAACTGAGGAGCTTCAGCACAGCTGGATTTGTCCGCCTGGAAGCGAAGGGCTGGAGCTCGGATCAAGTGGCATTAAGCAAGAGTGCGAAACCCTGAGAGGATCTCAGGAGGAGGAGATTCTCAGTTTTAGGAGTGAGTATCAACACTCAGCCTCGTGCTGCAGAAGGTGTCTGGCTAGATGTCTAGCCGTGTTTAATGCAGCATCCTCTGAGGATAAAAGACGTCTCTCCGAACTTCCAAAGACTCGAATCTTATATATATAGAAGCCGTTTTTAAAGTGTGTGGGAAGTTCTCTGGATTCAGAAGATAGGCAGAACTCCAAAGCTTCAAAGAAACCTCCGATATATGCCATCAGGGCTGGCGTGTGGACTGGCAGAACAGACAGTCACCTGGGGGCACTGCCAGACCACTTGGGGCACTGCTATGAGTAGCCTTGTGCTTTTAGGCTATATTGTAAATTATCGCTTGACCCCCAGCATTTTTCAACCTAATCTTTATCTGCTGCATCAGTAACTCCCATCTACTCCGTCAACTCGTGACCTCCTCTTCAAATGAAGTAATTATAGGAACTACTGATCCTGTGAAGCTAAAAAAATTCAACCAATAATTTAGTTCCAAGAAATCCTTAGGCCTTCTCTGAAGGCTTAGAAGGCCTCAGGGCTCCCCTCTGGAGATCAAGGGTATTAATAGGGAGCTTGTCCTCCGTCGTACCCGAAACAGCCTCTACTCTTCTGGGAAGGCTTTACAAGAGATGTTTTGAGGATTTGATTGCATTCAGCCACAAGAGCACATGGTGAGGTCAGGTACTGACATTGGACCATTAGTTCTGGATCTCAAACACCAGAGTTTAGCTTGGGGAAATAAGCTAAGCTAAGTAACAGTTTGCTGCTAATCTAATACTGTAACTCTTGTTAGTCTTGTTGACTTTGCCTACGATGCTTTTCATCTGTCCACTCTTGTCCTACAACGAATTAATTGTTTTCTGACCATGGTGTATGGACATAGGTGTGTATGTCGCTTAATAACTAGACTGACAAAAGTATTAGGACACCTGCTCATTGACTGCTTTGTCCGAAATCAAAGAGATTATCCTGCTAAGGGCCCGACAGGGGCTCACAGGAGCCCGACAAATGTATTCATTGAGTATTTTGCAGGCAGTCCTCTCAAACCAAAGGAACATGGCCTAAAGGAGAAGTTCAGTGAGTAATCCAGTTGACACAATATCCCACTTACTTCAGATGTAGTCAATCAACCAAGCCATGTTTTGTGTCCAAATCTTGCCATTCTAGTTTAGCGCTAATGTAGCTGGCAAGCACTGGTCCCTGGTTCATAGATACATGCCGCTAATCTGCCTAAACCACATCCAGGTGTTTATTGGGTTTGCACAGACCTGTTGATGTGGTTCATGGTGAAGTGTGACCAAACAAGCTAAAATGTAGCTTAAATCTACACCAGAATGTCTACAAGCTTTTCATAGCTGCATGACCTTAACATAGACTGGGTTTTGGTCTGAGGGTTTAAGAGCATCTTTCTGAAGCCTTTTATCTCAATCGATCTGCGTCACTATTGATGTCTGGTGTTTGTTAGCAACATTAGCCTCATAGCTTCAGTTCAAGACTAAAAAAGCTTGCAAACTTCAAATGTTCTGCGCAGAGTTCAAACGAAGCAAACCCAAATTCGAACACTCTTCTAGACATCAAACTTGTGCACTTAAAGCTAAATGCTAATCACTATTCTCTCCAAGTACTCAAATCGTCTACGTGCCGCAACCAACTGCTGAAATAAAGGGTAATTCAGAGGGTAATCTGACCCTGGTAAGGGCATGTAGCTTCAGTCTGGGCTTCAGTCTGGCCCTGGAGATGAGAGCATGCAGCTTGAGCCTGTAAGCTCCTTTCCATGTCCCACACGACACCACTGGAGGCTAGCTAGCGAGAGCTCCAGATGCAGCGTTTGGTTTAACGTCACACAATGATTAATGTTGCAAATGCTCTTTTGAAGTCGGTGGCGGTAGTTAATATTCAGAAAGTTCTGAGGCGCCTCATTTCTGAGGAAAAACCCCCAAAGTTTCCTACTAATTGCATCTGGTCGGGATTGAAACCCTACTTTCCTGCTGTAATTGTAGCCGGCTGCTTCTGGGAGCCTTGCAGGTTTGGGGAATGGACAGGAAGGTTCAAACAGACCTCTGTACAGTGTGTAAATGGTACCAGTGAAGAGAGCTTGTAGGCCGAGTGTGTTCAGAAGTGTCCAGCATAACTTAGGCATAAATGTTGGAATATTAATATACGTGTGTGTGTGTGTTTTACTGTACAGTAACAGCTAAATAGAACTACTAGGACTGTAGCGTAGATCAATCGGCTCTGAATTCTGCAGTCGTGTTTTGATGTTGTGTACGTCGCGAGCTGTGTGTACTGCGGGAAACTGCAGAAACCTCAACAACTGGAGCACTCTGACTGTAAAATATACATGACTGTAAAATAGCCTTCAGTTTACATGACGTGTTTTGGGATACCCCCCCTTTCTCCATTTTCCCCCTCTACATTTTTCATCACTGCCTAAGGACACACCTGGAGTGTCTTCATAAATGTCACACTGCAGAAATAAACAGATGTCTTGCCAAGTGAAGGAATCTGTAATGTTGGAGCTACGGTACCAGTCGAAAGGTGCTAAGGTGGCCATATTTCTTTTTAGGATGTCATGGCTGGGGGCTGGGGGGGTTTCAAGTAGGCCTGAGTTGTAAGTTGAACTGAGAGGAGGAGGAGATTTGGTCATATGCGATATTATAGGCCATCTAGGCTATTCACTGGTCTTTTGCTAAGTAAGTAAACACACACAATTAATGTATTTCCACCCTCACACACACACACACACACACACACACACACACACACACACACACACACACTGCCACAATCCTACAACTTAGGCTTACTCAAAACCCTCCTCCCAGCCACTACATCCTAACTCTGGTGGATACCTGTGTGTCCCCAGTGTCCTCTTTTTTAAGATGACGATCAGCGTACATTCAACCAGGTGTGTCTAGCAATATACTGGAATAGAATGTGGTATTTTTCCTATTTAAGAGACTTAAACAAAATTATTGCTTCATATCCTGAATTTTCCAGTAAATCCAGAAACTGAATCTTAAAAGTTTACAATAATAATTGTCATTCATTTGAATCCACTGACATAGAGCTGCAATATGTATGCATTTGTGTGTGTAGGGGTGTGTGTAGGGGTGTGTGTGGGTGGGTGGTTGTAGGAGTTTTAATGTAAAAGTAAATGTTTGACATAACATCCATCACTGATTCACCTATTTATTGAATATTTTGGCACTTTTACAAAGAAATAAATATATATTCTCAAAGAATGTTCGACCATCAGTGTCTCTGTTCTGAATGTCTAAGTTAATTAAGCATTTAAAGGGGAATTCCACCAACTGTTTCAAAATCTCAGCACAATTAGAAACTCAAAGTTGTAAAAAAGTCAGATTAGAATTGGAATCAGAGTCATTCACAGTGTTGGTGATGGTAACCAGACGTCTGAAGAGTTTAATACCTCTAAAAGCTACATCACAGAAAATGATTACTTATAAAATGGTTATGAAGTCACTGCCTGGTGTCTGAGGAATTGATTTATCATAATTTTGAGATACTGTTTTGGCTTGAAGCATATTTTATCAATTACGTTAATGGCGGAGAGGAACATGCCGGGTGTTGTAAGGCAAAATAATACCCAGAAAAGGATTTTGATCATTTCAGAAAGGAGATAGAGAGGCCATATTTGCATGATATGTTCTGAGTGTGTTTGCTTACATCTTAACGATTGAATTATACAATTTTCATAATATGGCAGAAGTCCCCTTTAAAGCATTGCTTTGCCCAATGTTCTGAACAGCGATTTCCATTGAACCCGTCTCCATCATTTTAGATTGCATCCCCCTCGCTCTTCCTCTTTCTCTCTCTTAGGATTTTGAAAAAGGCAAACACGCTAACACTCCACAGGAGACAATAAAAATTCACGAGATACAAAAAGTTGCCACAAACACCAGAAATACCAGAGTTTTTTTTTGTTGTTTTGTTTTTTTGTCAACAGTGGAATCCAACATGTAGAAAAAGAAGTTCAGATGTTCGACAAGGACCTTTTGCTATACATGACAGCAGAAGAAAAGAAGGCAGGCCAATGATACACTAGACAGCTTAGCTGGAAAGTACAATACAATTCAGTCCATGTAATACATTCAGGGTTCAGAAGAGTCCACAGTACAACTAGTCCACTAGTCTGTTCAACAATGACTCAGTTTAAACCCGTGCAGAGATCCAACGGTAGAGACCCAATCCAAGATTCCGTTATTTCCCACCCCCCCCTAAAGCTCCCGTAATCCTCCAGTCTCTACACGGCTGGCACAGTAATGAAAGAGAGGAAACGACTCTACCTAGTGGCAGGCATATGTATTACACACGTACACACACAAGTTCAAAACAGCTGACACTGGTTTATAACAGCTTTGAGACATGGTCGTTACCTTCTGAGCTCGTCCCGCTCAGAATGACAGCTGGTGTCAAGAACATAGAAAGCAGCAGTTTTGTTCATTTTTTCACTTTTTTTCTGTATCTTTTTTTTTTTTTTTTTTTTTTTTTGTCATGCAGGCACACAACGTCTATAGCCACCCGTCCAGTAACATACTGTACTGTACAAACTTTCCCACTGTACATTCTACTGTATACATCTGAATCTAGTTCAGGAAGTGGCACATGACCATTTTTACCCCCTCTCTGTACACTCTTGGTATGTTCTCAGTAACATCCCGAGCACCTAAAGAAATTCTCAGTTAAGTATCCATGTTGTCCGACTTCCCTCGGACCTCCCATCTCAACAGATTGCCTCAAATAATATGTTTCCTGTCAATTCTCCTGTAATGTTTAGAGAACAGAAACGCAACTGACTCAAATCATTCTTATTATAGATTTCAATGGGCAGATGCTAAGAGAGCACGAATAGTAACCAGAACTTCCTGTTTGCTTCAAAAACTGGAGGGCAGCTTTGGTTTAGGCCTGTATTGTCCGACACGTAATGGTGGCATAATCAGATTTGCAATGTACAGTCAAATTTCAGATGATTCTTCGCGGGACGCAGCAACTGCCCATTGACTTCTATTACGCGTATATTACGAGCCAATGAGTTTTCTGCTCTTATCTAAGAACAGAGCGTCCCGTTGAAACTACGGCCTGTGCTGATCAAGTGTATGCCACAGACAGAGTGGATAGAGACTACGTCCAACATAAGCTGTAGTATCCCTTTAAGGTTGTCTGTGAACAGAAATAGCACTGATTTTAAAGGAGAACACAATTTCCTGAAATTTACACCCCTTATTGTTTGGCGATGTTTGCTGGATTTTATGACTAATGTACAACAGTTGCATTAACTGATTAGTTCAGACGTTATTAAGACATTTTCATGACGTTTTGAGACCAAAGAAAGCTTTAACGTTGAATATTTTACAAGTTTGCCACTGTGTGCACCTCAACGCCTCGTGTGGACACTTACCACCTTAACACCACACGTGAGTGAACTGAAAACAAAACCCACCCCTCGACCCGAGACCGGAGAAAGTATACAAAGCAGCTACGAGACAACCACTAAAACATATCAAGCCACGAAAGAGCAGCCTCCTCAGCCAACACCCACAATCCACTAGTGGTCTGCAGTAAAAGCACATACTATATTGCACATGACATTTTATCCATTCCAATTCACAGAATAATGACCGGTACAGGTGTGCTAATGTTCTGTACATACATTTTTTTTCTGACCTCAGAGGTCATGACATCATACTGACTGAAGAAGGAAAACAAGAGAAAAAAAAGAATTAAAATACATTAAATACAATAAAATACAGTAATATAATACATCAAGGCGCACTTCTATCACTCCATAAACCTGATATTGATGCCCCATAAAATATAATAAAATAAAGGAAAAAAATAAAACAATAATAAAAATAAACACCAGTATGATTGTCAGTAGAGTTTTGGTTGAGTGAATGTGTTGACATCAAACTGTATTTTGTAAAGGGTCTGAGAATTAATTTTCCCTTTTTTTTTTTTTTTAAATCATTCATTCACATTTTAGCCCTAAGATTTATTTGCAGTTGAACGTTGTCACAGTCTGTTGTGCACTACACCATTCTACACCAGGACCTCTGCCATCTAATATCTCATAATTAGTTGAATTTATACTGTAAGACATCAATAGTACACCTGTGAGATGCAAGTCACTGTCAAAAAGTCAAAAATGAGCATTATAATAGTTTCATATTTAATATTCAATTTATAGTCTAATACTAGCATGACTAGTTCTATCTTCCGACCAACAGGCACTTCGAAGAGTTGGACCTATTTAACTTTTTTTAATAAAAAAATGAAGCATAATTTAAACTGACATGATTTGTGTTATTGATGTCAGCAAAGTAATTTTCATATTCATACATGGTTAAAAAGAATATACAAGTACCACAAAAAAAGCAACGCGACACACGATGCACGTCATTTGAGAATTTTTGCTCCCGATAAAAATAAGCTTTTATTTTCTGTTGCAATTTTAAAGACTTTTATATTATTGTTTTTTTTTATGGCATTTCATTCTTTTTGCAGAATAGTCCTACAAAAAAATCTGTCAACAGAAGAAATGACAAATTAGGGAATTCTATAATTATATATAGAATTTATGTATAATTACATTGGCATGGATTGCTAATTGCTAATCGCTAAGTCCTCGTGTTGTTGACATACTCTGTACTTGCGGCTGATTGTAAAAAAATACATTTTACAACCTCTTTAGAGATTCCAACGGTGATCTGTTTAGGCGCCGGGCGTTTATACAAGCGATGCGACGTAAATATATACGACTTTATTTTGACACAGTCACTTTAAAGCTAAATACTGTAGCTGGCAGATATAATGAAGACCATATCAAAATAATTGTACTGTATTTTGGCACTTCTTACAACTGTTTCTTAATGAGGAATGGTAGAAACACTGAATACTGATATTAACACACATACCGTCCCTTTGTAAATCTTGCTATTCTTTACGCACTTCGTTTCTGAATGCAAAACATGTCAAAGTTGATGTTTCTAGCAAGAAATAATATTGTTTTCAGGGTTGAAAATGGATTAAAGATTGAATTTTCCTGCACCTAATGTAACTTTTTGTGCTCCGCAAATCAGAACACTATTTTCTGAGCAGTAGAAGTCTCTTCTAGGCCCCCTGTTCTATATAACGGGGGCATTTTCAGCGGTACTTACTCATGAAATGCCTCAGTTTACAGTTACTTTGTACTGTACAGTATTATACTAATGTGCTTTCTGACTGGCTGCCAATAAGATTGAAGGAAATATTGGAAATTAGCTGAAAAAATGAAAAAACACTCGAATTACTGATAGAAAGCATTGTTTTCTTAAAGCTTGATCTCAATAACACGAACGCTTTTGGCTCCAAAATTGCACCCCGAGTGAATTCAGTTGGATGCCTCCGTTATTTTTCCGTAAAACACGCATTTTTAAAACGGTAGGAACGGAATCTCGATAAATGATTGGTTTCTTTCCTTGATAGAGATCAGTAAGTAGCACTTTAAGCTCCTACTCTGTCCTGGCTGGAGTTGGTTTTTCGATCGGAGGGGTGGGCTCAAGGGGGGAGGAGTCACGTCGAGCAGAGCCAATCAGGCGCTCAGGTGGGCAGGTTGAGGTTGGCACTCTCGGCCTGCGGGCTGGACATACGGATCTGCGAGCTGCTCTTGCTCAGGATGGACAGCTGCGTGCCCCCGTTCACCCCACTGCTCGCTAGCGAAGGGTGACGCTGCTGCTTCAGGTCCACAGCAAAGTACCTGTTCACCGTCCAACTGCGCCATTTCCTCTTGATCTCCGACTGCACCTTCAGGCAGAAACTTGAAAAGGTCATTTTTTAATGGACTCAGCTGTAAGGGTACACGCGCTCTCCCACCTGCCCTGATTCCACTCCCATTTCTCAACACTAATCACAGACGTGCTCGCTAATACATCACACGGGAAACAGGGGGCTTAAAGAAACACTCCAGCATCCGTGCGGCGGCCAAACCGTGGGGAACTTTTGGCTTTCTGACATTTTTACAGTCTGGTTAAATATGAACTTGTGAGATCCCAGCTAGAAAAAAAAAGTTCTGACATTTTAAAGTCTGTCACCTCAAGAGAGTCCAATCTCTCCAATCCAGTCAAGGTTCTGTTTAATTATGAGGTGAGCAGACACAATGTATTTAAATATTTAAAATGATTTGATTGTAATTATTGACTCATAATAACCTATTAAATATTATGTTTAAGTTATAATAAACACTGATATTGGGCTGTTATGTCACGCCAGGTAGTAAAATCATTACTGTTTCAGGTATTTCAGTTGTTTTATGATGTAGCAGCAGTAGTAGTATTATTATCAGTAGTAGTAGTAGTATTAGTAGTAGCAATAGTACAGTAGTAGTAGTATCAGTAGTAGTAACAGTAGTAGAGTAGTATTAGTAGCAGTAGTAGTAGAAGTAGTAGTATTAGTAGTAGTAGTAATATTTATTATTAGTAGTAGTAGTACTGGCAGTAGTAGTAGCAGCAGTAGTAGTAGTAGCAGTAGTAGTAGTAGCAGGAGTAGTAATAGTAGTAGTAGCAGCAGTATTAGTAGTATCAGTTGTAGTAGTAGTAATAATAATAACAGTAGTAGTAGTAGCAGTATTTTATCAGTAGTAGTAGCAGCAGTATTTTATCAGTAGTAGTAGCAGTAGTAACAGTAGTAGTAGTAGTAGTAGCAGCAGTATTAGTAGTATCAGGTGTAGTAGTAGTAGTAGTAGTAATAGTAACAGTAGTAGAAGTAGTAGCAGTATTTTTATCAGTAGTAGTAGCAGTAGTAGTAGTAATAATAATAATAACAGAAGTAGTAGTAGTAGCAGTATTTTTATCAGTAGTAGTAGTAGTAGCAGTAGTAATAGTAATAATAATAACAGTAGTAGTAGTAGCAGTATTTTTATCAGTAGTAGTAGCAGTAGTAGTAGTAGTAGTAATAGTAGTATAAGTTGTAGTAGTAGTAGTAGTATTTTATCAGTAGTAGTAGCAGTAGTAGTAGTAGTAATAGTAGTATAAGTTGTAGTAGTAGTAGTAGTAGTAGTATTTTATCAGTAGTAGTAACAGTAGTAGTAGTAGTAGTAGTAATAGTAGTATGAGTTGTAGTAGTAGTAGTAGTAGTATTTTATCAGTAGTAGTAACAGTAGTAGTAGTAGCAGTATTTTTAGCAGTAGTAGTAGTAATAGTAGTACTAGTAGTAGTAGGAGCAGTAAGAATAGCAGTAGTAATAGTAGCGGTAGTATTAGTAGTAGTTGGGCCTACGGCAAGGACAACACTGTCTCTATCCAGTTGTTAATACTTTGTCATATTAAAGGTTTTCCGGGCTTTGACGAGGGGAAACATGTTCGGGCGCGGTACAGATCAGTGTGAGTACAGCCTAAGTATGTAACCTGAGTCAATATTATCGCCCATAGTAATGCAGCGTCTGCTACAGCGGGACCAGAAAACGTTAAGTTGAAGAACACTGGAGTATTCCTTTAATAGAGTTCAGTCTAACTCTCCACGTGATGAATTCGGATCTATCGTCTACCAAGACCTTAAGTGTTTGCTCAAGACCTTTCAGGTCTTAGTATATTAAAGCATTAATAAGTGACACTGTACCAGACTCAAGTCTAAACAGAGCAAAGCTGCATGCACAAGAAAACACTCGGCATGCAGTCTAAACAGGCTGACGATGACAGATGCACATCAAGGACATTAAAGAGGCTTACCTCTCCATTCAGGAAACAGTAGAGCACAGCCACCACAAAGCCCTGGAGACAAGCAGAGTGAGAATGCAGTTAACTGACGGCCAGCGTTGGTAGGTCTGCTGGTCTCAGAGCATTTAATGAAATGCTATTGCTGAGATAATTTAAATAGACCAAAGAAGTCACAAAGAAGTGTCCCATAACATCCAAACAGATACACAGATGAGCCAAAACATTATGACCTATACAACCAACATTGATACAAAAAGGTGTGGTTCTCCATCACTGTGTTCATTAGAACATCTCCAAAGTTCTCCTCATGGAGTCTAGTATTATATAGAGTTCTCCTCCAACAATCAGGGCTTAATGATGGTAAATCAGCTGCTGCTGCTGATGAAGTTGAACACATCCTCCACGCTGTGCTGGCTGGACTGGGGGGCGTCCAGGAGAACCCTGGAGAACCCGAGCTCTGTTCTTCAGACTAGCTCACTGACAAGATCTCACTACTTTCTTCAGAACGAGAAGCTCTTGCTCCTTTTTACTGGATTTATGTTCACCAGCATCTGTTCTTTTGGGATCTGGAGCTTCTACAGTAAAATCTCTCTGACTGCTGAGAGACATGCTTATATAGAATGTGATCAGGGGGCTAAAACCTCTGCACAGGACACAAGCACTGAATGAATATACGCAAAACACAGACATCGACACAAATAAGGAAAATCTGGAGTGTGGAATTTGGTCTACCTGGAAGGAGCCGAGGCCCAGTTCGAACACCAGTCTCTCCCGCTTGCTGACGTCCTCAGGAGAAAAGGCGAACACAGTGTAATGGATGCCGAAAAGAGGGATGAGCAGCAGGGTGGAGCGGGCGAGCCTCCTGTAAACACACACACACACACACACAACAACGTCCAGCACATCGGTCCACTGCCAGGCTCAAACCATTCAGTCTGCACGACAAGACAATGCTGCTGTAATGAGGGTGCTACAGAACATGACGAGCTCAGACTTCTCCAGGACACTGGAGTGATGTCCTTAAATGCACTGCAATATAACACTGCACTCACTGAACACCAAAGGCACGACAACACAGCGCGGGATTCCAGCTCAGGAGCAGATCCTTCATAGAAGCCACCATGGTAGTTACCCAGCCTGTGTGTAGGCCGCAAACCAGAAGAGGGGCGACCTACAGACAGGTCGACTGGACACATTGCTCAGGGGTCCTGGCTACTAGGTGGCCCTCTACTGGCATGAATAAGCTGGCTACTCTGTTTAATTTTTTTTATTAAGTCAACCCAGGCAACCCTTCTATATCTCAATAACTACATCTACAACATGGAAAGGGCTCTGAAATCAATAATAAATAATACATTTTATCAGTAGTAGTAGTATTATTAGTAGTAATATTATTATTATCAGTAGTAGTATCAGTAGTAAAATTATTATTATCAGTAGTAGTATCAGTAGTAGTATTATTATTATCAGTAGTAGTATCAGTAGTAGTATTAGCAGTAGTAGTAATAGTAGTAGTAGCAGTAGTAGTAATAGTAGTAGTAGCAGTAGTAGTAGCAGTAGTAGTAGTAGTAGTAGTAATAGTAGTAGTAGCAGTAGTAGTAGTAGCAGCAGTAATAACAGTAGTAGTAGTATCAGTAGTAGTAATAGCAGAAGTAATAACAGTAGTAGCAGTAGTAATAACAGTAGTAGTAGTAGTAGTAGTATCAGTAGTAGTAGCAGTAGTAATAACAGTAGTAGCAGTAGTAATAACAGTAGTAGTAGTAGCAGTAGTAGTAGCAGTAGTAATATCTGTAGTAGCAGTAGTAATAACAGTAGTAGTAGTATCAGTAGCAATAGTAGTATCAGTAGAAGTAGTAGTAGTAGTAGTAGTATCAGTAGAAGTAGTAGTAGTAGTATCAGTAGTAGTAGCAGTAGTAATAACAGTAGTAGTAGTAGTAGTACCAGTAGTAATATCTGTAGTAGTAGTAGTAGTATCAGTAGAAGTAGTAGTAGTAATAACAGTAGTAGTAGTATCAGTAGTAGTAGTAGCAGTAGTAGTAATAGTAGTAGTAGCAGTAGTAGTAGTAGCAGTAGTAATATCTGTAGTAGTAGTAGTAGTATCAGTAGAAGTAGTAGTAGTAGTATCAGTAGTAGTAGCAGTAGTAATAACAGTAGTAGTAGTAGTATCAGTAGTAGTAGCAGTAGTAATAACAGTAGTAGTAGTATCAGTAGTAGTAGTAGCAGTAGTAGTAATAGTAGTAGTAGCAGTAGTAGTAGTAGCAGCAGTAATAACAGTAGTAGTAGTAGCAGCAGTAGTAGTAGTAATAGCAGAAGTAATAACAGTAGTAGCAGTAGTAATAACAGTAGTAGTAGTAGTAGTAGTAGTAGCAGTAGTAGTAGCAGTAGTAATAACAGTAGTAGCAGTAGTAATAACAGTAGTAGTAGTATCAGTAGTAGTAGCAGTAGTAATATCTGTAGTAGCAGTAGTAATAACAGTAGTAGTAGTATCAGTAGCAGTAGTAGTAGTAGTAGTAGTATCAGTAGAAGTAATAGTA
The DNA here is from genome assembly GCF_030463535.1 of Salminus brasiliensis. Taxonomy (NCBI): domain Eukaryota; kingdom Metazoa; phylum Chordata; class Actinopteri; order Characiformes; family Bryconidae; genus Salminus; species Salminus brasiliensis. Next base: position 5,475,964 of record NC_132900.1, on the reverse strand, counting down.
GTAGTATCAGTAGTAGTAGCAGTAGTAATAACAGTAGTAGTAGTAGTAGTAGCAGTAGTAATAACAGTAGTAGTAGTAGTATCAGTAGTAGTAGCAGTAGTAATATCTGTAGTAGCAGTAGTAATAACAGTAGTAGTAGTATCAGTAGAAGTAGTAGTAGTAGCAGTAGTTTTTTTTTTTATTAAGTCAACCCAGGCAAACCTTCTTCATCTCAATAACTACATCTACTACATGGAAAGGGCTCCGAAATAAATAATACATTACGCAGATGTACACAAAATATATTGGGCACGAGCATCAGCCCAGAATTCCCATACTGGCGCATCTCTGTGATGCTGGTTTCCTGAATTAGCCAGTTATGGGGAAAATAGCCCACATACAGCACACATTCAGTTCTTCACAAGTTCCTACCTTCCAGACACATCCAGACGTTTTCCTACACCTTAAACTCCTTAAAAATTGTGCTCCAGAGCAAGTGCCACCATTTCAGTATCGAGTATGGATTAAAGCTATTCGGCTAGTCTGACCACTGGCTCCCCGTTCCGGGTCGTTTGCATCCCTCTGAAATCCCAGCTGGACTGAAGCATGCATGGTGATGGTTCATTCCACGACATCCACACTCAACAGGTAACACTAGTGTAATGTGATGGACCGCACTACACACACGCTCAGGTGACTAAAATACACGGACACTTAGACATGCACACACACACACACACACACACTTACAGGGTGATGGCAGAAAGCTCTGACATCCTGCATGAATGCTGGACAGCCTGTGTTGGCTCACTGAAGCATTTCTGTGCACAGCTGCTAAACACGACAAAGACAACACAACAAAGACAACAAACACCTCTTTAGGACAGAACACACTCTCTCGCTCACACACACACACAGACATAATTCAAGCAGCGACACTCAACAGATGACTCTTGCTTAACACACAAATACAAACACACACACACGCACCTAAACACACACACGTGTAGAGTGGGCAGCGTTCCACAACCCAGTTTAGGGCCTCATTCTGACCCCAAATACATCTCTTCCTCTCATATTTGCTCAAATTAAAGGGACACTCCGGCGTTTCTTGACCTGATCTCTGCTAGTGTGCTAGTGTTCACCTTTCTAGTGTTGCACTGCTAGTGATAGGGGGAGTTCACATGAACAGGGATTGGGGGATTGGCCTACTAAAGTGGGTAGAAAATAGATTAGAAGTAGGGCTGGGCGATATGGTAAAAATACTATATCACGATATTTAAATACACAATATTAATCACAATACATTTAATCACAGACTAAAAACATCCATAGCTTCAGATTCTTCATTCTTCAGTGATCTATACTCGACATCTGCTGCTCTTTATCTAATTAAACTATTATATTACACTGTTTGTAATGAAATCTGCAGCTGATCAGTATTTATTAAGCACTAATAATATTCTCCATATGCTTAGAAAAGCACAATAATTGATCACGATACGATAAAATATCATCATATTGCCCAGCTCTAGATAAAAGTAGAAATAAAAGAGGAAAAAAGGTAAAAGAGCCACAAAAGATAATGAGCCATTGCTCCGTTTACGGATAAAGTCCCGCCTTTTCTACAAAATGAGCCAATCAGCTTGCTGGAGGTCAGATAACAGTTTCGCAACACTTATTTTTTAATCACTGATTAAAATCTGAGAAAAAACTCATAAATAGTTTGTAGTGTTCGGCTCAAGAAAGCCCAAAAATTGATTTTTGGCTTATTCCAGCTACTGGACTCTTTTACATCACTACAGATCTCCACATCAAGGAGGCAGAGGTCCTCCACAATGTGGAGATCTGTGAGAGTCCAATCAAACTTTTGTGCCTTTTGAGTCGAACTCTACAAACTATTCATGACGTTTTTTGTCATATTTGTGGTTTAAAATAACTGCTGTGAAACTGTAATCTGACCTCCGGCAAGCTGATTGGCTCATTTTGTTAAAAGGCGGGACTTAATCCGTAAACGGAGCAATGGCTCATTATCGTTTGTGGCTCTTTTACCTTATTATTTTTTATTATTTCTACTTTTATAATGAAATACCTACCTGGCGGTGTTGCACAGGTGGCCGCAGAGTGAACTGACCTGCCTTTTATGAACTTTGCATGCTTGCTTGCTTGTCTGCTCCTATTCCAGTCCCATGCTGTTCAGAGTTCAGTGAGCTCTTTAGAACCACCCATTCTTTCACTAATGTGTGGGAAGGGGGACTGCATGGCTAGGGCCTCGATATACTCCTGTGGCAATTGGAATGAATAAAAGACCTGAATGCAATAATTAGGAGGTGTCCCAATACTTTTGTCCATATAGTGTGTGTGTATATATGCTAGATTTGGGGTGACTTCACTTGGCAAGGTATCATTTTCACATTGTCTATAAAACACTAACCCACAGAATTCATCAACTGCCCACTAGCTTTCGTTCTAAGCGGCATTATAAGGTTCCCGTATGACCTCTGTATCAAGCCCAACTATACACGGACAAGCCCACGCCATTCTAAACCTCGCAACTGCTTTTGTCCGGCTATTCCGGAGAAACAGCCGCCACAGGGGCTCTGAATCAGCAGAACATTTCGTCCTTCTTAACACTGCATAATCATCAGAAACACGGCAGCCCCCGAAAAACACCACAGTGCCGCTCACAGACGTGCAGTGTAACCGCGGAGCAGGACGGCCTTCATCTACAATAGCACAGTAATCAAAGCTCACGCAGGAGGAGGCAGGGGCCTAATAATACCAAGAACACTATCGATCAGCCAATCGGATGCGTCAGAGCTGCATGCAGAGTGTGTGTGTGTGCGTATATGTGAATGTGTGTGAGAGGGAAATAGTTCTGTTTCCATGGCGATTGAGACAGGCTCACTCACAGGTAAATGCTGGACTCGTTCCCTCCGACGTCTGGAGACTGCAGCTTCTGGACGAGGATGATGATGATCCCGATGAAGAGCACAAAGTTAATCTGATGAGACAAAAAGGTGCCAATTCAAATGTTTGGGGAACAGTCACAGCAAATTGTATATATTACATGGACAAAAGTATTGGGACACCTACTCATTCATAGTTTCTTCTGAAATCAAAGCTGTTGTATAAAAAAGTGTGTCTTACTTTTGGCCGTACTGTCCAGGGAAGGGTTTCTACTAGATTTCTGCTCGATAGAAGCATTGCTGTGAGGATTTGACTGCATTCAGCCACAACAAAAAAAAAGCATTAGTGAGATCATCATCCATGACTCCCTAATCCATTCCAAATATACTGGATGGAGCACCAGCCATCATTCCAGAGAACACAGTAGTTCCACTGCTCCACAGCTCAATGCTGGGGTGGGGGGCTTTGTACCCCTCTAGCCCATGTCTGGCAGTGAGTTGATGTTTATCTGCTCCAGAGAGTCCTATTCTATTGGCAGTACTTCTCTGTGTGTGTATATTTGCACATCTGTGTCAGCAATGGGTGCAACTTAAAGTAGCCAAATACATTCATTACAAGGGGTGTCCACAAACATTTGGCCATACAGTGAATCTTTGTTTTCCAATATGTTGTGCTCTAAATGTGCCGTTTTCACGAGCTGCTGAGCTAGTTAGATTAAACAAGGCGTCGGTTCCGGATAACCTTGACTTTGCCTTGTCGTTCTCCACCATGTTGCTACAGTGCACTGCATTTTAATGCCGGGGATGAATAGCACAGGAGGGTCATTGTTCTAAACAGCCGTCTTCTTGTAAACATCGACAAGCAACACACACAATTGGTTGTTGTACGTGAGCAGATTTGCATATTATTCCCCACATAGCAGTGAACCACGTGCAAACAGGCCAGCTTCTCTAACCATTAGGCCACGGTTGCCCCGCAAGGATATTGGTAAAGGGTAAAGGTGCATGTATTTGTCACTGTACAGCATTTGACCCATCTGTGGTACTGAACACACACACACACTAGTGAACTAGGGGCAGTGAGTACACACACACCCAGAGCGGTGGGCAGCCAACTCCAGCGCCCGGGGAGCAGAGAGGGTAAAAGGCCTTGCTCAAGGGCCCAACAGTGGTAGCTTTCCGAGCACGGGAATCGAACCCACAACCCTGTTATCGATAGCCCGGCGCCAGTTTGTAGAGAAGTCCCTGCAGTTACTGAGTAATACAGCTTAGTGTGTAAATAAGCCTTGGAGTGTTAAGGGGTTCAATCAGGCATGTACAGATAGCAATGCTATGCTAGATAGTGGGCAGTGGTGGCTCAGCGGTTAGAGCTATTCTCTGGTAATAGAACACACCCCTTCTAATGAATGCATTCAGCTACTTTACAGCAAGGCACTCTATTGCTGACACTGATGTGTCAATACACACACACACACACACACACATACACACACAGCTTGTCTAGTCCCTGTAGAGTAAAGTACTGCCAATAGAATAGGACTCTCTGGAGCAGATAAACATGGGCTATAGGGGGGTTTAAAGACCCCAGCATTGCAGTGTGGAGCAGTGGAACTCTAGAATGATGGGAGAACTCTCAGTTGGGGAGTTGGGGATGAGGTAGGGTTGTGATTCAACGCCCAACATCCTGACCTCGCTGACGTGTTTCTCGCAGAATGCAATCAAATCCTCACAGCAATGCATAGTAGAAAGCCTTCCTCCCTGGGCGGTAGAGATGGTTACTCCAACAGAAGCAAAGCAAACTCAACACACAAGAGTCCGTTAGGCTTACCATAATAGAGGCAACGACAGGTCCCTTTATCACCCACCAGAGGGCAGTGTTGTCGTTCATATCCCAGCAACTGCGGCAACACAAGAAAATCAATGCAAATTGAGGCAGAGCTGAGCTGATCCATCTCACTTGGATGTGACCAGCTTTCCCCCAGAGGGCTCAACTGACCACAACTGCTCCGAATTCACCTTAAAAAGAATCAATTAACAGGCAGAAGGATCGCTTCTGTCCGGCGGTCCTTCCACGCTATCAGTGAAACTTACCCAGAGTCATCAAAATGCAGCCGCAGGACGGCCCATATGGTCACGCAAATGGTTGGGGTTCCTGTAACACGAAGAATGTCAGGGTTATACCAGTATATTTTGGAGATCATCCACATATAAAATAAGTGTAAAAACACCAGAGAAACATTTGAAAAAAGGGAAGTGCTCTAATAACATAAAATGTGCTAATTTGAGAGCATTTTGTATTAAAAGTATGATGATTTATGATGATTTCTGCTCAGAATAGCTGTTTTTTAGCTTGTTAGTAGAGATGTTGAAGTTTTTGCCTGCATTTCACGTCCAAAGGCTTCCTAATATAGTGGCCACTGGTCATGGGCGTGTTGTGGGCGTGGGGGTGTTGTGGGCATGGTTTATGGTAATGGTAATATGGTCATTGTAAACATGCACATGCACAATTTGCAAACCATTGGTGTTTACTGGTATATCTGGTGTTTATGCAGCGTTCATTAGTCTGGTGGAACATTTTGGGAAGGTCCAGTTTACCCGTAATTTGCCTGTTATTTACCCGTACCTGTGATTTTTAGCCATTTCTCAACAATTTAGATAATCAATTACCCAACTTGTACATATTCTCTACCCCATCTCATGCAACGCCCCCGGGCCAGACCAACACACGCCCCCTCCGACCCATGCTTAGCCTGCCACACCTCTTTTTCGAACTGCCGACAATGCGACGCCACCAGGCAACCATACGGCGCCTGGAGGGAGCTCTGACGCACCGGCTAGCAGACGCCAGTGATGGCCATCTACCCACCAAGGCCAACAGCGCTGATTCAAGGCCCCGGCCACTGTTGGCTAGCAGCATGATTGGGATACAAACCAGCGATCCTCTGATCACAGCGACAGTGCCTCAATCCGCTGGATTAAACCACCCGGGGTCCTCATTTACCTGTAATTTACTCGTAGTTTGCTTGTGCTTTGGTCTGGGTGAGAACATCTACAAAACATCAAGCTGGACTGGTGGGGGGGGGGGGGGGGGGGGGGGTTCTGGTGGTTTTCCTGTGACAGGGTCATGGGCACTGATGAGAGGCTCACCGCCTCACAATGGACAATGTACAATGACTCTGCTGCTAACATCTTGGTGCCAAACTCCACAGGACGCCTTCAGAGTTTTGCCTTTCAGAGTCCATGTCTGGGATGCTCAGATGGTGTTCTCCCATTGTTTCTCGTGCTTTTACAAAGGTTTCATGAATGCGGTCCTGACTACAAATACTGAATTAGGGCCACTTTCACCTGCGGAGTGAACGTACCCATAGAGAAATGTAACCTTCATTTCTGTCAGTCTTGAAGGTATTTGTGTTGTACAGCACTGTATGACTGAACTACAACAAATAAAATGTAATCATCATCACAGAGTAGTACAGCACAGCCTTTCTGCTCCTCCAGAGTACCACCCAAATAGAGGAAAGGGGGCCATCACTCAGATTTGGATTTTTGCTGGAATAAATCTACATATTTATATGCAGTATAAATAAATGAGCAACATTCATATTTATCCAAGCAACCTGCAAATCCCCACCATGAATGCAACAGAAAACTGTTGCTTCCAGCATCAATCATTTATTACACAATTCAGCAGAAGTCAGCAAAGTGTGTGCAAATGTTACGACTCAGATGTTACAGGGTTAACTGTAACAGATGGAGGGCCTAGTTGTACCAGTCGCTAAAAGGTCTGGTAAATTAAGGCTGTCTCAAACATTACACATGTGTTTTTGACTGCAAACCGGTACCCTATATTTAAATATACACCAATCAGCCATAACATTAACACCACTGACAGGTGGAGTGGAAAACACGGATGATCTACTTCAGCTACCGTAGCATCTGTTAAGGGGTGGATATATTAGTTACTGAAGGTGATGCTGGTGTTGAAGCTGGAGAACTAGACAAGAACACATCAGGCAGGTCTTGTGGGGGGGTTTCTGGTATGCAGTGGTCTGTACCTAGCAAAAGTGCTGTAAGAAACACCACAACCGGACAACCAGTGAACCGGCGACAGGGTCATGGGCACCTAAGGCTCATTGATGAGATCCATGGAGGCCCCACCTCACAGCTTACAGGACTTAAGGGAGCTGCCGCTAACTTGCCGCTATCTTGGTGCCGTGAGAGGGCTCGAATGCTCAGATCTGTTACGGTGGCACAAGTGCAGCCCACTCAATATTAGGCAGGTGGTGTTAATTTTATGGCTGATCTGTGCATTTTATTTTTATATGAATAAAACATTAATTAAATTAATTAAAAAAACTCTTTTATTTCTTTAATAAATAAAAATAAATAAAAATTATTATTATTATTATTTATCTGTTTATTCTAACAGAACTCCAATATTTTCACACACAATACTACCAACTTTTATATTTCATAGAATACAAAAATAAAAAAAATAAAAAGCTACTCAGACAATTGGTTGCTGCAATCTATGATTTATGGAGCGCCTGAAAGTGGTTGCCAAGCAACCATGTGAGTCCACTCCATTGATGTTTGGAAGGCTTGTTTTCTGAAGCGACACGGCCAGTAAAGTCCCTGAAATGAAGAGGAACTGTAGATTTAGAACTTGAGCTGCCAAAGATGCTGCTGCATCCGGCACTGCAATAAAGCAGGACACACTGCTAGATCTCCAGAGCCTGAAATAGTAAAAGTAAAAGTCCCCTATTTACAAATGAACGTAAACACCACTGCTGACCCCCAGGCCTTCACATCCTGCCACTGCTATCCGCCTATCGACTATGTCAAAGTTTACATGAACTAATTGCCACTATTATCATTGTTACCACCATTAACCATTATTCCTTTTGCTACTGTTACTATTCTTCTATGATTATATAAGTTATCGTATTATATTATGATTATATCAGCACACCAGAGCAGTAGACTGTGACGGTACAGATTCTTTTATTAATTATTTATGAATTGCTCTGACCAGAGAAGAATGGGTCCACCAAGCTGGTTCTTCCTCCAGCTCTGAGACAGCTTTTTCTTGCTTACTGGGGGTCTTACGTTTCAATGTGTTGTTGATCTCCTGTCCTCTTACTAGTTTTTTCTAAGATCTAAGTTCAGGAGTTGTAGACTGGTAATTGGAGGGAGTTTTGCTGGAAAAAACACTACAAGGTCTTGCATTACACCCACCATCACAAAAGAAGCATGGCTCAAACTGTGGAGAAACATCTGCAAGGTGAGCATCTACCATGGACCATCCATTAAAGTACAGTGATACCCCTCTGTTTTCCTGTTGTATGAATGCTTTGGCCTAATGCAGCTTTTCTTAAAAACATTAGGAGCACAAACTGGACAATGCTTAAACATACTGAGGTTCTGTGTGAGCAGCTTATTGCTAATCCAGTAAAATAAAATAAAAAATCAATAAAAATAAAGAGGAATCCACTGCTAGCGTTTTTATATATATGCTAGCGTTAATATATTTGAACACCAGTGACCATTAAGGAGTGAGAACAGCACCACAAATCCTTCCCATCCAGTCAGAACAACAAGCTAGCTTTAGCATAGCAAATCTAACCTGATTTCTGATTTTTCAATGTGCAACCGTAGATGTGACTTCACCCTATCATGAAACACACCATTGAATGAAAGCACCAGCTCTTAATCAGTCTCCTCAGCCAGCTGAACCAATGCATCTCCATCTATCTTCTGCTAAAGTCATCTATTAACTGGGGGTCAGCCTACCCCAGCCGATGATGGTGTACCAGTAGAAGTATCTCCTCTCTGGAAAGAACGTCTCCACCAGCAGCGTGAAGAGATACAGGCCCTCGATGAAGAGCCAGAAGTAGTTAGACATGACGCAGTAGTGGAAGAACACCATCACTGCCTTGCACGCCACCTAGAAGTGAGAATTCCCAATAATACAGATGCATTAGATGCTGAAACAGCAATCAAATCATAGAATAAATAATGTATAAGCAATGATATACTTAATTGACATAAGTATTGGGACATCTGCTCATTCAATGCTTTTTTATAGAAATCAAGGGTATTAAAAAAGAGTTGAAGCTGCTTTTGTTGGAGTAACTGTCTCTACTGTCCAGGGAAGAAGGATTTCTATTAGATTTTGGAGGAGCATGCTGTGAGAATTTGACTGTATCCAGCGACAAGAGCATTAGTGAGGGCAGGATGTTGGATGTTCAGCACCACACCTCATCAACAAAAGTATTGGATGGAGCACCAACACTGTTCTCTGGGATGCTCCACAGCTCAATGCTGGGGGGTTTTATACCCCTCTAGCCCATGCCTGGCTTTAGGCAGCATGGTGCCAATAGGTTGATGTTTATCTGCTCCAGAGAGTCCTATTCTATTGGCAGTGTTTCTCTACAGGAACTAGGCTTGACACCTCTACTAATGAATGCATTCGGCTACTTTGAGTTTCACCTATTGCTGCTGACACAGATGTGCAAATGCACATACACACACACACACATATGCAGAGCTTGTCTAGTGCCTGTTGAGCAGTACTGCCATTAGAATAGGACTCTCTGCAGCAGATAAACATGAACCTAATGGCACCATGACTAATGCCAGGTGCGGGCTAGAGTGATATAAAGCCCCCAGCATTGAGCTGTGGAGCAGTGGAGGAACTGTGATCTCTAGACTGATGGTTCTAGGATGAGTTGGACAGTAAGGGAGATGGAGATGAAGTGGGGTGGTGAGCAAATGCTCTTACAACAGAATGCAATCGAATCCTCACAGCAATGTTCCAAAATCTAGTAGAAAGCCTTCTTCCCTGGACAGTAGAGAGAGTTATTTAATGCTCCAAAAACTTTTTTAACACCCTTCATTTTGTAAGCATCAATAAATTAGCAGGTGTCCCAAAACTTTCGTCTAGACAGTGTATGATGATGACAGACTCATCATCAACGAACCAAAGATGCATGGTAAGGGCTCTCCATTCACTGTAATAGCACACTGTAATAGCCACAACAATTAAGTTGTCCTTCATTATGCTCATCAATTACTCCCTGATCCAATTAGAGGCCAAGTGATGTCATCAGACTGATCTCTGATTGGTTGCCGGTCCGAACTCTGAGCCCTGGATCAGGTGTATACTGAGTGCATGCCGAGCCGAGCAGGTATTGACATGGTAATGCACCACTAATGGAATATTTCCATGGCCTGCTGAACTCCACTGCTACAATGTTAATTATGGCTGTTTGTCAGACACAGGCAGGGGCCAGCAGAACATGCTGCTGCTCTCTATGAGGTGAATGCCTGAACCAGGCCAGGTTCTAGCAAGCACTGGTCTGTGCCTTTCTGATGCAAATGGGCCTAAAGCATTGTCTTGTTCTCATTCGGCACTCAATTTACATATGATCCATTTTGTTCTGCTTCGAATGAAACTCTAAAAACACTGCATGTCCAAATGTTTGTGGACACCCTTCTATAAATGCATTCAGCTCATTTTGATGTGCAAATGCACATACATACACATACACAGCCTGTCTAGTTCTTGTAGAGAAGTACTTCCAATACAATAAGACTCCCTGGAGCAAATAAAAGTCAACCTGTTGGCATTATACCTAAGGCAGGCATGGGCTAGAAGGGTATAAAGCCCCCAGTAGTAAGCTGTGGAGCAGTGGATCTGTGTTCTCTGGAATGATGGATGGTGCTCCATCCAATACTCTAGGAATTAGGAGTTGGGGAGTTGGGGATAAGGTGGGGGGGGGGTGATTATCCAACATCCTGACCTCACTAAGGCTTCCTGAATGAAATCAAACCCTTCAGCAATGTTATAATCTAGAAGAAAGTTTTTTTTCCCTGGACAGTAGACATTTACTCCAACAAAAGCAGGATGCACTCAAACATTCTTAATACCCTTTTTTTCCCGAAAGAAGCAATGAATGAGCAGGTGTCCAAATACTTTTGTCCATATCGTGCAGGTTAGAGAGAGAAAGCAGTGCTTATCTGTTTGCCTGGATCCTCTGCCTTAATAGCTGGTATGTCCCCCTTTTGGCTGAAATACCCTAAATTTCCTATAACTGTCTTCCAGTCTTTGACATCAACTGTGTGAACATTTTTCCCACACCTCCATGCAGAATTCTTTCAGCTGTGCAATGTTTGAGGGGTTTCTTGCACGCAAACGGGCCAGTAGAGCTAAGATCCAGGCTTTGACTTTTACCATTCCAGAACTTAGAACTGCATTTCTTTCATTTAAGCCATTCCTTGGTGGATTTACTGGAGTGTTTGGGTCATTGTCATGTTGCATGGTCATCTCCCCTTCAGCTTCAGTTTTTGGACAGATGGCTTCATAGATTCATAGAGGATTCTATATTGGCCCTGCTGCAGCAAAGCAGCCCAAAACCAAGACATTTCTAACACCATGCTCCACAGTTGCTATGAGGTTCTTGTACTCAAGATGTTTGTTTTGTTTCACACCAAATATGTCTTCTGTTACTGTGCCCAAATTATTCGCCTTTGGATTCATGTGTCCAAAGTGCATTTTTCTAAAAGTCCTTTGTCTAGCTCAGGGTGGGCCTTGGTTTTAAGCTCTAACAGACCACCCTCACCTGGCAATTAATTGGTGAGTTAAATCAGGTGTTCTTGAGCAAGAAAAGCACAACACTGAGCAGGAATCCGGCCCCCAGGACATAAACTGCTCACCTCTGCTCTAGGTGTTCTCTGGCTAACTATTTTTGCCCTGTAATTTGTCATCATTCTTTTACATGACTGTACACCATATAGATCAATGCAGCCCATTCTTAGTCTATATATGGATATGAGGAGGACTCACAGTGTGGACAAAGCAATGGTCACTGTCCTCCTCGGCGTACAGCACCCCGTCTTTAATGAAGACAGAGATGGCTCGCAGGATGAACGACACGAACAGGTTCATGTGGATGAAGTTCCTGGTGCAGTGCAGTTTCCTGTCAAAGCCACGGACAAGATAAGTGAGCACTAATTAATGGGTTAGGTTACACCAAGAGCAGTATGTGTGTGTGTGTGTGTGTGTGTGTGTTCAGAAGATCCAGGAGTGAAGAGGAATAACAACAGCGACATAAGGAACTCTCCACAAGGGTCAGAGCCCATTTCATAGCGAAGCTCCAGCAACAACCAGCATAATTAAATCAGGAGGGGGACAAATTGGGCCTCCTCCAAATGGCAGGACCAAATTCAATTTCCAAAGCAGGAAAATCTAAGCAGAAATGGAATCGACCCCTGGACTGGTAGCCCCAAAATCTGCTGTATGAGGTGTGATTACTGGACACAGGGCTGTTACACTGACCTGAACCTGCAAAGGATGACCATAGCGGTGGTGAGGGACACCAGGGAGGTACTGTAGCCCACTGTGTAAAGAGCCTTCACTGACGCATAGTACATATCCTGTAGGATAAAGGACGTAGCAAATGAGCGACAGCAAAAAATACTGCTGATCTGATCAGCCATAACATTAGTACCATCTGCCTAATATTGAGTAGGTCCCACTTGTGCAACCACAACAGATCTGACCATTCGAGACATGGACTCCAAAAGACCTCTGAAGACATCTTAAGATGTTAGCAGCAGATCCTTTAAGTCCTGTAAGTTCATCATTGAATAAATGAGTCTTAGATGCCAATCACCAGAGCACTTTTGGTAGGTACTGACCACTGCATACCAGAAAAAAAACCCACAAGACCTGCCTAATGTTTTGGAGATAATCTGACCCAGCCGTCTAGGCATCACAGTTTGGTTCTTCTCAAAATGGCTCATCTTCAAGAACTGACTGTTCACTTGCTGCCTAATATGTAGATCCCACTCCTTGACAGATGCCATCGTAGATGAAGGTGGTCCGTGGTATCAGTGGTGCTAATGTTATGGCTGTGTCAGTGTATGTAGCAGCTTTAGTGCATATTTACAAGGAACCCTGTTGCATTTTCTGCCTGGGATACACAACCATGTCCCAGCCTCTCATCTTCCATATAATTAAACAGGCTGTTTATGTTACTGTGCCTTTAAGTAAAACGTTATATGTAAATGACCAGCCTGATGTGCCTGATTCAGAAACGCAGTCCAGGTTGAAACACTCTTTATAAGTTTGTAGTTACTATCGTTATTGGCTGAGTAGGTGGATGTATTGTATGTTAATGCAGCATTTTTGTGACATCACAAATCATTTCACTCTGACTATGATATCACACCATATCACATATAACTAAAATTGACTGAAGATTATTTTTTTGCAGTTAATCTTCATGTAAAACATGACGAATAAATAAATACGTAATAAAAATTACAGCTTTTTGAATTTAAAAAATGTATATATGTGTATATGTGTATATACATTTTATGTTTTTTATATTGTTTTAATATATATATATATATATATATATATATATATATATATATATATATATATGTATCATATATATATATATATATATATTTTTTTTTTTTTTTCTTTTTTTTTTTTCTATGATATGGGCTCTTTCATGTGCAGCAGTGGAAGGTACATTTTAAATCAACACATACAGGTTTGGTGCCGTTCTCGTCAGATAGACAGGCATCCACGTAATGAGGATATGGTTCTGACCAGCCGTCTTCGGTACAGTTCCTGCTGATCTTCCCAAGCCCTGAGAACCAAAAATACAGAAAAATATAACTTGTCTGTGTCTTTAGTCGCGCACTGGAGCCATGAGTGGGTGCCAGTGTAGCTAAAAAGTACAAGTAAGTAAGATAAACTGATTCGTTTACTGACACGGGTGTGCAAATGCATACACACACACACAGCTTGGGTAGTCTTGTAGAGAAGTACTGCCAATAGAATAAGCAGATGAACATGAACCTTTTGGCACCATGCTGCCTAATGCCAGACGTGGGCTAGAGCGGTGTAAAGCCCCCCAGCATTGAGCTGTGAAGCAGTGGAAGTACTGCGTTCTGTGGAGTGATGGATGATGAACGATGGTGCTCCATCCAATAGTTTTTGGGATGAGTTGGGGATGATGAGGTGCTGTGATCATCCAACATCCTGACGTCACTAACGTTAATAATGTTTACTGAATGCAATCAAATCCTCACAGCAGTGCTCCTCCAAAATCTAGTAGATTTAGAAAGTAGTAGCCTTCTTCCCTGGACAGTATAGACAGCTTCCCCAACAAAAGCAGGATGAGCTCTTTTTTAGTACCCTTGATTTCAGAAGAAACAATGAACGTGCATGTGTCCCAATACTTTTGTCCAAATTGTTAAGGGGGCAAGTGCTTTTTTTTCCACAGCACTGTATATACTTATATTTATTAATTGCAAAAAATGTCCAAATGGGCCCCTAATCAACAACAACAACAACATACTGTAACAGATTAATATCAAATCATCCCTTCAAAAATGGAAGCAAAAGTCACTCACCTTCCTCAGGACTCATAAACTCAAAGAGCTCAGGGCAGTTGACCACGACTATCTCTCCTATGCTGGCAGCTTGCCAACATGTCAGGTTATCCCACTCCCAAGCACAGCCTGTGGGACACAACACAAATCATGTACTCAGGAATATCAGAATACCGCAATGCCAAAGGCCAGTCAACTCTTATACCTCCTCATTTATCAGCTACTTTTAAAGCCGTCACAAGCAATTTCTGTAAGAAGGCGTCTTCATGAGTTTTTTCTTTTCCAGAGGCACCACGAGCCGCACCCTCCTCCACAACACAACTGCATCCCAGATGCCAACATGCCCATGTGGGGCCTGTATGGTCAGCCCAACTGGGAACCAGAACGTTTTGTCCACCGGTTCCATGCTGGCCCCGCATATCTGGGTTGTACACTGCACATTAGGGCTAGATTGGACCCATGTGAGATTAGGGTGGGCTATAACGATGGGGCCCATTTGGAAAGCCCAACTGGGTCCCAGTAAAAATGCATGTGCCGAACCCATGTCCTCCCAGAAGCCAGCTAGCATACGTTCCATCCATGTGAGACTTACATAAGCATGTTGGCTGGGTTTAACGGGCCCATATAATTTTTTTATTTTATGAACAGGTCTGAGTTTCCATATACTGTGTGGAGTTCAGTGGTGTAGTGGTATTTTAGCATGCTAATGTTAGGTCTGGTACCAATCTAGTACCAGATAATGTACTTATTGAGTATTTCAGCTGTTTGGTTGGGGCAAAAATGCTTAAATGTTGTTTAACAAGCATATTTACCACCCTGTTACTTTGCCTCAGAATGAAGCATGCTGATTGTCCTTTTATGGAGGACTTATAGGGAACAAAATCATGAATTCTGCTTTTATGGGCTGATTTGTGTTGATTAGCCTAGCCTAGCATAACTTTTGACACCATAAAAGTACTTTTGTGATTATTACGGAGTCTTATTAGCTAGTATCGTTGTCCTCTTTGGGTCCTTGGGGTGTCCAGGTGGTGTAATAGGGTCTGGTAGGGTTAGCTTTTAGCCTTGCACCTGGCTAGCACCCACTTTTTAGGCAGCCCTCCCTTGGCCAACATGTGGAAATCCAAGTAAGCAGCACTTACTCCGGGAGGCCCTTCTTTGAGCGGCTCTTCACCTGTTCGCTAGCGTTAACTTTTAGCCTTTTTAGGCTTACTTACATATTGTACTGAAGTAGCCGTTACATTTAGCCTCCAAAGGCCTTCGCTAGTGGTCTAGATTTATGCAAATTCAAGGTCATCTTAAAGGTCAAATGTTTGCACATAAGACAATAGTGGTTACCGTGATTAATTTGTGTTGACAGCTCTAATATTTAAATACAACTGCATGTCCAAATGTTTGTGGACACCCTTTCTAGTGAATGCATTCAGCTACTTTAGTCAAGTCAAGTCAAATTTATTTGTATAGCTTTTTTTTTAACTGTTGTCGTCACAAAGCAGCTTTACATAATTAGTAATTAGTAAAAGTCAGAGACAAAAAAGAAATAACGTAAGAAGACATGAAGGAGACATGAAGACCCTCAGTGAGCCCCAACAGCGACAGTGGCAAGGAAAAACTCCCTCTGAGCTGGAGGAAGAAACCTTGGGAGGAACCAAGACTCACAAGGAGGACCCGACCCGTCCTCCTCTGATCAGAACTATTAAGAAATTACTGATAAAAGTTACCAAACCATCTATTCTGTTAAACTGCTCTGATCATAATCATAATATAATAATCATGGAGTAGTAGAACTTAATATAGTCATGGCAGTGATGGTCAGATTAATGAGAGTAATGATGGGTAATAGTGGTGATATTAATAGTGGTAGCAGTGGTAGGAGGGTGTGCTGTTGGTCTGGCATGGGTGGGTGAGGGGGCAGGGCCTGCTGGTCGGACTGGTAGGTGGCAGCTGGTCTGATGCATGTAGAGGGGACCTCAGCGGGCAATCTTCCCGCAGGTCGGGCTGGGTGGCCATACTTTACAGTAAGTTGCACCCATTGCTGCTGACACAGATGTGCAAATGGAGGCATGCACAGCTGGTCTAGTCCTCTCTGGAGCAGATAAACATGAACCGATTGGCACCATCCCTAATGTCAGGCATGGGATAGAAGAGTGCAAAGCCCCCCAGGATTGAGCTGTGGGGCAGTGGAACTGTGTTATTTGGAAAGATGGTTGGAGCTCCATCCAATCCAAGCTTTTGGGATGAGTTGGGGAGTTGCGGATTCGAGGTGGGCATCCTGACCTCATTAACACTCTTGCCCTGCACATAAAGGCAATTTGATTGAAAAACGTCAGTGACATCACACAGAAAGATTCATTTCTTTTTAAGCGAGACTCCGAGCCGCTCCGACCAAATGAGTCAACACTCCATTCGCCAACCTCCTTATGACTCATTCTGACCCTGGAGGTAAAGCTGATCGATACGTGATCATGGTAAAAAAAAAATCCATCACATTCTCAACAGCGGCGTCTCCAGATAGGGGAATTCAATTCCACTCCTCTGCTGTCCTTTGGCACCTTACGGTGATTATCCTCGCTTCAGTAATGCCTCCGTGTAGTGTCAGAGAGCTGATGACAGCTCCGTTTAGGCAGCTGCAGCTTCTCCTCCGCCTCCCTCTGCCTTTCTCTGGATGCAGTTGCACAGCTCAGGCTGGCAGGGATGTAAACACTGTATCCTGGAGCTCTCTATCAGAATGAAACGGGGCTATTAGAGAGAGTCGGGAGCCAAACCATCAGAGCGCTCAATCCCTGATCTACAAGATTTCCGCTAACACTGACCAAAACCAAAGACGCAGGTGGCAGAGTCAGGTGAGCGTGAGGGAGTGAGGGGCTCAAAAAGAAATGTATGCCAGTGTACATAAACCAAATGTTTGTGGACACCCCTTCTAGTGAATGCATTCAGCTACCTTAAGTTTCACCCATTGCTGACATGAATGTGCAAATGCACACAAGCATACAGCTTGTCTAGTTCCTGCAGATAAACATCAACACAGTGCCTCATGCCAGGTGTGGGCTAGAGGGGTACAAGGCCCGCCAGCATTGAGCTGTGGAGCCATGGAACTGGGGATGAGGTCGATGATAGTTAAACATGTAGGTTTTTGTGGGCCACGAGCGGTCTAAGCAGCGGACTAAGGTAGCTAGTTCGAATCCTGGTCATGCTGCCAGCCATCGGCAGTCGAGGCCCAGAGAGTGCACAACTGCCTTGCTCTCTCTAGGGTGGGTAGATGGCACTCTCTCCCATGGGGGGAAGAAAATGGGTGAATAAATGGGTGATAAAATGCATATATGTGTATGTATATATATATATATATATATATATATAAAAAAAAATAAAAATTATTATTATTATTATGTTGTATATATATATATATATTTTATTTTTTTTATTATTATGTTGTATATATATATATATATATATATATATATATTATGTTGTATATATATATATATATATATATATATATATATATATATATATATATATATATATAAAGCATTTAATTCATATTTTAAGCAATATTGTTTTTTAATTTTCATATATTAAAATAAGCAAAACAGGAAAATGGTTAGGAGCAAAAGTTTGGGCACGCAGTTTGGCGGGGGTAGCAGAAGGGCCCATCGGTTTCTAATGTAAGCTCATGATTTTCCTGGTCCTTTACTAAGTACAGGGAAGCCTGCTGAACTGATTCTCTATAGTAATTGATCATACACTAAATATGCACCACATCTAGACCAGAGCCCAAAAAAATGGCTCTGTCTGACATTTACTGCCATGGGGAACAATTCTGTGATTGGTTAAAGGCTCATTTGCATTTTATAACATTCTGTGGCACCAATATCGCAAAGGCCAACCTTGCAATAATATGCCTAACATATTTACAGCGCAGCTTTCTCCTGCGTCTCTGAGTTTACTGTGTTCTCCAGTTTCTATGTGCTTACACTGCACAATGCAAGGCCTTTGGACACACTATTAACTAATCCAGGCCCATATCATCCATCTATCTAGATAGATATTTATCTATCTCCCCCCACTCTCTCACTCTCTCTGTAGTGGAGGTAGAGGACTGTAGATTGGTTTTGTCTGCCCGGTGGCACACGCTGAGCCCCCCCCCCCCCCCCCCCCTCCACTTCACTCTAATCTGTTTTTGCTCTGTCTGGCAGCCTGGACACAAAGCCAATTACCTCTTAAAGGGCAAATAAGAGCAGTCCAAACCAGCCGAGGAAAGATGGAATGGACAGAGACAAACCATGGACTGCACACACCCAGACTGTCAGACCATTACACAGCTGATGGAGACTAATGCAGCAACACACAGGCTGCACGCTGCCTTTTACATCCACATGTTTCTTATATTGTATTTTCTTCTTTTTTCACCTGTAGACTCACTGTTGACAATTACATGGATAAATGTAAGTAAATTCTGATGTGACCATTTATTATCTTTTAAACAGTCTGTTTTCATCACTGTACCTTTAACCTTTCACCCCTTAATGCAGAAAGGCTTATTACACACCAAGGTATTACTCAGTAACTACAGGGACTTCTGTCCAAACTGCTGGGGCTATTCTTTGCTAATAGAAGTTTGTAATAGCAATTTCGGCCCTCCCGGTAGGCCAAAGGCTGGGGTTAGCATTGATATATGTAAATGAGTTCAGTTCTGATTGCATATCGAAACCCCTTTATCCCTGTCAAGCAAACACCTAGTATCTCCAAAACGGCAACTGAACAGAAGGAGGAAAAAAACCTTTCCAACTTTCAATAGAAGTCAATGGACTAAGATTTTATTCCAAGTAATTTTGGAGCATGTCTATTGCTCCATTCGTCATCCAATTATAAAGAATTCAATTATTAATTGTTTATGAATTACTTAAAAAATAGAATAACAGTCATGCTGCCTGCCATCAGCAGCCAGAGCCTGAGGGAGCACACTTGGCCTTGCTCTTTCTGGGTAGGGTAGATTGCTCAGTCTCTGATGTTTGATTTCTGAGGAGACATTGTTAATGTAATATTGGCCGAATTTTGGGTCTGTATGTCTACCAAGTTTAATTAGATACGCCACCAGCTGACAGGGGTTGATAGTAGTAGTCGTGACGTATTGCTGCCTTCGAAGTGTGTCTCAAGCATGACCCGGTGGCAGGCACCTAAATCACAATCCTGCCTTCTAAAGTATGACGCAGCAAGGCGCAGAGGAAGTCGCCTTACTTTTCGGACACCGATTGAATGTCTGAGGTTTTAATAAGACAGGCTCCTCCAGAAGCCTGGAGGATCCTCTTTACGGAATATGTCAAGTTGGGTCTGGTGTACTTGGCAGGTTCGACTCTGTACGGTAATCTTGCAATTGGAACAAGGCCACATTCGGGTATTCGGACTATGGACTTCTGAATGGAGCAGTACTTGGGCTGCAACTGATGACATCTCACAGGAAGTCCACAGAAGCACAACTTCAGCCGAGAACGCAGACTGTGAATCCGCCCCTCTCCAACCATCATCTGCAGCTGATGTGCTGCACCTGATTCTCATTTTAGGCCTCATATTTAGCAAAACATGTGAGAGTGTGTGTGCAGGATGGTGGTGGTGGTGGGGGGGGGGGGGTGTTCTGACTAGGTCACATATGGAGTGTATGGACTGTATAGTAGCAAATACAATTGCATGACTAAAGCAGAATGTATTGTGGGTGAGTGAATAAATGAATGACATTATTAAAGAGAGAGGTGTGATAGATTAGATTGATCCGCTGTGATTGGATTGATCTTCTGTCAACCGGTTTCATAAAATAGATTTTCTGGCTTCGGAGCTTGAATCCATGAGGGTGTGCTGTCCCAGATTTAAGAGCTTAAAATG
This sequence comes from Salminus brasiliensis, assembly GCF_030463535.1. Classification (NCBI taxonomy): domain Eukaryota; kingdom Metazoa; phylum Chordata; class Actinopteri; order Characiformes; family Bryconidae; genus Salminus; species Salminus brasiliensis. The sequence continues at coordinate 5,455,787 of NC_132900.1, read as the reverse complement.
CTTAATTTATCCGCATTTGATGGGATTGGAGCTGATGCTGTGTTTCCGCATGCATGTATGTGCCCCCACAAACACCTACACACACACACACACACACACACACAACAAACAGTGAGTGAATCTCTATATGAAAATACATTGTCGGCCTAATTCGGAAAACATAAATATGATACTGGATCGATGCACTGTGGCCCGGAAACGAGGGCCCACTCATGAATCACGGGAGATAATGAATAGGGCTCAGGCCACACGTCCTTTTCTTGCAGTTTTTCACTTCCTGAAGTCCACTTATGACGTTTGTGTGGGTTTCTGCAGCAAAAAAAAAGCTGGAATTCATTTTTACAGGACCATTTTCCAACCTGTCTGTATCTCATCAAATAAAAAAAGACTAATGGCAATGCTCCTTTGAAGCATTATATGTAAATGAGCTCTGTTCCCATTGAACAGTAAAGGGCCTTGTTTTAAAAGGCAAAAGACATGAAGAATTGAATGCACAGAGCGAGCAACACTCAGCATAACCTCAATGGGTGGAGCTAAACTGGGGCGGGTTGAATGATTGGTTATATGTAAATATATACATGGCTGTGTATATCAACTTGGTTGGGTGAAATTATGGGATTTTAATTATTCATCATGTATTTTTACATGCATTTTATTTGCATTTATCATATTTACTGTGTCTTCAAAGCTATTAGATGCAAATGTGCTCCGTTCTGATTGGCTGCCCTGTAATGCACCTCATTCAAAATAGCAGCACAGGCTAAAACACGTGTCTTCTCATCCCTATTAACGTAGTCCTACAGGACAACTGTGAGGAGCTAAACTGCAGAGTAGGTGCATGTACACTGTATGGACAAAAGTATTGGGACACCTGCTCATTCACCGTTTCTTCCGAATTCAAAGGTATTAAAAAAGAGTTACTGTCTCGGCTGTCCAGGGAAGTAGGCTTTCTACTAGTTTCTGCTGTGG